>NW_027361871.1:0-600000 GCF_039654945.1 Dendrobates tinctorius
CCCACAAAATCGGACCCTGTGGGGTCCCACCCTCAAAATCAGACCCTGAGGGGCCACAGCCACAAAATCGGACCCTGAGGGGCCCCAGCCACAAAACGGACCCTGAGGGGCCCCACCCACGAAATCGGACCCTGATGGGCCCCATCCACAAATCCAGACCCTGAGGGGCCCCAGCCACAAAATCGGACCCTGAGAGACCCCGGCCACAAAATCGGACCCTGAGGGGCCCCAACCACAAAATCAGACGCTGAGGGGCCCCGGTCACAAAATCGGACCCTGAGGGACCCCACCCACAAAATCAGACCCTGAGGGACCCAGCCACAAAATCAGACCCTGAGGGGCCCCAGCCACAAAATCGGACCCTGAAGGGCCCCACCCACAAAATCGGACCCTTAGGGGCCCCACCCCACAAAATCGGACCATGAGGGTCCCCGCCCACCAAATTAGACCCTGAGGGGCCCCACCCTCAAAATTGGTCCCTGAGGGGCCCCGGCCACAAAATCGGACCCTGAGGGGCCCCGGCCACAAAATCGGACCCTGAGGGGCCCCACCCGCAAAATCGGACCCTAAGGGGCCCCGGCCACAAAATTGGACCCTTAGGGGCCCCACCGGCAAAATCGGACCCTGAGGGGCCCCACCCGCAAAATTGGACCCTGAGGGGCCCCACCCGCAAAATCGGACCCTGAGGGGCCCCACCCGCAAAATCGGACCCTGAGGGGCCCCACCCACAAAATCGGACCCTGAGGGGCCCCGGCCCCAAAAATCGGACCCTGAGGGGGCCCCAACCACAAAATCGGACCCTGAGAGGCACCGGTTACAAAATTGGACCCTGAGGGGCCCCGGACTCAAAATCGGACCCTGAGGGGCCCCGGCCACAAATCGGACCCTGAGGGGCCCCAACCCACAAAATCAGACTCAGTGTCCCCGCCCACCAAATTGGACCCTGAAGGGCCCCGTCCACCAAATCGGACCCAAAGTGGCCCCGCCCACCAAATCAGACCCAGAGTGGCCCCGCCCACCAAATAGGACCCTGAGGGGCCCCGCCCACCAAATGGGACCCTGAGGGGCCCCCGCCACCAAATTGGACCCCTGAGGGGCCCCGCCCACCAAATTGGACCCTGAGGGGCCCCCGCCCACCAAATCGGACCCTGAGGGGCTCCGCCCACCAAATCGGACCCTGAGGGGCCCCGCCCACTAAATCAGATTCTGAAAGGCCCCAACCACAAAATCGGACCCTGAGGGGCCCCACCCACAAATCGGACCCTGAGGGTCCCCCGCTGACCAAATTGAACTCTGAGTGGCCCCACCCACCAAATCGGACCCAGAGTGGCCCGCCCACCAAATCAGACCTAGAGTGGCCCCGCCCACCAAATCGGACCCCGAGGGGCCCCACCCACCATATCGGACCCCTGAGGGGCCCCACCCACCAAATCGGACCCCCGAGGGGCCCCGCCCACCAAATCGGACCCCAAGGGATCCCACCCACCAAATTGGACCCCGAGGGTCCCCGCCAACCAAATTGGACCCTGAGGGGGCCCCCGCCCACCAAATCGGACTCTGATAGATCCCGCCCACCAAATCAGACCCTGAGGGGCCCAGCTCACCAAATCGGATCCAGAGTGACCCCGCCCACCAAATCGGACCCAGATTGGCCCCACCCACCAAATCAGACCCAGAGTGGCCCCGCCCACCAAATTGTACCCTGAGGGGCCCCACCCACAAAATCGGACCCTAAGGGGCCCACCCACAAAATTGGACCCTGAGGGGCCCCGGCCACAAAATTGGACCCTGAAGGGCCCCACCCACAAAATCAGACCCTGAGGGGATCCGGCCACAACATCGGACCCTGAGTGGCCCCACTCACAAAATCGGACCCTGAGGGGCCCCAACCACAAAATCGGACACCTGACGGGCCCCGGCCACAAAATCGGACCCTGACGGGGCCCCGGCCACAAAATCGGACCCTACTGACGGGCCCCGGCCACAAAATCGGACCCTGACGGGCCCCAGCCACAAAATCGGACCCTGACGGGCCCCGGCCACAAAATCGGACCCTGAGGGGCCCCCGGCCACAAAATCGGACCCTGAGGGGACCCCACCTACAAATTGAACCCTGAGGGCCCCCAACCACAAAATCGGATCCTGAGGGGACCCACCCACAAAATCGAACCCTGAGGGGCCCCACCCACAAAATTGGACCCTCAGGGGCCCCGGCCACAAAATCAGATCCTGAGGGGCCCCCAACCACAAAATCGGACCCTGAGAGGCTCCGGCCGCAAAATCGGACCCTGAGCGGCCCCAACCACAAAATCGGACCCTGAGAGGCACCGGCCACAAAATCGGACCCTGAGGGGGCCCCGGACACAAAATCGGACCCTGAGGGGCCCCGGCCACAAAATCGGACCCTGAGGGGCCCCGGCCACAAAATTGGACCTTTAGGGGCCCCACCCACCAAATCAGCCCCTGAGGGGCCCCACCCACAAAATCGGGCCCTGAGGGCCCCACCCACAAAATCGGACCCTGAGGCCAAAGTGGCCCCTGAGAGGCACCCACAGTTAAAACGGATCCTGAGTTGAAAGTCTTGCAGTGCAGCAGGCAAGTCTCTCTTAAAAGGGGCAGCCTGGGCAGCATTTCAAACCACTATCTGTACTTCCTTCAGGAAATACACATCTAGTATTACAATTATAATGCGCCAATCACAAGTTATTCAGTTGATTTCCGCAATTAATGCAGCCCAAACCACTACACGCATAGACTCCGTTGAGGTGTCGTTTCAAAGCCAGCGTCCATGAGAGGTGTGCTAAGTATTTTTCGTGTCGATCGGATTTGTAGTTTTTGTGCAATTTGCATTTGAAAAATATTTTTTCCCGTCATTGGAATGCACTGTCTCAATGCTTTTCAATGGAAACTTAAAACGTGCCCTGAGGCGATTGAAATGGCAGTAAAGCTCATTGATATGCGCAGGCAAACCCAGTTACTATGCCAACGCCTACGAACGTCACATGACGCCCCCAGGACACAGATTCTGCCACATAATATCAACTCTTAAAGCGAAACCCACAGCACAAATGCAAATCTAGCTTCATCACGACGCATGCCCCTGAGAGAGAATGTGCGCCAAATTGCGCCCCCTGCCCACCAAATCGTACCCTGAGGGGCCCCGCCCACCAAATCGTACCCTGAGGGGCCCCGCCCACCAAATCGGACCCTGAGGGGCCCCGCCCACCAAATCGGACCCTGAGGGGCCCTCCTCACCAAATCAGACCCTGAGGGGCCCCGCCCACCAAATCGGACTCTGAGAGATCCCGCCCACCAAATCGGACAATGAGAGATTCCGCCCACTAAATCGGACACTGAGAGATCCGCCCACCAAATCGTCCCTAAGGGGCCCCGCTCACCAAATCGGACCCTGAGGGGCCCTAATCACCAAATTGAACTCTGAGGGGCCCTGCTCACCAAATCAGACCCTAAGGGGCCCCGCCCACGAAATCGAATTCTGAAAGGCCCCAACCACCAAATCGGATCCTGACGGCCCCTGCCCACCAAATCCAACCCTGAGGGGCCCCACCCACCAAATCCAACCCTGAGGGGCCCCGCCCACCAAATCAGACCCTGAGGGGCCCCGCCCACCAAATCAGACCCTGAGGGGCCCCGCCCACCAAATCAGACCCTGAGGGGCCCCGCCCTCCATATCAGACCCTGAGGGGGCCCCCGGCCACCAAATCAAACCCTGAGGTGCCCCAAACACAAAAATCGGACCCTGAGGGGCCCCGGCCACAAAATCGGACCCTGAGGGGCCCCGACCACAAAATTGGACCCTGAGGGGCCATGGCCACCAAATCGGACCCTGAGGGGCCACGGCCACCAAATCGGACCCTGAGAGGCCCCACCCACCAAATCGGACCCTGAGGTGCCCCAAACACAAAATCGGACCCTGAGGGGCCCCGGCCACAAAATCGGACCCGAGGGACCCCCACCCACAAAATCGGACCCTGAGGGGCCCCACCCACAAAATCGGACCCGAGGGACCCCACCCACAAATCGGACCCTGAGGGGCCCCACCCAGCAAATCAGACCCTGAGGGTCCCCACCCACCAAATCGGACCCTGAGGGGCCCCGCCCTCAAAATCGGACCCTGAAGGGCCCGCCCACCAAAATCGGACCCTGAGGGGCCCCGCCAACCAAATCGGACCCTGAGGGGCCCCAGCCACAAAATCGGGCCCCTAAGGGGCCCCAGCCACAAAATCGGGCCCTGAGGGGCCCTGGCCACAAAATCAGACCCTGAGGGGCCCCCGGCCACAAAATCGGACCCTGAGGGGCCCCCGGCCCACAAAATCGGACCCTGAGGGGTCCTGGCCACAAAATCGGATCCTGAGTGGCCCCACCCACAAAATCAGACCCTGAGGGGTCCTGGCCACAAAATCGGATCCTGAGGTGCCCCACCCACAAAATCAGACCTTGAGGGGCCCCGTCCATAAAATCAGACCCTGAGGGGCCCCGGCCATAAAATAGGACCCTGAAAGGCCCCGGCCACAAAATCGTACCCTGAGAGGCTCCACCCACAAAATCAGACCATGGGGGGCCCCACCCACAAAATCGGACCCTGAGGGGCCAAACCCATAAAATTGGATCCTGAGGGGACCCACCCACAAAATCGGACCCAGAGGGGCCACACCCACAAAATCGGACCCTGAGGGGCCACACCCACAAAATCGGACCCCTGAGAGGCCACACCCACCAAATCAGACCCTGAGGGGCCCCACCCCACAAAATTGGACCCTGAGGAATCCCGGCCACTAATTCAAATCCTGAGGAGCCCAGGCACCGAATCGGATCCTGAGGGGCCCCACCCACCAAATCAGACCCTGAGGCAAAGTGGCCCCTGAGAGGCTCCCACATTTAAAACGGATCCTGAGTTAAAAGTCTTGCAGGGGCAGCAGCCAAGTCTCTCTTAAAGGGGCAGCCCAGGCACCATTTCAAACCACTATCTGTACTTCCTTCAGGAAATACACATCTAGTATTACAATTATAATGCGCCAATCACAATTTATTCAGTTGATTTCCGCAATTAATGCGGCCCGAACCGCTACACGCACAGACTCCGTTGAGGTGTCGTTTCGAAGCCAGCATCCATGAGAGGTGTGCTAAGTATTTTTCGTGTCGATCGGATTTGTAGTTTCTGTGCAATTTGCGTTTGAAAATTTATTTTCCCGTCATTGGAATGCACTGTCTCAATGCTTTTCATGGGAAATGGCAAAACGTGCCCTGAGGCGATGAAATGGCAGTAAAGCTCATTGATATGCGCAGGCACACCCAGTTACTATGCCAACGCCTATGACCGTCACATTACGCCCCAGGACAGAGCTTCTGCCACATAATATCACCTCTTAAAGCGAAACCCCACAGCACAAATGCAAATCTAGCTTCATCACATGAAGCATGCCCCTGAGAGAGAATGTGCGCCAAAGTGCGCGCCCGCCCACCAAATGGGACCCTGAGGGACCCCGCACACCAAATCTAACCGTGAAGGCCCCGCCCACCAAAATCGGACCCTGAGGGGCCCCCGCCCACCAAATCGGATTCTGAGGGGCCCCCGGACACCAAATCGGATTCTGAAGAGCCCCAACCACAAAATCGGACCAGAGGGGCCCCGGACACAAAATCAGACCCTGACGGGCCCCACCCACAAAATCAGACCCTGAGGGGCCCCAACCACAAAGTCGGACACTGAGGAGACCCACCCACCAAATTGGACCCAGATCGGCCCCGCCCACCAAATTGGACCCTGAGGGGCCCTGCCCACCAAATCGGACCCTGAGGGGCCCCCCACCAAATCAGACCTAGCGGGACCCACCACAAAATCGGAACCTGAAGGGCCCCAGCCACCAAATCGGATCCAGAGGGGCCCCAACCACAAAATTGGACCATGAGGGGCCCCCGGCCACAAAATCGGACCCTGAGGGACCCCACCCACAAAATCGGACCCTGAGGGGTTCCGGCCACAAAATCGGACCCCTGATGGGCCCCGGCCACAAAATCGGACCCTGAGGGGCCCCCACCCACCCAAATCGGACCCTGAGGAGCTCCGTCCACCAAATCGGACCCAGAGTGACCCCGCCCACCAAATCGGACCATGAAAGGGCCCCGCCCACCAAATCGGACCCAGAGGGGCCCCGCCCACCAAATCGGACCCTGAGGGGCCCCGCCCACCAAATCGGACCCTGAGGGGCACTGCCCACTAAATCGGACCGAGAGGCCACACCCACCAAATCGGACCCTGAGGAGCCCCCGCCCACCAAATCAGACCCCGAGGGGCCCCGCCCACCAAATCGGACCCAGAGTGGCCCCGCCCACCAAAATGGACCCAGGGGGCTCTACCCACAAAATCAGACCCTAAGGGGCCCCAACCACAAAATAGGACCCTGAGGGGCCCTGGCCACAAAATCGGACCCTGAGGGGCCCCGGCCACAAGATCGGACCCTGAGGGGCCCCGGCCACAAGATCGGACCCTGAAGGGCCCCGGCCACAAAATCGGAACCTGAGGGGCCCCAGCCACAAAATCGGACCCTGAGCGGCCCAACCACAAAATCGGACCCGGAGGGACCCCGGCCACAAAATCAGACCCTGATGGGCCCCACCCACCAAGTCGGACCCTGAGGGGCCCCGGCCACAAGATCGGACACTGAGGGTCCCCGGCCACAAAATCGGAACCTAAGGGGCCCCGGCCACAAAATCGGACCCTGAGAAGCCCCGCCCACCAAATCTGACCCAGAGTGACCCCGCCCACCAAATCGAACCCTGAAGGTCCCCGCCGATCAAATCGGACCCAGAGTGGCTCCGCCTACCAAATCGGACCCAGAGGGGCCCCGCCCATCAAATCGGACCCTGAGGGGCCCCGCCCACCAAATCGGACCCTGAGGGGCCCCGCCCACCAAATCGGAACCTTGAGGGGCCCCGCCCACCAAATCAGAACCTGAGGAGCCCCGCCCACCAAATCGGACCCAGATTGACCCCGCCCACCATATCGGACCCCGAGGAGCCCCGCCCACCAAATCAGACCCTGAGAAGCCCCGCCCACCAAATCGGACCCAGAGTGACCCCGCCCACCAAATCGAACCCTGAAGGGCCCCGCCGATCAAATCGGACCCAGAGTGGCTCCGCCTACCAAATCGGACCCAGAGGGGGCCCCGCCCATCAAATCGGACCCTGAGGGGCCCCGCCCACCAAATCGGACCCTGAGGGGCCCCGCCTACCAAATCGGAACCTGAGGGGCCCCGCCCACCAAATCAGAACCTGAGGAGCCCCGCCCACCAAATCGGACCCAGATTGACCCCGCCCACCAAATCGGACCCCGAGGAGCCCCGCCCACCAAATCGGACCCAGATTGACCACACCCACCAAATCAGACCCTGAAGGCCCCGCCCACCAAATCGGACCCAGAGGTGCCCCGCCCACCAAATCGGACCCTGAAGGGCCCCGCCCACCAAATCGGACCCCAGAGGGGCCCCGCCCACCAAATCGGTCCCAGGGGGCCCCGCCCACCAAATCGGACCCCGAGGAGCCCCGCCCACCAAATCAGACCCTGAGAAGCCCCGCCCACCAAATCGGACCCAGAGTGACCCCGCCCACCAAATCGAACCCTGAAGGGCCCCGCCGATCAAATCGGACCCAGAGTGGCTCCGCCTACTAAATCGGACCCAGAGGGGCCCCGCCCATCAAATCGGACCCTGAGGGGCCCCGCCCACCAAATCGGACCCTGAGGGGCCCCGCCCACCAAATCGGAACCTGAGGGGCCCCGCCCACCAAATCAGAACCTGAGGAGCCCCGCCCACCAAATCGGACCCAGATTGACCCCGCCCACCAAATCGGACCCCGAGGAGCCCCGCCCACCAAATCGGACCCAGATTGACCACACCCACCAAATCAGACCCTGAAGGGGCCCCGCCCACCAAATCGGACCCAGAGGTGCCCCGCCCACCAAATCGGACCCTGAAGGGCCCCGCCCACCAAATCGGACCCAGAGTGACCCCGCCCACCAAATCGAACCCTGAAGGGCCCCGCCGATCAAATCGGACCCAGAGTGGCTCCGCCTACTAAATCGGACCCAGAGGGGCCCCGCCCATCAAATCGGACCCTGAGGGGCCCCGCCCACCAAATCGGACCCTGAGGGGCCCCGCCCACCAAATCGGAACCTGAGGGGCCCCGCCCACCAAATCAGAACCTGAGGAGCCCCGCCCACCAAATCGGACCCAGATTGACCCCGCCCACCAAATCGGACCCCGAGGAGCCCCGCCCACCAAATCGGACCCAGATTGACCACACCCACCAAATCAGACCCTGAAGGGCCCCGCCCACCAAATCGGACCCAGAGGTGCCCCGCCCACCAAATCGGACCCTGAAGGGCCCCGCCCACCAAATCGGACCCAGAGGGGCCCCGCCCACCAAATCGGTCCCAGGGGGCCCCGCCCACCAAATCGGACCATGAGGGGCCCCGCCCACCAAATCAGACCATGAGGGGCACTGCCCACTAAATCGGACCATGAGGGGCACCGCCCACCAAAATGGACCCAGGGGGCTCAACCCACAAAATCAGACCTAAGGGGCCCCACCCACAAAATCGGACCCTGAGTGAGCCCGGCCACAAAATCAGACCCTGAGGGGCCCCAACCACAAAATCGGACCCTGAGAGACCCCGGCCACAAAATCGAACCTAGAGGGGGCCCCAGTCACAAAATCAGACCCTAAGGAGCCAGGTCACGAAATCGGACCCTGAGGGGCCCCACCCACAAAATCAGACCCTGAGGGGCCCCGCCCACCAAATTAGACCCTGAGGGGCCCCACCCTTAAAATCAGACCCTGAGGGGCCCCAGCCACAAAATCAGACCCTGAGGGGCCCCAGCCACAAAATCGGACTCTGAGGGGGCCCCACCCACAAAATCGGACCCCTGATGGGCCCCACCCATAAATCCAGACTCTGAGGGGACCCGGCCACAAAATCGGACCCTGAGAGACCCCGGCCACAAAATCGGACCCTGAGGGGCCCCAACCACAAAATCAGACCCTGAGGTGCCCCAGTCACAAAATCGGACCCTGAGGGGGCCCCACCCACAAAATCAGACCCTGAGGGACCCCAGCCACAAAATCAGAACCTGAGGGGCCCCAACCACAAAATCAGAACCTGAGGGGCCCAACCCACAAAATCAGACCATGAGGGACCCCACCCACAAAATCGGACCCTGAGGGGCCCCACCCACCAAATTAGACCCTGAGGGGCCCCACCCTCAAAATCGGTCGCTGAGGGGCCCCACCCACAAAATCGGACCCTGAGACACCCCGGCCACAAAATCGAACCCAGAGGGGCCTCAGTCACAAAATCAGACCCTAAGGGGCCCCGGCCACAAAATTGGACCCTGAGGGGCCTCACCCACAAAATCAGACCCTAGAGGGACCCCAGCCACAAAATCGGACCCTGAGGGGCCCACCCACAAAATCAGACCCTGTGGGGCCCCAGTCACAAAATCAGACCCTGATGGGCCCCAGCCACAAAATCAGACCCTGAGGGGCCCAGCCACAAAATCGGACCCTGAGGGGCCCCACCCACAAAATCAGACCCTGAGGGGCCCCACCCACAAAATCGGACCCTGAGAGGCCCCGCCCACCAAATTAGACCCTGAGGGGCCCCACCCTCAAAATCAGACCCTGAGGGGCCACAGCCACAAAATAAGACCATGAGGGGCCCCAGCCACAAAATCGGACCCTGAGGGGCCCCACCCACAAAATCTGACCCGGATGGGCCCCACCCACAAATCCAGACCCTGAGGGGCCCCAGCCATAAAATCGGACCCTGAGAGACCCCGGCCACAAAATCGGACCCTGAGGGGCCCCAACCACAAAATCAGACCCAGAGTGGCCCCGGTCACAAAATCGGACCCTGAGGGGACCCACCCACAAAATCAGACCCTGAGGGGCCCCGCCCACCAAATTAGACCCTGAGTGGCCCCACCCTCAAAATCGGTCCCTGAGGGGCCCCGGCCAAAAATCAGACCCTGAGGGGCCCCACCCGCAAAATCGGACCCTGAGGGGATCCACCCGCAAAATCGGACCCTGAGGGGCCCCGGCCCCAAAAATCGGACCCTAAGGGGCCCCAACCGCAAAATCGGACCCTGAGAGGCACCGGCTACAAATTGGACCCTGAGGGGCCCCCACCCACAAAATGAGACCCTGAGGGACCCCAGCCACAAAATCAGAACCTGAGGGGCCCCAACCACAAAATCAGAACTGAGGGGCCCCACCCACAAAATCAGACCATGAGGGACCCCACCCACAAAATCGGACCCTGAGGGGCCCCCGCCCACCCAATTAGACCCTGAGGGGCCCCAACCTCAAAATCGGTCGCTGAGGGGTCCCACCCACAAAATCGGACCCTGAGAGACCCCGGCCACAAAATCGAACCCAGAGTGGCCCCAGTCACAAAATCAGACCCTAAGGGGCCCCGGCCACAAAATCGGACCCTGAGGGGCCCCACCCACAAAATCAGACCCTGAGGGACCCTAGCCACAAAATCAGATCCTGAGGGGACCCACCCACAAAATCAGACCCTGAGGGGCCCCGGTCACAAAATCGGACCCTGAGGGGCCCCACCCACAGAATAGGACCCTGATGGGCCCCACCCACAAAATCAGACCCTGAGGGGCCCCAACCACAAAATCAGACCCTGAGGGGCCCCACCCACAAAATCGGACCCTGAGGGGCCCAACCCACAAAATCGGACCCTGAGGGGCCCCGCCCACAAAATCGGACCCTGTGGGGTCCCACCCTCAAAATCAGACCCTGAGGGGCCACAGCCACAAAATCGGACCCTGAGGGGCCCCAGCCACAAAACCGGACCCTGAGGGGCCCCACCCACGAAATCGGACCCTGATGGGCCCCATCCACAAATCCAGACCCTGAGGGGCCCCAGCCACAAAATCGGACCCTGAGAGACCCCGGCCACAAAATCGGACCCTGAGGGGCCCCAACCACAAAATCAGACGCTGAGGGGCCCCGGTCACAAAATCGGACCCTGAGGGACCCCACCCACAAAATCAGACCCTGAGGGACCCCAGCCACAAAATCAGACCCTGAGGGGCCCCAGCCACAAAATCGGACCCTGAGGGGCCCCACCCACAAAATCGGACCCTTAGGGGCCCCACCCACAAAATCGGACCATGAGGGTCCCCGCCCACCAAATTAGACCCTGAGGGGCCCCACCCTCAAAATTGGTCCCTGAGGGGCCCCGGCCACAAAATCGGACCCTGAGGGGCCCCGGCCACAAAATCGGACCCTGAGGGGCCCCACCCGCAAAATCGGACCCTAAGGGGCCCCGGCCACAAAATTGGACCCTTAGGGGCCCCACCGGCAAAATCGGACCCTGAGGGGCCCCACCCGCAAAATCGGACCCTGAGGGGCCCCACCCGCAAAATCGGACCCTGAGGGGCCCCACCCGCAAAATCGGACCCTGAGGGGCCCCACCCACAAAATCGGACCCTGAGGGGCCCCGGCCCCAAAAATCGGACCCTGAGGGGCCCCAACCACAAAATCGGACCCTGAGAGGCACCGGTTACAAAATTGGACCCTGAGGGGCCCCGGACTCAAAATCGGACCCTGAGGGGCCCCGGCCACAAAATCGGACCCTGAGGGGCCCAACCCACAAAATCAGACTCAGTGTCCCCGCCCACCAAATTGGACCCTGAAGGGCCCCGTCCACCAAATCGGACCCAAAGTGGCCCCGCCCACCAAATCAGACCCAGAGTGGCCCCGCCCACCAAATAGGACCCTGAGGGGCCCCGCCCACCAAATGGGACCCTGAGGGGCCCCGCCCACCAAATTGGACCCTGAGGGGCCCCGCCCACCAAATTGGACCCTGAGGGGCCCCGCCCACCAAATCGGACCCTGAGGGGCTCCGCCCCACCAAATCGGACCCTGAGGGGCCCCGCCCACTAAATCAGATTCTGAAAGGCCCCAACCACAAAATCGGACCCTGAGGGGCCCCACCCACAAAATCGGACCCTGAGGGTCCCCGCTGACCAAATTGAACTCTGAGGGGCCCCGCCCACCAAATCGGACCCAGAGTGGCCCGCCCACCAAATCAGACCTAGAGTGGCCCCGCCCACCAAATCGGACCCCGAGGGGCCCCACCCACCATATCGGACCCCGAGGGGCCCCACCCACCAAATCGGACCCCGAGGGGCCCCGCCCACCAAATCGGACCCCAAGGGATCCCACCCACCAAATCGGACCCCGAGGGTCCCCGCCAACCAAATTGGACCCTGAGGGGCCCCGCCCACCAAATCGGACTCTGATAGATCCCGCCCACCAAATCAGACCCTGAGGGGCCCAGCTCACCAAATCGGATCCAGAGTGACCCCGCCCACCAAATCGGACCCAGATTGGCCCCACCCACCAAATCAGACCCAGAGTGGCCCCACCCACCAAATTGTACCCTGAGGGGCCCCACCCACAAAATCGGACCCTAAGGGGCCCCACCCACAAAATTGGACCCTGAGGGGCCCCGGCCACAAAATTGGACCCTGAAGGGCCCCACCCACAAAATCAGACCCTGAGGGGATCCGGCCACAACATCGGACCCTGAGTGGCCCCACTCACAAAATCGGACCCTGAGGGGCCCCAACCACAAAATCGGACCCTGACGGGCCCCGGCCACAAAATCGGACCCTGACGGGCCCCGGCCACAAAATCGGACCCTGACGGGCCCCGGCCACAAAATCGGACCCTGACGGGCCCCAGCCACAAAATCGGACCCTGACGGGCCCCGGCCACAAAATCGGACCCTGAGGGGCCCCGGCCACTAAATCGGACCCTGAGGGACCCCACCTACAAAATTGAACCCTGAGGGCCCCAACCACAAAATCGGATCCTGAGGGGACCCACCCACAAAATCGAACCCTGAGGGGCCCCACCCACAAAATTGGACCCTCAGGGGCCCCGGCCACAAAATCAGATCCTGAGGGGCCCCAACCACAAAATCGGACCCTGAGAGGCTCCGGCCGCAAAATCGGACCCTGAGCGGCCCCAACCACAAAATCGGACCCTGAGAGGCACCGGCCACAAAATCGGACCCTGAGGGGGCCCCGGACACAAAATCGGACCCTGAGGGGCCCCGGCCACAAAATCGGACCCTGAGGGGCCCCGGCCACAAAATTGGACCCTTAGGGGCCCCACCCACCAAATCAGCCCCTGAGGGGCCCCACCCACAAAATCGGGCCCTGAGGGCCCCACCCACAAAATCGGACCCTGAGGCCAAAGTGGCCCCTGAGAGGCACCCACAGTTAAAACGGATCCTGAGTTGAAAGTCTTGCAGGTGCAGCAGGCAAGTCTCTCTTAAAAGGGGCAGCCTGGGCAGCATTTCAAACCACTATCTGTACTTCCTTCAGGAAATACACATCTAGTATTACAATTATAATGCGCCAATCACAAGTTATTCAGTTGATTTCCGCAATTAATGCAGCCCAAACCACTACACGCATAGACTCCGTTGAGGTGTCGTTTCAAAGCCAGCGTCCATGAGAGGTGTGCTAAGTATTTTTCGTGTCGATCGGATTTGTAGTTTTTGTGCAATTTGCATTTGAAAAATATTTTTTCCCGTCATTGGAATGCACTGTCTCAATGCTTTTCAATGGGAAACTTAAAACGTGCCCTGAGGCGATTGAAATGGCAGTAAAGCTCATTGATATGCGCAGGCAAACCCAGTTACTATGCCAACGCCTACGAACGTCACATGACGCCCCCAGGACACAGATTCTGCCACATAATATCAACTCTTAAAGCGAAACCCACAGCACAAATGCAAATCTAGCTTCATCACGACGCATGCCCCTGAGAGAGAATGTGCGCCAAATTGCGCCCCCGCCCACCAAATCGTACCCTGAGGGGCCCCGCCCACCAAATCGTACCCTGAGGGGCCCCGCCCACCAAATCGGACCCTGAGGGGCCCCGCCCACCAAATCGGACCCTGAGGGGCCCTCCTCACCAAATCAGACCCTGAGGGGCCCCGCCCACCAAATCGGACTCTGAGAGATCCCGCCCACCAAATCGGACAATGAGAGATTCCGCCCACTAAATCGGACACTGAGAGATCCCGCCCACCAAATCGTCCCTAAGGGGCCCCGCTCACCAAATCGGACCCTGAGGGGCCCTAATCACCAAATTGAACTCTGAGGGGCCCTGCTCACCAAATCAGACCCTAAGGGGCCCCGCCCACGAAATCGAATTCTGAAAGGCCCCAACCACCAAATCGGATCCTGACGGGCCCTGCCCACCAAATCCAACCCTGAGGGGCCCCACCCACCAAATCCAACCCTGAGGGGCCCCGCCCACCAAATCAGACCCTGAGGGGCCCCGCCCACCAAATCAGACCCTGAGGGGCCCCGCCCTCCATATCAGACCCTGAGGGGCCCCGGCCACCAAATCAAACCCTGAGGTGCCCCAAACACAAAATCGGACCCTGAGGGGCCCCGGCCACAAAATCGGACCCTGAGGGGCCCCGACCACAAAATTGGACCCTGAGGGGCCATGGCCACCAAATCGGACCCTGAGGGGCCACGGCCACCAAATCGGACCCTGAGAGGCCCCACCCACCAAATCGGACCCTGAGGTGCCCCAAACACAAAATCGGACCCTGAGGGGCCCCGGCCACAAAATCGGACCCGAGGGACCCCACCCACAAAATCGGACCCTGAGGGGCCCCACCCACAAAATCGGACCCGAGGGACCCCACCCACAAAATCGGACCCTGAGGGGCCCCACCCAGCAAATCAGACCCTGAGGGTCCCCACCCACCAAATCGGACCCTGAGGGGCCCCGCCCTCAAAATCGGACCCTGAAGGGCCCCGCCCACCAAATCAGACCCTGAGGGGCCCCGCCAACCAAATCGGACCCTGAGGGGCCCCAGCCACAAAATCGGGCCCTAAGGGGCCCCAGCCACAAAATCGGGCCCTGAGGGGCCCTGGCCACAAAATCAGACCCTGAGGGGCCCCGGCCACAAAATCGGACCCTGAGGGGCCCCGGCCACAAAATCGGACCCTGAGGGGTCCTGGCCACAAAATCGGATCCTGAGTGGCCCCACCCACAAAATCAGACCCTGAGGGGTCCTGGCCACAAAATCGGATCCTGAGGTGCCCCACCCACAAAATCAGACCTTGAGGGGCCCCGTCCATAAAATCAGACCCTGAGGGGCCCCGGCCATAAAATAGGACCCTGAAAGGCCCCGGCCACAAAATCGTACCCTGAGAGGCTCCACCCACAAAATCAGACCATGGGGGGCCCCACCCACAAAATCGGACCCTGAGGGGCCCCACCCATAAAATTGGATCCTGAGGGGACCCACCCACAAAATCGGACCCTGAGGGGCCACACCCACAAAATCGGACCCTGAGGGGCCACACCCACAAAATCGGACCCTGAGAGGCCACACCCACCAAATCAGACCCTGAGGGGCCCCACCCACAAAATTGGACCCTGAGGAATCCCGGCCACTAATTCAAATCCTGAGGAGCCCAGGCCACCGAATCGGATCCTGAGGGGCCCCACCCACCAAATCAGACCCTGAGGCCAAAGTGGCCCCTGAGAGGCTCCCACATTTAAAACGGATCCTGAGTTAAAAGTCTTGCAGGGGCAGCAGCCAAGTCTCTCTTAAAGGGGCAGCCCAGGCACCATTTCAAACCACTATCTGTACTTCCTTCAGGAAATACACATCTAGTATTACAATTATAATGCGCCAATCACAATTTATTCAGTTGATTTCCGCAATTAATGCGGCCCGAACCGCTACACGCACAGACTCCGTTGAGGTGTCGTTTCAAAGCCAGCATCCATGAGAGGTGTGCTAAGTATTTTTCGTGTCGATCGGATTTGTAGTTTCTGTGCAATTTGCGTTTGAAAATTTATTTTCCCGTCATTGGAATGCACTGTCTCAATGCTTTTCAATGGGAAATGGCAAAACGTGCCCTGAGGCGATTGAAATGGCAGTAAAGCTCATTGATATGCGCAGGCACACCCAGTTACTATGCCAACGCCTATGACCGTCACATTACGCCCCCAGGACAGAGCTTCTGCCACATAATATCACCTCTTAAAGCGAAACCCACAGCACAAATGCAAATCTAGCTTCATCACATGAAGCATGCCCCTGAGAGAGAATGTGCGCCAAAGTGCGCGCCCGCCCACCAAATGGGACCCTGAGGGACCCCGCACACCAAATCTAACCATGAAGGGCCCCGCCCACCAAATCGGACCCTGAGGGGCCCCGCCCACCAAATCGGATTCTGAGGGGCCCCGGACACCAAATCGGATTCTGAAGAGCCCCAACCACAAAATCGGACCCAGAGGGGCCCCGGACACAAAATCAGACCCTGACGGGCCCCACCCACAAAATCAGACCCTGAGGGGCCCCAACCACAAAGTCGGACACTGAGGAGACCCACCCACCAAATTGGACCCAGATCGGCCCCGCCCACCAAATTGGACCCTGAGGGGCCCTGCCCACCAAATCGGACCCTGAGGGGCCCCCCACCAAATCAGACCTAGCGGGACCCACCCACAAAATCGGAACCTGAAGGGCCCCAGCCACCAAATCGGATCCAGAGGGGCCCCAACCACAAAATTGGACCATGAGGGGCCCCGGCCACAAAATCGGACCCTGAGGGACCCCACCCACAAAATCGGACCCTGAGGGGTTCCGGCCACAAAATCGGACCCTGATGGGCCCCGGCCACAAAATCGGACCCTGAGGGGCCCCACCCACCAAATCGGACCCTGAGGAGCTCCGTCCACCAAATCGGACCCAGAGTGACCCCGCCCACCAAATCGGACCATGAAAGGGCCCCGCCCACCAAATCGGACCCAGAGGGGCCCCGCCCACCAAATCGGACCCTGAGGGGCCCCGCCCACCAAATCGGACCCTGAGGGGCACTGCCCACTAAATCGGACCGAGAGGCCACACCCACCAAATCGGACCCTGAGGAGCCCCGCCCACCAAATCAGACCCCGAGGGGCCCCGCCCACCAAATCGGACCCAGAGTGGCCCCGCCCACCAAAATGGACCCAGGGGGCTCTACCCACAAAATCAGACCCTAAGGGGCCCCAACCACAAAATAGGACCCTGAGGGGCCCTGGCCACAAAATCGGACCCTGAGGGGCCCCGGCCACAAGATCGGACCCTGAGGGGCCCCGGCCACAAGATCGGACCCTGAAGGGCCCCGGCCACAAAATCGGAACCTGAGGGGCCCCAGCCACAAAATCGGACCCTGAGCGGCCCAACCACAAAATCGGACCCGGAGGGACCCCGGCCACAAAATCAGACCCTGATGGGCCCCACCCACCAAGTCGGACCCTGAGGGGCCCCGGCCACAAGATCGGACACTGAGGGTCCCCGGCCACAAAATCGGAACCTAAGGGGCCCCGGCCACAAAATCGGACCCTGAGGGGCCCCGGCCACAAAATCGGACCCTAATGGGCCCCACCCACCAAGTCGGACCCTGAGGGGCCCCGGCCACAAAATCGGACCCTGAGGGGCCCCGTCCACAAAATCAGACCCTGATGGGCCCCACCCACCAAGTCGGACCCTGAGGGGCCCCGTCACCAAATCGGACCCTGAGGAGCCCCGCCCACCGAATCAGACCCTGAGGGGCCCCGCCCACCAAATCGGATTCTGAGGGGTCCCGCTCACCAAATCGGATTCTGAGGGGCCCCGCCCTCCAAATCGGACCCTGAGGGGCCCCACCCACCAAATTAGACCCTGAGGGACCTCAACCACAAAATCGGACCCTAAGGGGTCCCGCCCACCAAATCGGATTCTGAGGGGCTCCGCTCACCAAATCGGATTCTGAGGGCCCCGCCCACCAAATCGGACAATGAGGGGCCCTACCCACCAAATTGGACCCTGAGGGGCCCCGCCCACCAAACCGGACCCTGGGGGGCCCCGCTCACCAAATCAGACCCTGAGGGGCCCCGCTCACCAAATCAGACCCAGAGGAGCCCCGCTCACCAAATCGAACTCTGAGTGGCCCCGCTCACCAAATCGGACCCTGAGGGGCCCCACCCACCAAATCAGACCCTGAGGGGCCCCGCTCACCAAATCGAACCCTGAGGGGCCCCGCTCACCAAATCGGACTCTGAGAGATCACGTCCACCAAATCAGACCCTGAGGGGCCCCGCTCACCAAATCGGACCCTGAGGGACCCCGCTCACCAAATTGAACTCTGAGGGGCCCCGCCCACCAAATTGGACTCAGAGATCACGCCCATCAAATCAAACCCTGAGGGGCCCCGCCAACCAAATCAAACCCTGAGGGGCCCTGCCCACCAAATCGGACCCTGAGGTGCTCTGCTCACAAAATTGAACTCTGAGGGGACCCGCTCACCAAATCGGACCCTGAGGGGCCCTACCCACCAAATCAGATTCTGAAAGGCCCCAACCACGAAATCGGACCCAGAGGGGTCCCGCCCACCCAATCGGACCCTGACGGCCCCTGTCCACCAAATCAGACCCTGAGGGGCCCCGCCCACCAAATCGGACTCTGAGGGGCCCCACCAAATAGGACCCTGAGTGACCCCGCCCAGCAAATCAGACCCTGAGGGGCCCCACCCACCAAATCGGAACCTGAGAGATCCTGCCCACCAAATTGGACCCCGAGGGTCCCCGCCCACCAAATTGGACCCCGAGGGGCCACGCTCACCAAATTGGACCCTGAGGGGCCCAGCCCGCCAAATCGGATCCTGAGGGGCTTCGCCCACCAAATCGGACTCTGAGAGATTCCACCCACCAAATCAGACCCTGAGGGGCCCCGCTCACCAAATCGGACCCTAAGGGGCCCCGCTCACCATATCGGACCCTGAGGGGCCCTGCTCACCAAATTGAACTCTGAGGGGCCCGGCTCGCCAAATCGGACCATGAGCGGCCCCGCCCACCAAATCAGATTCTGAAAGGCCCCAACCACAAAAACGGACCCTGAGGGGCCCCGGACACAAAATCGGACCCTTAGGGGCCCCACCCACAAAATCGGACCCTGAGGGGCCCCGGCCACAAAATCAGACCCTGAGAGATTCCGCCCACCAAATCAGACCCTGAGGGGCCCCGCTCACCAAATCGGACCCTGAGGTGCCCCGCTCACCAAATTGGATTCTGAAGGGCCCCAACCACAAAATCGGACCCTGAAGGGCCCCGGCCACAAAATCGAACCCTGAGGGGCCCCAACCACAAAATCAGACCCTGAGAGGTCCCAACCACAAAATCAGACCCTGAGGGTCCCCGGACACAAAATCGGACCCTGTGGGGCCCCGGCCACAAAATCGGACCCTCAGGGGCCCAACCCACAAAATCGGACCCTGAGGGGCCCCACCCACAAAATCAGACCCTGAGGGGCCACGGCCTCAAAAGCGGACCCTGAGGGGCCCCACCCACCAAATCGGACCCTGAGGTGCTCCGGCCACAAAATTGGACCCTGAGGGGCCCCGGCCACAAAATCAGACCCTGAGGAGCCCCAACCACCAAATCGGACCCTGAGGGGCCCCGGCCACCAAATCGGACCCTGAGGGGCCCCACCCACCAAATCAAACCCTGAGGGTCCCCGGCCACAAAATTGGGCCATGATGGGCCCCAAATCAGCAATCGAGAATAAACATAAAACATAACTTTTAATAATAGTGTAAAAGCTACCAAAGATAATAGTGCGAATAAAACACAATCAAAAACCACAAAAAATAAAGGAGGTAACTGTATTAATCATTATAACAGATTACTACCAATATATGCATGTGGCTATTCCAAGTCCAAATTCTTGAGGGATTGGACCAGAAAAACTTGGACTAAATCAGTACAAAAGACCAAGTAAAATATGAACAGTTTCCTTATCAGAGGAACTAAAGAGGCCTCTACCCTGTAAAGGTTATCAAGGAATATGCCTATTCATGTATATAACAAAGACATCATAAACCAAAGAAAAGGAATGATCTCACCACATAAGGATGGAGGATGTCCAGGATCAGATGTCCCATCAGAGTCATATCAGGTCAGGAGGAAGGGAAATTTACCCTATACAAGCCCTGTTAGAACTACAACTGACACCCATGACTCCCATGACAAAATTGGGCCATGATGGGCCCCACCCACAAAATCGGACCCTGAGGCCAAAGTGGCCCCTGAGAGGCACCCACAGATCCTGAGTTGAAAGTCTTGCAGGGGCAGCAGGCAAGTCTCTCTTAAAGGGACAGCCCGGGCACCATTTCAAACCACTTTCTGTACTTCCTTCAGGAAATACACATCTAGTTATAGTGGTTTGAAAAAACCACTATATTGTAATCCGAACGCTGCTAACTTATTCTTCTTCTTCTTCTTCTTATTATTATTAAGTTGATTTCCGCAATTAACGCGGCCTGAACCGCTACACGCACAGACTCCGTTGAGGTGTCGTTTCGAAGCCAGGGTCCATGAGAGGTGTGCTAAGTATTTTTCGTGTCGATCGGATTTGTAGTTTTTGCGCAATTTGCGTTTGAAATTTTTTTTTCCCATCATTGGAATGCACTGTGTCAATGCTTTTCAATGGGAAGCTTAAAACGTGCCCTGAGGCGATTGAAATGGCAGTTGAGCTCATTGATATGCGCAGGCAGACCCAGTTACTATGCCAACGCCTACGAACGTCACATGACATCTCCAGAACAGAGCTTTTGCCACATAATATCAGCTCTTAAAGCTAAACCCACGGCACAAATGCAAATCTAGCTTCATCACATGATGCATGCCCCTGAGAGAGAATGTGTGCGCCAAAGTGGATTTAGAAGCCCAGTGAGCCACCCTGGCTCTTAAAGGGCCGATGCGCCAAAGTGATTCTTAAAGAGCCGGCGCACCAAAATGAGTCTTAAAGGACCGGCGTGCCAAATCGAAAGCTGAGTGACCCAAGGCTCCAAATCTGAGGCTGATAGACCCTGGCCTACAAAAAGGAGGCTGAGCAACCCTGGCATCCAAATCGGACCCAGAGTGGCCCCGCCCACGAAATCAGACCCAGAGTGGCCCCGCCCACCAAATTGGACCCTGAGGAGCCCCACCCACAAAATCGGACCCTGAAGGCCCCACCCACAAAATCGGACCCTGAGGGGCCCCACCCACAAAATCAGACCCTGAGGGGCCCCGGCCACAAAATCGGACCCTGAGAGACCCCGGCCACAAAATCGAACCCAGAGGGGCCCCACCCACAAAATTGGACCCTGAGCGCCCCCAACCACAAAATCGGACCCTGAGGGGCCCCAACCCCAAAATCGGACCCTGAGGGGCCCCGGCCACAAAATCGGACCCTCAGGGGCCCCGTCCTCAAAATCGGACCCTGAGGGGCCCCTCCCTCAAAAATCGGACCCTGAGAGGCCCCGCCCACCAAATCAGACCCTGAGGGGCTCCGCCAACCAAATCGGACTCTAAAGGGCCCCACCCACAAAATCAGACCCTGAGGGCCCCCAACCACAAAATAGGACCCTAAGGGGCCCCACCCTCAAAATCGGACCCTGAGTAGACCCGGCCACAAAATCAGACCCTGAGGGGCCCCAACCACAAAATCGGACCCTGAGGGGCCCAGGCCACAAAATCGAACCCTGAGGGGCCCCACCCTCAAAATCGGATCCTGAGGGGCCCAACCAACAAAATCGGACCCTGAGGGGCCCCAGCCACAAAATCGGACACTGAGGGGCCCCACCCACAAAATCGGACCCTGAGGGGCCCCGGCCACAAAATTGGAACCTGAGGGGCCCCGGCCACAAAATCGGACCCTGAGGGGTCCCAACCACGAAATCAGACCCTGAGGGGCCCCGGACTCAAAATCGGACCGTGAGGGCCCCCAACCACAAAATCGGACCCTGAGGGGCCCCACATACCAAATTAGACCCTGAGGGGCCCCACCCTCAAAATCGGTCGCTGAGGGGCCCCACCCACAAAATCGGACCCTGAGAGACCCCAGCCACAAAATCGAACCCAGAGGGGCCTCAGTCACAAAATCAGACCCTAAGGGGCCCCGGCCACAAAATCGGACCATGAGGGGCCCCACCCACAAAATCAGACCCTGAGGGACCCCAGCCACAAAATCGGACCCTTAGGGGCCCTGCCCACCAAATTAGACCCTGAGGGGCCCCACCCTCAAAATCAGACCCTGAGGGGCCACAGCCACAAAATCAGACCATGAGGGGCCACAGCCACAAAATCGGACCCTGAGGGGCCCACCCACAAAATCGGACCCTGATGGGCCCCACCCACAAATACAGACCCTGAGGGACCCCAGCCACAAAATCGGACCCTGAGGGGCCCCACCCACAAAATCGGACCCTGAGGGACCCCAGCCACAAAATCAGACCCTGAGGGGCCCCACCCACAAAATCGGACCCTGAGGGGCCCCGCCCACCAAATTAGACCCTGAGGGGCCCCAACCTCAAAATCGGTCCCTGAGGGGCCCCGGCCTCAAAATCGGACCCTGAGGGGCCCCGGCCACAAAATCGGACCCTGAGGGGCCCCACCCGCAAAATCGGACCCTAAGGGGCCCCAGCCACAAAATCGGACCCTGAGGGGCCCCACCCGCAAAATCGGACCCTGAGGGGCCCCGGCCCCAAAAATCGGACCCTGAGGGGCCCCTACCACAAAATCAGACCCTGAGAGGCACCGGCTACAAAATCGGACCCTGAGGGGCCCCGGACACAAAATCGGACCCTGAGGGGCCCCGGACACAAAAATCGGACCCTGAGGGGCCCCAACCACAAAATCGGACCCTGAGAGACACCGGCTACAAAATCGGACCCTGAGGGGCCCCGGATACAAAATCGGACCCTGAGGGGCCCCGGCCACAAAATTGGACCCTGAGGGGCCCAACCCACAAAATCAGAACCTGAGGAGACCCACCCACAAATCCAGACCCTGAGGGGCCCCGGCCACAAAATCGGACCCTGAGAGACCCAGGCCACAAAATCGGACCCTGAGGGGCCCCAACCACAAAATCAGACCCGGAGGGTCCCCGGTCACAAAATCGGACCCTGAAGGGCCCACCCACAAAATCAGACCCTGAGGGCCCCGTCCACCAAATCGGACCCAAAGTGTCCCCGCCCACCAAATCAGACCAAGAGTGGCCCCGCCCACCAAATGGGACCCTAAGGGGCCCCGACCACCAAATTGGACCTTGAGGGGCCCCGCCAACCAAATTGCACCCTGAGGGGCCCCGCCAACCAAATCGGACCCAGAGTGGCCCCGCCCACCAAATCGGACCCAGAGTGGCCCCACCCACCAAATCAGACCCAGAGTGGCCCCACCCACCAAATTGTACCCTGAGGGGCCCCACCCACAAAATCGGACCCTAAGGGACCCCACCCACAAAATTGGACCCTGAGGGGCCCCGGCCACAAAATTGGACCCTGAGGGGCCCCACCCACAAAATCGGACCCTGAGGGGATCCGGCCACAACATCGGACCCTGAGTGGCCCCACTCACAAAATCGGACCCTGAGGGGCCCTACCCACAAAATCGGACCCTGAGGGGCCCCAACCACAAAATCGGACCCTGACGGGCCCCGGCCACAAAATCGGACCCTGATGGGCCCCGGCCACAAAATCGGACCCTGAGGAGCCCCGGCCACAAAATCGGACCCTGAGGGACCCCACCTACAAAATTGAACCCTGAGGGCCCCAACCACAAAATCGGATCCTGAGGGGCCCCACCCACAAAATCGGACTCTGAGGGGCCCCACCCACAAAATTGGACCCTCAGGGGCCTCGGCCATAAAATCGGACCCTGAGGGACCCCGGCCACAAAATCAGATCCTGAGGGGCCCCAACCACAAAATCGGACCCTGAGAGGCTCCGGCCGCAAAATCGGACCCTGAGTGGCCCCAACCACAAAATCAGACCCTGAGAGGTACCGGCCACAAAATCGGACCCTGAGAGGCCCCGGACACAAAATCGGACCCTGAGGGGCCCCGGCCACAAAATCGGACCCTGTGGGGCCCAACCCACAAAATCGGACCCTGCGGAACCCCGCCCACCAAATTAGACCCTGAGGGGCCCCACCCTCAAAATTGGACCCTGAGGGGCCCCAGCCACAAAATTGGACTCTGAGGGGCCCCACCCACAAAATCGGACCCTGAGGGGCCCCACCCACAAATCCAGACCCTGAGGGGACCCGGCAACAAAATCGGACCCTGAGGGGCCCCGCCCACCAAATCGGACCCTGAGTTGCCCCGCCCACTAAATCGGATTCTGAAAGGCCCCAACCACAAAATCGGACCCTGAGGGGCCCCGCTGACCAAATTGAACTCTGAGGGGCCCCGCCCACCAAATCGGTCCCAGAGTGGCCCTCCTGCCAAATCAGACCTAGAGTGGCCCCGCTCACCAAATCGGACCCCGAGGGGCCCCACCCACCAAATCGGACCCTGAGGGGCCCCGCCCACCAAATCGGACTCTGATAGATCCCGCCCACCAAATCAGACCCTGAGGGGCCCTGCTCACCAAATCGGACCCTGAGGGGCCCCGCTCACCAAATTGGACCCTGAGGGGCCCCTCCCACCAAATCGGACCCTGAGGGGCCCCGGCCACAAAATCGGACCCTGAGGGGCCCCACCCATATAATCGGACCATGAGGGTCCCCGGCCACAAGATTGGACCCTGAGGGGCCCCAACCACCAAATCAGACCCTGAGGGGCCCCGGCCACAAAATCGGACCCTTAGGGGCCCCACCCACCAAATCAGCCCCTGAGGGGAAACGGCCACCAAATCGGACCATGAGGGGCCCCTCCCACCAAATCGGACCCTGAGGTGCCCCACCCACAAAATCGGGCCCTGAGGGCCCCACCCACAAAATCGGACCCTGAGGCCAAAGTGGCCCCTGAGAGGCACCCACAGTTAAAATGGATCCTGAGTTGAAAGTCTTGAAGGTGCAGCAGGCAAGTCTCTCTTAAAGGGGCAGCCTGGGCAGCATTTCAAACCACTATCTGTACTTCCTTCAGGAAATACACATCTAGTTATAGTGGTTTGAAAAAACCACTTGTAATTATAGTGGTTTGAAAAAACCACTATATTGTAATCCGAACGCTGCTAACTTATTCTTCTTATTATTATAGTGGTTTGAAAAAACCACTATATTGTAATCTGAACGCTGCTAACTTATTCTTCTTATTATTATTAAGTTGATTTCCGCAATTAATGCGGCCCGAACCGCTACACGCACAGACTCCGTTGAGGTGTCGTTTCGAAGCCAGCGTCCATGAGAGGTGTGCTAAGTATTTTTCGTGTCGATCGGATTTGTAGTTTTTGCGCAATTTGCGTTTGAAAATTTTTTTCCCGTCATTGGAATGCACTGTCTCCAATGCTTTTCAATAGGAAATGGCAAAACGTGCCCTGAGGCGATTGAAATGACAGTTGAGCTCATTGATATGCGCAGGCAGACCCAGTTACTATGCCAACGCCTACGAACTTCACTTGAACCCCAGCACAGAGCATCTGCCACATAATATCAGCTCTTAAAGCGAAACTCACAGCACAAATGCAAATCTAGCTTCATCACATGACACATGCCCCTGAGAGAGAATGTGTGCGCCAAAGTGGATTTAAAAGAAGCCCAGTCAGCCAAACTAGCTCTTAAAGGGCCAACGCGCCTAAGTGATTGTTAAAGGGCCAGCGCACCCAAATGAGTCTTAAAGGGCCGACACATCAAATCGGAGACTGAGCCACCCCGGCCTCCAAATCGGAGGCTGAGCCACCCCGGCCTCCAAATCGGACAATGAGCCACCCCAGCCTCCAAATGGGAGGCTGATCCACCCCGGCCTCCAAATCGGAGCCTGATCCACCCCGGCCTCCAAATCGGAGCCTGATCCACCCCGGCCTCCAAATCGGAGGCTGATCGACCCAGGCCTCCAAATCAGAGGCTGAGCCACCCCGGCCTCCAAATAGGAGGCTGAGCCACCCCGGCCTCCAAATCGGAGGCTGATCGACCCCGGCCTCCAAATCGGAGGCTGATCGACCCCGGCCTCCAAATCGGAGGCTGAGCCACCCCGGCCTCCAAATCGGAGGCTGAGCCACCCCGGCCTCCAAATCGGAGGCTGATCGACCCCGGCCTCCAAATCGGAGGCTGATCGACCCCGGCCTCCAAATCGGAGGCTGATCGACCCCGGCCTCCAAATCGGAGGCTGATCGACCCGGGCCTCCAAATCGGAGGCTGATCGACCCCGGCCTCCAAATCGGAGGCTGATCGACCCCGGCCTCCAAATCGGAGGCTGAGCCACCCCGGCCTCCAAATTGGAGGCTGAGCCACCCCGGCCTCCATATCAGAGGCTGAGTCACTTCGGCCTCCAAATCGGAGGCTGAGCCAAACCGTCCTCCAAATCGGAGGCTGATCGACCCCGGCCTCCAATTCGGAGGCTGTGCAACCCCGGCCTCCAAATCGGAGGCTGAGCCACCCCGGCCTCCAAATCGGAGGCTGAGCCACCCCGACCTCCAAATCGGAGGCTGAGCCACCCCGACCTCCAAATCGGAGGCTGAGCCACCCCAACCTCCAAATCGGAGGCTGAGCCAACCCAACCTCCAAATCGGAGGCTGAGCCACCCCGGGCTCCAAATCAGACCCTGAGTGGACCCGCCCACCAAATCGGACCCTGAGTAGCCCCGCCCACAAAATCGGACCCTGAGGGGCCCCACCCACAAAATCGGACCCTGAGGGGCCCCACCCACAAAATTGGATCCTGAGGGGCCCCACCCACAAAATCGGACCCTGAGAGGATCCGGCCACAAAATCGGACCCTGAGGGGCCCCAGCCACAAAATATGACCCTGAGGGGCCCCACCCACAAAATCGGACCCTGAGGGGCCACACCCACAAAATCGGACCCTGAGGGGCCACACCCACAAAATCGGAGCCTGAGGGATCCCCGCCAACAATTCCAGCCCTGAGGAGCCCAGGCCAAGGAATCAGATCCTGAGGGGCCCACCCACCAAATCAGACCCTGAGGCCAAAGTGGCCCCTGAGAGGCACTCACAGTTAAAACGGATACTGAGTTGAAAGTCTTGCAGGGGCAGCAGGCAAGTCTCTCTTAAAGGGGCAGCCCAGGCACCCTTTCAAACCACTATCTGTACTTCCTTCAGGAAATACACATCTAGTTCTTCTTCTTATTATTATTATTATTATTAAGTTGATTTCCGCAATTAATACAGCCCGAACCGCTACACGCACAGACGCCGTTGAGGTGTTGTTTCGAAGCCAGCGTCCACGAGAGGAGTGCTAAGTATTTTTCGTGTCGATCGGATTTGTAGTTTTTGCGCAATTTGCGTTTGACATTTTTTTTTCCCGTCATTGGAATGTACTGTCTCCAATGCTTTTCAATGGGTAATGGCAAAACGTGCCCTGAGGCGATTGAAATGGCAGTTAAGCTCATTGATATGCGCAGGCAGACCCAGTTACTATGCCAACGCCTACGAACGTCACATGACATCCCAAGGACAGAGCTTCTGCCACATAATATCAGCTCTTAAAGTGAAACCCACAGCACAAATGCAAATCTAGCTTCATCACATGACACATGCCCCTGAGATAGAATGTGCGACAAAGTGGATTTAGAAGCCCAGTGAGCCACCCTGGCTCTTAAAGGGCAGACGTGCCAAAGTGATTCTTAAAGAGCCGGCGCACAAAATGATTCTTAAAGGGCCGGCGCGCCAAATCGAAAGCTGAGTGACCCCAGGCTCCAAATCGGAGGCTGATAGACCCTGGCCTACAAAAAGGAGGCTGAGCCACCCTGGCATCCAAATTGGACCCAGAGTGGCCCCGCCCACCAAAAACGGACCCAGAGTGGCCCCGCCCACCAAATCAGACCCAGAGTGGCCCCACCCACCAAATTGGACCCTGAGGGGCCCCACCCACAAAATCGGACCCTAAGGGGCCCCACCCACAAAATCGGACCCTGAGGGGATCCGGCCACAAAATCAGACCCTGAGGGGCCCCGGCCACAACATCGGACCCTGAGGGGCCCCACTCACAAAATCGGACCCTGAGGGGCCCCGCCCACCAAATCAGACTCTGATTGGCCCCGCCCAAAAAATCGGACCCTGAAGGGCCCCGTCCAACAAATCGGACCCTGAGGAGCCCCGCCCACCAAATCAGACCCTGAGAAGCCCCGCCCACCAAATCGGACCCAGAGTGACCCCGCCCACCAAATCGAACCATGAAGGGCCCCGCCGATCAAATCGGACCCAGAGTGGCTCCGCCTACGAAATCGGACCCAGAGGGGCCCCGCCCATCAAATCGGACCCTGAGGGGCCCCGCCCACCAAATCGGAACCTGAGGGGCCCCGCCCACCAAATCAGAACCTGAGGAGCCCCGCCCACCAAATCGGACCCAGATTGACCCCGCCCACCAAATCGGACCCCGAGGAGCCCCGCCCATCAAATCGGACCCAGATTGACCCCACCCACCAAATCAGACCCTGAAGGGCCCCGCCCACCAAATCGGACCCAGAGGTGCCCCGCCCACCAAATCGGACCCTGAAGGGCCCCGCCCACCAAATCGGACCCAGAGGGGCCCCGCCCACCAAATCGGTCCCAGGGGGCCCCGCCCACCAAATCGGACCATGAGGGGCCCCGCCCACCAAATCAGACCATGAGGGGCACTGCCCACTAAATCGGACCATGAGGGGCACCGCCCACCAAAATGGACCCAGGGGGCTCAACCCACAAAATCAGACGCTAAGGGGCCCCACCCACAAAATCGGACCCTGAGTGGGCCCGGCCACAAAATCAGACCCTGAGGGGCCCCAACCACAAAATCGGACCCTGAGAGACCGCGGCCACAAAATCGAACCTAGAGGGGCCCCAGTCACAAAATCAGACCCTAAGGGGCCCAGGTCACGAAATCGGACCCTGAGGGGCCCCACCCACAAAATCAGACCCTGAGGGGCCCCGCCCACCAAATTAGACCCTGAGGGGCCCCACCCACCAAATCGGAACCTGAGGGGCCCCGCCCACCAAATCGGAACCTGAGGGGCCCCGCCCACCAAATCAGAACCTGAGGAGCCCCGCCCACCAAATCGGACCCAGATTGACCCCGCCCACCAAATCGGACCCCGAGGAGCCCCGCCCACCAAATTGGACCCAGATTGACCCCACCCACCAAATCAGACCCTGAAGGGCCCCGCCCACCAAATCGGACCCAGAGGTGCCCCGCCCACAAAATCTGACCCTGAAGGGCCCCGCCCACCAAATCGGACCCAGAGGGGCCCCGCCCACCAAATCGGTCCCAGGGGGCCCCGCCCACCAAATCGGACCATGAGGGGCCCCGCCCACCAATTCAGACCATGAGGGGCACTGCCCACTAAATCGGACCATGAGGGGCACCGCCCACCAAAATGGACCCAGGGGGCTCAACCCACAAAATCAAACCCTAAGGGGCCCCACCCACAAAATCGGACCCTGAGTGGGCCCGGCCACAAAATCAGACCCTGAGGGGCCCCAGTCACAAAATCAGACCCTAAGGGGCCCAGGTCACGAAATCGGACCCTGAGGGGCCCCACCCACAAAATCAGACCCTGAGGGGCCCCACCCACCAAATTAGACCCTGAGGGGCCCCACCCTTAAAATCAGACCCTGACGGGCCCCAGCCACAAAATCAGACCCTGAGGGGCCCCAGCCACAAAATCAGACTCTGAGGGGCCCCACCCACAAAATCGGACCCTGAGGGGCCCCACCCACAAATCCAGACCCTGAGAGGACCCGGCCACAAAATCGGACCCTGAGAGACCCCGGCCACAAATTCGGACCCTGAGGGGCCCCAACCACAAAATCAGACCCTGAGGGGCCCCAGTCACAAAATCGGACCCTGAGGTGCCCCACCCACAAAATCAGACCCTGAGGGACCCCAGCCACAAAATCAGAACCTGAGGGGCCCCAACCACAAAATTAGAACCTGAGGGGCCCCACCCACAAAATCAGACCATGAGGGACCCCACCCACAAAATCGGACCCTGAGGGGCCCCACCCACCAAATTAGACCCTGAGGGGCCCCACCCTCAAAATTGGTCGCTGAGGGGCCCCACCTACAAAATCGGACCCTGAGAGACCCCGGCCACAAAATCAAACCCAGAGGGGCCTCAGTCACAAAATCAGACCCTAAGGGGCCCCGGCAACAAAATTGGACCCTGAGGGGCCTCACCCACAAAATCAGACCCTGAGGGACCCCAGCCACAAAATCGGACCCTGAGGGGCCCCACCCACAAAATCAGACCCTGTGGGGCCCCAGACACAAAATCAGACCCTGATGGGCCCCAGCCACAAAATCAGACCCTGAGGGGCCCAGCCACAAAATCGGACCCTGAGTGGCCCCACCCACAAAATCAGACCCTGAGGGGCCCCACCCACAAAATCGGACCCTGAGAGGCCCCGCCCACCAAATTAGACCCTGAGGGGCCCCACCCTCAAAATCAGACCCTGAGGGGCCACAGCCACAAAATCAGACCATGAGGGGCCCCAGCCACAAAATCGGACCCTGAGGGGCCCCACCCACAAAATCTGACCCGGATGGGCCCCACCCACAAATCCAGACCCTGAGGGGCCCCAGCCACAAAATCGGACCCTGAGAGACCCCGGCCACAAAATCGGACCCTCAGGGGCCCCAACCACAAAATCGGACCCAGAGGGGCCCCGGTCACAAAATCGGACCCTGAGGGGGCCCACCCACAAAATCAGACCCTGAGGGACCCCACCCACAAAATCAGACCCTGAGGGGCCCCGCCCACCAAATTAGACCCTGAGGGGCCCCACCCTCGAAATCGGTCCCTGAGGGGCCCCGGCCAAAAATCGGACCCTAAGGGGCCCCACCCGCAAAATCGGACCCTATGGGGCCCCGGCCACGAAATCGGACCCTGAGGGGCCCCACCCGCAAAATCGGACCCTGAGGGGATCCACCCGCAAAATCGGACCCTGAGGGGCCCCGGCCCCAAAAATCGGACCCTGAGGGGCCCCAACCGCAAAATCGGACCCTGAGAGGCACCGGCTACAAAATCGGACCCTGAGGGGCCCCGGACACAAAATCGGACCCTGAGGGGCCCCGGCCACAAAATCGGACCCTGAGGGGCCCAACCCACAAAATCAGACTCAGTGTCCCCGCCCACCAAATTCGACCCTGAAGGGCCCCATCCACCAAATCGGACCCAAAGTGGCACCGCCCACCAAATCAGACCCAGAGTGGCCCCGCCCACCAAATTGGACCCTGAGGGGCCCTGCCCACCAAATTGGACCCTGAGGGGCCCCGCCCACCAAATCGGACCCTGAGGGGCCCCGCCCACTAAATCGGATTCTGAAAGGCCCCAACCAAAAAATCGGACCCTGAGGGTCCCCGCTGACCAAATTGAACTCTGAGGGGCCACACCCACAAAATCGGACCCTGAGAGGCCACACCCACCAAATCAGACCCTGAGGGGCCCCACCCACAAAATTGGACCCTGAGGAATCCCGGCCACTAATTCAAATCCTGAGGAGCCCAGGCCACCGAATCGGATCCTGAGGGGCCCCACCCACCAAATCAGACCCTGAGGCCAAAGTGGCCCCTGAGAGGCTCCCACATTTAAAACGGATCCTGAGTTAAAAGTCTTGCAGGGGCAGCAGCCAAGTCTCTCTTAAAGGGGCAGCCCAGGCACCATTTCAAACCACTATCTGTACTTCCTTCAGGAAATACACATCTAGTATTACAATTATAATGCGCCAATCACAATTTATTCAGTTGATTTCCGCAATTAATGCGGCCCGAACCGCTACACGCACAGACTCCGTTGAGGTGTCGTTTCGAAGCCAGCATCCATGAGAGGTGTGCTAAGTATTTTTCGTGTCGATCGGATTTGTAGTTTCTGTGCAATTTGCGTTTGAAAATTTATTTTCCCGTCATTGGAATGCACTGTCTCAATGCTTTTCAATGGGAAATGGCAAAACGTGCCCTGAGGCGATTGAAATGGCAGTAAAGCTCATTGATATGCGCAGGCACACCCAGTTACTATGCCAACGCCTATGACCGTCACATTACGCCCCCAGGACAGAGCTTCTGCCACATAATATCACCTCTTAAAGCGAAACCCACAGCACAAATGCAAATCTAGCTTCATCACATGAAGCATGCCCCTGAGAGAGAATGTGCGCCAAAGTGCGCGCCCGCCCACCAAATGGGACCCTGAGGGACCCCGCACACCAAATCTAACCGTGAAGGGCCCCGCCCACCAAATCGGACCCTGAGGGGCCCCGCCCACCAAATCGGATTCTGAGGGGCCCCGGACACCAAATCGGATTCTGAAGAGCCCCAACCACAAAATCGGACCCAGAGGGGCCCCGGACACAAAATCAGACCCTGACGGGCCCCACCCACAAAATCAGACCCTGAGGGGCCCCAACCACAAAGTCGGACACTGAGGAGACCCACCCACCAAATTGGACCCAGATCGGCCCCGCCCACCAAATTGGACCCTGAGGGGCCCTGCCCACCAAATCGGACCCTGAGGGGCCCCCCACCAAATCAGACCTAGCGGGACCCACCCACAAAATCGGAACCTGAAGGGCCCCAGCCACCAAATCGGATCCAGAGGGGCCCCAACCACAAAATTGGACCATGAGGGGCCCCGGCCACAAAATCGGACCCTGAGGGACCCCACCCACAAAATCGGACCCTGAGGGGTTCCGGCCACAAAATCGGACCCTGATGGGCCCCGGCCACAAAATCGGACCCTGAGGGGCCCCACCCACCAAATCGGACCCTGAGGAGCTCCGTCCACCAAATCGGACCCAGAGTGACCCCGCCCACCAAATCGGACCATGAAAGGGCCCCGCCCACCAAATCGGACCCAGAGGGGCCCCGCCCACCAAATCGGACCCTGAGGGGCCCCGCCCACCAAATCGGACCCTGAGGGGCACTGCCCACTAAATCGGACCGAGAGGCCACACCCACCAAATCGGACCCTGAGGAGCCCCGCCCACCAAATCAGACCCCGAGGGGCCCCGCCCACCAAATCGGACCCAGAGTGGCCCCGCCCACCAAAATGGACCCAGGGGGCTCTACCCACAAAATCAGACCCTAAGGGGCCCCAACCACAAAATAGGACCCTGAGGGGCCCTGGCCACAAAATCGGACCCTGAGGGGCCCCGGCCACAAGATCGGACCCTGAGGGGCCCCGGCCACAAGATCGGACCCTGAAGGGCCCCGGCCACAAAATCGGAACCTGAGGGGCCCCAGCCACAAAATCGGACCCTGAGCGGCCCAACCACAAAATCGGACCCGGAGGGACCCCGGCCACAAAATCAGACCCTGATGGGCCCCACCCACCAAGTCGGACCCTGAGGGGCCCCGGCCACAAGATCGGACACTGAGGGTCCCCGGCCACAAAATCGGAACCTAAGGGGCCCCGGCCACAAAATCGGACCCTGAGAAGCCCCGCCCACCAAATCTGACCCAGAGTGACCCCGCCCACCAAATCGAACCCTGAAGGTCCCCGCCGATCAAATCGGACCCAGAGTGGCTCCGCCTACCAAATCGGACCCAGAGGGGCCCCGCCCATCAAATCGGACCCTGAGGGGCCCCGCCCACCAAATCGGACCCTGAGGGGCCCCGCCCACCAAATCGGAACCTGAGGGGCCCCGCCCACCAAATCAGAACCTGAGGAGCCCCGCCCACCAAATCGGACCCAGATTGACCCCGCCCACCATATCGGACCCCGAGGAGCCCCGCCCACCAAATCAGACCCTGAGAAGCCCCGCCCACCAAATCGGACCCAGAGTGACCCCGCCCACCAAATCGAACCCTGAAGGGCCCCGCCGATCAAATCGGACCCAGAGTGGCTCCGCCTACCAAATCGGACCCAGAGGGGCCCCGCCCATCAAATCGGACCCTGAGGGGCCCCGCCCACCAAATCGGACCCTGAGGGGCCCCGCCTACCAAATCGGAACCTGAGGGGCCCCGCCCACCAAATCAGAACCTGAGGAGCCCCGCCCACCAAATCGGACCCAGATTGACCCCGCCCACCAAATCGGACCCCGAGGAGCCCCGCCCACCAAATCGGACCCAGATTGACCACACCCACCAAATCAGACCCTGAAGGGCCCCGCCCACCAAATCGGACCCAGAGGTGCCCCGCCCACCAAATCGGACCCTGAAGGGCCCCGCCCACCAAATCGGACCCAGAGGGGCCCCGCCCACCAAATCGGTCCCAGGGGGCCCCGCCCACCAAATCGGACCCCGAGGAGCCCCGCCCACCAAATCAGACCCTGAGAAGCCCCGCCCACCAAATCGGACCCAGAGTGACCCCGCCCACCAAATCGAACCCTGAAGGGCCCCGCCGATCAAATCGGACCCAGAGTGGCTCCGCCTACTAAATCGGACCCAGAGGGGCCCCGCCCATCAAATCGGACCCTGAGGGGCCCCGCCCACCAAATCGGACCCTGAGGGGCCCCGCCCACCAAATCGGAACCTGAGGGGCCCCGCCCACCAAATCAGAACCTGAGGAGCCCCGCCCACCAAATCGGACCCAGATTGACCCCGCCCACCAAATCGGACCCCGAGGAGCCCCGCCCACCAAATCGGACCCAGATTGACCACACCCACCAAATCAGACCCTGAAGGGCCCCGCCCACCAAATCGGACCCAGAGGTGCCCCGCCCACCAAATCGGACCCTGAAGGGCCCCGCCCACCAAATCGGACCCAGAGTGACCCCGCCCACCAAATCGAACCCTGAAGGGCCCCGCCGATCAAATCGGACCCAGAGTGGCTCCGCCTACTAAATCGGACCCAGAGGGGCCCCGCCCATCAAATCGGACCCTGAGGGGCCCCGCCCACCAAATCGGACCCTGAGGGGCCCCGCCCACCAAATCGGAACCTGAGGGGCCCCGCCCACCAAATCAGAACCTGAGGAGCCCCGCCCACCAAATCGGACCCAGATTGACCCCGCCCACCAAATCGGACCCCGAGGAGCCCCGCCCACCAAATCGGACCCAGATTGACCACACCCACCAAATCAGACCCTGAAGGGCCCCGCCCACCAAATCGGACCCAGAGGTGCCCCGCCCACCAAATCGGACCCTGAAGGGCCCCGCCCACCAAATCGGACCCAGAGGGGCCCCGCCCACCAAATCGGTCCCAGGGGGCCCCGCCCACCAAATCGGACCATGAGGGGCCCCGCCCACCAAATCAGACCATGAGGGGCACTGCCCACTAAATCGGACCATGAGGGGCACCGCCCACCAAAATGGACCCAGGGGGCTCAACCCACAAAATCAGACCTAAGGGGCCCCACCCACAAAATCGGACCCTGAGTGAGCCCGGCCACAAAATCAGACCCTGAGGGGCCCCAACCACAAAATCGGACCCTGAGAGACCCCGGCCACAAAATCGAACCTAGAGGGGCCCCAGTCACAAAATCAGACCCTAAGGAGCCAGGTCACGAAATCGGACCCTGAGGGGCCCCACCCACAAAATCAGACCCTGAGGGGCCCCGCCCACCAAATTAGACCCTGAGGGGCCCCACCCTTAAAATCAGACCCTGAGGGGCCCCAGCCACAAAATCAGACCCTGAGGGGCCCCAGCCACAAAATCGGACTCTGAGGGGCCCCACCCACAAAATCGGACCCTGATGGGCCCCACCCATAAATCCAGACTCTGAGGGGACCCGGCCACAAAATCGGACCCTGAGAGACCCCGGCCACAAAATCGGACCCTGAGGGGCCCCAACCACAAAATCAGACCCTGAGGTGCCCCAGTCACAAAATCGGACCCTGAGGGGCCCCACCCACAAAATCAGACCCTGAGGGACCCCAGCCACAAAATCAGAACCTGAGGGGCCCCAACCACAAAATCAGAACCTGAGGGGCCCAACCCACAAAATCAGACCATGAGGGACCCCACCCACAAAATCGGACCCTGAGGGGCCCCACCCACCAAATTAGACCCTGAGGGGCCCCACCCTCAAAATCGGTCGCTGAGGGGCCCCACCCACAAAATCGGACCCTGAGACACCCCGGCCACAAAATCGAACCCAGAGGGGCCTCAGTCACAAAATCAGACCCTAAGGGGCCCCGGCCACAAAATTGGACCCTGAGGGGCCTCACCCACAAAATCAGACCCTAGAGGGACCCCAGCCACAAAATCGGACCCTGAGGGGCCCACCCACAAAATCAGACCCTGTGGGGCCCCAGTCACAAAATCAGACCCTGATGGGCCCCAGCCACAAAATCAGACCCTGAGGGGCCCAGCCACAAAATCGGACCCTGAGGGGCCCCACCCACAAAATCAGACCCTGAGGGGCCCCACCCACAAAATCGGACCCTGAGAGGCCCCGCCCACCAAATTAGACCCTGAGGGGCCCCACCCTCAAAATCAGACCCTGAGGGGCCACAGCCACAAAATAAGACCATGAGGGGCCCCAGCCACAAAATCGGACCCTGAGGGGCCCCACCCACAAAATCTGACCCGGATGGGCCCCACCCACAAATCCAGACCCTGAGGGGCCCCAGCCATAAAATCGGACCCTGAGAGACCCCGGCCACAAAATCGGACCCTGAGGGGCCCCAACCACAAAATCAGACCCAGAGTGGCCCCGGTCACAAAATCGGACCCTGAGGGGACCCACCCACAAAATCAGACCCTGAGGGGCCCCGCCCACCAAATTAGACCCTGAGTGGCCCCACCCTCAAAATCGGTCCCTGAGGGGCCCCGGCCAAAAATCAGACCCTGAGGGGCCCCACCCGCAAAATCGGACCCTGAGGGGATCCACCCGCAAAATCGGACCCTGAGGGGCCCCGGCCCCAAAAATCGGACCCTAAGGGGCCCCAACCGCAAAATCGGACCCTGAGAGGCACCGGCTACAAAATTGGACCCTGAGGGGCCCCACCCACAAAATGAGACCCTGAGGGACCCCAGCCACAAAATCAGAACCTGAGGGGCCCCAACCACAAAATCAGAACCTGAGGGGCCCCACCCACAAAATCAGACCATGAGGGACCCCACCCACAAAATCGGACCCTGAGGGGCCCCGCCCACCAAATTAGACCCTGAGGGGCCCCAACCTCAAAATCGGTCGCTGAGGGGTCCCACCCACAAAATCGGACCCTGAGAGACCCCGGCCACAAAATCGAACCCAGAGTGGCCCCAGTCACAAAATCAGACCCTAAGGGGCCCCGGCCACAAAATCGGACCCTGAGGGGCCCCACCCACAAAATCAGACCCTGAGGGACCCTAGCCACAAAATCAGATCCTGAGGGGACCCACCCACAAAATCAGACCCTGAGGGGCCCCGGTCACAAAATCGGACCCTGAGGGGCCCCACCCACAGAATAGGACCCTGATGGGCCCCACCCACAAAATCAGACCCTGAGGGGCCCCAACCACAAAATCAGACCCTGAGGGGCCCCACCCACAAAATCGGACCCTGAGGGGCCCAACCCACAAAATCGGACCCTGAGGGGCCCCGCCCACAAAATCGGACCCTGTGGGGTCCCACCCTCAAAATCAGACCCTGAGGGGCCACAGCCACAAAAACGGACCCTGAGGGGCCCCAGCCACAAAACCGGACCCTGAGGGGCCCCACCCACGAAATCGGACCCTGATGGGCCCCATCCACAAATCCAGACCCTGAGGGGCCCCAGCCACAAAATCGGACCCTGAGAGACCCCGGCCACAAAATCGGACCCTGAGGGGCCCCAACCACAAAATCAGACGCTGAGGGGCCCCGGTCACAAAATCGGACCCTGAGGGACCCCACCCACAAAATCAGACCCTGAGGGACCCCAGCCACAAAATCAGACCCTGAGGGGCCCCAGCCACAAAATCGGACCCTGAGGGGCCCCACCCACAAAATCGGACCCTTAGGGGCCCCACCCACAAAATCGGACCATGAGGGTCCCCGCCCACCAAATTAGACCCTGAGGGGCCCCACCCTCAAAATTGGTCCCTGAGGGGCCCCGGCCACAAAATCGGACCCTGAGGGGCCCCGGCCACAAAATCGGACCCTGAGGGGCCCCACCCGCAAAATCGGACCCTAAGGGGCCCCGGCCACAAAATTGGACCCTTAGGGGCCCCACCGGCAAAATCGGACCCTGAGGGGCCCCACCCGCAAAATCGGACCCTGAGGGGCCCCACCCGCAAAATCGGACCCTGAGGGGCCCCACCCGCAAAATCGGACCCTGAGGGGCCCCACCCACAAAATCGGACCCTGAGGGGCCCCGGCCCCAAAAATCGGACCCTGAGGGGCCCCAACCACAAAATCGGACCCTGAGAGGCACCGGTTACAAAATTGGACCCTGAGGGGCCCCGGACTCAAAATCGGACCCTGAGGGGCCCCGGCCACAAAATCGGACCCTGAGGGGCCCAACCCACAAAATCAGACTCAGTGTCCCCGCCCACCAAATTGGACCCTGAAGGGCCCCGTCCACCAAATCGGACCCAAAGTGGCCCCGCCCACCAAATCAGACCCAGAGTGGCCCCGCCCACCAAATAGGACCCTGAGGGGCCCCGCCCACCAAATGGGACCCTGAGGGGCCCCGCCCACCAAATTGGACCCTGAGGGGCCCCGCCCACCAAATTGGACCCTGAGGGGCCCCGCCCACCAAATCGGACCCTGAGGGGCTCCGCCCACCAAATCGGACCCTGAGGGGCCCCGCCCACTAAATCAGATTCTGAAAGGCCCCAACCACAAAATCGGACCCTGAGGGGCCCCACCCACAAAATCGGACCCTGAGGGTCCCCGCTGACCAAATTGAACTCTGAGGGGCCCCGCCCACCAAATCGGACCCAGAGTGGCCCGCCCACCAAATCAGACCTAGAGTGGCCCCGCCCACCAAATCGGACCCCGAGGGGCCCCACCCACCATATCGGACCCCGAGGGGCCCCACCCACCAAATCGGACCCCGAGGGGCCCCGCCCACCAAATCGGACCCCAAGGGATCCCACCCACCAAATCGGACCCCGAGGGTCCCCGCCAACCAAATTGGACCCTGAGGGGCCCCGCCCACCAAATCGGACTCTGATAGATCCCGCCCACCAAATCAGACCCTGAGGGGCCCAGCTCACCAAATCGGATCCAGAGTGACCCCGCCCACCAAATCGGACCCAGATTGGCCCCACCCACCAAATCAGACCCAGAGTGGCCCCACCCACCAAATTGTACCCTGAGGGGCCCCACCCACAAAATCGGACCCTAAGGGGCCCCACCCACAAAATTGGACCCTGAGGGGCCCCGGCCACAAAATTGGACCCTGAAGGGCCCCACCCACAAAATCAGACCCTGAGGGGATCCGGCCACAACATCGGACCCTGAGTGGCCCCACTCACAAAATCGGACCCTGAGGGGCCCCAACCACAAAATCGGACCCTGACGGGCCCCGGCCACAAAATCGGACCCTGACGGGCCCCGGCCACAAAATCGGACCCTGACGGGCCCCGGCCACAAAATCGGACCCTGACGGGCCCCAGCCACAAAATCGGACCCTGACGGGCCCCGGCCACAAAATCGGACCCTGAGGGGCCCCGGCCACTAAATCGGACCCTGAGGGACCCCACCTACAAAATTGAACCCTGAGGGCCCCAACCACAAAATCGGATCCTGAGGGGACCCACCCACAAAATCGAACCCTGAGGGGCCCCACCCACAAAATTGGACCCTCAGGGGCCCCGGCCACAAAATCAGATCCTGAGGGGCCCCAACCACAAAATCGGACCCTGAGAGGCTCCGGCCGCAAAATCGGACCCTGAGCGGCCCCAACCACAAAATCGGACCCTGAGAGGCACCGGCCACAAAATCGGACCCTGAGGGGGCCCCGGACACAAAATCGGACCCTGAGGGGCCCCGGCCACAAAATCGGACCCTGAGGGGCCCCGGCCACAAAATTGGACCCTTAGGGGCCCCACCCACCAAATCAGCCCCTGAGGGGCCCCACCCACAAAATCGGGCCCTGAGGGCCCCACCCACAAAATCGGACCCTGAGGCCAAAGTGGCCCCTGAGAGGCACCCACAGTTAAAACGGATCCTGAGTTGAAAGTCTTGCAGGTGCAGCAGGCAAGTCTCTCTTAAAAGGGGCAGCCTGGGCAGCATTTCAAACCACTATCTGTACTTCCTTCAGGAAATACACATCTAGTATTACAATTATAATGCGCCAATCACAAGTTATTCAGTTGATTTCCGCAATTAATGCAGCCCAAACCACTACACGCATAGACTCCGTTGAGGTGTCGTTTCAAAGCCAGCGTCCATGAGAGGTGTGCTAAGTATTTTTCGTGTCGATCGGATTTGTAGTTTTTGTGCAATTTGCATTTGAAAAATATTTTTTCCCGTCATTGGAATGCACTGTCTCAATGCTTTTCAATGGGAAACTTAAAACGTGCCCTGAGGCGATTGAAATGGCAGTAAAGCTCATTGATATGCGCAGGCAAACCCAGTTACTATGCCAACGCCTACGAACGTCACATGACGCCCCCAGGACACAGATTCTGCCACATAATATCAACTCTTAAAGCGAAACCCACAGCACAAATGCAAATCTAGCTTCATCACGACGCATGCCCCTGAGAGAGAATGTGCGCCAAATTGCGCCCCCGCCCACCAAATCGTACCCTGAGGGGCCCCGCCCACCAAATCGTACCCTGAGGGGCCCCGCCCACCAAATCGGACCCTGAGGGGCCCCGCCCACCAAATCGGACCCTGAGGGGCCCTCCTCACCAAATCAGACCCTGAGGGGCCCCGCCCACCAAATCGGACTCTGAGAGATCCCGCCCACCAAATCGGACAATGAGAGATTCCGCCCACTAAATCGGACACTGAGAGATCCCGCCCACCAAATCGTCCCTAAGGGGCCCCGCTCACCAAATCGGACCCTGAGGGGCCCTAATCACCAAATTGAACTCTGAGGGGCCCTGCTCACCAAATCAGACCCTAAGGGGCCCCGCCCACGAAATCGAATTCTGAAAGGCCCCAACCACCAAATCGGATCCTGACGGGCCCTGCCCACCAAATCCAACCCTGAGGGGCCCCACCCACCAAATCCAACCCTGAGGGGCCCCGCCCACCAAATCAGACCCTGAGGGGCCCCGCCCACCAAATCAGACCCTGAGGGGCCCCGCCCTCCATATCAGACCCTGAGGGGCCCCGGCCACCAAATCAAACCCTGAGGTGCCCCAAACACAAAATCGGACCCTGAGGGGCCCCGGCCACAAAATCGGACCCTGAGGGGCCCCGACCACAAAATTGGACCCTGAGGGGCCATGGCCACCAAATCGGACCCTGAGGGGCCACGGCCACCAAATCGGACCCTGAGAGGCCCCACCCACCAAATCGGACCCTGAGGTGCCCCAAACACAAAATCGGACCCTGAGGGGCCCCGGCCACAAAATCGGACCCGAGGGACCCCACCCACAAAATCGGACCCTGAGGGGCCCCACCCACAAAATCGGACCCGAGGGACCCCACCCACAAAATCGGACCCTGAGGGGCCCCACCCAGCAAATCAGACCCTGAGGGTCCCCACCCACCAAATCGGACCCTGAGGGGCCCCGCCCTCAAAATCGGACCCTGAAGGGCCCCGCCCACCAAATCAGACCCTGAGGGGCCCCGCCAACCAAATCGGACCCTGAGGGGCCCCAGCCACAAAATCGGGCCCTAAGGGGCCCCAGCCACAAAATCGGGCCCTGAGGGGCCCTGGCCACAAAATCAGACCCTGAGGGGCCCCGGCCACAAAATCGGACCCTGAGGGGCCCCGGCCACAAAATCGGACCCTGAGGGGTCCTGGCCACAAAATCGGATCCTGAGTGGCCCCACCCACAAAATCAGACCCTGAGGGGTCCTGGCCACAAAATCGGATCCTGAGGTGCCCCACCCACAAAATCAGACCTTGAGGGGCCCCGTCCATAAAATCAGACCCTGAGGGGCCCCGGCCATAAAATAGGACCCTGAAAGGCCCCGGCCACAAAATCGTACCCTGAGAGGCTCCACCCACAAAATCAGACCATGGGGGGCCCCACCCACAAAATCGGACCCTGAGGGGCCCCACCCATAAAATTGGATCCTGAGGGGACCCACCCACAAAATCGGACCCTGAGGGGCCACACCCACAAAATCGGACCCTGAGGGGCCACACCCACAAAATCGGACCCTGAGAGGCCACACCCACCAAATCAGACCCTGAGGGGCCCCACCCACAAAATTGGACCCTGAGGAATCCCGGCCACTAATTCAAATCCTGAGGAGCCCAGGCCACCGAATCGGATCCTGAGGGGCCCCACCCACCAAATCAGACCCTGAGGCCAAAGTGGCCCCTGAGAGGCTCCCACATTTAAAACGGATCCTGAGTTAAAAGTCTTGCAGGGGCAGCAGCCAAGTCTCTCTTAAAGGGGCAGCCCAGGCACCATTTCAAACCACTATCTGTACTTCCTTCAGGAAATACACATCTAGTATTACAATTATAATGCGCCAATCACAATTTATTCAGTTGATTTCCGCAATTAATGCGGCCCGAACCGCTACACGCACAGACTCCGTTGAGGTGTCGTTTCAAAGCCAGCATCCATGAGAGGTGTGCTAAGTATTTTTCGTGTCGATCGGATTTGTAGTTTCTGTGCAATTTGCGTTTGAAAATTTATTTTCCCGTCATTGGAATGCACTGTCTCAATGCTTTTCAATGGGAAATGGCAAAACGTGCCCTGAGGCGATTGAAATGGCAGTAAAGCTCATTGATATGCGCAGGCACACCCAGTTACTATGCCAACGCCTATGACCGTCACATTACGCCCCCAGGACAGAGCTTCTGCCACATAATATCACCTCTTAAAGCGAAACCCACAGCACAAATGCAAATCTAGCTTCATCACATGAAGCATGCCCCTGAGAGAGAATGTGCGCCAAAGTGCGCGCCCGCCCACCAAATGGGACCCTGAGGGACCCCGCACACCAAATCTAACCGTGAAGGGCCCCGCCCACCAAATCGGACCCTGAGGGGCCCCGCCCACCAAATCGGATTCTGAGGGGCCCCGGACACCAAATCGGATTCTGAAGAGCCCCAACCACAAAATCGGACCCAGAGGGGCCCCGGACACAAAATCAGACCCTGACGGGCCCCACCCACAAAATCAGACCCTGAGGGGCCCCAACCACAAAGTCGGACACTGAGGAGACCCACCCACCAAATTGGACCCAGATCGGCCCCGCCCACCAAATTGGACCCTGAGGGGCCCTGCCCACCAAATCGGACCCTGAGGGGCCCCCCACCAAATCAGACCTAGCGGGACCCACCCACAAAATCGGAACCTGAAGGGCCCCAGCCACCAAATCGGATCCAGAGGGGCCCCAACCACAAAATTGGACCATGAGGGGCCCCGGCCACAAAATCGGACCCTGAGGGACCCCACTCACAAAATCGGACCCTGAGGGGTTCCGGCCACAAAATCGGACCCTGATGGGCCCCGGCCACAAAATCGGACCCTGAGGGGCCCCACCCACCAAATCGGACCCTGAGGAGCTCCGTCCACCAAATCGGACCCAGAGTGACCCCGCCCACCAAATCGGACCATGAAAGGGCCCCGCCCACCAAATCGGACCCAGAGGGGCCCCGCCCACCAAATCGGACCCTGAGGGGCCCCGCCCACCAAATCGGACCCTGAGGGGCACTGCCCACTAAATCGGACCGAGAGGCCACACCCACCAAATCGGACCCTGAGGAGCCCCGCCCACCAAATCAGACCCCGAGGGGCCCCGCCCACCAAATCGGACCCAGAGTGGCCCCGCCCACCAAAATGGACCCAGGGGGCTCTACCCACAAAATCAGACCCTAAGGGGCCCCAACCACAAAATAGGACCCTGAGGGGCCCTGGCCACAAAATCGGACCCTGAGGGGCCCCGGCCACAAGATCGGACCCTGAGGGGCCCCGGCCACAAGATCGGACCCTGAAGGGCCCCGGCCACAAAATCGGAACCTGAGGGGCCCCAGCCACAAAATCGGACCCTGAGCGGCCCAACCACAAAATCGGACCCGGAGGGACCCCGGCCACAAAATCAGACCCTGATGGGCCCCACCCACCAAGTCGGACCCTGAGGGGCCCCGGCCACAAGATCGGACACTGAGGGTCCCCGGCCACAAAATCGGAACCTAAGGGGCCCCGGCCACAAAATCGGACCCTGAGGGGCCCCGGCCACAAAATCGGACCCTAATGGGCCCCACCCACCAAGTCGGACCCTGAGGGGCCCCGGCCACAAAATCGGACCCTGAGGGGCCCCGTCCACAAAATCAGACCCTGATGGGCCCCACCCACCAAGTCGGACCCTGAGGGGCCCCGTCACCAAATCGGACCCTGAGGAGCCCCGCCCACCGAATCAGACCCTGAGGGGCCCCGCCCACCAAATCGGATTCTGAGGGGTCCCGCTCACCAAATCGGATTCTGAGGGGCCCCGCCCTCCAAATCGGACCCTGAGGGGCCCCACCCACCAAATTAGACCCTGAGGGACCTCAACCACAAAATCGGACCCTAAGGGGTCCCGCCCACCAAATCGGATTCTGAGGGGCTCCGCTCACCAAATCGGATTCTGAGGGCCCCGCCCACCAAATCGGACAATGAGGGGCCCTACCCACCAAATTGGACCCTGAGGGGCCCCGCCCACCAAACCGGACCCTGGGGGGCCCCGCTCACCAAATCAGACCCTGAGGGGCCCCGCTCACCAAATCAGACCCAGAGGAGCCCCGCTCACCAAATCGAACTCTGAGTGGCCCCGCTCACCAAATCGGACCCTGAGGGGCCCCACCCACCAAATCAGACCCTGAGGGGCCCCGCTCACCAAATCGAACCCTGAGGGGCCCCGCTCACCAAATCGGACTCTGAGAGATCACGTCCACCAAATCAGACCCTGAGGGGCCCCGCTCACCAAATCGGACCCTGAGGGACCCCGCTCACCAAATTGAACTCTGAGGGGCCCCGCCCACCAAATTGGACTCAGAGATCACGCCCATCAAATCAAACCCTGAGGGGCCCCGCCAACCAAATCAAACCCTGAGGGGCCCTGCCCACCAAATCGGACCCTGAGGTGCTCTGCTCACAAAATTGAACTCTGAGGGGACCCGCTCACCAAATCGGACCCTGAGGGGCCCTACCCACCAAATCAGATTCTGAAAGGCCCCAACCACGAAATCGGACCCAGAGGGGTCCCGCCCACCCAATCGGACCCTGACGGCCCCTGTCCACCAAATCAGACCCTGAGGGGCCCCGCCCACCAAATCGGACTCTGAGGGGCCCCACCAAATAGGACCCTGAGTGACCCCGCCCAGCAAATCAGACCCTGAGGGGCCCCACCCACCAAATCGGAACCTGAGAGATCCTGCCCACCAAATTGGACCCCGAGGGTCCCCGCCCACCAAATTGGACCCCGAGGGGCCACGCTCACCAAATTGGACCCTGAGGGGCCCAGCCCGCCAAATCGGATCCTGAGGGGCTTCGCCCACCAAATCGGACTCTGAGAGATTCCACCCACCAAATCAGACCCTGAGGGGCCCCGCTCACCAAATCGGACCCTAAGGGGCCCCGCTCACCATATCGGACCCTGAGGGGCCCTGCTCACCAAATTGAACTCTGAGGGGCCCGGCTCGCCAAATCGGACCATGAGCGGCCCCGCCCACCAAATCAGATTCTGAAAGGCCCCAACCACAAAAACGGACCCTGAGGGGCCCCGGACACAAAATCGGACCCTTAGGGGCCCCACCCACAAAATCGGACCCTGAGGGGCCCCGGCCACAAAATCAGACCCTGAGAGATTCCGCCCACCAAATCAGACCCTGAGGGGCCCCGCTCACCAAATCGGACCCTGAGGTGCCCCGCTCACCAAATTGGATTCTGAAGGGCCCCAACCACAAAATCGGACCCTGAAGGGCCCCGGCCACAAAATCGAACCCTGAGGGGCCCCAACCACAAAATCAGACCCTGAGAGGTCCCAACCACAAAATCAGACCCTGAGGGTCCCCGGACACAAAATCGGACCCTGTGGGGCCCCGGCCACAAAATCGGACCCTCAGGGGCCCAACCCACAAAATCGGACCCTGAGGGGCCCCACCCACAAAATCAGACCCTGAGGGGCCACGGCCTCAAAAGCGGACCCTGAGGGGCCCCACCCACCAAATCGGACCCTGAGGTGCTCCGGCCACAAAATTGGACCCTGAGGGGCCCCGGCCACAAAATCAGACCCTGAGGAGCCCCAACCACCAAATCGGACCCTGAGGGGCCCCGGCCACCAAATCGGACCCTGAGGGGCCCCACCCACCAAATCAAACCCTGAGGGTCCCCGGCCACAAAATTGGGCCATGATGGGCCCCAAATCAGCAATCGAGAATAAACATAAAACATAACTTTTAATAATAGTGTAAAAGCTACCAAAGATAATAGTGCGAATAAAACACAATCAAAAACCACAAAAAATAAAGGAGGTAACTGTATTAATCATTATAACAGATTACTACCAATATATGCATGTGGCTATTCCAAGTCCAAATTCTTGAGGGATTGGACCAGAAAAACTTGGACTAAATCAGTACAAAAGACCAAGTAAAATATGAACAGTTTCCTTATCAGAGGAACTAAAGAGGCCTCTACCCTGTAAAGGTTATCAAGGAATATGCCTATTCATGTATATAACAAAGACATCATAAACCAAAGAAAAGGAATGATCTCACCACATAAGGATGGAGGATGTCCAGGATCAGATGTCCCATCAGAGTCATATCAGGTCAGGAGGAAGGGAAATTTACCCTATACAAGCCCTGTTAGAACTACAACTGACACCCATGACTCCCATGACAAAATTGGGCCATGATGGGCCCCACCCACAAAATCGGACCCTGAGGCCAAAGTGGCCCCTGAGAGGCACCCACAGATCCTGAGTTGAAAGTCTTGCAGGGGCAGCAGGCAAGTCTCTCTTAAAGGGACAGCCCGGGCACCATTTCAAACCACTTTCTGTACTTCCTTCAGGAAATACACATCTAGTTATAGTGGTTTGAAAAAACCACTATATTGTAATCCGAACGCTGCTAACTTATTCTTCTTCTTCTTCTTCTTCTTATTATTAAGTTGATTTCCGCAATTAACGCGGCCTGAACCGCTACACGCACAGACTCCGTTGAGGTGTCGTTTCGAAGCCAGGGTCCATGAGAGGTGTGCTAAGTATTTTTCGTGTCGATCGGATTTGTAGTTTTTGCGCAATTTGCGTTTGAAATTTTTTTTTCCCATCATTGGAATGCACTGTGTCAATGCTTTTCAATGGGAAGCTTAAAACGTGCCCTGAGGCGATTGAAATGGCAGTTGAGCTCATTGATATGCGCAGGCAGACCCAGTTACTATGCCAACGCCTACGAACGTCACATGACATCTCCAGAACAGAGCTTTTGCCACATAATATCAGCTCTTAAAGCTAAACCCACGGCACAAATGCAAATCTAGCTTCATCACATGATGCATGCCCCTGAGAGAGAATGTGTGCGCCAAAGTGGATTTAGAAGCCCAGTGAGCCACCCTGGCTCTTAAAGGGCCGATGCGCCAAAGTGATTCTTAAAGAGCCGGCGCACCAAAATGAGTCTTAAAGGACCGGCGTGCCAAATCGAAAGCTGAGTGACCCAAGGCTCCAAATCTGAGGCTGATAGACCCTGGCCTACAAAAAGGAGGCTGAGCAACCCTGGCATCCAAATCGGACCCAGAGTGGCCCCGCCCACGAAATCAGACCCAGAGTGGCCCCGCCCACCAAATTGGACCCTGAGGAGCCCCACCCACAAAATCGGACCCTGAAGGCCCCACCCACAAAATCGGACCCTGAGGGGCCCCACCCACAAAATCAGACCCTGAGGGGCCCCGGCCACAAAATCGGACCCTGAGAGACCCCGGCCACAAAATCGAACCCAGAGGGGCCCCACCCACAAAATTGGACCCTGAGCGCCCCCAACCACAAAATCGGACCCTGAGGGGCCCCAACCCCAAAATCGGACCCTGAGGGGCCCCGGCCACAAAATCGGACCCTCAGGGGCCCCGTCCTCAAAATCGGACCCTGAGGGGCCCCTCCCTCAAAAATCGGACCCTGAGAGGCCCCGCCCACCAAATCAGACCCTGAGGGGCTCCGCCAACCAAATCGGACTCTAAAGGGCCCCACCCACAAAATCAGACCCTGAGGGCCCCCAACCACAAAATAGGACCCTAAGGGGCCCCACCCTCAAAATCGGACCCTGAGTAGACCCGGCCACAAAATCAGACCCTGAGGGGCCCCAACCACAAAATCGGACCCTGAGGGGCCCAGGCCACAAAATCGAACCCTGAGGGGCCCCACCCTCAAAATCGGATCCTGAGGGGCCCAACCAACAAAATCGGACCCTGAGGGGCCCCAGCCACAAAATCGGACACTGAGGGGCCCCACCCACAAAATCGGACCCTGAGGGGCCCCGGCCACAAAATTGGAACCTGAGGGGCCCCGGCCACAAAATCGGACCCTGAGGGGTCCCAACCACGAAATCAGACCCTGAGGGGCCCCGGACTCAAAATCGGACCGTGAGGGCCCCCAACCACAAAATCGGACCCTGAGGGGCCCCACATACCAAATTAGACCCTGAGGGGCCCCACCCTCAAAATCGGTCGCTGAGGGGCCCCACCCACAAAATCGGACCCTGAGAGACCCCAGCCACAAAATCGAACCCAGAGGGGCCTCAGTCACAAAATCAGACCCTAAGGGGCCCCGGCCACAAAATCGGACCATGAGGGGCCCCACCCACAAAATCAGACCCTGAGGGACCCCAGCCACAAAATCGGACCCTTAGGGGCCCTGCCCACCAAATTAGACCCTGAGGGGCCCCACCCTCAAAATCAGACCCTGAGGGGCCACAGCCACAAAATCAGACCATGAGGGGCCACAGCCACAAAATCGGACCCTGAGGGGCCCACCCACAAAATCGGACCCTGATGGGCCCCACCCACAAATACAGACCCTGAGGGACCCCAGCCACAAAATCGGACCCTGAGGGGCCCCACCCACAAAATCGGACCCTGAGGGACCCCAGCCACAAAATCAGACCCTGAGGGGCCCCACCCACAAAATCGGACCCTGAGGGGCCCCGCCCACCAAATTAGACCCTGAGGGGCCCCAACCTCAAAATCGGTCCCTGAGGGGCCCCGGCCTCAAAATCGGACCCTGAGGGGCCCCGGCCACAAAATCGGACCCTGAGGGGCCCCACCCGCAAAATCGGACCCTAATGGGCCCCAGCCACAAAATCGGACCCTGAGGGGCCCCACCCGCAAAATCGGACCCTGAGGGGCCCCGGCCCCAAAAATCGGACCCTGAGGGGCCCCTACCACAAAATCAGACCCTGAGAGGCACCGGCTACAAAATCGGACCCTGAGGGGCCCCGGACACAAAATCGGACCCTGAGGGGCCCCGGACACAAAAATCGGACCCTGAGGGGCCCCAACCACAAAATCGGACCCTGAGAGACACCGGCTACAAAATCGGACCCTGAGGGGCCCCGGATACAAAATCGGACCCTGAGGGGCCCCGGCCACAAAATTGGACCCTGAGGGGCCCAACCCACAAAATCAGAACCTGAGGAGACCCACCCACAAATCCAGACCCTGAGGGGCCCCGGCCACAAAATCGGACCCTGAGAGACCCAGGCCACAAAATCGGACCCTGAGGGGCCCCAACCACAAAATCAGACCCGGAGGGTCCCCGGTCACAAAATCGGACCCTGAAGGGCCCACCCACAAAATCAGACCCTGAGGGCCCCGTCCACCAAATCGGACCCAAAGTGTCCCCGCCCACCAAATCAGACCAAGAGTGGCCCCGCCCACCAAATGGGACCCTAAGGGGCCCCGACCACCAAATTGGACCTTGAGGGGCCCCGCCAACCAAATTGCACCCTGAGGGGCCCCGCCAACCAAATCGGACCCAGAGTGGCCCCGCCCACCAAATCGGACCCAGAGTGGCCCCACCCACCAAATCAGACCCAGAGTGGCCCCACCCACCAAATTGTACCCTGAGGGGCCCCACCCACAAAATCGGACCCTAAGGGACCCCACCCACAAAATTGGACCCTGAGGGGCCCCGGCCACAAAATTGGACCCTGAGGGGCCCCACCCACAAAATCGGACCCTGAGGGGATCCGGCCACAACATCGGACCCTGAGTGGCCCCACTCACAAAATCGGACCCTGAGGGGCCCTACCCACAAAATCGGACCCTGAGGGGCCCCAACCACAAAATCGGACCCTGACGGGCCCCGGCCACAAAATCGGACCCTGATGGGCCCCGGCCACAAAATCGGACCCTGAGGAGCCCCGGCCACAAAATCGGACCCTGAGGGACCCCACCTACAAAATTGAACCCTGAGGGCCCCAACCACAAAATCGGATCCTGAGGGGCCCCACCCACAAAATCGGACTCTGAGGGGCCCCACCCACAAAATTGGACCCTCAGGGGCCTCGGCCATAAAATCGGACCCTGAGGGACCCCGGCCACAAAATCAGATCCTGAGGGGCCCCAACCACAAAATCGGACCCTGAGAGGCTCCGGCCGCAAAATCGGACCCTGAGTGGCCCCAACCACAAAATCAGACCCTGAGAGGTACCGGCCACAAAATCGGACCCTGAGAGGCCCCGGACACAAAATCGGACCCTGAGGGGCCCCGGCCACAAAATCGGACCCTGTGGGGCCCAACCCACAAAATCGGACCCTGCGGAACCCCGCCCACCAAATTAGACCCTGAGGGGCCCCACCCTCAAAATTGGACCCTGAGGGGCCCCAGCCACAAAATTGGACTCTGAGGGGCCCCACCCACAAAATCGGACCCTGAGGGGCCCCACCCACAAATCCAGACCCTGAGGGGACCCGGCAACAAAATCGGACCCTGAGGGGCCCCGCCCACCAAATCGGACCCTGAGTTGCCCCGCCCACTAAATCGGATTCTGAAAGGCCCCAACCACAAAATCGGACCCTGAGGGGCCCCGCTGACCAAATTGAACTCTGAGGGGCCCCGCCCACCAAATCGGTCCCAGAGTGGCCCTCCTGCCAAATCAGACCTAGAGTGGCCCCGCTCACCAAATCGGACCCCGAGGGGCCCCACCCACCAAATCGGACCCTGAGGGGCCCCGCCCACCAAATCGGACTCTGATAGATCCCGCCCACCAAATCAGACCCTGAGGGGCCCTGCTCACCAAATCGGACCCTGAGGGGCCCCGCTCACCAAATTGGACCCTGAGGGGCCCCTCCCACCAAATCGGACCCTGAGGGGCCCCGGCCACAAAATCGGACCCTGAGGGGCCCCACCCATATAATCGGACCATGAGGGTCCCCGGCCACAAGATTGGACCCTGAGGGGCCCCAACCACCAAATCAGACCCTGAGGGGCCCCGGCCACAAAATCGGACCCTTAGGGGCCCCACCCACCAAATCAGCCCCTGAGGGGAAACGGCCACCAAATCGGACCATGAGGGGCCCCTCCCACCAAATCGGACCCTGAGGTGCCCCACCCACAAAATCGGGCCCTGAGGGCCCCACCCACAAAATCGGACCCTGAGGCCAAAGTGGCCCCTGAGAGGCACCCACAGTTAAAATGGATCCTGAGTTGAAAGTCTTGAAGGTGCAGCAGGCAAGTCTCTCTTAAAGGGGCAGCCTGGGCAGCATTTCAAACCACTATCTGTACTTCCTTCAGGAAATACACATCTAGTTATAGTGGTTTGAAAAAACCACTTGTAATTATAGTGGTTTGAAAAAACCACTATATTGTAATCCGAACGCTGCTAACTTATTCTTCTTATTATTATAGTGGTTTGAAAAAACCACTATATTGTAATCTGAACGCTGCTAACTTATTCTTCTTATTATTATTAAGTTGATTTCCGCAATTAATGCGGCCCGAACCGCTACACGCACAGACTCCGTTGAGGTGTCGTTTCGAAGCCAGCGTCCATGAGAGGTGTGCTAAGTATTTTTCGTGTCGATCGGATTTGTAGTTTTTGCGCAATTTGCGTTTGAAAATTTTTTTCCCGTCATTGGAATGCACTGTCTCCAATGCTTTTCAATAGGAAATGGCAAAACGTGCCCTGAGGCGATTGAAATGACAGTTGAGCTCATTGATATGCGCAGGCAGACCCAGTTACTATGCCAACGCCTACGAACTTCACTTGAACCCCAGCACAGAGCATCTGCCACATAATATCAGCTCTTAAAGCGAAACTCACAGCACAAATGCAAATCTAGCTTCATCACATGACACATGCCCCTGAGAGAGAATGTGTGCGCCAAAGTGGATTTAAAAGAAGCCCAGTCAGCCAAACTAGCTCTTAAAGGGCCAACGCGCCTAAGTGATTGTTAAAGGGCCAGCGCACCCAAATGAGTCTTAAAGGGCCGACACATCAAATCGGAGACTGAGCCACCCCGGCCTCCAAATCGGAGGCTGAGCCACCCCGGCCTCCAAATCGGACAATGAGCCACCCCAGCCTCCAAATGGGAGGCTGATCCACCCCGGCCTCCAAATCGGAGCCTGATCCACCCCGGCCTCCAAATCGGAGCCTGATCCACCCCGGCCTCCAAATCGGAGGCTGATCGACCCAGGCCTCCAAATCAGAGGCTGAGCCACCCCGGCCTCCAAATAGGAGGCTGAGCCACCCCGGCCTCCAAATCGGAGGCTGATCGACCCCGGCCTCCAAATCGGAGGCTGAGCCACCCCGGCCTCCAAATCGGAGGCTGAGCCACCCCGGCCTCCAAATCGGAGGCTGATCGACCCCGGCCTCCAAATCGGAGGCTGATCGACCCCGGCCTCCAAATCGGAGGCTGATCGACCCCGGCCTCCAAATCGGAGGCTGATCGACCCGGGCCTCCAAATCGGAGGCTGATCGACCCCGGCCTCCAAATCGGAGGCTGATCGACCCCGGCCTCCAAATCGGAGGCTGATCCACCCCGGCCTCCAAATCGGAGGCTGAGCCACCCCGGCCTCCAAATTGGAGGCTGAGCCACCCCGGCCTCCATATCAGAGGCTGAGTCACTTCGGCCTCCAAATCGGAGGCTGAGCCAAACCGTCCTCCAAATCGGAGGCTGATCGACCCCGGCCTCCAATTCGGAGGCTGTGCAACCCCGGCCTCCAAATCGGAGGCTGAGCCACCCCGGCCTCCAAATCGGAGGCTGAGCCACCCCGACCTCCAAATCGGAGGCTGAGCCACCCCAACCTCCAAATCGGAGGCTGAGCCAACCCAACCTCCAAATCGGAGGCTGAGCCACCCCGGGCTCCAAATCAGACCCTGAGTGGACCCGCCCACCAAATCGGACCCTGAGTAGCCCCGCCCACAAAATCGGACCCTGAGGGGCCCCACCCACAAAATCGGACCCTGAGGGGCCCCACCCACAAAATTGGATCCTGAGGGGCCCCACCCACAAAATCGGACCCTGAGAGGATCCGGCCACAAAATCGGACCCTGAGGGGCCCCAGCCACAAAATATGACCCTGAGGGGCCCCACCCACAAAATCGGACCCTGAGGGGCCACACCCACAAAATCGGACCCTGAGGGGCCACACCCACAAAATCGGAGCCTGAGGGATCCCCGCCAACAATTCCAGCCCTGAGGAGCCCAGGCCAAGGAATCAGATCCTGAGGGGCCCACCCACCAAATCAGACCCTGAGGCCAAAGTGGCCCCTGAGAGGCACTCACAGTTAAAACGGATACTGAGTTGAAAGTCTTGCAGGGGCAGCAGGCAAGTCTCTCTTAAAGGGGCAGCCCAGGCACCCTTTCAAACCACTATCTGTACTTCCTTCAGGAAATACACATCTAGTTCTTCTTCTTATTATTATTATTATTATTAAGTTGATTTCCGCAATTAATACAGCCCGAACCGCTACACGCACAGACGCCGTTGAGGTGTTGTTTCGAAGCCAGCGTCCACGAGAGGAGTGCTAAGTATTTTTCGTGTCGATCGGATTTGTAGTTTTTGCGCAATTTGCGTTTGACATTTTTTTTTCCCGTCATTGGAATGTACTGTCTCCAATGCTTTTCAATGGGTAATGGCAAAACGTGCCCTGAGGCGATTGAAATGGCAGTTAAGCTCATTGATATGCGCAGGCAGACCCAGTTACTATGCCAACGCCTACGAACGTCACATGACATCCCAAGGACAGAGCTTCTGCCACATAATATCAGCTCTTAAAGTGAAACCCACAGCACAAATGCAAATCTAGCTTCATCACATGACACATGCCCCTGAGATAGAATGTGCGACAAAGTGGATTTAGAAGCCCAGTGAGCCACCCTGGCTCTTAAAGGGCAGACGTGCCAAAGTGATTCTTAAAGAGCCGGCGCACAAAATGATTCTTAAAGGGCCGGCGCGCCAAATCGAAAGCTGAGTGACCCCAGGCTCCAAATCGGAGGCTGATAGACCCTGGCCTACAAAAAGGAGGCTGAGCCACCCTGGCATCCAAATTGGACCCAGAGTGGCCCCGCCCACCAAAAACGGACCCAGAGTGGCCCCGCCCACCAAATCAGACCCAGAGTGGCCCCACCCACCAAATTGGACCCTGAGGGGCCCCACCCACAAAATCGGACCCTAAGGGGCCCCACCCACAAAATCGGACCCTGAGGGGATCCGGCCACAAAATCAGACCCTGAGGGGCCCCGGCCACAACATCGGACCCTGAGGGGCCCCACTCACAAAATCGGACCCTGAGGGGCCCCGCCCACCAAATCAGACTCTGATTGGCCCCGCCCAAAAAATCGGACCCTGAAGGGCCCCGTCCAACAAATCGGACCCTGAGGAGCCCCGCCCACCAAATCAGACCCTGAGAAGCCCCGCCCACCAAATCGGACCCAGAGTGACCCCGCCCACCAAATCGAACCATGAAGGGCCCCGCCGATCAAATCGGACCCAGAGTGGCTCCGCCTACGAAATCGGACCCAGAGGGGCCCCGCCCATCAAATCGGACCCTGAGGGGCCCCGCCCACCAAATCGGAACCTGAGGGGCCCCGCCCACCAAATCAGAACCTGAGGAGCCCCGCCCACCAAATCGGACCCAGATTGACCCCGCCCACCAAATCGGACCCCGAGGAGCCCCGCCCATCAAATCGGACCCAGATTGACCCCACCCACCAAATCAGACCCTGAAGGGCCCCGCCCACCAAATCGGACCCAGAGGTGCCCCGCCCACCAAATCGGACCCTGAAGGGCCCCGCCCACCAAATCGGACCCAGAGGGGCCCCGCCCACCAAATCGGTCCCAGGGGGCCCCGCCCACCAAATCGGACCATGAGGGGCCCCGCCCACCAAATCAGACCATGAGGGGCACTGCCCACTAAATCGGACCATGAGGGGCACCGCCCACCAAAATGGACCCAGGGGGCTCAACCCACAAAATCAGACGCTAAGGGGCCCCACCCACAAAATCGGACCCTGAGTGGGCCCGGCCACAAAATCAGACCCTGAGGGGCCCCAACCACAAAATCGGACCCTGAGAGACCGCGGCCACAAAATCGAACCTAGAGGGGCCCCAGTCACAAAATCAGACCCTAAGGGGCCCAGGTCACGAAATCGGACCCTGAGGGGCCCCACCCACAAAATCAGACCCTGAGGGGCCCCGCCCACCAAATTAGACCCTGAGGGGCCCCACCCACCAAATCGGAACCTGAGGGGCCCCGCCCACCAAATCGGAACCTGAGGGGCCCCGCCCACCAAATCAGAACCTGAGGAGCCCCGCCCACCAAATCGGACCCAGATTGACCCCGCCCACCAAATCGGACCCCGAGGAGCCCCGCCCACCAAATTGGACCCAGATTGACCCCACCCACCAAATCAGACCCTGAAGGGCCCCGCCCACCAAATCGGACCCAGAGGTGCCCCGCCCACAAAATCTGACCCTGAAGGGCCCCGCCCACCAAATCGGACCCAGAGGGGCCCCGCCCACCAAATCGGTCCCAGGGGGCCCCGCCCACCAAATCGGACCATGAGGGGCCCCGCCCACCAATTCAGACCATGAGGGGCACTGCCCACTAAATCGGACCATGAGGGGCACCGCCCACCAAAATGGACCCAGGGGGCTCAACCCACAAAATCAGACCCTAAGGGGCCCCACCCACAAAATCGGACCCTGAGTGGGCCCGGCCACAAAATCAGACCCTGAGGGGCCCCAGTCACAAAATCAGACCCTAAGGGGCCCAGGTCACGAAATCGGACCCTGAGGGGCCCCACCCACAAAATCAGACCCTGAGGGGCCCCACCCACCAAATTAGACCCTGAGGGGCCCCACCCTTAAAATCAGACCCTGACGGGCCCCAGCCACAAAATCAGACCCTGAGGGGCCCCAGCCACAAAATCAGACTCTGAGGGGCCCCACCCACAAAATCGGACCCTGAGGGGCCCCACCCACAAATCCAGACCCTGAGAGGACCCGGCCACAAAATCGGACCCTGAGAGACCCCGGCCACAAATTCGGACCCTGAGGGGCCCCAACCACAAAATCAGACCCTGAGGGGCCCCAGTCACAAAATCGGACCCTGAGGTGCCCCACCCACAAAATCAGACCCTGAGGGACCCCAGCCACAAAATCAGAACCTGAGGGGCCCCAACCACAAAATTAGAACCTGAGGGGCCCCACCCACAAAATCAGACCATGAGGGACCCCACCCACAAAATCGGACCCTGAGGGGCCCCACCCACCAAATTAGACCCTGAGGGGCCCCACCCTCAAAATTGGTCGCTGAGGGGCCCCACCTACAAAATCGGACCCTGAGAGACCCCGGCCACAAAATCAAACCCAGAGGGGCCTCAGTCACAAAATCAGACCCTAAGGGGCCCCGGCAACAAAATTGGACCCTGAGGGGCCTCACCCACAAAATCAGACCCTGAGGGACCCCAGCCACAAAATCGGACCCTGAGGGGCCCCACCCACAAAATCAGACCCTGTGGGGCCCCAGACACAAAATCAGACCCTGATGGGCCCCAGCCACAAAATCAGACCCTGAGGGGCCCAGCCACAAAATCGGACCCTGAGTGGCCCCACCCACAAAATCAGACCCTGAGGGGCCCCACCCACAAAATCGGACCCTGAGAGGCCCCGCCCACCAAATTAGACCCTGAGGGGCCCCACCCTCAAAATCAGACCCTGAGGGGCCACAGCCACAAAATCAGACCATGAGGGGCCCCAGCCACAAAATCGGACCCTGAGGGGCCCCACCCACAAAATCTGACCCGGATGGGCCCCACCCACAAATCCAGACCCTGAGGGGCCCCAGCCACAAAATCGGACCCTGAGAGACCCCGGCCACAAAATCGGACCCTCAGGGGCCCCAACCACAAAATCGGACCCAGAGGGGCCCCGGTCACAAAATCGGACCCTGAGGGGGCCCACCCACAAAATCAGACCCTGAGGGACCCCACCCACAAAATCAGACCCTGAGGGGCCCCGCCCACCAAATTAGACCCTGAGGGGCCCCACCCTCGAAATCGGTCCCTGAGGGGCCCCGGCCAAAAATCGGACCCTAAGGGGCCCCACCCGCAAAATCGGACCCTATGGGGCCCCGGCCACGAAATCGGACCCTGAGGGGCCCCACCCGCAAAATCGGACCCTGAGGGGATCCACCCGCAAAATCGGACCCTGAGGGGCCCCGGCCCCAAAAATCGGACCCTGAGGGGCCCCAACCGCAAAATCGGACCCTGAGAGGCACCGGCTACAAAATCGGACCCTGAGGGGCCCCGGACACAAAATCGGACCCTGAGGGGCCCCGGCCACAAAATCGGACCCTGAGGGGCCCAACCCACAAAATCAGACTCAGTGTCCCCGCCCACCAAATTCGACCCTGAAGGGCCCCATCCACCAAATCGGACCCAAAGTGGCACCGCCCACCAAATCAGACCCAGAGTGGCCCCGCCCACCAAATTGGACCCTGAGGGGCCCTGCCCACCAAATTGGACCCTGAGGGGCCCCGCCCACCAAATCGGACCCTGAGGGGCCCCGCCCACTAAATCGGATTCTGAAAGGCCCCAACCAAAAAATCGGACCCTGAGGGTCCCCGCTGACCAAATTGAACTCTGAGGGGCCCCGCCCACCAAATCGAACCCCGAGGGATCCCGCCCACCAAATCAAACTCCGAGGGATCCCACCCACCAAATCGGACCCTGAGGGGCCCCGCCCACCAAATCGGACTCTGATAGATCCCGCCCACCAAATCAGACCCTGAGGGGCCCAGCTCACCAAATCGGACCCAGAGTGGCCCCACCCATCAAATTGGACCCAGAGTGTCCCCGCCCACCAAATCAGACCCAGAGTGGCCCCGCCCACCAAATTGTACCCTGAGGGGCCCAACCCACAAAATCGGACCCTAAGGGGCCCCACCCACAAAATTGGACCCTGAGGGGCCCCGACCACAAAATTGGACCCTGAGGGGCCCCACCCACAAAATCGGACCCTGAGGGGATCCGGCCACAACATCGTACCCTGAATGGCCCCACTCACAAAATCGGACCCTTAGGGGCCCTACCCACAAAATCGGACCCTGAGGGGCCCTACCCACAAAATCGGACCCTGAGGGGCCCCAACCACAAAATCGGACCCTGACGGGCCCCGACCGCAAAATCGGACCATGACGGGCCCGGCCACAAAATCGGACCCTGAGGGACCCCGGCCACAAAATCAGATCCTGAGGGGCCCCAACCACAAAATCGGACCCTGAGAGGCTCCGGCTGCAAAATCGGATCCTGAGTGGCCCCACCCACAAAATCAGACCCTGAGGGGCCCCACCCACAAAATAGGACCCTGAGGGGCCCAACCCACAAAATCAGACCCAGAGGGGCCCCACCCACCAAATTAGACCCTGAGGGGCCCCACCCACAAAATCAGACCCTGAGGGCCCCAGCCACAAAATCGGACTCTGAGGGGCCCCAGCCACAAAATCAGACCCTGAGGGGCCCGAACCACCAAATCAGACCCTGAGGGGCCCCGTCCACCAAATCGGACCCTGAGGAGCCCCACCCACCAAATCAGACCCTGAGAAGCCCCGCCCACCAAATCAGACCCAGAGTGACCCCGCCCACCAAATCAGACCCTGAAGGGCCCCGCCCATCAAATCGGACCCAAAGTGGCCCCGCCCATCAAATCAGACCTTGAGGGGCCCCGCCCAACAAATCGGAACCTGAGGAGCCCCGCCCACCAAATCGGACCCAGATTGACCCCGCCCACCAAATCGGACCCTGAAGGGCCCCGCCCACCAAATCGGACCCAGAGGGTCCCCGCCCACCAAATCGGACCCTGAAGGGCCCCGCCCACCAAATCGGACCCTGAGGGGCCCTGGCCACAAAATCGGACCCTGAGGGACCCCACCTACAAAATTGAACCCTGAGGGGCCCCAACCACAAAATCGGATCCTGAGGGGCCCCACCCACAAAATCAGACCCTGAGGGGCCCCACCCACAAAATTGGACTCTCAGGGCCCCGGCCACAAAATCGGACCCTGAGGGACCCCGGCCACAAAATCAGATCCTGAGGGGCCCCGCCCACCAAATCGGACCCTGAAGGGCCCCGTCCACCAAATCGGACCCTGAGGAGCCCCGCCCACCAAATCAGACCCTGAGAAGCCCCGCCCACCAAATCAGACCCTGAGAAGCCCCGCCCACCAAATCGAACCCTGAAGGGCCCCGCCGATCAAATCGGACCCAGAGTGGCTCCGCCTACCAAACCGGACCCAGAGGGGCCCCGCCCATCAAATCGGACCCTGAGGGGCCCCGCCCACCAAATCGGACCCTGAGGGGCCCCGCCCACCAAATCGGAACCTGAGGGGCCCCGCCCACCAAATCAGAACCTGAGGAGCCCCGCCCACCAAATCGGACCCAGATTGACCCCGCCCACCAAATCGGACCCCGAGGAGCCCCGCCCACCAAATCAGACCCTGAGAAGCCCCGCCCACCAAATCGGACCCAGAGTGACCCCGCCCACCAAATCGAACCCTGAAGGGCCCCGCCGATCAAATCGGACCCAGAGTGGCTCCGCCTACCAAATCGGACCCAGAGGGGCCCCGCCCATCAAATCGGACCCTGAGGGGCCCCACCCACCAAATCGGACCCTGAGGGGCCCCGCCCACCAAATCGGAACCTGAGGGGCCCCGCCCACCAAATCAGAACCTGAGGAGCCCCGCCCACCAAATCGGAACCCAGATTGACCCCGCCCACCAAATCGGACCCCGAGGAGCCCCGCCCACCAAATCGGACCCAGATTGACCACACCCACCAAATCAGACCCTGAAGGGCCCCGCCCACCAAATCGGACCCAGAGGTGCCCCGCCCACCAAATCGGACCCTGAAGGGCCCCGCCCACCAAATCGGACCCAGAGGGGCCCCGCCCACCAAATCGGTCCCAGGGGGCCCCGCCCACCAAATCGGACCCCGAGGAGCCCCGCCCACCAAATCAGACCCTGAGAAGCCCCGCCCACCAAATCAGACCCAGAGTGACCCCGCCCACCAAATCGAACCCTGAAGGGCCCCGCCGATCAAATCGGACCCAGAGTGGCTCCGCCTACCAAATCGGACCCAGAGGGGCCCCGCCCATCAAATCGGACCCTGAGGGGCCCCGCCCACCAAATCGGACCCTGAGAAGCCCCGCCCACCAAATCGGAACCTGAGGGGCCCCGCCCACCAAATCAGAACCTGAGGAGCCCCGCCCACCAAATCGGACCCAGATTGACCCCGCCCACCAAATCAGACCCCGAGGAGCCCCGCCCACCAAATCAGACCCAGATTGACCACACCCACCAAATCAGACCCTGAAGGGCCCCGCCCACCAAATCGGACCCAGAGGTGCCCCGCCCACCAAATCGGACCCTGAAGGGCCCCGCCCACCAAATCGGACCCAGAGGGGCCCCGCCCACCAAATCGGTCCCAGGGGGCCCCGCCCACCAAATCGGACCATGAGGGGCCCCGCCCACCAAATCAGACCATGAGGGGCACTGCCCACTAAATCGGACCATGAGGGGCACCGCCCACCAAAATGGACCCAGGGGGCTCAACCCACAAAATCAGACCTAAGGGGCCCCACCCACAAAATCGGACCCTGAGTGAGCCCGGCCACAAAATCAGACCCTGAGGGGCCCCAACCACAAAATCGGACCCTGAGAGACCCCGGCCACAAAATCGAACCTAGAGGGGCCCCAGTCACAAAATCAGACCCTAAGGGGCCAGGTCACGAAATCGGACCCTGAGGGGCCCCACCCACAAAATCAGACCCTGAGGGGCCCCGCCCACCAAATTAGACCCTGAGGGGCCCCACCCTTAAAATCAGACCCTGAGGGGCCCCAGCCACAAAATCAGACCCTGAGGGGCCCCAGCCACAAAATCGGACTCTGAGGGGCCCCACCCACAAAATCGGACCCTGATGGGCCCCACCCACAAATCCAGACTCTGAGGGGACCCGGCCACAAAATCGGACCCTGAGAGACCCCGGCCACAAAATCGGACCCTGAGGGGCCCCAACCACAAAATCAGACCCTGAGGTGCCCCAGTCACAAAATCGGACCCTGAGGGGCCCCACCCACAAAATCAGACCCTGAGGGACCCCAGCCACAAAATCAGAACCTGAGGGGCCCCAACCACAAAATCAGAACCTGAGGGGCCCAATCCACAAAATCAGACCATGAGGGACCCCACCCACAAAATCGGACCCTGAGGGGCCCCACCCACCAAATTAGACCCTGAGGGGCCCCACCCTCAAAATCGGTCGCTGAGGGGCCCCACCCACAAAATCGGACCCTGAGACACCCCGGCCACAAAATCGAACCCAGAGGGGCCTCAGTCACAAAATCAGACCCTAAGGGGCCCCGGCCACAAAATTGGACCCTGAGGGGCCTCACCCACAAAATCAGACCCTAGAGGGACCCCAGCCACAAAATCGGACCCTGAGGGGCCCACCCACAAAATCAGACCCTGTGGGGCCCCAGTCACAAAATCAGACCCTGATGGGCCCCAGCCACAAAATCAGACCCTGAGGGGCCCAGCCACAAAATCGGACCCTGAGGGGCCCCACCCACAAAATCAGACCCTGAGGGGCCCCACCCACAAAATCGGACCCTGAGAGGCCCCGCCCACCAAATTAGACCCTGAGGGGCCCCACCCTCAAAATCAGACCCTGAGGGGCCACAGCCACAAAATAAGACCATGAGGGGCCCCAGCCACAAAATCGGACCCTGAGGGGCCCCACCCACAAATCCAGACCCTGAGGGGCCCCAGCCATAAAATCGGACCCTGAGAGACCCCGGCCACAAAATCGGACCCTGAGGGGCCCCAACCACAAAATCAGACCCAGAGGGGCCCCGGTCACAAAATCGGACCCTGAGGGGCCCCACCCACAAAATCAGACCCTGAGGGACCCCACCCACAAAATCAGACCCTGAGGGGCCCCGCCCACCAAATTAGACCCTGAGTGGCCCCACCCTCAAAATCGGTCCCTGAGGGGCCCCGGCCAAAAATCAGACCCTGAGGGGCCCCACCCGCAAAATCGGACCCTGAGGGGATCCACCCGCAAAATCGGACCCTGAGGGGCCCCGGCCCCAAAAATCGGACCCTAAGGGGCCCCAACCGCAAAATCGGACCCTGAGAGGCACCGGCTACAAAATCGGACCCTGAGGGGCCCCACCCACAAAATGAGACCCTGAGGGACCCCAGCCACAAAATCAGAACCTGAGGGGCCCCAACCACAAAATCAGAACCTGAGGGGCCCCACCCACAAAATCAGACCATGAGGGACCCCACCCACAAAATCGGACCCTGAGGGGCCCCGCCCACCAAATTAGACCCTGAGGGGCCCCAACCTCAAAATCGGTCGCTGAGGGGTCCCACCCACAAAATCGGACCCTGAGAGACCCCGGCCACAAAATCGAACCCAGAGTGGCCCCAGTCACAAAATCAGACCCTAAGGGGCCCCGGCCACAAAATCGGACCCTGAGGGGCCCCACCCACAAAATCAGACCCTGAGGGACCCTAGCCACAAAATCAGATCCTGAGGGGACCCACCCACAAAATCAGACCCTGAGGGGCCCCGGTCACAAAATCGGACCCTGAGGGGCCCCACCCACAGAATAGGACCCTGATGGGCCCCACCCACAAAATCAGACCCTGAGGGGCCCCAACCACAAAATCAGACCCTGAGGGGCCCCACCCACAAAATCGGACCCTGAGGGGCCCAACCCACAAAATCGGACCCTGAGGGGCCCCGCCCACAAAATCGGACCCTGTGGGGTCCCACCCTCAAAATCAGACCCTGAGGGGCCACAGCCACAAAATCGGACCCTGAGGGGCCCCAGCCACAAAACCGGACCCTGAGGGGCCCCACCCACGAAATCGGACCCTGATGGGCCCCATCCACAAATCCAGACCCTGAGGGGCCCCAGCCACAAAATCGGACCCTGAGAGACCCCGGCCACAAAATCGGACCCTGAGGGGCCCCAACCACAAAATCAGATGCTGAGGGGCCCCGGTCACAAAATCGGACCCTGAGGGACCCCACCCACAAAATCAGACCCTGAGGGACCCCAGCCACAAAATCAGACCCTTAGGGTCCCCACCCACAAAATCGGACCATGAGGGTCCCCGCCCACCAAATTAGACCCTGAGGGGCCCCACCCTCAAAATTGGTCCCTGAGGGGCCCCGGCCACAAAATCGGACCCTGAGGGGCCCCGGCCACAAAATCGGACCCTGAGGGGCCCCACCCGCAAAATCGGACCCTAAGGGGCCCCGGCCACAAAATTGGACCCTTAGGGGCCCCACCGGCAAAATCGGACCCTGAGGGGCCCCACCCGCAAAATCGGACCCTGAGGGGCCCCACCCGCAAAATCGGACCCTGAGGGGCCCCACCCGCAAAATCGGACCCTGAGGGGCCCCACCCGCAAAATCGGACCCTGAGGGGCCCCACCCGCAAAATCGGACCCTGAGGGGCCCCGGCCCCAAAAATCGGACCCTGAGGGGCCCCAACCACAAAATCGGACCCTGAGAGGCACCGGTTACAAAATTGGACCCTGAGGGGCCCCGGACTCAAAATCGGACCCTGAGGGGCCCTGGCCACAAAATCAGACTCAGTGTCCCCGCCCACCAAATTGGACCCTGAAGGGCCCCGTCCACCAAATCGGACCCAAAGTGGCCCCGCCCACCAAATCAGACCCAGAGTGGCCCCGCCCACCAAATAGGACCCTGAGGGGCCCCGCCCACCAAATGGGACCCTGAGGGGCCCCGCCCACCAAATTGGACCCTGAGGGGCCCCGCCCACCAAATCGGACCCTGAGGGGCTCCGCCCACCAAATCGGACCCTGAGGGGCCCCGCCCACTAAATCAGATTCTGAAAGGCCCCAACCACAAAATCGGACCCTGAGGGGCCCCACCCACAAAATCGGACCCTGAGGGTCCCCGCTGACCAAATTGAACTCTGAGGGGCCCCGCCCACCAAATCGGACCCAGAGTGGCCCGCCCACCAAATCAGACCTAGAGTGGCCCCGCCCACCAAATCGGACCCCGAGGGGCCCCACCCACCATATCGGACCCCGAGGGGCCCCACCCACCAAATCGGACCCCGAGGGGCCCCGCCCACCAAATCGGACCCCAAGGGATCCCACCCACCAAATCGGACCCCGAGGGTCCCCGCCAACCAAATTGGACCCTGAGGGGCCCCGCCCACCAAATCGGACTCTGATAGATCCCGCCCACCAAATCAGACCCTGAGGGGCCCAGCTCACCAAATCGGATCCAGAGTGACCCCGCCCACCAAATCGGACCCAGATTGGCCCCACCCACCAAATCAGACCCAGAGTGGCCCCGCCCACCAAATTGTACCCTGAGGGGCCCCACCCACAAAATCGGACCCTAAGGGGCCCCACCCACAAAATTGGACCCTGAGGGGCCCCGGCCACAAAATTGGACCCTGAAGGGCCCCACCCACAAAATCAGACCCTGAGGGGATCCGGCCACAACATCGGACCCTGAGTGGCCCCACTCACAAAATCGGACCCTGAGGGGCCCCAACCACAAAATCGGACCCTGACGGGCCCCGGCCACAAAATCGGACCCTGACGGGCCCCGGCCACAAAATCGGACCCTGACGGGCCCCGGCCACAAAATCGGACCCTGACGGGCCCCAGCCACAAAATCGGACCCTGACGGGCCCCGGCCACAAAATCGGACCCTGAGGGGCCCCGGCCACAAAATCGGACCCTGAGGGACCCCACCTACAAAATTGAACCCTGAGGGCCCCAACCACAAAATCGGATCCTGAGGGGACCCACCCACAAAATCGAACCCTGAGGGGCCCCACCCACAAAATTGGACCCTCAGGGGCCCCGGCCACAAAATCAGATCCTGAGGGGCCCCAACCACAAAATCGGACCCTGAGAGGCTCCGGCCGCAAAATCGGACCCTGAGCGGCCCCAACCACAAAATCGGACCCTGAGAGGCACCGGCCACAAAATCGGACCCTGAGGGGGCCCCGGACACAAAATCGGACCCTGAGGGGCCCCGGCCACAAAATCGGACCCTGAGGGGCCCCGGCCACAAAATTGGACCCTTAGGGGCCCCACCCACCAAATCAGCCCCTGAGGGGCCCCACCCACAAAATCGGGCCCTGAGGGCCCCACCCACAAAATCGGACCCTGAGGCCAAAGTGGCCCCTGAGAGGCACCCACAGTTAAAACGGATCCTGAGTTGAAAGTCTTGCAGGTGCAGCAGGCAAGTCTCTCTTAAAAGGGGCAGCCTGGGCAGCATTTCAAACCACTATCTGTACTTCCTTCAGGAAATACACATCTAGTATTACAATTATAATGCGCCAATCACAAGTTATTCAGTTGATTTCCGCAATTAATGCAGCCCAAACCACTACACGCATAGACTCCGTTGAGGTGTCGTTTCAAAGCCAGCGTCCATGAGAGGTGTGCTAAGTATTTTTTTTGTGTCGATCGGATTTGTAGTTTTTGTGCAATTTGCATTTGAAAAATATTTTTTCCCGTCATTGGAATGCACTGTCTCAATGCTTTTCAATGGGAAACTTAAAACGTGCCCTGAGGCGATTGAAATGGCAGTAAAGCTCATTGATATGCGCAGGCAAACCCAGTTACTATGCCAACGCCTACGAACGTCACATGACGCCCCCAGGACACAGATTCTGCCACATAATATCAACTCTTAAAGCGAAACCCACAGCACAAATGCAAATCTAGCTTCATCACGACGCATGCCCCTGAGAGAGAATGTGCGCCAAATTGCGCCCCCGCCCACCAAATTGTACCCTGAGGGGCCCCGCCCACCAAATCGTACCCTGAGGGGCCCCGCCCACCAAATCGGACCCTGAGGGGCCCCGCCCACCAAATCGGACCCTGAGGGGCCCTCCTCACCAAATCAGACCCTGAGGGGCCCCGCCCACCAAATCGTCCCTAAGGGGCCCCGCTCACCAAATCGGACCCTGAGGGGCCCTAATCACCAAATTGAACTCTGAGGGGCCCTGCTCACCAAATCAGACCCTAAGGGGCCCCGCCCACGAAATCGAATTCTGAAAGGCCCCAACCACCAAATCGGATCCTGACGGGCCCTGCCCACCAAATCCAACCCTGAGGGGCCCCACCCACCAAATCCAACCCTGAGGGGCCCCGCCCACCAAATCAGACCCTGAGGGGCCCCACCAAATCAGACCCTGTGGGGCCCCGCCCTCCATATCAGACCCTGAGGGGCCCCGGCCACCAAATCAAACCCTGAGGTGCCCCAAACACAAAATCGGACCCTGAGGGGCCCCGGCCACAAAATCGGACCCTGAGGGGCCCCGACCACAAAATTGGACCCTGAGGGGCCATGGCCACCAAATCGGACCCTGAGGGGCCACGGCCACCAAATCGGACCCTGAGAGGCCCCACCCACCAAATCGGACCCTGAGGTGCCCCAAACACAAAATCGGACCCTGAGGGGCCCCGGCCACAAAATCGGACCCGAGGGACCCCACCCACAAAATCGGACCCTGAGGGGCCCCACCCACAAAATCGGACCCGAGGGACCCCACCCACAAAATCGGACCCTGAGGGGCCCCACCCAGCAAATCAGACCCTGAGGGTCCCCACCCACCAAATCGGACCCTGAGGGGCCCCGCCCTCAAAATCGGACCCTGAAGGGCCCCGCCCACCAAATCGGACCCTGAGGGGCCCCGCCAACCAAATCGGACCCTGAGGGGCCCCAGCCACAAAATCGGGCCCTAAGGGGCCCCAGCCACAAAATCGGGCCCTGAGGGGCCCTGGCCACAAAATCAGACCCTGAGGGGCCCCGGCCACAAAATCGGACCCTGAGGGGCCCCGGCCACAAAATCGGACCCTGAGGGGTCCTGGCCACAAAATCGGATCATGAGTGGCCCCACCCACAAAATCAGACCCTGAGGGGTCCTGGCCACAAAATCGGATCCTGAGGTGCCCCACCCACAAAATCAGACCTTGAGGGGCCCCGTCCATAAAATCAGACCCTGAGGGGCCCCGGCCATAAAATAGGACCCTGAAAGGCCCCGGCCACAAAATCGTACCCTGAGAGGCTCCACCCACAAAATCAGACCATGGGGGGCCCCACCCACAAAATCGGACCCTGAGGGGCCCCACCCATAAAATTGGATCCTGAGGGGACCCACCCACAAAATCGGACCCTGAGGGGCCACACCCACAAAATCGGACCCTGAGGGGCCACACCCACAAAATCGGACCCTGAGAGGCCACACCCACCAAATCAGACCCTGAGGGGCCCCACCCACAAAATTGGACCCTGAGGAATCCCGGCCACTAATTCAAATCCTGAGGAGCCCAGGCCACCGAATCGGATCCTGAGGGGCCCCACCCACCAAATCAGACCCTGAGGCCAAAGTGGCCCCTGAGAGGCTCCCACATTTAAAACGGATCCTGAGTTAAAAGTCTTGCAGGGGCAGCAGCCAAGTCTCTCTTAAAGGGGCAGCCCAGGCACCATTTCAAACCACTATCTGTACTTCCTTCAGGAAATACACATCTAGTATTACAATTATAATGCGCCAATCACAATTTATTCAGTTGATTTCCGCAATTAATGCGGCCCGAACCGCTACACGCACAGACTCCGTTGAGGTGTCGTTTCGAAGCCAGCATCCATGAGAGGTGTGCTAAGTATTTTTCGTGTCGATCGGATTTGTAGTTTCTGTGCAATTTGCGTTTGAAAATTTTTTTTCCCATCATTGGAATGCACTGTCTCAATGCTTTTCAATGGGAAATGGCAAAACGTGCCCTGAGGCGATTGAAATGGCAGTAAAGCTCATTGATATGCGCAGGCACACCCAGTTACTATGCCAACGCCTATGACCGTCACATTACGCCCCCAGGACAGAGCTTCTGCCACATAATATCACCTCTTAAAGCGAAACCCACAGCACAAATGCAAATCTAGCTTCATCACATGAAGCATGCCCCTGAGAGAGAATGTGCGCCAAAGTGCGCGCCCGCCCACCAAATGGGACCCTGAGGGACCCCGCACACCAAATCTAACCGTGAAGGGCCCCGCCCACCAAATCGGACCCTGAGGGGCCCCGCCCACCAAATCGGATTCTGAGGGGCCCCGGACACCAAATCGGATTCTGAAGAGCCCCAACCACAAAATCGGACCCAGAGGGGCCCCGGACACAAAATCAGACCCTGACGGGCCCCACCCACAAAATCAGACCCTGAGGGGCCCCAACCACAAAGTCGGACACTGAGGAGACCCACCCACCAAATTGGACCCAGATCGGCCCCGCCCACCAAATTGGACCCTGAGGGGCCCTGCCCACCAAATCGGACCCTGAGGGGCCCCCCACCAAATCAGACCTAGCGGGACCCACCCACAAAATCGGAACCTGAAGGGCCCCAGCCACCAAATCGGATCCAGAGGGGCCCCAACCACAAAATTGGACCATGAGGGGCCCCGGCCACAAAATCGGACCCTGAGGGACCCCACCCACAAAATCGGACCCTGAGGGGTTCCGGCCACAAAATCGGACCCTGATGGGCCCCGGCCACAAAATCGGACCCTGAGGGGCCCCACCCACCAAATCGGACCCTGAGGAGCTCCGTCCACCAAATCGGACCCAGAGTGACCCCGCCCACCAAATCGGACCATGAAAGGGCCCCGCCCACCAAATCGGACCCAGAGGGGCCCCGCCCACCAAATCGGACCCTGAGGGGCCCCGCCCACCAAATCGGACCCTGAGGGGCACTGCCCACTAAATCGGACCGAGAGGCCACACCCACCAAATCGGACCCTGAGGAGCCCCGCCCACCAAATCAGACCCCGAGGGGCCCCGCCCACCAAATCGGACCCAGAGTGGCCCCGCCCACCAAAATGGACCCAGGGGGCTCTACCCACAAAATCAGACCCTAAGGGGCCCCAACCACAAAATAGGACCCTGAGGGGCCCTGGCCACAAAATCGGACCCTGAGGGGCCCCGGCCACAAGATCGGACCCTGAGGGGCCCCGGCCACAAGATCGGACCCTGAAGGGCCCCGGCCACAAAATCGGAACCTGAGGGGCCCCAGCCACAAAATCGGACCCTGAGCGGCCCAACCACAAAATCGGACCCGGAGGGACCCCGGCCACAAAATCAGACCCTGATGGGCCCCACCCACCAAGTCGGACCCTGAGGGGCCCCGGCCACAAGATCGGACACTGAGGGTCCCCGGCCACAAAATCGGAACCTAAGGGGCCCCGGCCACAAAATCGGACCCTGAGGGGCCCCGGCCACAAAATCGGACCCTAATGGGCCCCACCCACCAAGTCGGACCCTGAGGGGCCCCGGCCACAAAATCGGACCCTGAGGGGCCCCGTCCACAAAATCAGACCCTGATGGGCCCCACCCACCAAGTCGGACCCTGAGGGGCCCCGTCACCAAATCGGACCCTGAGGAGCCCCGCCCACCGAATCAGACCCTGAGGGGCCCCGCCCACCAAATCGGATTCTGAGGGGTCCCGCTCACCAAATCGGATTCTGAGGGGCCCCGCCCTCCAAATCGGACCCTGAGGGGCCCCACCCACCAAATTAGACCCTGAGGGACCTCAACCACAAAATCGGACCCTAAGGGGTCCCGCCCACCAAATCGGATTCTGAGGGGCTCCGCTCACCAAATCGGATTCTGAGGGCCCCGCCCACCAAATCGGACAATGAGGGGCCCTACCCACCAAATTGGACCCTGAGGGGCCCCGCCCACCAAACCGGACCCTGGGGGGCCCCGCTCACCAAATCAGACCCTGAGGGGCCCCGCTCACCAAATCAGACCCAGAGGAGCCCCGCTCACCAAATCGAACTCTGAGTGGCCCCGCTCACCAAATCGGACCCTGAGGGGCCCCACCCACCAAATCAGACCCTGAGGGGCCCCGCTCACCAAATCGAACCCTGAGGGGCCCCGCTCACCAAATCGGACTCTGAGAGATCACGTCCACCAAATCAGACCCTGAGGGGCCCCGCTCACCAAATCAGACCCTGAGGGACCCCGCTCACCAAATTGAACTCTGAGGGACCCCGCCCACCAAATTGGACTCAGAGATCACGCCCATCAAATCAAACCCTGAGGGGCCCCGCCAACCAAATCAAACCCTGAGGGGCCCTGCCCACCAAATCGGACCCTGAGGTGCTCTGCTCACAAAATTGAACTCTGAGGGGACCCGCTCACCAAATCGGACCCTGAGGGGCCCTACCCACCAAATCAGATTCTGAAAGGCCCCAACCACGAAATCGGACCCAGAGGGGTCCCGCCCACCCAATCGGACCCTGACGGCCCCTGTCCACCAAATCAGACCCTGAGGGGCCCCGCCCACCAAATCGGACTCTGAGGGGCCCCACCAAATAGGACCCTGAGTGACCCCGCCCAGCAAATCAGACCCTGAGGGGCCCCGCCCACCAAATCGGAACCTGAGAGATCCTGCCCACCAAATTGGACCCCGAGGGTCCCCGCCCACCAAATTGGACCCCGAGGGGCCACGCTCACCAAATTGGACCCTGAGGGGCCCAGCCCGCCAAATCGGATCCTGAGGGGCTTCGCCCACCAAATCGGACTCTGAGAGATTCCACCCACCAAATCAGACCCTGAGGGGCCCCGCTCACCAAATCGGACCCTAAGGGGCCCCGCTCACCATATCGGACCCTGAGGGGCCCTGCTCACCAAATTGAACTCTGAGGGGCCCGGCTCGCCAAATCGGACCATGAGCGGCCCCGCCCACCAAATCAGATTCTGAAAGGCCCCAACCACAAAAACGGACCCTGAGGGGCCCCGGACACAAAATCGGACCCTTAGGGGCCCCACCCACAAAATCGGACCCTGAGGGGCCCCGGCCACAAAATCAGACCCTGAGAGATTCCGCCCACCAAATCAGACCCTGAGGGGCCCCGCTCACCAAATCGGACCCTGAGGTGCCCCGCTCACCAAATTGGATTCTGAAGGGCCCCAACCACAAAATCGGACCCTGAAGGGCCCCGGCCACAAAATCGAACCCTGAGGGGCCCCAACCACAAAATCAGACCCTGAGAGGTCCCAACCACAAAATCAGACCCTGAGGGTCCCCGGACACAAAATCGGACCCTGTGGGGCCCCGGCCACAAAATCGGACCCTCAGGGGCCCAACCCACAAAATCGGACCCTGAGGGGCCCCACCCACAAAATCAGACCCTGAGGGGCCACGGCCTCAAAAGCAGACCCTGAGGGGCCCCACCCACCAAATCGGACCCTGAGGTGCTCCGGCCACAAAATTGGACCCTGAGGGGCCCCGGCCACAAAATCAGACCCTGAGGAGCCCCAACCACCAAATCGGACCCTGAGGGGCCCCGGCCACCAAATCGGACCCTGAGGGGCCCCACCCACCAAATCAAACCCTGAGGGTCCCCGGCCACAAAATTGGGCCATGATGGGCCCCAAATCAGCAATCGAGAATAAACATAAAACATAACTTTTAATAATAGTGTAAAAGCTACCAAAGATAATAGTGCGAATAAAACACAATCAAAAACCACAAAAAATAAAGGAGGTAACTGTATTAATCATTATAACAGATTACTACCAATATATGCATGTGGCTATTCCAAGTCCAAATTCTTGAGGGATTGGACCAGAAAAACTTGGACTAAATCAGTACAAAAGACCAAGTAAAATATGAACAGTTTCCTTATCAGAGGAACTAAAGAGGCCTCTACCCTGTAAAGGTTATCAAGGAATATGCCTATTCATGTATATAACAAAGACACCATAAACCAAAGAAAAGGAATGATCTCACCACATAAGGATGGAGGATGTCCAGGATCAGATGTCCCATCAGAGTCATATCAGGTCAGGAGGAAGGGAAATTTACCCTATACAAGCCCTGTTAGAACTACAACTGACACCCATGACTCCCATGACAAAATTGGGCCATGATGGGCCCCACCCACAAAATCGGACCCTGAGGCCAAAGTGGCCCCTGAGAGGCACCCACAGATCCTGAGTTGAAAGTCTTGCAGGGGCAGCAGGCAAGTCTCTCTTAAAGGGACAGCCCGGGCACCATTTCAAACCACTTTCTGTACTTCCTTCAGGAAATACACATCTAGTTATAGTGGTTTGAAAAAACCACTATATTGTAATCCGAACGCTGCTAACTTATTCTTCTTCTTCTTATTATTATTATTATTAAGTTGATTTCCGCAATTAATGCGGCCTGAACCGCTACACGCACAGACTCCGTTGAGGTGTCGTTTCGAAGCCAGGGTCCATGAGAGGTGTGCTAAGTATTTTTCGTGTCGATCGGATTTGTAGTTTTTGCGCAATTTGCGTTTGAAATTTTTTTTTCCCATCATTGGAATGCACTGTGTCAATGCTTTTCAATGGGAAGCTTAAAACGTGCCCTGAGGCGATTGAAATGGCAGTTGAGCTCATTGATATGCGCAGGCAGACCCAGTTACTATGCCAACGCCTACGAACGTCACATGACATCTCCAGAACAGAGCTTTTGCCACATAATATCAGCTCTTAAAGCTAAACCCACGGCACAAATGCAAATCTAGCTTCATCACATGATGCATGCCCCTGAGAGAGAATGTGTGCGCCAAAGTGGATTTAGAAGCCCAGTGAGCCACCCTGGCTCTTAAAGGGCCGATGCGCCAAAGTGATTCTTAAAGAGCCGGCGCACCAAAATGAGTCTTAAAGGACCGGCGTGCCAAATCGAAAGCTGAGTGACCCAAGGCTCCAAATCTGAGGCTGATAGACCCTGGCCTACAAAAAGGAGGCTGAGCAACCCTGGCATCCAAATCGGACCCAGAGTGGCCCCGCCCACGAAATCAGACCCAGAGTGGCCCCGCCCACCAAATTGGACCCTGAGGAGCCCCACCCACAAAATCGGACCCTGAAGGCCCCACCCACAAAATCGGACCCTGAGGGGCCCCACCCACAAAATCGGACCCTGAGGGGCCCCGGCCACAAAATCGGACCCTGAGAGACCCCGGCCACAAAATCGAACCCAGAGGGGCCCCACCCACAAAATTGGACCCTGAGCGCCCCCAACCACAAAATCGGACCCTGAGGGGCCCCAACCCCAAAATCGGACCCTGAGGGGCCCCGGCCACAAAATCGGACCCTCAGGGGCCCCGTCCTCAAAATCGGACCCTGAGGGGCCCCTCCCTCAAAAATCAGACCCTGAGAGGCCCCGCCCACCAAATCAGACCCTGAGGGGCTCCGCCAACCAAATCGGACTCTAAAGGGCCCCACCCACAAAATCAGACCCTGAGGGCCCCCAACCACAAAATAGGACCCTAAGGGGCCCCACCCTCAAAATCGGACCCTGAGTAGACCCGGCCACAAAATCAGACCCTGAGGGGCCCCAACCACAAAATCGGACCCTGAGGGGCCCAGGCCACAAAATCGAACCCTGAGGGGCCCCACCCTCAAAATCGGATCCTGAGGGGCCCAACCAACAAAATCGGACCCTGAGGGGCCCCAGCCACAAAATCGGACACTGAGGGGCCCCACCCACAAAATCGGACCCTGAGGGGCCCCGGCCACAAAATTGGAACCTGAGGGGCCCCGGCCACAAAATCGGACCCTGAGGGGTCCCAACCACGAAATCAGACCCTGAGGGGCCCCGGACTCAAAATCGGACCGTGAGGGCCCCCAACCACAAAATCGGACCCTGAGGGGCCCCAACCACAAAATCGGACCCTGAGAGACCCCGGCCACAAAATCGGACCCTGAGGGGCCCCGGCCACAAAATCGGACCCTGAGGGGCCCCGGCCACAAAATCGGACCCTGCGGGGTGCCGGCCACAAAATCAGACCCTGAGGGGTCCCAACCACAAAATCAGACCCTGAGGGGCCCCAGTCACAAAATCAGACCCTGAGCGACCCCAACCACAAAATCGGACCCTGAGGGGCCCTGGCCACAAAATCGGACACTGAGGGGCCCCAACCACAAAATCGGACCCTGAGGGGCCCCAGCCACGAAATCAGACCCTGAGGGGCGCCGGCCACAAAATCGGACCCTGAGGGCCCCCAACCACAAAATCAGACCCTGAGGGGCCCCGCCACAATATTGGACCCTGAGGGCCCCCAACCACAAAACTGGACTCTGAGGGGCCCCAACCACAAAATCAGACCCTGAGGGGCCCCAACCACAAAATCGGACCCTGAGGGGCCCCGGCCACAATATCGGACCCTGAGAGACCCCGGCCACAAAATCGAACCCAGAGGGGCCCCACCCACAAAATTGGACCCTGAGTGGCCCCGCCCACCAAATCGGACCCTGAGGGTCCCCGCCCACAAAATCAGACCCTGAGGGGCCCCGCCCTCAAAATCGGACCCTGAGGGGCCCCACCCACAAAATCGGACCCTGAGGGGCCCCACCCTCAAAATCGGACCCTGAGGGGTCCAACCAAGAAAATCGCCACAAAATCGGACCATGAGGGGCCCCGGCCACAAAATCGGACCCTGAGGGGCCCCGGCCACAAAATCGGACCCTGAGGGGTCCTGGCCACAAAATCAGGCCCTGAGGGGCCCCACCCACAAAATCAGACCCTGAGGGGCCCCGGCCATAAAATCAGACCCTGAGGGGCCCCGGCCATAAAATCGTACCCTGAGGGGCCCCGGCCACAAAATCGTACCCTGAGGGGCCCCACCCACAAAATCAGACCATGAGGGGCCCCACCCACAAAATCGGACCCTGAGGGGCCCCACCCATAAAATCAGACCCTGAGGGGACCCACCCACAAAATCGGACCCTGAGGGTCCACACCCACAAAATCGGACCCTGAGAGGCCACACCCACAAAATCAGACCCTGAGGGGACCCACCCACAAAATTGGACCCTGAGGAATCCCGGCCACTAATTCAAATCCTGAGGAGCCCAGGCCACCGAATCGGATTCTGAGGGGCCCCACCCACCAAATCAGACCCTGAGGCCAAAGTGGCCCCTGAGAGGCACCCACATTTAAAACGGATACTGAGTTGAAAGTCTTGCAGGGGCAGCAGCCAAGTCTCTCTTAAAGGGGCAGCCCAGGCACCATTTCAAACCACTATCTGTACTTCCTTCAGGAAATACACATCTAGTATTATTATTACTATTCAGTTGATTTCCGCAATTAATGCGGCCCGATCCGCTACACGCACAGACTCCGTTGAGGTGTCGTTTCGAAGCCAGCGTCCACGAGTGGTGTGCTAAGTATTTTTCGTGTCGATCGGATTTGTAGTTTTTGCGCAATTTGCGTTTGAAAAAACATTTTCTTGTCATTGGAATGCACTGTCTCATTGCATTTTAATGGGAAAATGTTGCCATAGGGAAAACATGGGGCAGTCGTGAGGTGACGGTTATGCTCATTGATATGCGTAGGCCAGGGCCGGCGTCAGCACCCGGGCAAGTGCCGGGGCCCTGGTGAGATGGGAGGACCCACTCACGCTGTCTGGGATACCCGCCGGCCGCCGCCATGCCCCCCATGTACTGACCTCATCCTGCGCCCTCCACGAGGGACCCACGCAGTGACGCAGCCCCTTAGGCTGAGTGCACACGACTTTTTAGCCCTGCGGATTTTTCCACTCAGAATGGAAGTAATCCGCAGGTTAAATGACCTGCATTTTTCCTGCAGATTTCTTCCATTTTTCCTGCGGTTTTCTGTGGTTTTCCTCCTGCGGATTTGGAGACAGGGGAGATGGAAAACCTCACAAAAGAAGTAACATGCTGCGGATTTTGTACCGCAGGAAAACTGCGCAGAAAAATCCGCAGCGTCTGCTGTACGTTTTTTTTTTTTCATTGATGTTAAGGCTACTGTACATCACAATGCGGATATGCAATGTTTCTGCGCGGTAAAATCCGCTGCGGATCCACTGGATATCCGCATCGTGTGCACACAGCCTTACTGCCAGCAATGGTCCTCGCTTCCTTCGGCTGTAATCTTGTGTGCAGTGTTGTCACAGGACCTGTGATGAGGTCACAGGAGGGGAGGAGTCAGGGGTCACATGATCAGGGCGGCTGCAGGACTGCTGTGCTGGTCGCTTGTCATTACGGTGCTCTGGATGGATGAGGTAACGTTTATGTGTGGGACAGTGGGGTCAGGGAGGTGTTTTACAAGGTGGATGTAGCAGAGCCGTGTGTGTACTTGTGTGGGGTCAGGGAGGTGTTTTACAAGGTGGATGTAGCAGAGCCGTGTGTGTACTTGTGTGGGGTCAGGGAGGTGTTTTACAAGGTGGATGTAGCAGAGCCGTGTGTGTTCTTGTGTGGGGTCAGGAGGGTTTTACAAGGTGGATGTAGCAGAGCCGTGTGTGTACTTGTGTGGGGTCAGGGAGGGGTTTTTCAAGGTGGATGTAGCAGGGTCGTGTGTGTTCTTGTGTGGGGTCAGGAGGGGTTTACAAGGTGAATGTAGCAGAGCCGTGTGTGTACTTGTGTGGGGTCAGGAGGAGGGGTTTACAAGGTGGATGTAGCAGAGCCGTGTGTGTACTTTGTGTGGGGTTAGGAGGGGTTTACAAGGTGGATGTAGCAGAGCCGTGTGTGTACTTGTGTGAGGTTAGGAGGGGTTTACAAGGTGGATGTAGCAGAGCCGTGTGTGTACTTTGTGTGGGGTTAGGAGGGGTTTACAAGGTGTATGTAGCAGAGCCGTGTGTGTACTTGTGTGAGGTTAGGAGGGGTTTACAAGGTGGATGTAGCAGAGCCGTGTGTGTACTTGTGTGAGGTTAGGAGGGGTTTACAAGGTGGATGTAGCAGAGCCGTGTGTGTACTTGTGTGAGGTTAGGAGGGGTTTACAAGGTGGATGTAGCAGAGCCGTGTGTGTACTTGTGTGAGGTTAGGAGGGGTTTACAAGGTGGATGTAGCAGAGCCGTGTGTGTACTTGTGTGAGGTTAGGAGGTGTTTTACAATGTGGATGTAGCAGAGCCGTGTGTGTACTTGTGTGGGGTCAGGGAGGGGTTTTACAAGGTGGATGTAGCAGAGCCGTGTGTGTACTTGTGTGGGGTCAGGAGGGGTTTTTCAAGGTGGATGTAGCAGAGCCGTGTGTGTACTTGTGTGGGGTCTGGAGGGGTTTTAGATGGTGGATGTAGCAGAGCCATGTGTGTACTTGTGTGGGTCAGGAGGTGTTTTACAAGGTGGATGTAGCAGAGCTGTGTGTGTACTTGTGTGGGTCAGGAGGTGTTTTACAAGGTGGATGTAGCAGAGCCGTGTGTGTACTTGTGGGGGGTCAGGAGGGATTTTACAAGGTGGATGTAGCAGAGCCGTGTGTGTACTTGTGTGGGGTCAGGAGGTGTTTTACAAGGTGGATGTAGCAGAGCCGTGTGTGTACTTGTGTGGGGTCAGGGAGGTGTTTTACAAGGTGGATGTAGCAGAGCCGTGTGTGTACTTGTGTGGGGTCAGGAGGGTTTTACAAGGTGGATGTAGCAGGGCCGCGTGTGTACTTGTGTGGGGTCAGGAGGGGTTTTACAAGGTGGATGTAGCAGAGCCGCATGTGTACTTGTGTGGGGTCAGGAGGGGTTTACAAGGTGGATGTAGCAGAGCCGTGTGTGTACTTGTGTGGGGTCAGGAGGGGTTTACAAGGTGGATGAAGCAGAGCCTTGTGTGTACTTGTGTGGGGTCAGGGAGGGGTTTTACATGGTGGATGTAGCAGAGCCGTGTGTGTACTTGTGTGGGGTTAGGAGGGGTTTACAAGGTGGATGTAGCAGAGCCGTGTATGTACTTGTGTGGGGTCAGGAGGGGTTTTACATGGTGGATGTAGCAGGGCCGTGTGTGTACTTGTGTGGGGTCAGGAGGGGTTTTACAAGGTGGATGTAGCAGAGCCGTGTGTGTACTTGTGTGGGGTCAGGAGGGGTTTTACAAGGTGGATGTAGCAGAGCCATGTGTGTACTTGTGTGGAGTCAGGAGGGGTTTTACAAGGTGGATGTAGCAGAGCCGTGTGTGTACTTTATGTGGGGTTAGGAGGGGTTTACAAGGTGGATGTAGCAGAGCCGTGCGTGTACTTGTTCGGGGTCAGGAGGGGTTTTACAAGGTGGATGTAGCAGAGCCGCGTGTGTACTTGTGTGGGGTCAGGAGGGGTTTACAAGGTGGATGTAGCAGAGCCTTGTGTGTACTTGTGTGGGGTCAGGAGGGGTTTTACATGGTGGATGTAGCAGGGCCGTGTGTGTACTTGTGTGGGGTCAGGAGGGGTTTACAAGGTGGATGTAGCAGAGCCGTGTGTGTACTTGTGTGGGGTTAGGGAGGGGTTTTACAAGGTGGATGTAGCAGTGCCGTGTGTGTACTTGTGTGGGGTCAGGGAGGGGTTTTACAAGGTGGATGTAGCAGGGCCGTGTGTGTACTTGTGTGGGGTCAGGGAGGGGTTTTACATTGTGGATGTAGCAGACCCGTGTGTGTACTTGTGTGGGGTCAGGGAGGGGTGTTACAAGGTGGATGTAGCAGGGCCGTGTGTGTTCTTGTGTGTTGTCAGGAGAGGTTTTTCAAGGTGGATGTAGCAGAGCCATGTGTGTACTTGTGTGGGGTCAAGTGGGGTTTTACATGGTGGATGTAGCAGTGCCGTGTGTGTACTTGTGTGGGGTCAGGAGGGGTTTACAAGGTGAATGTAGCAGAGCCGTGTGTGTACTTGTGTGGGGTCAGGGAGGGGTTTTACAATGTGGATGTAGCAGGGTCGTGTGTGTTCTTGTGTGGGGTCAGGAGGGGTTTACAAGGTGAATGTAGCAGAGCCGTGTGTGTACTTGTGTGGGGTCAGGGAGGGGTTTTTCAAGGTGGATGTAGCAGGGTCGTGTGTGTTCTTGTGTGGGGTCAGGAGGGGTTTACCAGGTGAATGTAGCAGAGCCATGTGTGTACTTGTGTGGGGTCAGGAGGAGGGGTTTACAAGGTGGATGTAGCAGAGCCGTGTGTGTACTTTGTGTGGGGTTAGGAGGGGTTTACAAGGTGGATGTAGCAGAGCCGTGTGTGTACTTGTGTGGGGTTAGGAGGGGTTTACAAGGTGGATGTAGCAGAGCCGTGTGTGTACTTTGTGTGGGGTTAGGAGGGGTTTACAAGGTGGATGTAGCAGAGCCGTGTGTGTACTTGTGTGGGGTCAGGAGGGGTTTTACAAGGTGGATGTAGCAGAGCCGTGTGTGTACTTGTGTGGGGTCAGGAGGGGTTTTTCAAGGTGGATGTAGCAGAGCCGTGTGTGTACTTGTGTGGGGTCTGGAGGGGTTTTACATGGTGGATGTAGCAGAGCCATGTGTGTACTTGTGTGGGTCAGGAGGTGTTTTACAAGGTGGATGTAGCAGAGCCGTGTGTGTACTTGTGTGGGGTCAGGAGGGATTTTACAAGGTGGATGTAGCAGAGCCGTGTGAGTACTTGTGTGGGTCAGGAGGGGTTTTACAAGGTGGATGTAGCAGAGCCGTTTGTGTACTTGTGTGGGTCAGGAGGGGTTTACAAGGTGGATGTAGCAGAGCCGTGTGTGTACTTGTGTGGGGTCAGGAGGGGTTTACAAGGTGGATGTAGTAGAGCCGTGTGTGTACTTGTGTGGGGTCAGGAGGGGTTTTACAAGGTGTATGGAGCAGAGCCGTGTGTCTACGAGGTGTACGGAGCAGAGCCGTGTGTGTACGAGGTGTACGGAGCGGAGCCGTGTGTGTACGAGGTGTACGGAGCCGAGCCGTGTGTGTACGAGGGGTACGGAGGGGAGCTGAGTGTTTATGAAGCAGAGCCGTGTGTTTATGGAGCGGAGCAGAGCCGGGGGTGTACGAGGTGTATGGTGGGGAGCATTTATACCTCCCAACTGTCCCAGATCCAGCGAGACAGTCCCGATTTTGAGAGAGAGACTGCCCCAGCCGGGAGCATACTTTCCCCGCGAGACACAGGAGTACACAGCGGAGCCCCAAGGAGCAATTTAAAACTTGCACGTAACTTTCTACCGGAAGTGACGTGCTGGAAGCTGACCAGAAATGAGGTAATTTCGGGAGGAGATTGTGACGGAACCATGGAGGCACTTCAGGGAATGCTTCAGATCCATTACCGTGTCCTCCTCTGATAGCGCGGACAGTGGATCGCCTTGGAATCGGGGATGTCGGCCATGTGAGCGGATCATGATATGTCCTGCACCAGGAGGCTCAGGTAGGCATTACAATGGGAGCTGGGCTGCTATAGTATCTTTATAGAATTTTTCTTTCTCTGTTTCTCTCTCTCTGTTCTCTTTCTTTCTTTCTTTCTCTCTCTGGCCCCGCCCACCAAATCAGCCCCCGAGTGGCCCCCACAGTTAAAACGGATCCTGAGTTGAAAGTCTTGCAGGAGCAGCAGGCAAGTTTCTATTAAAGGGGCAGCCCAGGCACCATTTCAAACCACTATCTGTACTTCCTTCAGGAAATACACATCTAGTTCTTCTTCTTATTATTATTAAGTTGATTTCCGCAATTAATGCGGCCCGAACCGCTACACGCACAGACTCCGTTGAGGTGTCGTTTCGAAGCCAGCGTCCATGAGAGGTGTGCTAAGTATTTTTCGTGTCGATCGGATTTGTAGTTTTTGCGCAATTTGCGTTTGAAAATTTTTTTTCCCGTCATTGGAATGCACTGTCTCCAATGCTTTTCAATAGGAAATGGCAAAACGTGCCCTGAGGCGATTGAAATGACAGTTGAGCTCATTGATATGCGCAGGCAGACCCAGTTACTATGCCAACGCCTACGAACTTCACTTGAACCCCAGCACAGAGCCTCTGCCACATAATATCAGCTCTTAAAGCGAAACCCACAGCACAAATGCAAATCTAGCTTCATCACATGACACATGCCCCTGAGAGAGAATGTGTGCGCCAAAGTGGATTTAAAAGAAGCCCAGTGAGCCAAACTAGCTCTTAAAGGGCCAACGCGCCAAAGTGATTGTTAAAGGGTCAGTGCACTCAAATGAGTCTTAAAGGGCTGACACACCAAATCGGAGACTGAGCCACCCCGGCCTCCAAATCGGAGGCTGAGCCACTCCGGCCTCCAAATCGGAGGCTGAGCCACCCCGGCCTCCAAATCGGAGGCTGAGCCACCCCGGCCTCCAAATCGGAGGCTGAGCCACCCCGGCCTCCAAATCGGAGGCTGAGTCACCCCGGCCTCCAAATCGGAGGCTGAGCCACCCCGGCCTCCAAATCGGAGGCTGAGCCACCCCGGCCTCCAAATCGGAGGCTGAGCCACCCCGGCCTCCAAATCGGAGGCTGAGCCACCCCGGCCTCCAAATCGGAGGCTGAGCCACCCGGCCTCCAAATCGGAGGCTGAGCCACCCCGGCCTCCAAATCGGAGGCTGAGCCACCCCGGCCTCCAAATCGGAGGCTGATCCACCCCGCCCTCCAAATCGGAGGCTGATCCACCCCAGCCTCCAAATCGGAGGCTGATCCACCATGGCCTCCAAATCGGAGGCTGATCGACCCCGGCCTCCAAATCGGAGGCTGAGCCACCCCGGCCTCCAAATCGGATGCTGAGCCACCCCGGCCTCCAAATAGGAGGCTGAGCCACCCCGGCCTCCAAATAGGAGGCTGAGCCACCCCGACCTCCAAATCGGAGGCTGAGGCACCCCGACCTCCAAATCGGAGGCTGAGCCACCCCGGCCTCCAAATCGGAGGCTGAGCCACCCCGGCCTCCAAATCGGAGGCTGAGCCACCCCGGCCTCCAAATCGGAGGCTGAGCCACCCCGGCCTCCAAATCGGAGGCTGAGCCAACCCGGCCTCCAAATCGGAGGCTGAGCCAACCCGGCCTCCAAATCGGAGGCTGAGCCACCCCGGCCTCCAAATCGGAGGCTGAGCCACCCCGGCCTCCAAATCGGAAGCTCATCGACCCCGGCCTCCAAATCGGAGGCTCTTTGACCTCGGCCTCCAAATCGGAAGCTCAACGACCCCGGCCTCCAAATTGGAGGCTGAGCGACCCCAGCCTCCAAATCTTACCCAGAGTGGCCCCACCCACCAAATCAGACCCAGAGAGGCCACACCCACAAAATAGGAGCCTGAGGGATCCCGGCCAACAATTCAAGCCCTGAGGGGCCCCACCCTCAAAATCGGACCCTGAGGGGCCCAATCAACAAAATCAGACCCTGAGGGGCCCCAGCCACAAAATCGGACCCTGAGGGGCCCCACCCACAAAATCGGACCCTTAGAGGCCCCACCCGCAAAATCAGACCCTGAGGGGCCCCGGCCATAAAATCAGACCTTGAGGGGCCCCGGCCATAAAATCGGACCCTGAGGGGCCCCGGACACAAAATCATACCCTGAGGGGCCCCACCCACAAAATCAGACCATGAGGGGCCCCACCCACAAAATCGGACCCTGAGGGTCCCCACCCATAAAATCGGACCCTGAGGGGACCCACCCACAAAATCAGACCCTGAGGGGCAAACACCCACAAAATCCGACCCTGAGGGGCCACACCCACAAAATTGGACCCTGAGGAATCCCGGCAACTAATTCAAATCCTGAGGAGCCCAGGCCACCGAATCGGATCCTCAGGGGCCCCACCCACCAAATCAGACCCTGAGGCCAAAGTGGCCCCTGAGAGGCACCCACATTTAAAACGGATCCTGAGTTGAAAGTCTTGCAGGGGCAGCAGGCAAGTCTCTCTTAAAGGGGCAGACCGGGCACCATTTCAAACCACTATCTGTACTTCCTTCAGGAAATACACATCTAGTATTATTATTGTTATTCAGTTGATTTTCCGCAATTAATGCGGCCCGAACCGCTACACGCACTGACTGCGTTTAGGTGTCGTTTCGAGGCCAGCGTCCATGAGTGGTGTGCTAAGTATTTTTCGTGTCGATCGGATTTGTAGTTTTTGCGCAATTTGCATTTGAAAATTTTTTTCCCGTCATTGGAATGCACTGTCTTCAATGCTTTTCAATGGGAAATGGCAAAACATGCCCTGAGGCGATTGAAATAGCAGTTAAGCTCATTGATATGCGCAGGCACACCCAGTTACTATGCCAACTCCTACGAAAGTCACATGACGCCCCCAGTACAGAGCTTCTGCCACATAATATCAGCTCTTAAAGCGAAACCCACAGCACAAATGCAAATCTAGCTTCATCACATGACACATGCCCCTGAGAGAGAATGTCCGCCAAAGATGATTTAGAAGAAGCCCAGTGAGCCAAACTAGCTCTTAAAGGGCCGATGCGCCAAAGTGATTGTTAAAGGGCCGGCGCACCGAAATGAGTCTTAAAGGGCCGACACGCCAAATCGAAAGCTGAGCCACCCCGGCCTCCAAATCGGAGGCTGATCCACCCCGGCCTCCAAATCAGAGGCTGAGCCACCCCGGCCTCCAAATCGGAGGCTAAGCCACCCTGGCCTCCAAATCGGAGGCTGAGCCACCCCGGCCTCCAAATCGGAGGCTGATCTACCCCGGCCTCCATATCGGAGCCTGAGCCACCCAGGCCTCCAAATCAGAGACTGAGCCACCCCGGCCTCCAAATCGGAGACTGAGCCACCCCGGCCTCCAAATCGGAGGCTGAACCACCCCGGCCTCCAAATCGGAGGCTGAACCACCCCGGCCTCCAAATCGGAGGCTGAGCCACCCCGGCCTCCAAATCGGAGGCTGAGCCACCCCGGCCTCCAAATCGGAGGCTGAGCCACCCCGGCCTCCAAATCGGAGGCTGATCGACCCCAGCCTCCAAATCGGAGGCTGATCGACCCCGGCCTCCAAATCGGCTTCCAAATCGAAGGCTGGTCGACCCCGGCCTCCAAATCGGAGGCTGAGCCACCCCGGCCTCCAAATCGGAGGCTGAGCCACCCCGGCCTCCAAATCGGAGGCTGAACGACCCCGGCCTCCAGATCAGAGGCTCATCGACCCCAGCCTCCAAATCGGAGTCTGAACGACCCTGGCCTCCAAATCGGAAGCTCATCAACCCAGGCCTCCAAATCGGACGCTCTTTGACCTCAGCCTCCAAATCGGAAGCTCAACGACCCCGGCCTCCCAAATCAGAGGCTGAGCGACCCCAGCCTCCAAATCTTACCCAAAGTGGCCCCACCCACCAAATCGGACCCAGAGAGGCACTGCCTACCAAACCGGACTCTGTGGGGCCCCGCCCACCAAATCGGACCATGTAGGGCCCCGCCCACTAAATCGGACCCAGAGTGGCCCCGCCCACCAAATCGGACCCTGAGAGGCCCTGACCACCAAATTGGACCCAGAGTGGTCCCGCCCATCAAATCGGACCCAGAGTGGTCCCGCCCACCAAATTGGACCCAGAGGGACTCCACCCACAATATCAGACCCAAAGGGGCCCACCCACAAAATCGGACCCTGAGGGGCCCCTGCCACAAAATCAGACCCTGAGGGGCCCCAACAAAATCGGACCCTGAGGGGCCTCGGCCACAAAATCAGACCCTGATGGGCCGCAGTCAGAAAATCGGACCCTGAAGGGCCCCGCCCACCAAATCGGACCCAGAGGGGCCCCGCCCACCAAATCGGTCCCAGGGGGGCCCCGCCCACCAAATTGAACCATGAGGGGCCCCGCCCACCAAATCAGACCATTAGGGGCACTGCCCACTAAATTGGACCATGAGGGGCACCGCCCACCAAAATGGACCCAGGGGGCTCAACCCACAAAATCAGACCCTAAGGGGCCCCACCCACAAAATCGGACCCTGAGTGGGCCCGGCCACAAAATCAGACCCTGAGGGGCCCCAACCACAAAATCGGACCCTGAGAGACCCCGGCCACAAAATCGAACCTAGAGGGGCCCCAGTCACAAAATCAGACCCTAAGGGGCCCAGGTCACGAAATCGGACCCTGAGGGGCCCCACCCACAAAATCAGACCCTGAGGGGCCCCGCCCACCAAATTAGACCCTGAGATGCCCCACCCTTAAAATCAGACCCTGAGGGGCCCCAGCCACAAAATCAGACCCTGAGGGGCCCCAGCCACAAAATCGGACTCTGAGGGGCCCCACCCACAAAATCAGACCCTGAGGGGACCCGGCCACAAAATCGGACCCTGAGAGACCCCGGCCACAAAATCGGACCCTGAGGGGCCCCAACCACAAAATCAGACCCTGAGGGGCCCCAGTCACAAAATCGGACCCTGAGGGGCCCCACCCACAAAATCAGACCCTGAGGGACCCCAGCCACAAAATCAGAACCTGAGGGGCCCCAACCACAAAATCAGAACCTGAGGGGCCCAACCCACATAATCGGACCCTGAGGGGCCACGGCCAGAAAATCGGACCCTGAGGGGATCCGGCCACAAAATCAGACCCTGAGGGGCCCCGGCCACAAAATCGGACCCTGAGGGGCTCCACTCACAAAATCGGAACCTGAGGGGCCCCACCCACAAAAACCCAAAGTGGCCTCTGAGAGGCACTCACAGTTAAAACGGATCCTGAGTTGAAAGTCTTGCAGGGGCAGCAGGCAAGTCTCTCTTAAAGGGGCAGCCGGGTACCATTTCAAACCACTATCTGTACTTCCTTCAGGAAATACACATCTAGTTATAGTGGTTTGAAAAAACCACTATATTGTAATCCGAACGCTGCTAACTTATTCTTCTTATTATTATTAAGTTGATTTCCGCAATTAATACAGCCCGAACCGCTACACGCACAGACGCCGTTGAGGTGCTGCTTCGAAGCCAGCGTCCACGAGAGGTGTGCTAAGTATTTTTCGTGTCGATCGGATTTGTAGTTTTTGCGCAATTTGCGTTTTAAAATTTGTTTTCCCGTCATTGGAATGCACTGGCTCCAATGCTTTTCAATGGGTAATGGCAAAACGTGCCCTGAGGCGATTGAAATGGCAGTTGAGCTCATTGATATGCGCAGGCAGACCCAGTTACTATGCCAACGCCTACGAACGTCACATGACATCCCAAGGACAGAGATTCTGCCACATAATATCAGCTCTTAAAGTGAAACCCACAGCACAAATGCAAATCTAGGTTCATCACATGACACATGCCCCTGAGATAGAATGTGCGACAATGTGGATTTAGAAACCCAGTGAGCCACCCTGGCTCTTAAAGGGCCGACGTGCCTCAGTGATTCTTAAAGGGCCAGCGCACCGAAATGAGTCTTAAAGGGCCGGCGCGCCAAATCGAAAGCTGAGTGACCCCGGCCTCCAAATCGGAGGCTGAGCCACCCCAGCCTCCAAATCGGAGGCTGAACCACCCCGGCCTCCAAATCGGAGGTTGAGCCACCCTGGCCTCCAAATCGGACCCTGTGTGGCCCCGCTCAAAAAATCAGACCCAGAGTAGCACAGCCCACCAAATCGGATCCTGAGGGGCCCCGCCCACCAAATCAGACTCCGAGTGGCCCCGCCCACCAAATCAGACCCTGAAGGGCCCCGTCCACCAAATCGGACCCTGAGGAGCCCCGCCCACCAAATCAGACCCTGAGAAGCCCCGCCCACCAAATCGGACCAAGAGTGACCCCGCCCACCAAATCGAACCCTGAAGGGCCCCGCCGATCAAATCGGACCCAGAGTGGCCCCGCCTACCAAATCGGACCCAGAGGGGCCCCGCCCATCAAATCGGACCCTGAGGGGCCCCGCCCACCAAATCGGAACCTGAGGGGCCCCGCCCACCAAATCGGAACCTGAGGGGCCCCGCCCACCAAATCGGATCCAGATTGACCCCGCCCACCAAATCGGACCCCGAGGAGCCCCGCCCACCAAATCGGACCCAGATTGATCCCCCCCACCAAATCAGACTCTGAAGGGCCCCACCCACCAAATCGGACCCAGAGGTGCCCCGCCCACCAAATCGGACCCTGAAGGGCCCCGCCCACCAAATCGGACCCAGAGGGGCCCCGCCCACCAAATCGGTCCCAGGGGGGCCCCGCCCACCAAATCGAACCATGAGGGGCCCCGCCCACCAAATCAGACCATTAGGGGCACCGCCCACTAAATTGGACCATGAGGGGCACCGCCCACCAAAATGGACCCAGGGGGCTCAACCCACAAAATCAGACCCTAAGGGGCCCCACCCACAAAATCGGACCCTGAGTGGGCCCGGCCACAAAATCAGACCCTGAGGGGCCCCAACCACAAAATCGGACCCTGAGAGACCCCGGCCACAAAATCGAACCTAGAGGGGCCCCAGTCACAAAATCAGACCCTAAGGGGCCCAGGTCACGAAATCGGACCCTGAGGGGCCCCACCCACAAAATCAGACCCTGAGGGGCCCCGCCCACCAAATTAGACCCTGAGATGCCCCACCCTTAAAATCAGACCCTGAGGGGCCCCAGCCACAAAATCAGACCCTGAGGGGCCCCAGCCACAAAATCGGACCCAGAGTGGCCCCGCCTACCAAATCGGACCCTGAGGGGCCCCGCCCATCAAATCGGACCCTGAGGGGACCCGCCCACCAAATCGGAACCTGAGGGGCCCCGCCCACCAAATCGGAACCTGAGGAGCCCCGCCCACCAAATCGGATCCAGATTGACCCCGCCCACCAAATCGGACCCCGAGGAGCCCCGCCCACCAAATCGGACCCAGATTGATCCCGCCCACCAAATCAGACCCTGAAGGGCCCCGCCCACCAAATCGGACCCAGAGGTGCCCCGCCCACCAAATCGGACTCTGAAGGGCCCCGCCCACCAAATCGGACCCAGAGGGGCCCCGCCTACCAAATCGGTCCCAGGGGGGCCCCGCCCACCAAATCAGACCATTAGGGGCACCGCCCACTAAATTGGACCATGAGGGGCACCGCCCACCAAAATGGACCCAGGGGGCTCAACCCACAAAATCAGACCCTAAGGGGCCCCACCCACAAAATCGGACCCTGAGTGGGCCCGGCCACAAAATCAGACCCTGAGGGGCCCCAACCACAAAATCGGACCCTGAGAGACCCCGGCCACAAAATCGAACCTAGAGGGGCCCCAGTCACAAAATCAGACCCTAAGGGGCCCAGGTCACGAAATCGGACCCTGAGGGGCCCCACCCACAAAATCAGACCCTGAGGGGCCCCGCCCACCAAATTAGACCCTGAGATGCCCCACCCTTAAAATCAGACCCTGAGGGGCCCCAGCCACAAAATCAGACCCTGAGGGGCCCCAGCCACAAAATCGGACTCTGAGGGGCCCCACCCACAAAATCGGACCCTGAGGGGCCCCACCCACAAATCCAGACCCTGAGGGGACCCGGCCACAAAATCGGACCCTGAGAGACCCCGGCCACAAAATCGGACCCTGAGGGGCCCCAACCACAAAATCAGACCCTGAGGGGCCCCAGTCACAAAATCGGACCCTGAGGGGCCCCACCCACAAAATCAGACCCTGAGGGACCCCAGCCACAAAATCAGAACCTGAGGGGCCCCAACCACAAAATCAGAACCTGAGGGGCCCCACCCACAAAATCAGACCATGAGGGACCCCACCCACAAAATCGGACCCTGAGGGGCCCCGCCCACCAAATTAGACCCTGAGGGGCCCCACCCTCAAAATCGGTCACTGAGGGGCCCCACCCACAAAATCGGACCCTGAGAGACCCCGGCCACAAAATCGAACCCAGAGGGGCCTCAGTCACAAAATCAGACCCTAAGGGGCCCCGGCCACAAAATTGGACCCTGAGGGGCCTCACCCACAAATTCAGACCCCGAGGGACCCCAGCCACAAAATAGGACCCTGAGGGGCCCCACCCACAAAATCAGACCCTGTGGGGCCCCAGTCACAAAATCGGACCCTGATGGGCCCCAGCCACAAAATCAGACCCTGAGGGGCCCCAACCACAAAATCGGACCCTGAGGGGCCCCACCCACAAAATCAGACCCTGAGGGGCCCCACCCACAAAATCGGACCCTGAGGGGCCCCGCCCACCAAATTAGACCCTGAGGGGCCCCACCCTCAAAATCAGACCCTGAGGGGCCACAGCCACAAAGTCAGACCATGAGGGGCCCCAGCCACAAAATCGGACCCTGAGGGGCCCCACCCACAAAATCTGACCCGGATGGGCCCCACCCACAAATCCAGACCCTGAGGGGCCCCAGCCACAAAATCGGACCCTGAGAGACCCCGGCCACAAAATCGGACCCTGAGGGGCCCCAACCACAAAATCAGACCCAGAGGGGCCCCGGTCACAAAATCGGACCCTGAGGGGCCCCACCCACAAAATCAGACCCTGAGGGACCCCAGCCACAAAATAAGACCCTGAGGGGCCCCAGCCACAAAATCGGACCCTGAGGTGCCCCAGCCACAAAATCGGACCCTGAGGGGCCCCACCCACAAAATCGTACCCTGAGGGGCCCCGCCCACCAAATTAGACCCTGAGGGGCCCCACCTTCAAAATCGGTCCCTGAGGGGCCCCGGCCAAAAATCGGACCCTAAGGGGCCCCACCCGCAAAATCGGACCCTAAGGGTCCCCGGCCACAAAATCGGACCCTGAGGGGCCCCATCCGCAAAATCGGACCCTGAGGGGCCCCACCCGCAAAATCAGACCCTGAGGGGCCCCACCCGCAAAATCGGACCCTGAGGGGCACCACCCGCAAAATCGGACCCTGAAGGGATCAACCCGCAAAATCGGACCCTGAGAGGCACGGCTACAAAATCGGACCCTGAGAGGCACCGGCTACAAAATCGGACCCTGAGGGGCCCCGGACACAAAATCGGACCCTGAGGGGCCCCGGCCACAAAATCGGACCCTGAGGGGCCCAACCCACAAAATCAGACTCAGTGTCCCCGCCCACCAAATTGGACCCTGAAGGGCCCCATCCACCAAATCGGACCCAAAGTGGCACCGCCCACCAAATCAGACCCAGAGTGGCCCCAACCGCCAAATTGGACCCTGAGGGGCCCCGCCCACCAAATTGGACCCTGAGGGGCCCCGCCCACCAAATTGGACCCTGAGGGGCCCCGCCCACCAAATCGGACCCTGAGGGGCCCCGCCCACTAAATCGGATTCTGAAAGGCCCCAACCACAAAATCGGACCCTGAGGGTCCCCGCTGACCAAATTGAACTCTGAGGGGCCCCGCCCATCAAATCGAACCCCGAGGGATCCCGCCCACCAAATCGAACCCCGAGTGATCCCGCCCACCAAATCGGACCCCGAGGGTCCCCGCCAACCAAATCGGACCCTGAGGGGCCCCGCCCACCAAATCGGACTCTGATAGATCCCGCCCACCAAATCAGACCCTGAGGGGCCCAGCTCACCAAATCGGACCCAGAGTGGCCCCGCCCACCAAATTGGACCCAGAGTGGCCCCGCCCACCAAAACAGACCCAGAGTGGCCCCGCCCACCAAATTGTACCCTGAGGGGCCCAACCCACAAAATCGGACCCTAAGGGGCCCAACCACAAAATTGGACCCTGAGGGGCCCCGACCACAAAATTGGACCCTGAGGGGCCCCACCCACAAAATCGGACCCTGAGGGGATCCGGCCACAACATCGGACCCTGAGTGGCCCCACTCACAAAATCGGACCCTGAGGGGCCCTACCCACAAAATCGGACCCTGAGGGGCCCTACCCACAAAATCGGACCCTGAGGGGCCCCAACCACAAAATCGGACCCTGACGGGCCCCGGCCGCAAAATCGGACCCTGAGGGACCCCACCTACAAAATTGAACCCTGAGGGGCCCCAACCACAAAATCGGATCCTGAGGGGCCCCACCCACAAAATCGGACCCTGAGGGGCCCCACCCACAAAATTGGACCCTCAGGGGCCCCGGCCACAAAATCGGACCCTCAGGGACCCCGGCCACAAAATCAGATCCTGAGGGGCCCCAACCACAAAATCGGACCCTGAGAGGCTCCGGCTGCAAAATCGGACCCTGAGGGGCCCCATCCACAAAATCGGACCCTGAGGGGCCCCGGCCAAAAAATCGGACCCTGAGGGGCCCCATCCACAAAATCGGACCCTGAGGGGCCCCGGCCACAAAATCGGACCCTGAGGGGCCCAACCCACAAAATCAGACCCAGAGGGGCCCCGCCCACCAAATCAGACCCTGAGGGGCCCCACCCACAAAATCAGACCCTGAGGGGCCCCAGCCACAAAATCGGACTCTGAGGGGCCCCAGCCACAAAATCAGACCCTGAGGGGCCCCAACCACCAAATCGGACCCTGAGGAGCCCCACCCACCAAATCAGACCCTGAGAAGCCCCGCCCACCAAATCGGACCCAGAGTGACCCCGCCCACCAAATCGGACCCTGAAGGGCCCCGCCCATCAAATCGGACCCAAAGTGGCCCCGCCCATCAAATCGGACCCTGAGGGGCCCCGCCCACCAAATCGGAACCTGAGGAGCCCCGCCCACCAAATCGGACCCTGAGGAGCCCCGCCCACCAATTCAGACCCAAAGTGGCCCCGCCCATCAAATCGGACCCTGAGGGGCCCCGCCCACCAAATCGGAACCTGAGGAGCCCCGCCCACCAAATCGGACCCAGATTGACCCCGCCCACCAAATCGGACCCTGAAGGGCCCCGCCCACCAAATCGGACCCAGAGGGTCCCCGCCCACCAAATCAGACCCTGAAGGGCCCCGCCCACCAAATCGGACCCAGAGGGGCCCCGCCAACCAAATCGGACCAAGGGGGCCCCGCCCACCAAGTCGGACCATGAGGGGCCCCACCCACCAAATCGGACCATGAGGGGCACCGCCCACTAAATCGGACCCAGAGTGGCCCCGGCCACCAAATCGGACCATGAGGGGCCCCACCCACAAAATCGGACTCTGAGGGGCCCCACCCACAAAATCGAACCCTGAGGGGCCCCACCCACAAATCCAGACCCTGAGGGGACCTGACCACAAAATCGGACCCTGAGGGGCCCTGCCCACCAAATCGGACCCTGAGGGGCCCCACCCACTAAATCGGATTCTGAAATGCCCCAACCACAAAATCGGACCCTGAGGCGCCCCGCTGACCAAATTGAACTCTGAGGGGCCCCGCCCACCAAATCGGACCCAGAGTGGCCCGCCTACCAAATCAGACCTAGAGTGGCCCCGCTCACCAAATAGGACCCGGAGGGGCCCCACCTACCAAATCGGACTCTGAGGGGCCCCACCCACCAAATCAGACCCTGAGGGGCCCCGCTCACTAAATCGGACCCTGAGGGGCCCCGCTCACCAAATCGGACCCTGAGGGGCCCCACCCACCAAATTGGACCCTGAGGGGCCCCGGCCACAAAATTGGACCCTGAGAGGCCCCACCCACAAAATTGGACCCTGAGGGGCCCCGGCCACAAGATTGGACCCTGAGGGGCCCCACCCACCAAATCGGACCCTGAGGGGCCCCACCCACAAAATCGGGCCCCGAGGGCCCCACCCACAAAATCGGACCCTGAGGCCAAAGTGGCCCCTGAGAGGCACCCACAGTTAAAACAGATCCTGAGTTGAAAGTCTTGCAGGTGCAGCAGGCAAGTCTCTCTTAAAGGGGCAGCCTGGGCAGCATTTCAAACCACTATCTGTACTTCCTTCAGGAAATACACATCTAGTATTACAATTATAATGCGCCAATCACAAGTTATTCAGTTGATTTCCGCAATTAATGTGGCCCAAACCGTTACACGCACATACTCCGTTGAGGTGTCGTTTCGAAGCCAGCATCCACGAGAGGTGTGCTAAGTATTTTTCGTGTTGATCGGATTTGTAGTTTTTGCGCAATTTGCGTTTTAAATTTTTTTTTCCCGTCATTAGAATGCACTGTCTCAATGCTTTTCAATGGGAAATGGCAAATTGTGCCCTGAGGCGATTGAAATGACAGTTAAGCTCATTGATATGCGCAGGCACACCCACTTACTATGCCAACGCCTACGAACTTCACTTGACCCCCAGGACAGAGCTTCAGCCACATAATATCAGCTCTTAAAGCGAAACCCACAGCACTTATGCAAATCTAGCTTCATCACATGATGCATGTCCCTGAGAGAGAATGTCCGCCAAAGTTGATTTAGAAGTTCAGTGAGCCAAACTCTTAAAGGGCCGACGCGCCAAAGTGAATGTTAAAGGGCCAGCGCACCGAAATGAGTCTTAAAGGGCCGGCACGCCAAATCGAAAGGTGAGTAACCCCAGGCTCCAAATAGGAGGCTGAGCCACCTCGGCCTTCACATAGGAGGCTGAGCCACCCCGGCCTCCAAATAGGAGGCTGAGCCACCCCGGCCTCCAAATCGGAGGATGAGCCCACCCCGGCCTCCAAATCGGAGGCTGAGCCACCCCGGCCTCCAAATCGGAGGCTGAGCCACCCCGGCCTCCAAATCGGAGGCTGAGCCACCCCGGCCTCCAAATCGGAGGCTGAGCCACCCCGGCCTCCAAATCGGAGGCTGATCCACCCCGGCCTCCAAATCGGAGGCTGATCCACCCCGCCCTCCAAATCGGAGGCTGATCCACCCCGGTCTCCAAATCGGAGGCTGATCCACCACGGCCTCCAAATCGGAGGCTGATCGACCCAGGCCTCCAAATCGGAGGCTGAGCCACCCCGGCCTCCAAATCGGAGGCTGAGCCACCCCGGCCTCCAAATAGGAGGCTGAGCCACCCCGGCCTCCAAATAGGAAGCTGAGCCACCCCGGCCTCCAAATCGGAGGCTGAGCCACCCCGACCTCCAAATCGGAGGCTGATCGACCCCGGCCTCCAAATCGGAGGCTGAGCCACCCCGGCCTCCAAATCAGAGGCTGAGCCACCCCGGCCTCCAAATCGGAGGCTGAGCCACCCCGGCCTCCAAATCGGACGCTGAGCCAACCCGGCCTCCAAATCGGACGCTGAGCCAACCCGGCCTCCAAATCGGAGGCTGAGCCAACCCGGCCTCCAAATCGGAGGCTGAGCCACCCCGGCCTCCAAATCGGAGGCTGAGCCACCCCGGCCTCCAAATCGGAGGCTCTTTGACCTCGGCCTCCAAATCGGAAGCTCAACGACCCCGGCCTCCAAATTGGAGGCTGAGCGACCCCAGCCTCCAAATCTTACCCAGAGTGGCCCCACCCACCAAATAAGACCCAGAGAGGCCACACCCACAAAATAGGAGCCTGAGGGATCCCAGCCAACAATTCAAGCCCTGAGGGGCCCCACCCTCAAAATCGGACCCTGAGGGGCCCAATCAATAAAATCAGACCCAGAGGGGCCCCAGCCACAAAATCGGACCCTGAGGGGCCCCACCCACAAAATCGGACCCTGAGGGGCCCCGTCCACCAAATTAGACCCTGATGGGCCCCACCCTCAAAATCGGACCCTAAGGGGCCCCGGCCACACAATCGGACCCTGAAGGGCCCCACCCGCAAAATCGGACCCTGAGGGGCCCCGGCCACAAAATCAGACCCTAAGGGGCCCCGGCCACAAAATCGGACCCTGAGGGGCCCCGACCACAAAATCGGACCCTGAGGGGCCCCGGCCACAAAATCGGACCCTAAGGGGCCCCGGCCACACAATCGGACCCTGAGGGGCCCCACCCGCAAAATCGGACCCTGGGGCTCCACCCGCAAAATCGGACCCTGAGGGGCCCCGGCCCCAAAAATCGGACCCTGAGGGGCCCCAACCACAAAATCGGACTCTGAGAGGCACCAGCTACAAAATCGGACCCTGAGGGGCCCCGGACACAAAATCGGACCCTGAGGGGCCCCGGCCACAAAATCGGACCCTGAGGGGCCCAACCCACAAAATCAGACTCAGTGTCCCCGCCCACCAAATTGGACCCTGAAGGGCCCCGTCCACCAAATCGGACCCAAAGTGGCCCTGCCCACCAAATCAGACCCAGAGTGGCCCCGCCCACCAAATCGGACCTTGAGGGGCCCCGCCCACCAAATTGGACCCTGAGGGTCCCCGCCCACCAAATTGGACCCTGAGGGGCCCCGCCCACCAAATCGGACCCTGAGGGGCCCCGCCCACCAAATTGGACCCTGAGGGGCCCCGCCCACTAAATCGGATTCTGAAAGGCCCCAACCACAAAATCAGACCCTGAGGGGCCCCGCCCACCAAATCGGACCCAGAGTGGCCCGCCCACCAAATCAGACCTAGAGTGGCCCGGCTCACCAAATCGGACCCCGAAAGGCCCTACCCACCAAATCGGACCCCAAGGGGCCCCGCCCACCAAATCGGACCCCGAGGGTCCCCGCCAACCAAATTGGACCCTGTTGGGCCCCGCCCACCAAATCAGACTCTGATAGATCCCGCCCACCAAATCAGACCCTGAGGGGCCCAGCTCACCAAATCGGACCCAGAGTGGCCCCGCCCACCAAATCGGACCCAGAGTGGCCCCGCCCACCAAATCAGACCCAGAGTGGCCTCGCCCACCAAATTGTACCCTGAGATGCCCCACCCACAAAATCGGACCCTAAGGGGCTCCACCCACAAAATTGGACCCTGAGAGGCCCCGGCCACAAAATTGGACCCTGAGGGGCCCCACCCACAAAATCGGACCCTGAGGGGATCCGGCCACAACATCGGACCCTGAGTGGCCCCACTCTCAAAATCGGACCATGAGGGGCCCTACCCACAAAATCGGACCCTGAGGGGCCCCGGCCACAAAATTGGACCCTGAGGGGCCCCGGCCTCAAAATTGGACCCTGAGGGGCCCCGGCCACAAAATCGGACCCTGAGGGGCCCCGGCCACAAAATCGGACCCTGAGGGGCCCCGGCCACAAAATCGGACCCTAAGGGGCCCCGGCCACACAATCGGACCCTGAGGGGCCCCACCCGCAAAATCGGACCCTGAGGGGCCCCACCCGCAAAATCGGACCCTGAGGGGCTCCACCCGCAAAATCGGACCCTGAGGGGCCCCAACCACAAAATCGGACTCTGAGAGGCACCGGCTACAAAATCGGACCCTGAGGGGCCCCGGTCACAAAATCGGACCCTGAGGGGCCCCGGCCACAAAATCGGACCCTGAGGGGAACAACCCACAAAATCAGACTCAGTGTCCCCGCCCACCAAATTGGACCCTGAAGGGCCCCGTCCACCAAATCGGACCCAAAGTGGCCCCGCCCACCAAATCAGACCCAGACTGGCCCCGCCCAAAAAATCGGACCTTGAGGGGCCCCGCCCACCAAATTGGACCCTGAGGGTCCCCGCCCACCAAAATGGACCCTGAAGGGCCCCGCCCACCAAATCAGACCCTGAGGGGCCCCGGCCACAAAATCGGACCCTGAGGGGCCCAACCCACAAAATCAGACTCAGTGTCCCCGCCCACCAAATTGGACTCTGAAGGGCCCCGTCCACCAAATCGGACCCAAAGTGGCCCCGCCCACCAAATCAGACCCAGAGTGGCCCCGCCCACCAAATCGGACCTTGAGGGGCCCCGCCCACCAAATTGGACCCTGAGGGTCCCCGCCCACCAAATTGGACCCTGTGGGGCCCCGCCCACTAAATCGGATTCTGAAAGGCCCCAACCACAAAATCAGACCCTGAGGGGCCCCACCCACAAAATCGGACCCTGAGGGTCCCCGCTGACCAAATTGAACTCTGAGGGGCCCCACCCACCAAATCAGACCTAGAGTGGCCCAGCTCACCAAATCGGACCCCGAGGGGCCCCACCCACCAAATCGGACCCCGAGGGGCCCCACCCACCAAATCGGACCCCGAGGGGACCCGCCCACCAAATCGGACCCCGAGGGTCCCCGCCCACCAAATCGGACCCCAAGGGTCCCCGCTAACCAAATTGGACCCTGATGGGCCCCGCCCACCAAATCAGACTATGATAGATCCCGCCCACCAAATCAGACCCTGAGGGGCCCAGCTCACCAAATAGGACCCAGAGTGGCCCCACCCACTAAATTGGACCCTGAGGGGCCCCGCCCACCAAATCGGACCCTGAGGGGCCCCGCCCACCAAATCGGACCCTTAGGGGCCCCGCCCACTAAATCGGATTCTGAAAGGCCCCAACCACAAAATCAGAACCTGAGGGGCCCCACCCACAAAATCGGACCCTGAGGATCCCCGCTGACCAATTTGAACTCTGAGGGGCCCCGCCCACCAAATCGGACCCAGAGTGGCCCGCCCACCAAATCAGACCTAGAGTGGCCCGGCTCACCAAATCTGACCCCGAGGGGCCCCACCCACCGAATCGGACCCTGAGGGGCCCCGCCCACCAAATCGGACCCCGAGGGGCCCCGCCCACCAAATCGGACCCCGAGGGTCCCCGACAACCAAATTGGACCCTGATGGGCCCCACCCACCAAATCAGACTCTGATAGATCCCGCCCACCAAATCAGACTCTGAGGGGCCCAGCTCACCAAATCGGACCCAGAGTGGCCCCGCCCACCAAATCGGACCCAGAGTGGCCCCGCCCACCAAATCAGACCCAGAGTGGCCCCGCCCACCAAATTGTACCCTGAGAGGCCCCACCCAAAAAATCGGACCCTAAGGGGCCCCACCCACAAAATTGGACCCTGAGGGGCCCCGGCCACAAAATTGGACCCTGAGGGGCCCCACCCACAAAATCGGACCCTGAGGGGATCCGGCCACAACATCGGACCCTGAGTGGCCCCACTCAAAAAATCGGACCCTGAGGGGCCCTACCCACAAAATCGGACCCTGAGGGGCCCCAACCACAAAATCGGACCCTGACGGGCCCCGGCCACAAAATCGGACCCTGAGGGGCCCCGGCCACAAAATCGGACCCTGAGGGACCCCACCTTCAAAATTGAACCCTGAGGGGCCCCAACCACAAAATCGGATCCTGAGGGTCCCCACCCACAAAATTGGACCCTGAGGGGCCCCACCCACAAAATTGGACCCTCAGGGGCCCCGGCCACAAAATCGGACCCTGAGGGACCCCGGCCACAAAATCAGATACTGAGGGGCCCCAACCACAAAATCGGACTCTGAGAGGCTCCGGCCGCAAAATCGGACCCTGAGGGGCCCCAACCACAAAATCGAACCCTGAGAGGCACCGGCCACAAAATCGGACCCTGAGGGGCCCAGGACACAAAATTGGACCCTGAGGGGCCCCGGCCACAAAATCAGACCCTGAGGTGCCCAACCCACAAAATCAGACCCTGAGGGGCCCCGCCCACCAAATTAGACCCTGAGGGGCCCCACCCTTAAAATCGGACCCTGAGGGGCCCCAGCCACAAAATCAGACCCTGAGTGGCCCCAGCCACAAAATCGGACTCTGAGGGGCCCCACCCACAAAATCAGACCCTGAGGGGCCCCACCCACAAATCCAGACCCTGAGGGGACGGGGCCACAAAATCGGACCCTGAGGGGCCCCTCCCACCAAATTGGACCCTGAGGGGCCCCGCCCACCAAATCTGACCCTGAGGTGCCCCACCCACAAAATCAGGCCCTGAGGGCCCCACCCACAAAATCGGACCCTGAGGCCAAAGTGGCCCCTGAGAGGCACCCACAGTTAAAACGGATCCTGAGTTGAAAGTCTTGCAGGTGCAGCAGGCAAGTCTCTCTTAAAGGGGCAGCCTGGGCAGCATTTCAAACCAATATCTGTACTTCCTTCAGGAAATACACATCTAGTTATAGTGGTTTGAAAAAACCACTATATTGTAATCCGAACGCTGCTAACTTATTCTTCTTCTTATTATTATTATTATTAAGTTGATTTCCGCAATTAATACAGCCCGAACCGCTACACGCACAGACTCCGTTGAGGTGTCGTTTCGAAGCCAGCGTCCACGAGAGATGTGCTAAGTATTTTTCGTGTCGATCGGATTTTTAGTTTTTGCGCAATTTGCGTTTGAAAATTTTTTTTCCCGTCATTGGAATGCACTGTCTCCAATGCTTTTCAATGGTTAATGGCAAAACGTGCCCTGAGGCGATTGAAATGGCAGTTGAGCTCATTGATATGCGCAGGCAGACCCAGTTACTATGCCAACGCCTACGAAGGTCACATGACATCCCAAGGACAGAGCTTCTGCCACATAATATCAGCTCTTAAAGTGAAACCCACAGCACAAATGCAAATCTACCTTCATCACATGACACATGCCCCTGAGAGAGAATGTGTGCGCCAAAGTGGATTTAGAAGCCCAGTGAGCCACCCTGGCTCTTAAAGGGCCGACGTGCCTCAGTGATTCTTAAAGGGCCAGCGCACCGAAATGAGTCTTAAAGGGCCGGCGCGCCAAATCGAAAGCTGAGTGACCCCGGCCTCCAAATCGGAGGCTGAGCCACCACGGCCTCCAAATCGGAGGCTGAACCACCCCGGCCTCCAAATCGGAGGCTGAGCCTCCAAATCGGACCCAGTGTGGCCCCGCTCAAAAAATTAGACCCAGAGTAGCACAGCCCACCAAATCGGATCCTGATTGGACCCGCCCACCAAATCGGACCCTGAAGGGCCCCGTCCACCAAATCGGACCCTGAGGAGCCCCGCCCACCAAATCAGACCCTGAGAAGCCCCGCCCACCAAATCGGACCCAGAGTGACCCCGCCCACCAAATCGGACCCTGAAGGGCCCCGCCCATCAAATCGGACCCAGAATGGCCCCGCCCCCCAAATCGGACCCAGAGGGGCCCCGCCCATCAAATCGGACCCTGAGGGGCCCCGCCCACCAAATCGGAACCTGAGGAGCCCCGCCCACCAAATCGGACCCAGATTGACCCCGCCCACCAAATCGACCACGAGGAGCCCCGCCCACCAAATCGGACCCAGATTGACCCCGCCCACCAAATCGGACCCTGAAGGGCCCCGCCCACCAAATTGGACCCGGAAGGGCCCCGCCCACCAAATCGGACCCAGAGGGGCCCCGCCCACCAAATCGGACCCAGGGGGCCCCGCCCACCAAATCGGACCGTGAAAGGCCCCGCCCACCAAATCGGACCATGAGGGGCACCGCCCACTAAATCAGACCCAGAGTGGCCCCCGCCCACCAAAATGGACCCAGGGGGCTCCACCCACAAAATCAGACCGTAAGGGGCCCCACCCACAAAATCGGACCCTGATTGGGCCCGGCCACAAAATCAGACCCTGAGGGGCCCCAACCACAAAATCGGACCCTGAGAGACCCTGGCCACAAAATCGAACCTAGAGGGGCCCCAGTCACAAAATAGGACCCTCAGGGGCCCAGGTCACGAAATCGGACCCTGAGGGGCCCCACCCACAAAATCAGACCCTGAGGGGCCCCGCCTATCAAATTAGACCCTGAGGGGCCCCACCCTCAAAATCAGACCCTGAGGGGTCCCACCCTCAAAATCAGACCCTGAGGGGCCCCAGCCACAAAATTGGACCCTGAGGGGCCCCACCCACAAATCCAGACCCTGAGGGGACCCGGCCACAAAATCGGACCTGAGAGACCCCGGCCACAAAATCGGACCCTGAGGGGCCCCAACCACAAAATCGGACCTGAGAGACCCCGGCCACAAAATCGGACCCTGAGGGGCCCCAACCACAAAATCAGACCCTGAGGGGCCCCAGTCACAAAATCGGACCCTGAGGGGCCCCACCCACAAAATCAGACCCTGAGGGACCCCAGCCACAAAATCAGAACCTGAGGGGCCCCAACAACAAAATCAGAACCTGAGGGTCCCCTCCCACAAAATCAGACCATGAGGGACCCCACCCACAAAATCGGACCCTGAGGGGCCCCGTCCACCAAATTAGACCCTGAGGGGCCCCACCCTCAAAATCGGTCGCTGAGGGGCCCCACCCACAAATCCAGACCCTGAGGGGACCCGGCCACAAAATCGGACCCTGAGAGACCCCGGCCACAAAATCGGACCCTGATGGGCCCCAGTCACAAAATCGGACCCTGAGGGGCCCCACCCACAAAATCAGAACCTGAGGGGCCCCAACCACAAAATCAGAACCTGAGGGGCCCCACCCACAAAATCAGACCATGAGGGACCCCACCCACAAAATCGGACCCTGAGGGGCCCCGCCCACCAAATTAGACCATGAGGGGCCCCACCCTCAAAATCGGTCGCTGAGGGGCCCCACCCACAAAATCGGATCCTGAGAGACCCCGGCCACAAAATCAAACTCAGAGGGGCCTCAGTCACAAAATCAGACCCTAAGGGGCCCCGGCCACAAAATCGGACCCTGAGTGGCCCCACCCACAAAATCAGACCCTGAGGGACCCCAGCCACAAAATCGGACCCTGAGGGGCCCCACCCACAAAATCGGACCCTGAGGGGCCCCACCCACAAAATCGGACCCTGAGGGTCCCCACCCACAAAATTAGACCCTGAGGGGCCCCACCCTCAAAATCAGACCCTGAGGGGCCACAGCCACAAAATCAGACCATGAGGGGCCCCAGCCACAAAATCGGACCCTGAGGGGCCCCACCCACAAAATCGGACCCTGATGGGCCCCACCCACAAATCCAGACCCTGAGGGGCCCCACCCACAAAATCGGACCCTGATGGGCCCCACCCACAAATCCAGACCCTGATGGGCCCCAACCACAAAATCAGACCCTGAGGGCCCCAGTCACAAAATCGGACCCTGAGGGGCCCCACCCACAAAATCAGAACCTGAGGGGCCCAAACCACAAAATCAGAACCTGAGGGGCCCCACCCACAAAATCAGACCATGAGGGACCCCACCCACAAATCCAGACCCTGAGGGGACCCGGCCACAAAATCGGACCCTGAGGGGCTCCGCCCACCAAATCGGATTCTGAAAGGCCCCAACCACAAAATTGGACCCTGAGGGGCCCCGCTGACCAAATTGAACTCTGAGGGGCCCCGCCCACCAAATTAGACCTAGAGTGGCCCCGCTCACCAAATCGGACCCCGAGGGTCCCCACCCACCAAATCGGACCCCGAGGGTCCCCGCCCACCAAATCAGACCCCGAGGGTCCTCGCCCACCAAATCGGACTCCGAGGGTCCCCGCCCACCAAATCGGACCCCGAGGGGCCCCGCCCACCAAATCGGACCCCGAGGGATCCCGCCCACCAAATCGGACCCCGAGGGTTCCCGCCCACCAAACTGGACCCTGAGGGGCCCCGCCCACTAAATCGGACTCTGATAGATCCCGCCCACCAAATCAGACCCTGAGGGGCCCCGCTCACCAAATCGGACCCTGAGGGGCCCCGCTCACCAAATCGGATGCTGAGGGGCCCCACCCACCAAATCGGACCCTGAGGGGCCCCGGCCACAAAATCAGACCCTGAGGGGCCCCACCCACAAAATCGGACCCTGAGGGGCCCCGGCCACAATATTGGACCCTGAGGGACCCCACCCACCAAATCAGCCCCTGAGGGGACCCGGCCACCAAATTGGACCCTGAGGGGCCCCACCCACCAAATCGGACCCTGAGGTGCCAAACCCACAAAATCGGGCCCAGAGGGCCCCACCCACAAAATCGGACCCTGAGGCCAAAGTGGCCCCTGAGAGGCACCCAGAGTTAAAACGGATCCTGAGTTGAAAGTCTTGCAGGTGCAGCAGGCAAGTCTCTCTTAAAGGGGCAGCCCAGGCACCATTTCAAACCACTATCTGTACTTCCTTCAGGAAATACACATCTAGTATTAATGTTGTAATCCGAACGCTGCTAACTTTTTCTTTTTATTCAGTTGATTTCCGCAATTAATGCGGCCCGAACCGCTACACGCACAGACTCCGTTGAGGTGACGTTTCGAAGCCAGCGTCCACGAGAGGTGTGTTAAGCATTTTTCGTGTCGATCGGATTTGTAGTTTTTGCGCAATTTGCGTTTGAAAATTTGTTTTCCCGTTATTGGAATGCGTGTCTCAATGCTTTTCAATTGGCAACTTAAAACGTGCCCTGAGGCAATTCAAATGGCAGTTAAGCTCATTGATATGCGCAGGCACACCCATTTACTATGCCAACGCCTACAAACGTCACATGACGCCCCCAGGACAGAGCTTTTGGCACATATCAACTCTTAAAGCGAAACCCACAGCACAAATGCAAATCTAGCCTCATCACATGAAGCATGCCCCTGAGAGAGAATGTGCGCCAAAGTGGATTTAGAAGCCCAGTGAGCCACCCTGTCTCTAAAACAGCCGATGCGCCAAAGTGATTCTTAAAGGGCCAGCGCGCCAAATCGAAAACTGAGTGACCCCAGGCTCCAAATCAGAGGCTTAGCCACCCCGGCCTCCAAATTGGAGGCTGATCGACCCTGGCCTCCAAATCGGACCCAGCGTGGCCCCGCTCAAGAAATCGGACCCAGAGGGGCTCCGCTCACCAAATCGGACTCAGAGTGGCCCCGCCCAGCAAATCGGACTCAGAGTAGCCCCGCCCACCAAATCGGCCCCCCGAGTGGCCCCACCCACCAAATCGTCCCCCGAGTGGCCCCGCCCACCATATCGGGCCCCGAGTGGCCCCGCCCACCATATCGGGCCCCGAGTGACCCCACTCACCATATCGGGCCCCGAGTGGCCCCGCCCACCAAATCGACCCCCGAGTGGCCCCGCCCACCAAATCGACCCCAGAGTGGCCCCGCCCACCAAATCGACCCCCGAGTGGCCCCACCCGCCAAATCGGCCCCCGAGTAGCCCCACCCGCCAAATCAGCCCCCGAGTGGCCCCGCACACCAAATCGGCCCCCGAGTGGCCCCGGCCAGAAAATCAGAACCTGAGGGGCCCCGCCCACCAAATCAGACCCAGAGTGGCCCCACCCACAAAATCGGAACCTGAGGGGCCCCAACTACAAAATCGGACCCTGAGGGGCCACACCCACAAAATCAGACCCTGAGGGGCCACACCCACAAAATAGGAGCCTCAGGGATCCCGGCCAACAATTTAAGCCCTGAGGAGTCCAGGCCAAGGAATCAAATCCTGAGGGGCCCCAACCACAAAATCAGACAGTGAGGGGTCCCAACCACAAAATCGGACCCTGGGGGCCCCGGACACAAAATCAGACCCTGAGGGGCCCCGGCCAGAAAATCGGATCCTGAGGGGCCCAACCCCCAAAATCGGACCCTGAGGGGCCCCGGCCAGAACATCGGACCCTGAGGGGCCCCTCCCACCAAATTGGACCCTGAGGGGCCCCGCCCACCAAATCAGACCCTGAGGGGACCCGCCCGCCAAATCATGCCCTGAGGGGCCCCGCCCACCAAATAGGACCCTGAGGGGCTCCGCCCACCAAATCGGACCCTGAGGGGCCCCGCCCACCAAATCAGACCGAGTAGCCCCGCCCAAAAAACGGACCCTGAGTGGCTCCACCTACCAAATCGGACCCTGAGTGGCTCCACCCACCAAATCGGACCCTGAGTGGCCCCTCCCACAAAATCGGACCCTGAGGGGCCCCGGCCACAAAATCGGACCCTGAGGGGCCCCAACCACAAAATCAGACCCTGAGAGGTCCCAACCACAAAATCGGACCCTGAGGGGCCCCGGACACAAAATCGGACCCTGAGGGGCCCAACCACAAAATCGGACCCTGAGGGGCCCAACCCACAAAATCGGACCCTGAGGGGCCCCAACCACAAAATCAGACCCTGAGGGGCCCCACTTACAATATCGGACCCTGAGGGGCCCCACTCACAAAATCGGACCCTGAGGGGCCACACCCACAAAATCTGACCCTGAGGGGCCACACCCTCAAAATCTGACCTTAGGGGCCACACCCACAAAATCAGACCCTGAGGGGCCACACCCACAAAATAGGAGCCTGAGAGATCCCGGCCAACAATTCAAGCCCTGAGGAGCCCAGGCCAAGGAATCAGATCCTGAGGAGCCCCATCCCTGAGGCCAAAGTGGCCCCTCAGAGGCACTCACAGTTAAAACGGATCCTGAGTTGAAAGTCTTGCAGGGGCAGCAGGCAAGTCTCTCTTAAAGGGGCAGCCGGGTACGATTTCGAACCACTATCTGTACTTCCTTCAGGAAATACACATCTAGTATTACAATTATAATGCGCCAATCACAAATTATTCAGTTGATTTCCGCAATTAATGCGGCCCGAACCGCTAAACGCACAGACTCTGTTGAGGTGTCATTTCGAAGCCAGCGTCCACGAGAGGTGTGCTAAGTATTTTTTGTGTCGATCGGAAAAGTAGTTTTTGTGCAATTTGCATTTCAAAATTTTTTTTCCCGTCATTGGAATGCACTGTCTCAATGCTTTTCAATGGGAAGCTTAAAACATGCCCTGAGGCGATTGAAATGGCAGTTGAGCTCATTGATATGCGCAGGCACACCCAGTTACTATGCCAACGCTTACGAACTTCACTTGACCCCCTGGACAGAGCTTCTGCCACATAATATCAGCTCTTAAAGCGAAACCCACAGCACAAATGCAAATCTAGCTTCATCACATGACACATGCCCCTGAGAGAGAATGTGCGCCAAAGTGGATTTAGAAGCCCAGTAAGCCACCCTGGCTCTTAAAGGGCCGACGTGCTAAAGTGATTCTTAAAGGGCCGGCGCACCGAAATGAGTCTTAAAGGGCCGGCGCGCCAAATCGAAAGCTGAGTGACCCCAGGCTCCAAATCGGAGGCTGAGCCACCCCGGCCTCCAAATCGGAGGCTGAGCCACCCTGGCCTCCAAATGGGACCCAGTGTGGCACCGCTAAAAAAATCAGACCGAGTGGCACAGCCCACCAAATCGGATCCTGAGGGGCCCCGCCCACCAAATCAGACTCCGAGTGGCCCCGCCCACCAAATCGGACTCTGAGGAGCCCTGCCCACCAAATCGGACTCTGAGGAGCCCTGCCCACCAAATCGGACCCTGAGGAGCCCCGCCCACCAAATCGGACCCAGAGTGACCCCGCCCACCAAATCGGACCCAGAGTGACCCCGCCCACGAAATCGGACCCTGAAGGATCCCGCCCACCAAATCGGACCCAGAGGGGCCCCGCCCATCAAATTGGACCCTGAGGAGCCCCGCCCACCAAATCGGACCCAGAGTGACCCCGCCCACCAAATCGGACCCTGAAGGGCCCCGCCCACCAAATCGGACCCAGAGGGGCCCCCCACCAAATCGGACCATGAGGGGCACCGCCCACTAAATCGGACCCAGAGTGGGCCCAGCCACAAAATCAGACCCTGAGGGGCCCCAACCACAAAATCGGACCCTGAGAGACCCCGGCCACAAAATCGGACCCTGAGGGGCCCCGGCCACAAAATCGGACCCTGAGGGGCCCCGGCCACAAAATCGGACCCTGAGGGGCCCCGGCCACAAAATCGGACCCTGAGGGGCCCCACCCACAAAATCGGACCCTGAGGGGCCCCACCAGCAAATCGGACCCTGAGGGGCCCCACCCGCAAAATCGGACCCTGAGGGGCCCCACCCGCAAAATCGGACCCTGAGGGGCCCCGGCCACAAAATCGGACCCTGATGGGCCCCGGCCACATAATCGGACCCTGAGGGGCCCCACCCACAAAATCGGACCATAAGGGGCCCCACCCACAAAATCGGATCCTGAGGGGCCCCACCCACCAAATCAGACCCTGAGGCCAAAGTGGCCCCTGAGAGGCACCCACACTTAAAACGGATCCTGAGTTGAAATTATTGCAGGGGCAGCAGGCAAGTCTCTCTTACAGGGGCAGCCCGGGCACCATTTCAAACCACTATCTGTACTTCCTTCAGGAAATACACATCTAGTATTAATGTTGTAATCCGAACGCTGCTAACTTATTCTTTTTATTCAGTTGATTTCCGCAATTAATGTGGCCCGAACCGCTACACGCACAGACTCCGTTGAGGTGTCGTTTCGAAGCCAGCGTCCACGAGAGGTGTGCTAAGTAATTGCCATGTCGATCGGATCTGTAGGTTTTGCACAATTCGCATTAGAAAATTTTTTTTCCCGTCATTGGAATGTATTGTCTCAATGCTTTTCAATGGGGAAATTTTGCCGTAGAGAAAACATGCCCTGAGGCGATTCAAATGGCAGTTAAGCTCATTGATATGCGCAGGCACACCCAGTTACTATGCCAACGCCTACAAACTTCACATGACGCCCCCAGGACACAGATTCTGGCAGATAATATCAGCTCTTAAAGCTAAACCAACAGCACAAATGCAAATCTAGCTTCATCACATGACGCATGCCCCTGAGAGAGAATGTACGCCAAAGTGGATTTAGAAGCCCAGTGCGTCAAGCTAGCTCTTAAACGGCCAACGCGCCTAAGTGATTCTTAAAAGGCCGGCGCACCAAAATGAGCTTTAAAGGGCCGGCGCGCCAAATCGAAAGCTGAGTGACCCAGGCTCCAAATCGGAGGGTGATTGACCCTGGCCTACAAATCGGAGGCTGAGCCACCCAGGCCTCCAAATCGGACCCGGAGTGGACCCACCCACCAAATTGGACCCAGAGTGGCCCCGCCCACCAAATTGGACCCAGAGTGGCCCCGCCCACCAAATTGGACCCTGAGGGGTCCTGCCCACCAAATTGGACCCTAAGGGGCCCCGCCCACCTAATCAGACCCTGAGGGGTCCTGCCCACCAAATCGGACCCTTAGGGGCCCCGCCCACCTAATCACACCCTGAGGGGCCCCGCCCACCAAATCGGACCCAGAGTGGCCCCGCCCACCAAATCGGACCTTGAGGGGTCCTGCCCACCAAATTGGACCATGAGGGGCCCCGCCCTCCAAATCAGAACCTGAGGGGCCCCGACCACCAAATCGGACCCTGAGGGGCCCCGCCTACCAAATCGGACCCTGTGGGGCCCCAATCACCAAATCGAACCCTGTGGGGCCCGCCCACCATATCGGACCCTGTGGGGCCCCAATCACCAAATCGGACCCTGAGGGGCCCCGGCCACAAAATCGGACCCTGAGGGACCCCGGCCACAAAATCGGACCCTGAGGGGCCCCAGTCACGAAATCGGACCCTGAGGGGCGACGGCCACAAAATCGGACCCTGAGGGGCCCCAACCACAAAATCAGACCCTGAGGGGCCCCGGCCACAAAATCGGACGCTGAGGGCCCCCAACCACAAAACCGGACCCTGAGGGGCCCCAACCACAATATCGGACCCTGAGGGTCCCCAACCACAAAAGCGGACCATGAGGGGCCCCGGCAACAAAATCGGACTCTGAGAGACCCCGGCCACAAAATCGAACCAAGAGGGGCCCCACCCACAAAATTGGACCCTGAGGGGCCCCGCCCACCAAATCAGACCCTCAGGGGCCCGGCCACAAAATCGGAACCTGAGGGGCCCCGCCCTCAAAATTGGACCCTGAGAGGCCCCGCCCACCAAATTGGACCCTGAGGCGCCCCACCAACAAAATCGGACTCTGAGGGGCCCACCCACAAAATCGGACCCTGAGGGCCCCCAACCACAAAATCGGACCCTAAGGGGCCCCAACCACAAAATCGGACCCTGAGGGGCCCCGGCCACAAAATTGGACCCTGAGAAACCCCGGCCACAAAAGCGAACCCAGAGGGGCCCCAGCCACAAAATCGGACCCTAAGGGGTCCCTCCCACCAAATCGGACCCTGAGGGTCCCCGCCCACAAAATCGGACCCTTAGGGGCCCCGCCCTCAAAATCGGACCCTGAGGGGCCCCGCCCACCAAATCGGACCCTGAGGGTCCCCACCAACCTAATCGGACTCTGAGGGGCCAAACCCACAAAATCGGACCCTGAGGGGCCCCACCCTCAAAATCGGACCCTGAGGGGCCCAACCAACAAAATCGGACCCTGGGGGCCCCAGCCACAAAATCAGACCCTGAGGGGCCCCGGCCACAAAATCGGACCCTGAGGGGCCCCGGCAACAAAATCGGACCCTGAGGGGCCCCAACTACAAAATCAGACCCTGAGGGACCCCGGCCACAAAATCGGACCCTGAGGGCCCCCAACCACAAAACCGAACCCTGAGGGGCCCCAACCACAAAATCGGACCCTGAGGGTCCCCGCCCTCAAAATCGGACCCTAAGGGGCCCAACCAACAAAATCGGACCCTGAGGGGCCCCAGCCACAAAATCAGACCCTGAGGGGCCTCGGCCACAAAATCGGACCCTGAGGGGCCCCGGCCACAAAATCGGACCCTGAGGGGTCCCGGCCACAAAATCGGACCCTGAGAGGCCCCACCCACAAAATCAGACCGTGAGGGGCCCCTGCCTTAAATTCAGACCCTAAGGGGCCCCGGCCATAAAATCGGACCCTGAGGGGCCCCGGCCACAAAATCGTACCCTGAGGGGCCCCACCCACAAAATCAGACCATGAGGGGCCCCACCCACAAAATCGAACCCTGAGGTGCCCCACCCTTTAAATCGGACCCTAAAGGGACCCACCCACAAAATCGGACCCTGAGGGGCCCCAACCACAAAATCGGACCCTGAGGGGCCCCGGCCACAAAATCTGACCCTGAGAGACCCCGGCCACAAAATCGAACCCAGAGGGGCCTCACCCACAAAATTGGAACCTGAGCGCCCCCAACCACAAAATCGGCCCTGAGGGGCCCCAACCCCAAAATCGGACCCTGAGGGGCCCCGGCCACAAAATCGGACCCTCAGGGGCCTCGCCCTCAAAATCGGACCCTGAGAGGCCCCGCCCACCAAATCAGACCCTGAGGGGCCCCGCCAACCAAATCGGACTCTAAGGGGCCCCACCCACAAAATCAGACCGTGAGGGCCCCCAACCACAAAATAGGACCCTAAGGGGCCCCACCCTCAAAATCGGACCCTGAGTAGACCCGGCCACAAAATCAGACCCTGAGGGGCCCCAACCACAAAATCGGACCCTGAGGGACCCAGGCCACAAAATCGAACCCTGAGGGGCCCCACCCTCAAAATCGGATCCTGAGGGGCCCAACCAACAAAATAGGACCCTGAGGGGCCCCAGCCACAAAATCGGACCCTGAGGGGCCCCACCCACAAAATCAGACCCTGAGGGGCCCCGGCCACAAAATCGGACCCTGAGGGGCCCCGGACACAAAATCGGACACTGAGGGGTCCCAACCACGAAATCAGACCCTGAGGTGCCCCGGACTCAAAATCAGACCGTGAGGGCCCCCAACCACAAAATCGGACCCTGAGGGGCCCCAACCACAAAATCGGACCCTGAGAGACCCCGGCCACAAAATCGGACCCTGAGGGGCCCCGGCCACAAAATCGGACCTTGAGAGGCCCCGGCCACAAAATCGGACCCTGAGGGGCCCCGGCCACAAAATCGGACCCTGCGGGGTGCTGGCCACAAAATCAGACCCTGAGGGGTCCCAACCACAAAATCAGACCCTGAGGGGCCCCAGTCACAAAATCAGACCCTGAGCTACCCCAACCACAAAATCGGACCCTGAGGGGCCCCGGCCACAAAATCGGACCCTGAGGGGCCCCAACCACAAAATCGGACGCTGAGCCACCCCGGCCTCCAAATCGGACGCTGAGCCACCCCGGCCTCCAAATCGGACGCTGAACCACCCCGGCCTCCAAATCGGACGCTGAGCCACCCCGGCCTCCAAATCGGAGGCTGAGCCACCCCGGCCTCCAAATCGGAGGCTGAGCCACCCCGGCCTCCAAATCGGAGGCTGAGCCACCCCGGCCTCCAAATCGGAGGCTGAGCCACCCCGGCCTCCAAATTGGAGGCTGAGCGACCCCAGCCTCCAAATCTTACCCAGAGTGGCCCCTCCCACCAAATCGGACCCTGTGGGGCCCCGCCCACCAAATCGGACCCTGAGAGGCCCCGCCCACCAAATTGGACCCAGAGTGGTCCCGCCCACCAAATTGGACCCAGAGTGGTCCCGCCCACCAAATTGGACCCAGTAGGGCTCCGCCCACAAAATCAGACCCAGAGGGGCCCCTGCCACAAAATCAGACCCTGAGGGGCCGCGGCAACAAAATCGGACCCTGATGGGCCCCAGTCACAAAATTGGACCCTGAGGGGCCCCAACCACAAAATCGGACCCTGAGGGGACCAACCACAAAATCGAACCCTGAGAGGCCCCGCCCACCAAATTGGACCCAGAGTGGTCCCGCCCACCAAATTGGACCCAAAGGGGCCCCTGCCACAAAATCGGACCCAGAGGGGCCCCTGCCACAAAATCGGACCCTGAGGGGCCGCGGCCATAAAATCAGACCCTGAGGGGCCGCGGCCACAAAATCGGACCCTGAGGGGCCCCAGTCACAAAATCAGACCCTGAGCTACCCCAACCACAAAATCGGACCCTGAGGGGACCCAACCACAAAATCGGACCCTGAGGGGCCCCTGACTCAAAATCGGACCCTGAGGGGCCCCGGCCACAAAATCGGACCCTGAGGGGCCCAACCCACAAAATCGGACCCTGAGGGGCCCTGCCCACCAAATCGGACCCTGAGGGGCCCCGCCCACCAAATCGGACCCTGAGAGGCCTCACCCACAAAATCGGACCCTGAGAGGCCCCACCCACAAAATTGGACCCTGAGGGGTTCCGGCCACAAAAATCGGATCCTGAGTGGCCCCACCCACAAAATCGGACCCTGAGGGGCCCCTCCCACAAAATCAGGCCCTGAGGGGCCCCACCCACAAAATCAGACCCTGAGGCCAAAGTGGCCCCTGAGAGGCACCCACAGTTAAATCGTATCCCGAGTTGAAAGTCTTGCAGGGACAGCAGGCAAGTCTCTCTTAAAGGGGCAGCCCGGGCACCATTTCAAACCACTATCTGTACTTCCTTCAGGAAATACACAACTAGTATTAATGTTGTGATCCGAACGCTGCTAACTTTTTCTTTTTATTCAGTTGATTTCTGCAATTAATGGTGCCCGAACCGCTACACGCACAGACTCCGTTGAGCTGTTGTTTCAAAGCCAGCGTCCACGAGAGGTGTGCTAAGTATTTTTCGTGTCGATCGGATTTGTAGTTTTTGCGCAGTTTGCGTTTGAAATTTTTTTTTCCCGTCATTGGAATGCATGTCTCAATGCTTTTCAATGGGCAACTTAAAACGTGCCCTGAGGCAATTCAAATGACAGTAAAGCTCATTGATATGTGAAGGCACACCCATTTACTATGCCAACGCCTACGAAGGTCACATGACGTCCCCAGGACAGAGCTTCTGGCACATATCAGCTCTTACAGCGAAACCCACAGCACAAATGCAAATCTAGCCTCATCACATGAAGCATGCCCCTGAGAGAGAATGTGCGCCAAAGTGGATTTAGAAGCCCAGTGAGCCACCCTGTCTCTAAAACGGCCAACGCGCCAAAGTGATTCTTAAAGGGCCAGCGCACCAAATCGAAAACTGAGTGACCCCAGGTTCCAAATCGGAGGCTTAGCCACCCTGGCCTTCAAATTGGAGGCTGATCGACCCTGGCCTCCAAATCGGACCCAGCGTGGCCCCGCTCAAGAAATCGGACCTAGAGGGGCTCCGCTCACCAAATCAGACCCAGAGTGGTCCCGCCCAGCAAATCGGACCCAGAGTAGCCCCGCCCACCAAATCGGACCCTGAGGGGCGCCGCCCACCAAATCGGCCCCCGAGTGGCCCCGCCCACCAAATCGGCCCCCGAGTGGCCCCGCCCACCATATCGGCCCCCCCGAGTGGCCTCACCCACCAAATCGGCCCCCGAGTGGCCCCGCCCACCAAATCGACCCCCCCGAGTGGCCCCGCCCACCAAATCGGCCCCCGAGTGGCCCCGCCCACCAAATGGTACCCTGAGGGGCCCCAACCACAAAATCGGACCTTGATGAGCCCCGGCTACAAAATCGGGCCCTGAAAGGCCCCACCCACAAAATTGGACCCTGAGGGGCCCCACCCACAAAATCGGACCCTGAGGGGATCCGGCCACAAAATTAGACCCTGAGGGGCCCCGGCCACAAAATCGGACCTTGAGGGGCCCCACTCACAAAATTGGACCCTGAGGGGCCCCACCCACAAAATCGGACCCTGAGGGGCCACACCCAGAAAATCGGACCCTGAGGGGCCATACCCACAAAATCGGAGCCTGAGGGATCCCCGCCAACAATTCAAGCCCTGAGGAGCCCAGGCCAAGGAATCAGATCCTGAGTGTCCCCAGCCACCAAATCAGACCCTGAGGCCAAAGTGGCCCCTGAGAGGCACTCACAGTTAAATCGGATCCTGAGTTGAAAGTCTTGCAGGGGCAGCAGGCAAGTCTTTCTTAAAGGGGCAGCCCGGGCACCATTTCAAACCACTATCTGTACTTCCTTCAGGAAATACACATCTAGTATTACAATTATAATGCGCCAATCACAAGTTATTCAGTTGATTTCCGCAATTAATACGGCCCGAACCGCTGCACGCACAGACTCAGTTGAGGTGTCGTTTCGAAGCCAGCGTCCACGAGAGGTGTGCTAAGTACTTTTCATGTCGATCGGATTTGTAGTTTCTGTGCAATTTGCGTTTGAAAATTTTTTTTTCCCGTCATTGGAATGCACTGTCTCAATGCTTTTCAATGGGGAACTTAAAACGTGCCCTGAGGTGATTGAAATGGCAGTAAAGCTCATTGATATGCGCAGGCACACCCTGTTACTATGCCAACGCCTACGAACGTCACATGACTCCCCCAGGACAGAGCTTCTGCCACATAATATCAGCTCTTAAAGCGAAACCCACAGCACAAATGAAAATCTAGCTTCATCACATGAAGCATGCCCCTGAGAGAGAATATGCGCCAAAGTGCGCCCCCGCCCACCAAATCGTACCCTGAGGGGCCCCGCCCACCAAATCGGACCCTGAGGGACCACGCCCACCAAATCGGACCCTGAGGGGCCCCGCCCACCAAGTCGGACTCTGAGGGACCCCGCCCACCAAATCGGACCCTGAGGGGCCCCGCCCACCAAATTGGACCCTGATGGGCCCCGCCCACCAAATTGGACCTTGAGGGGCACCACCCGCCAAATCGGACCCTGAGGGGCCCCGCCCACCAAATCGGACCCTGAGGGGTCCCCGCTCACTAAATCGAACCCTGAGGGGCGCCGCTCACCAATTTGGACACAGGGGCCCTTCCCACCAAATCGGACCCTGACGGGCCTCGCCTACCAAATCGGACCCAGAATGGCCCCCGCCCACCAAATCGGACCCTGAAGGGCCCCACCCACCAAATCAGACCCTGAGGAGCCCCGCCCACCAAATTGGACCCTGAGGGGCCCCACTGACCAAATCGGACCCTGAGGGCCCCGCTCACCAAATTGAACTCTGAGGGGGCCCCGCCCACCAAATCGGATTCTGAGTGGCCCTGCCCACCAAATCGGACCCTGAGTGGCCCTGCCCACCAAATCAGACCCTGAGGAGCCCCACTGACCAAATCGGACCCTGAGGGCCCCGCTCACCAAATTGAACTCTGAGGGGGCCCCGCCCACCAAATCGGATTCTGAGTGGCCCTGCCCACCAAATCGGACCCTGAGTGGCCCTGCCCACCAAATCGGACCCTGAGGGGCCCCGCCCACCAAATCGGATTCTGAAGGGCCCCAACCGGACCCAGAGGGGCCCCGGACACAAAATCGGACCCTGAGGGGCCCCACCCACAAAATCAGACCCTGAGGGGCCCCAACCACAAAGTCGGACCCTGAGGAGCCCCACCCACCAAATCGTACCCTGAGGGGCCCCACCCACCAAATTGGACCCTGAGGGGCCCCGCCCACCAAATCGGACCCTGAGGGGCCCCCCGCCAAATTGGACTCGGAGTGGCCCCGCCCACCAAATCAGACCCAGGGGGCCCCACCAACAAAATCGGACCCTGAGGGGCCCCAGCCACCAAATCGGACCCTGAGGGGCCCCACCCACCAAATCGGACCCTGAGGGGCCCCGGCCACAAAATCAGACTCTGAGGGGCCCCGGCCACAAAATAGGACCCTGTGGGGCCCCACCCTCAAAATCGGACCCTGAGGGGCCCCAATCACCACATCAGACCCTGAGGGGCCCCAATCACCAAATCGGACCCTGAGGGGCCCCGGCAACAAAATCGGACCCTGAGGGGCCCAACCCACAAAATCAGACCCTGAGGGGCCCCGCCCACCAAATTAGACCCTGAGGGGCCCCACCCTCAAAATCGGACCCTGAGGGGCCCCAGCCACCAAATCGGACCCTGAGGGGCCCCGGCCACAAAACCTGACCCTGAGAGGCCCCACTCACAAAATCGGGCCCTGAAGGGCCCCACCCACAAAATCGTACACTGAGGCCAAAGTGGCCCCTGAGAGGCACCCACAGTTAAAACGGATCCTAAGTTGAAAGTCTTGCAGGGGCAGCAGGGAAGCCTCTTTTAAAGGGGCAGCCCGGGCACCATTTCAAACCACTATCTGTACTTCCTTCAGGAAATACATATCTAGTTATAGTGGTTTGAAAAAACCACTATATTGTAATCCGAACGCTGCTAACTTATTCTTCTTATTATTATTATTATTCAGTTGATTTCCGCAATTAATACGGCCCGAACCGCTGCACGCACAGACTCAGTTGAGGTGTCGTTTCGAAGCCAGCGTCCACGAGAGGTGTGCTAAGTACTTTTCATGTCGATCGGATTTGTAGTTTCTGTGCAATTTGCGTTTGAAAATTTTTTTTTCCCGTCATTGGAATGCACTGTCTCAATGCTTTTCAATGGGGAACTTAAAACGTGCCCTGAGGTGATTGAAATGGCAGTAAAGCTCATTGATATGCGCACACCCTGTTACTATGCCAACGCCTACGAACGTCACATGACTCCCCCAGGACAGAGCTTCTGCCACATAATATCAGCTCTTAAAGCGAAACCCACAGCACAAATGAAAATCTAGCTTCATCACATGAAGCATGCCCCTGAGAGAGAATATGCGCCAAAGTGCGCCCCCGCCCACCAAATCGGCCCCCGAGTGGCCCCGCCCACCATATCGGCCCCCCCGAGTGGCCTCACCCACCAAATCGGCCCCCGAGTGGCCCCGCCCACCAAATCGACCCCCCCGAGTGGCCCCGCCCACCAAATCGTCCCCCGAGTGGCCCCGCCCACAAAATCGGACCCTAAGGGGCCCCACCCACAAGATTGGACCCTGAGGGGCCCCGGCCACAAAATTGGACCCTGAGGGGCCCACCCACAAAATCGGACCCTGAGGGGATCCGGCCACAACATCGGACCCTGAGTGGCCCCACTCACAAAATCGGACCCTGAGGGGCCCTACCCACAAAATCGGACCCTGAGGGGCCCCAGCCACAAAATCGGACCCTGACGGGCCCCAGCCACAAAATCGGGCCCTAACGGGCCCCGGCCACAAAATCGGACCCTGAGGGACCCCACCTACAAAATTGAACCCTGAGGGGCCCCAACCACAAAATCGGATCCTGAGGGGCCCCACCCACAAAATCGGACCCTGAGGGGCCCCACCCACAAAATTGGACCCTCAGGGGCCCCAGCCACAAAATCTGACCCTGAGGGACCCCGTCCACAAAATCAGATCCTGAGGGGCCCCAGCCACAAAATCGGACTCTGAGAGGCTCCGGCCGCAAAATCGGACCCTGAGGGGCCCCAACCACAAAATCGGACCCTGAGAGGCACCGGCCACAAAATCGGACCCTGAGGGGCCCCGGCCACAAAATCGGACCCTGAGGGGCCCAACCCACAAAATCAGACCCTGAGGGGCCCCGCCCACCAAATTAGACCCTGAGGGGCCCCACCCTCAAAATCGGACCCTGAGGGGCCCCAGCCACAAAATCAGACCCTGAGGGGCCCCACCCACAAAATCGGACCCTGAGGGGCCCCACCCACAAATCCAGACCCTGAGGGGACCCGGCCACAAAATCGGACCCTGAGGGGCCCTGCCCACCAAATCGGACGCTGAGGGGCCCCGCCCACTAAATCGGACCCTAAGTGGCCCGCCTACCAAATCGGACCCTGAGGGGCCCCGCTCACCAAATCGGACCCCGAGGGGCCCCACCCACCAAATCGGACCCCGAGGGTCCCCGCCCTCCAAAACGGACCCTGAGGGGCCCCACCCACAAAATCGGACCGTGAGGGGCCCCGGCCACAAGATTGGACCCTGAGGGGCCCCAACCATCAAACCAGACCCGGAGAGGCCCCGGCCACAAAATCAGACTCTGATAGATCCCGCCCACCAAATCAGACCCTGAGGGGCCCTGCTCACCAAGTCAGACCCTGAGGGGCCCCGCTCACCAAATCGGACCCTGAGGGGCCCCACCCACCAAATCGGACCCTGAGGGGCCCCGGCCACAAAATCAGACCCTGAGGGGCCCTACCCTCATAATCGGACCCTGAGGGGCCCCGGCCACAAGATTGGACCCTGAGGGGCCCCAACCACCAAATCAGACCCTGAGGGGCCCCGGCCACAAAATCGGACCCTTAGGGGCCCCACCCACCAAATCAGCCCCTGAGGGGACCCGGCCACCAAATCGGACCCTGAGGGGCCCCACCCACCAAATCGGACCCTGAGGTGCCCCACCCACCAAATCGGACCCTGAGGGCCCCACCCACAAAATCGGACCCTGAGGCCAAAGTGGCCCCTGAGAGGCACCCACAGTTAAAACGGATCCTGAGTTGAAAGTCTTGCAGGTGCAGCAGGCAAGTCTCTCTTAAAGGGGCAGCCTGGGCAGCATTTCAAACCACTATCTGTACTTCCTTCAGGAAATACACATCTAGTTATAGTGGTTTGAAAAAACCACTATATTGTAATCCGAACGCTGCTAACTTATTCTTCTTATTATTATTATTAAGTTGATTTCCGCAATTAATGCGGCCCGAACCTCTACACGCAAAGACTCCGTTGAGGTGTCGTTTCGAAGCCAGCGTCCATGAGAGGTGTGCTAAGTATTTTTTCGTGTCGATCGGATTTGTAGTTTTTGTGCAATTTGCGTTTGAAAATTTTTTTTCCCGTCATTGGAATGCACTGTCTCCAATGCTTTTCAATAGGAAATGGCAAAACGTGCCCTGAGGCGATTGAAATGACAGTTGAGCTCATTGATATGCGCAGGCAGACCCAGTTACTATGCCAACGCCAACGAACTTCACTTGAACCCCAGCACAGAGCCTCTGCCACATAATATCAGCTCTTAAAGCGAAACCCACAGCACAAATGCAAATCTAGCTTCATCACATGACACATGCCCCTGAGAGAGAATGTGTGCGCCAAAGTGGATTTAAAAGAAGCCAAGTGAGCCAAACTAGCTCTTAAAGGGCCAACGCGCCAAAGTGATTGTTAAAGGGCCAGCGCACTCAAATGAGTCTTAAAGGGCCGACACACCAAATCGGAGACTGAGCCACCCCGGCCTCCAAATCGGAGGCTGAGCCACCCCGGCCTCCAAATCGGAGGCTGAGCCACCCCGGCCTCCAAATCGGATGCTGAGCCACCCCGGCCTCCAAATCGGAGGCTGATCCACCCCGCCCTCCAAATCGGAGGCTGATCGACCCCGGCCTCCAAATCGGAGGCTGAGCCACCCCGGCCTCCAAATCGGAGGCTGAGCGACCCCGGCCTCCAAATCGGAGGCTGAGCGACCCCGGCCTCCAAATCGGAGGCTGAGCCACCCCGGCCTCCAAATCGGAGGCTGAGCCACCCCGGCCTCCAAATCGGAGGCTGAGCCACCCCGGCCTCCAAATCGGAGGCTGAGCCAACCCGGCCTCCAAATCGGAGGCTGAGCCACCCCGGCCTCCAAATCGGAGGCTCATTGACCCCGGCCTCCAAATCGGAAGCTCATCAACTCCGGCCTCCAAATCGGAGGCTCTTTGACCTCGGCCTCCAAATCGGAAGCTCGACGACCCCGGCCTCCAAATTGTAGGCTGAGCGACCCCAGCCTCCAAATCTTACCCAGAGTGGCCCCACCCACCAAATCAGACCTAGAGAGGCCACACCCACAAAATAGGAGCCTGAGGGATCCCGGCCAACAATTCAAGCCCTGAGGGGCCCCACCCTCAAAATCGGACCCTGAGGGGCCCAATCAACAAAATCGGACCCTAAGGGGCCCCAGCCACAAAATCGGACCCTGAGGGGCCCCACCCACAAAATCGGACCCTGAGAGGCCCCACCCGCAAAATCAGACCCTGAGGGGCCCCGGCCATAAAATCAGACCCTGAGGGGCCCCGGCCATAAAATTGGACCCTGAGGGGCCCCGGACACAAAATCATACCCTGAGGGGCCCCACCCACAAAATCAGACCATGAGGGGACCCACCCACAAAATCGGACCCTGAGGGGCAAACACCCACAAAATCCGACCATGAGGGGCCACACCCACAAAATTGGACCCTGAGGAATCCCGGCAACTAATTCAAATCCTGAGGAGCCCAGGCCACCGAATCGGATCCTGAGGGGCCCCACCCACCAAATCAGACCCTGAGGCCAAAGTGGCCCCTGAGAGGCACCCACATTTAAAACGGATCCTGAGTTGAAAGTCTTGCAGGGGCAGCAGGCAAGTCTCTCTTAAAGGGGCAGACCGGGCACCATTTCAAACCACTATCTGTACTTCCTTCAGGAAATACACATCTAGTTATAGTGGTTTGAAAAAACCACTATATTGTAATCCGAACGCTGCTAACTTATTCTTCTTATTATTATTATTATTAAGTTGATTTCCGCAATTAATGCGGCCCGAACCGCTACACGCACAGACTCCGTTGAGGTGTCGTTTCGAAGCCAGCGTCCATGAGAGGTGTGCTAAGTATTTTTCGTGTCGATCGGATTTGTAGTTTTTGCGCAATTTGCGTTTGAAAATTTTTTTTCCCGTCATTGGAATGCACTGTCTCCAATGCTTTTCAATAGGAAATGGCAAAACGTGCCCTGAGGCGATTGAAATGACAGTTGAGCTCATTGATATGCGCAGGCAGACCCAGTTACTATGCCAACGCCTACGAACTTCACTTGAACCCCAGCACAGAGCCTCTGCCACATAATATCAGCTCTTAAACCGAAACCCACAGCACAAATGCAAATCTAGCTTCATCACATGACACATGCCCCTGAGAGAGAATGTATGCGCCAAAGTGGATTTAAAAGAAGCCCAGTGAGCCAAAGTAGCTCTTAAAGGGCCAACGCGCCAAAGTGATTGTTAAAGGGCCAGCGCACTCAAATGAGTCTTAAAGGGCCGACACACCAAATCGGAGGCTGATCCACCCCGGCCTCCAAATCGGAGGCTGATCCACCCCGCCCTCCAAATCGGAGGCTGATCCACCCCGGCCTCCAAATCGGAGGCTGATCCACCACGGCCTCCAAATCGGAGGCTGATCGACCCAGGCCTCCAAATCAGAGGCTGAGCCACCCCGACCTCCAAATCGGAGGCTGAGCCACCCCGGCCTCCAAAAAGGAGGCTGAGCCACCCCGGCCTCCAAATCGGAGGCTGAGCCACCCCGGCCTCCAAATCGGAGGCTGATCGACCCCGGCCTCCAAATCGGAGGCTGAGCCACCCCGGCCTCCAAATCAGAGGCTGAGTCACCCCGGCCTCCAAATCGGAGGCTGAGCCACCCCGGCCTCCAAATCGGAGGCTGAGCCACACCGGCCTCCAAATCGGAGGCTGAGCCACCCCGGCCTCCAAATCGGAGGCTGAGCCACCCCGGCCTCCAAATCGGAGGCTGAGCCACCCCGGCCTCCAAATCGGAAGCTGATCCAAACCGGCCTCCAAATCGGAGGCTGAGCCACCCCGCCCTCCAAATCGGAGGCTGATCCACCCCGGTCTCCAAATCGGAGGCTGATCCACCACGGCCTCCAACTCAGAGGCTGATCGACCCAGGCCTCCAAATCGGAGGCTGAGCCACCCCGGCCTCCAAATCGGAGGCTGAGCCACCCCGGCCTCCAAATAGGAGGCTGAGCCACCCCGGCCTCCAAATAGGAAGCTGAGCCACCCCGACCTCCAAATCGGAGGCTGATCGACCCCGGCCTCCAAATCGGAGGCTGAGCCACCCCGGCCTCCAAATCAGAGGCTGAGCCACCCCGGCCTCCAAATCGGAGGCTGAGCCACCCCGGCCTCCAAATCGGACGCTGAGCCAACCCGGCCTCCAAATCGGACGCTGAGCCAACCCGGCCTCCAAATCGGAGGCTGAGCCAACCCGGCCTCCAAATCGGAGGCTGAGCCACCCCGGCCTCCAAATCGGAGGCTGAGCCACCCCGGCCTCCAAATCGGAGGCTCTTTGACCTCGGCCTCCAAATCGGAAGCTCAACGACCCCGGCCCTCCAAATTGGAGGCTGAGCGACCCCAGCCTCCAAATCTTACCCAGAGTGGCCCCACCCACCAAATAAGACCCAGAGAGGCCACACCCACAAAATAGGAGCCTGAGGGATCCCAGCCAACAATTCAAGCCCTGAGGGGCCCCACCCTCAAAATCGGACCCTGAGGGGCCCAATCAACAAAATCGGACCCAGAGGGGCCCCAGCCACAAAATCGGACCCTGAGGGGCCCCACCCACAAAATCGGACCCTGAGGAGCCCCGCCCACCAAATTAGACCCTGATGGGCCCCACCCTCAAAATCAGACCCTAAGGGGCCCCCGGCCACACAATCGGACCCTGAAGGGCCCCACCCGCAAAATCGGACCCTGAGGGGCCCCGGCCACAAAATCAGACCCTAAGGGGCCCCGGCCACAAAATCGGACCCTGAGGGGCCCCGACCACAAAATCGGACCCTGAGGGGCCCCGGCCACAAAATCGGACCCTAAGGGGCCCCGGCCACACAATCGGACCCTGAGGGGCCCCACCCGCAAAATCGGACCCTGGGGCTCCACCCGCAAAATCGGACCCTGAGGGGCCCCGGCCCCAAAAATCGGACCCTGAGGGGCCCCAACCACAAAATCGGACTCTGAGAGGCACCAGCTACAAAATCGGACCCTGAGGGGCCCCGGACACAAAATCGGACCCTGAGGGGCCCCGACCACAAAATCGGACCCTTAGGGGCCCAACCCACAAAATCAGACTCAGTGTTCCCCGCCCACCAAATTGGACCCTGAAGGGCCCCGTCCACCAAATCGGACCCAAAGTGGCCCCGCCCACCAAATCAGACCCAGAGTGTCCCCGCCCACCAAATCGGACCTTGAGGGGCCCCGCCCAAAAAATTGGACCCTGAGGGTCCCCGCCCACCAAATTGGACCCTGAGGGGCCCCGCCCACCAAATCGGACCCTGAGGGGCCCCGCCCACCAAATCGGACCCTGAGGGGCCCCACCCACTAAATCGGATTCTGAAAGGCCCCAACCACAAAATCAGACCCTGAGGGGCCCCACCCACAAAATCGGACCCTGAGGGTCCCCGCTGACCAAATTGAACTCTGAGGGGCCCCGCCCACCAAATCGGACCTAGAGTGGCCCGCCCACCAAATCAGACTTAGAGTGGCCCGGCTCACCAAATCGGACCCCGAGGGGCCCCACCCACCAAATCGGACCCCGAGGGGCCCTGCCCACCAAATCGGACCCCGAGGGTCCCCGCCAACCAAATTGGACCCTGATGGGCCCCGCCCACCAAATCAGACTCTGATAGATCCCGCCCACCAAATCAGACCTTGAGGGGCCCAGCTCACCAAATCGGACCCAGAGTGGCCCCGCCCACCAAATCGGACCCAGAGTGGCCCCGCCCACCAAATCAGACCCAGAGTGGCCCCGCCCACCAAATTGTACCCTGAGAGGCCCCGGCCACAAAATCGGACCCTAAGGGGCCCCGGCAACACAATCGGACCCTGAGGGGCCCCACCCGCAAAATCGGACCCTGAGGGGCTCCACCCGCAAAATCGGACCCTGAGGGGCCCCGGCCCCAAAAATCGGACCCTGAGGGGCCCCAACCACAAAATCGGACTCTGAGAGGCACCAGCTACAAAATCGGACCCTGAGGGGCCCCGGACACAAAATCGGACCCTGAGGGGCCCCGGCCACAAAATCGGACCCTGATGGGCCCAACCCACAAAATCAGACTCAGTGTCCCCGCCCACCAAATTGGACCCTGAAGGGCCCCGTCCACCAAATCGGACCCAAAGTGGCCCTGCCCACCAAATCAGACCCAGAGTGGCCCCGCCCACCAAATCGGACCTTGAGGGGCCCCGCCCACCAAATTGGACCCTGAGGGTCCCCACCCACCAAATTGGACCCTGAGGGGCCCCGCCCACCAAATCGGACCCTGAGGGGCCCCCGCCCACCAAATTGGACCCTGAGGGGCCCCGCCCACTAAATCGGATTCTGAAAGGCCCCAACCACAAAATCAGACCCTGAGGGGCCCCGCCCACCAAATCGGACCCAGAGTGGCCCGCCCACCAAATCAGACCTAGAGTGGCCCGGCTCACCAAATCGGACCCCGAAAGGCCCTACCCACCAAATCGGACCCCAAGGGGCCCCGCCCACCAAATCGGACCCCGAGGGTCCCCGCCAACCAAATTGGACCCTGTTGGGCCCCGCCCACCAAATCAGACTCTGATAGATCCCGCCCACCAAATCAGACCCTGAGGGGCCCAGCTCACCAAATCGGACCCAGAGTGGCCCCGCCCACCAAATCGGACCCAGAGTGGCCCCGCCCACCAAATCAGACCCAGAGTGGCCTCGCCCACCAAATTGTACCCTGAGATGCCCCACCCACAAAATTGGTCCCTGAGAGGCCCTGGCCACAAAATTGGACCCTGAGGGGCCCCACCCACAAAATCGGACCCTGAGGGGATCCGGCCACAACATCGGACCCTGAGTGGCCCCACTCTCAAAATCGGACCATGAGGGGCCCTACCCACAAAATCGGACCCTGAGGGGCCCCGGCCACAAAATCGGACCCTGAGGGGCCCAGGCCACAAAATCGGACCCTGAGGGGCCCCGGCCACAAAATCGGACCCTGAGGGGCCCCGGCCACAAAATCGGACCCTAAGGGGCCCCGGCCACACAATCGGCCCCTGAGGGGCACCACCCGCAAAATCGGACCCTGAGGGGCCCCACCCGCAAAATCGGACCCTGAGGGGCTCCACCCGCAAAATCGGACCCTGAGGGGCCCCAACCACAAAATCGGACTCTGAGAAGCACCGGCTACAAAATCGGACCCTGAGGGGCCCCGGTCACAAAATCGGACCCTGAGGGGCCCCGGCCACAAAATCGGACCCTGAGGGGAACAACCCACAAAATCAGACTCAGTGTCCCCGCCCACCAAATTGGACCCTGAAGGGCCCCGTCCACCAAATCGGACCCAAAGTGGCCCCGCCCACCAAATCAGACCCAGACTGGCCCCGCCCACCAAATCGGACCTTGAGGGGCCCCGCCCACCAAATTGGACCCTGAGGGTCCCCGCCCACCAAATTGGACCCTGAGGGGCCCCGCCCACCAAATCGGACCCTGAGGGGCCCCAGCCACAAAATCGGACCCTGAGGGGCCCAACCCACAAAATCAGACTCAGTGTCCCCGCCCACCAAATTGGACCCTGAAGGGCCCCGTCCACCAAATCGGACCCAAAGTGGCCCCGCCCACCAAATCAGACCCAGAGTGGCCCCGCCCACCAAATCGGACCTTGAGGGGCCCCGCCCACCAAATTGGACCCTGAGGGGCCCCGCCCACCAAATTGGACCCTGTGGGGCCCCGCCCACTAAATCGGATTCTGAAAGGCCCCAACCACAAAATCAGACCCTGAGGGGCCCCACCCACAAAATCGGACCCTGAGGGTCCCCGCTGACCAAATTGAACTCTGAGGGGCCCCACCCACCAAATCGGACCCAGAGTGGCCCGCCCACCAAATCAGACCTAGAGTGGCCCAGCTCACCAAATCGGACCCCGAGGGGCCCCACCCACCAAATCGGACCCCGAGGGGCCCCGCCCACCAAATCGGACCCTGAGGGTCCCCGCCCACCAAATCGGACCCCAAGGGTCCCCGCCAACCAAATTGGACCCTGATGGGCCCCGCCCACCAAATCAGACTATGATAGATCCTGCCCACCAAATCAGACCCTGAGGGGCCCAGCTCACCAAATCGGACCCAGAGTGGCCCCGCCCACCAAATTGGACCCTTAGGGGCCCCGCCCACCAAATCGGACCCTGAGGGGCCCCGCCCACCAAATCGGACCCTTAGGGGCCCCGCCCGCTAAATCGGATTCTGAAAGGCCCCAACCACAAAATCAGAACCTGAGGGGCCCCACCCACAAAATCGGACCCTGAGGATCCCCGCTGACCAATTTGAACTCTGAGGGGCCCCGCCCACCAAATCGGACCCAGAGTGGCCCGCCCACCAAATCAGACCTAGAGTGGCCCGGCTCACCAAATCTGACCCCGAGGGGCCCCATCCACCGAATCGGACCCTGAGGGGCCCCGCCCACCAAATCGGACCCCGAGGGGCCCCGCCCACCAAATCGGACCCCGAGGGTCCCCGACAACCAAATTGGACCCTGATGGGCCCCACCCACCAAATCAGACTCTGATAGATCCCGCCCACCAAATCAGACCCTGAGGGGCCCAGCTCACCAAATCGGACCCAGAGTGGCCCCGCCCACCAAATCGGACCCAGAGTGGCCCCGCCCACCAAATCAGACCCAGAGTGGCCCCGCCCACCAAATTGTACCCTGAGAGGCCCCACCCAAAAAATCGGACCCTAAGGGGCCCCACCCACAAAATTGGACCCTGAGGGGCCCCGGCCACAAAATTGGACCCTGAGGGGCCCCACCCACAAAATCGGACCCTGAGGGGATCCGGCCACAACATCGGACCCTGAGTGGCCCCACTCAAAAAATCGGACCCTGAGGGGCCCTACCCACAAAATCGGACCCTGAGGGGCCCCAACCACAAAATCGGACCCTGACGGGCCCCGGCCACAAAATCGGACCCTGAGGGGCCCCGGCCACAAAATCGGACCCTGAGGGACCCCACCTTCAAAATTGAACCCTGAGGGGCCCCAACCACAAAATCGGATCCTGAGGGGCCCCACCCACAAAATTGGACCCTGAGGGGCCCCACCCACAAAATTGGACCCTCAGGGGCCCCGGCCACAAAATCGGACCCTGAGGGACCCCGGCCACAAAATCAGATACTGAGGGGCCCCAACCACAAAATCGGACTCTGAGAGGCTCCGGCCGCAAAATCGGACCCTGAGGGGCCCCAACCACAAAATCGAACCCTGAGAGGCACCGGCCACAAAATCGGACCCTGAGGGGCCCAGGACACAAAATTGGACCCTGAGGGGCCCCGGCCACAAAATCAGACCCTGAGGTGCCCAACCCACAAAATCAGACCCTGAGGGGCCCCGCCCACCAAATTAGACCCTGAGGGGCCCCACCCTTAAAATCGGACCCTGAGGGGCCCCAGCCACAAAATCAGACCCTGAGTGGCCCCAGCCACAAAATCGGACTCTGAGGGGCCCCACCCACAAAATCAGACCCTGAGGGGCCCCACCCACAAATCCAGACCCTGAGGGGACGGGGCCACAAAATCGGACCCTGAGGGGCCCCTCCCACCAAATTGGACCCTGAGGGGCCCCGCCCACCAAATCTGACCCTGAGGTGCCCCACCCACAAAATCAGGCCCTGAGGGCCCCACCCACAAAATCGGACCCTGAGGCCAAAGTGGCCCCTGAGAGGCACCCACAGTTAAAACGGATCCTGAGTTGAAAGTCTTGCAGGTGCAGCAGGCAAGTCTCTCTTAAAGGGGCAGCCTGGGCAGCATTTCAAACCAATATCTGTACTTCCTTCAGGAAATACACATCTAGTTATAGTGGTTTGAAAAAACCACTATATTGTAATCCGAACGCTGCTAACTTATTCTTCTTCTTATTATTATTATTATTAAGTTGATTTCCGCAATTAATACAGCCCGAACCGCTACACGCACAGACTCCGTTGAGGTGTCGTTTCGAAGCCAGCGTCCACGAGAGATGTGCTAAGTATTTTTCGTGTCGATCGGATTTTTAGTTTTTGCGCAATTTGCGTTTGAAATTTTTTTTTCCTGTCATTGGAATGCACTGTCTCCAATGCTTTTCAATGGTTAATGGCAAAACGTGCCCTGAGGCGATTGAAATGGCAGTTGAGCTCATTGATATGCGCAGGCAGACCCAGTTACTATGCCAACGCCTACGAAGGTCACATGACATCCCAAGGACAGAGCTTCTGCCACATAATATCAGCTCTTAAAGTGAAACCCACAGCACAAATGCAAATCTACCTTCATCACATGACACATGCCCCTGAGAGAGAATGTGTGCGCCAAAGTGGATTTAGAAGCCCAGTGAGCCACCCTGGCTCTTAAAGGGCCGACGTGCCTCAGTGATTCTTAAAGGGCCAGCGCACCGAAATGAGTCTTAAAGGGCCGGCGCGCCAAATCGAAAGCTGAGTGACCCCGGCCTCCAAATCGGACCTTGAGGGGCCCCGCCCACCAAATTGGACCCTGAGGGGCCCCGCCCACCAAATTGGACCCTGTGGGGCCCCGCCCACTAAATCGGATTCTGAAAGGCCCCAACCACAAAATCAGACCCTGAGGGGCCCCACCCACAAAATCGGACCCTGAGGGTCCCCGCTGACCAAATTGAACTCTGAGGGGCCCCACCCACCAAATCGGACCCAGAGTGGCCCGCCCACCAAATCAGACCTAGAGTGGCCCAGCTCACCAAATCGGACCCCGAGGGGCCCCACCCACCAAATCGGACCCCGAGGGGCCCCGCCCACCAAATCGGACCCCGAGGGTCCCCGCCCACCAAATCGGACCCCAAGGGTCCCCGCCAACCAAATTGGACCCTGATGGGCCCCGCCCACCAAATCAGACTATGATAGATCCTGCCCACCAAATCAGACCCTGAGGGGCCCAGCTCACCAAATCGGACCCAGAGTGGCCCCGCCCACCAAATTGGACCCTGAGGGGCCCCGCCCACCAAATCGGACCCTGAGGGGCCCCGCCCACCAAATCGGACCCTTAGGGGCCCCGCCCACTAAATCGGATTCTGAAAGGCCCCAACCACAAAATCAGAACCTGAGGGGCCCCACCCACAAAATCGGACCCTGAGGATCCCCGCTGACCAATTTGAACTCTGAGGGGCCCCGCCCACCAAATCGGACCCAGAGTGGCCCGCCCACCAAATCAGACCTAGAGTGGCCCGGCTCACCAAATCTGACCCCGAGGGGCCCCATCCACCGAATCGGACCCTGAGGGGCCCCGCCCACCAAATCGGACCCCGAGGGGCCCCGCCCACCAAATCGGACCCCGAGGGTCCCCGACAACCAAATTGGACCCTGATGGGCCCCACCCACCAAATCAGACTCTGATAGATCCCGCCCACCAAATCAGACCCTGAGGGGCCCAGCTCACCAAATCGGACCCAGAGTGGCCCCGCCCACCAAATCGGACCCAGAGTGGCCCCGCCCACCAAATCAGACCCAGAGTGGCCCCGCCCACCAAATTGTACCCTGAGAGGCCCCACCCAAAAAATCGGACCCTAAGGGGCCCCACCCACAAAATTGGACCCTGAGGGGCCCCGGCCACAAAATTGGACCCTGAGGGGCCCCACCCACAAAATCGGACCCTGAGGGGATCCGGCCACAACATCGGACCCTGAGTGGCCCCACTCAAAAAATCGGACCCTGAGGGGCCCTACCCACAAAATCGGACCCTGAGGGGCCCCAACCACAAAATCGGACCCTGACGGGCCCCGGCCACAAAATCGGACCCTGAGGGGCCCCGGCCACAAAATCGGACCCTGAGGGACCCCACCTTCAAAATTGAACCCTGAGGGGCCCCAACCACAAAATCGGATCCTGAGGGGCCCCACCCACAAAATTGGACCCTGAGGGGCCCCACCCACAAAATTGGACCCTCAGGGGCCCCGGCCACAAAATCGGACCCTGAGGGACCCCGGCCACAAAATCAGATACTGAGGGGCCCCAACCACAAAATCGGACTCTGAGAGGCTCCGGCCGCAAAATCGGACCCTGAGGGGCCCCAACCACAAAATCGAACCCTGAGAGGCACCGGCCACAAAATCGGACCCTGAGGGGCCCAGGACACAAAATTGGACCCTGAGGGGCCCCGGCCACAAAATCAGACCCTGAGGTGCCCAACCCACAAAATCAGACCCTGAGGGGCCCCGCCCACCAAATTAGACCCTGAGGGGCCCCACCCTTAAAATCGGACCCTGAGGGGCCCCAGCCACAAAATCAGACCCTGAGTGGCCCCAGCCACAAAATCGGACTCTGAGGGGCCCCACCCACAAAATCAGACCCTGAGGGGCCCCACCCACAAATCCAGACCCTGAGGGGACGGGGCCACAAAATCGGACCCTGAGGGGCCCCTCCCACCAAATTGGACCCTGAGGGGCCCCGCCCACCAAATCTGACCCTGAGGTGCCCCACCCACAAAATCAGGCCCTGAGGGCCCCACCCACAAAATCGGACCCTGAGGCCAAAGTGGCCCCTGAGAGGCACCCACAGTTAAAACGGATCCTGAGTTGAAAGTCTTGCAGGTGCAGCAGGCAAGTCTCTCTTAAAGGGGCAGCCTGGGCAGCATTTCAAACCAATATCTGTACTTCCTTCAGGAAATACACATCTAGTTATAGTGGTTTGAAAAAACCACTATATTGTAATCCGAACGCTGCTAACTTATTCTTCTTCTTATTATTATTATTATTAAGTTGATTTCCGCAATTAATACAGCCCGAACCGCTACACGCACAGACTCCGTTGAGGTGTCGTTTCGAAGCCAGCGTCCACGAGAGATGTGCTAAGTATTTTTCGTGTCGATCGGATTTTTAGTTTTTGCGCAATTTGCGTTTGAAATTTTTTTTTCCTGTCATTGGAATGCACTGTCTCCAATGCTTTTCAATGGTTAATGGCAAAACGTGCCCTGAGGCGATTGAAATGGCAGTTGAGCTCATTGATATGCGCAGGCAGACCCAGTTACTATGCCAACGCCTACGAAGGTCACATGACATCCCAAGGACAGAGCTTCTGCCACATAATATCAGCTCTTAAAGTGAAACCCACAGCACAAATGCAAATCTACCTTCATCACATGACACATGCCCCTGAGAGAGAATGTGTGCGCCAAAGTGGATTTAGAAGCCCAGTGAGCCACCCTGGCTCTTAAAGGGCCGACGTGCCTCAGTGATTCTTAAAGGGCCAGCGCACCGAAATGAGTCTTAAAGGGCCGGCGCGCCAAATCGAAAGCTGAGTGACCCCGGCCTCCAAATCGGACCTTGAGGGGCCCCGCCCACCAAATTGGACCCTGAGGGGCCCCGCCCACCAAATTGGACCCTGTGGGGCCCCGCCCACTAAATCGGATTCTGAAAGGCCCCAACCACAAAATCAGACCCTGAGGGGCCCCACCCACAAAATCGGACCCTGAGGGTCCCCGCTGACCAAATTGAACTCTGAGGGGCCCCACCCACCAAATCGGACCCAGAGTGGCCCGCCCACCAAATCAGACCTAGAGTGGCCCAGCTCACCAAATCGGACCCCGAGGGGCCCCACCCACCAAATCGGACCCCGAGGGGCCCCGCCCACCAAATCGGACCCCGAGGGTCCCCGCCCACCAAATCGGACCCCAAGGGTCCCCGCCAACCAAATTGGACCCTGATGGGCCCCGCCCACCAAATCAGACTATGATAGATCCTGCCCACCAAATCAGACCCTGAGGGGCCCAGCTCACCAAATCGGACCCAGAGTGGCCCCGCCCACCAAATTGGACCCTGAGGGGCCCCGCCCACCAAATCGGACCCTGAGGGGCCCCGCCCACCAAATCGGACCCTTAGGGGCCCCGCCCACTAAATCGGATTCTGAAAGGCCCCAACCACAAAATCAGAACCTGAGGGGCCCCACCCACAAAATCGGACCCTGAGGATCCCCGCTGACCAATTTGAACTCTGAGGGGCCCCGCCCACCAAATCGGACCCAGAGTGGCCCGCCCACCAAATCAGACCTAGAGTGGCCCGGCTCACCAAATCTGACCCCGAGGGGCCCCATCCACCGAATCGGACCCTGAGGGGCCCCGCCCACCAAATCGGACCCCGAGGGGCCCCGCCCACCAAATCGGACCCCGAGGGTCCCCGACAACCAAATTGGACCCTGATGGGCCCCACCCACCAAATCAGACTCTGATAGATCCCGCCCACCAAATCAGACCCTGAGGGGCCCAGCTCACCAAATCGGACCCAGAGTGGCCCCGCCCACCAAATCGGACCCAGAGTGGCCCCGCCCACCAAATCAGACCCAGAGTGGCCCCGCCCACCAAATTGTACCCTGAGAGGCCCCACCCAAAAAATCGGACCCTAAGGGGCCCCACCCACAAAATTGGACCCTGAGGGGCCCCGGCCACAAAATTGGACCCTGAGGGGCCCCACCCACAAAATCGGACCCTGAGGGGATCCGGCCACAACATCGGACCCTGAGTGGCCCCACTCAAAAAATCGGACCCTGAGGGGCCCTACCCACAAAATCGGACCCTGAGGGGCCCCAACCACAAAATCGGACCCTGACGGGCCCCGGCCACAAAATCGGACCCTGAGGGGCCCCGGCCACAAAATCGGACCCTGAGGGACCCCACCTTCAAAATTGAACCCTGAGGGGCCCCAACCACAAAATCGGATCCTGAGGGGCCCCACCCACAAAATTGGACCCTGAGGGGCCCCACCCACAAAATTGGACCCTCAGGGGCCCCGGCCACAAAATCGGACCCTGAGGGACCCCGGCCACAAAATCAGATACTGAGGGGCCCCAACCACAAAATCGGACTCTGAGAGGCTCCGGCCGCAAAATCGGACCCTGAGGGGCCCCAACCACAAAATCGAACCCTGAGAGGCACCGGCCACAAAATCGGACCCTGAGGGGCCCAGGACACAAAATTGGACCCTGAGGGGCCCCGGCCACAAAATCAGACCCTGAGGTGCCCAACCCACAAAATCAGACCCTGAGGGGCCCCGCCCACCAAATTAGACCCTGAGGGGCCCCACCCTTAAAATCGGACCCTGAGGGGCCCCAGCCACAAAATCAGACCCTGAGTGGCCCCAGCCACAAAATCGGACTCTGAGGGGCCCCACCCACAAAATCAGACCCTGAGGGGCCCCACCCACAAATCCAGACCCTGAGGGGACGGGGCCACAAAATCGGACCCTGAGGGGCCCCTCCCACCAAATTGGACCCTGAGGGGCCCCGCCCACCAAATCTGACCCTGAGGTGCCCCACCCACAAAATCAGGCCCTGAGGGCCCCACCCACAAAATCGGACCCTGAGGCCAAAGTGGCCCCTGAGAGGCACCCACAGTTAAAACGGATCCTGAGTTGAAAGTCTTGCAGGTGCAGCAGGCAAGTCTCTCTTAAAGGGGCAGCCTGGGCAGCATTTCAAACCAATATCTGTACTTCCTTCAGGAAATACACATCTAGTTATAGTGGTTTGAAAAAACCACTATATTGTAATCCGAACGCTGCTAACTTATTCTTCTTCTTATTATTATTATTATTAAGTTGATTTCCGCAATTAATACAGCCCGAACCGCTACACGCACAGACTCCGTTGAGGTGTCGTTTCGAAGCCAGCGTCCACGAGAGATGTGCTAAGTATTTTTCGTGTCGATCGGATTTTTAGTTTTTGCGCAATTTGCGTTTGAAATTTTTTTTTCCTGTCATTGGAATGCACTGTCTCCAATGCTTTTCAATGGTTAATGGCAAAACGTGCCCTGAGGCGATTGAAATGGCAGTTGAGCTCATTGATATGCGCAGGCAGACCCAGTTACTATGCCAACGCCTACGAAGGTCACATGACATCCCAAGGACAGAGCTTCTGCCACATAATATCAGCTCTTAAAGTGAAACCCACAGCACAAATGCAAATCTACCTTCATCACATGACACATGCCCCTGAGAGAGAATGTGTGCGCCAAAGTGGATTTAGAAGCCCAGTGAGCCACCCTGGCTCTTAAAGGGCCGACGTGCCTCAGTGATTCTTAAAGGGCCAGCGCACCGAAATGAGTCTTAAAGGGCCGGCGCGCCAAATCGAAAGCTGAGTGACCCCGGCCTCCAAATCGGACCTTGAGGGGCCCCGCCCACCAAATTGGACCCTGAGGGGCCCCGCCCACCAAATTGGACCCTGTGGGGCCCCGCCCACTAAATCGGATTCTGAAAGGCCCCAACCACAAAATCAGACCCTGAGGGGCCCCACCCACAAAATCGGACCCTGAGGGTCCCCGCTGACCAAATTGAACTCTGAGGGGCCCCACCCACCAAATCGGACCCAGAGTGGCCCGCCCACCAAATCAGACCTAGAGTGGCCCAGCTCACCAAATCGGACCCCGAGGGGCCCCACCCACCAAATCGGACCCCGAGGGGCCCCGCCCACCAAATCGGACCCCGAGGGTCCCCGCCCACCAAATCGGACCCCAAGGGTCCCCGCCAACCAAATTGGACCCTGATGGGCCCCGCCCACCAAATCAGACTATGATAGATCCTGCCCACCAAATCAGACCCTGAGGGGCCCAGCTCACCAAATCGGACCCAGAGTGGCCCCGCCCACCAAATTGGACCCTGAGGGGCCCCGCCCACCAAATCGGACCCTGAGGGGCCCCGCCCACCAAATCGGACCCTTAGGGGCCCCGCCCACTAAATCGGATTCTGAAAGGCCCCAACCACAAAATCAGAACCTGAGGGGCCCCACCCACAAAATCGGACCCTGAGGATCCCCGCTGACCAATTTGAACTCTGAGGGGCCCCGCCCACCAAATCGGACCCAGAGTGGCCCGCCCACCAAATCAGACCTAGAGTGGCCCGGCTCACCAAATCTGACCCCGAGGGGCCCCATCCACCGAATCGGACCCTGAGGGGCCCCGCCCACCAAATCGGACCCCGAGGGGCCCCGCCCACCAAATCGGACCCCGAGGGTCCCCGACAACCAAATTGGACCCTGATGGGCCCCACCCACCAAATCAGACTCTGATAGATCCCGCCCACCAAATCAGACCCTGAGGGGCCCAGCTCACCAAATCGGACCCAGAGTGGCCCCGCCCACCAAATCGGACCCAGAGTGGCCCCGCCCACCAAATCAGACCCAGAGTGGCCCCGCCCACCAAATTGTACCCTGAGAGGCCCCACCCAAAAAATCGGACCCTAAGGGGCCCCACCCACAAAATTGGACCCTGAGGGGCCCCGGCCACAAAATTGGACCCTGAGGGGCCCCACCCACAAAATCGGACCCTGAGGGGATCCGGCCACAACATCGGACCCTGAGTGGCCCCACTCAAAAAATCGGACCCTGAGGGGCCCTACCCACAAAATCGGACCCTGAGGGGCCCCAACCACAAAATCGGACCCTGACGGGCCCCGGCCACAAAATCGGACCCTGAGGGGCCCCGGCCACAAAATCGGACCCTGAGGGACCCCACCTTCAAAATTGAACCCTGAGGGGCCCCAACCACAAAATCGGATCCTGAGGGGCCCCACCCACAAAATTGGACCCTGAGGGGCCCCACCCACAAAATTGGACCCTCAGGGGCCCCGGCCACAAAATCGGACCCTGAGGGACCCCGGCCACAAAATCAGATACTGAGGGGCCCCAACCACAAAATCGGACTCTGAGAGGCTCCGGCCGCAAAATCGGACCCTGAGGGGCCCCAACCACAAAATCGAACCCTGAGAGGCACCGGCCACAAAATCGGACCCTGAGGGGCCCAGGACACAAAATTGGACCCTGAGGGGCCCCGGCCACAAAATCAGACCCTGAGGTGCCCAACCCACAAAATCAGACCCTGAGGGGCCCCGCCCACCAAATTAGACCCTGAGGGGCCCCACCCTTAAAATCGGACCCTGAGGGGCCCCAGCCACAAAATCAGACCCTGAGTGGCCCCAGCCACAAAATCGGACTCTGAGGGGCCCCACCCACAAAATCAGACCCTGAGGGGCCCCACCCACAAATCCAGACCCTGAGGGGACGGGGCCACAAAATCGGACCCTGAGGGGCCCCTCCCACCAAATTGGACCCTGAGGGGCCCCGCCCACCAAATCTGACCCTGAGGTGCCCCACCCACAAAATCAGGCCCTGAGGGCCCCACCCACAAAATCGGACCCTGAGGCCAAAGTGGCCCCTGAGAGGCACCCACAGTTAAAACGGATCCTGAGTTGAAAGTCTTGCAGGTGCAGCAGGCAAGTCTCTCTTAAAGGGGCAGCCTGGGCAGCATTTCAAACCAATATCTGTACTTCCTTCAGGAAATACACATCTAGTTATAGTGGTTTGAAAAAACCACTATATTGTAATCCGAACGCTGCTAACTTATTCTTCTTCTTATTATTATTATTATTAAGTTGATTTCCGCAATTAATACAGCCCGAACCGCTACACGCACAGACTCCGTTGAGGTGTCGTTTCGAAGCCAGCGTCCACGAGAGATGTGCTAAGTATTTTTCGTGTCGATCGGATTTTTAGTTTTTGCGCAATTTGCGTTTGAAATTTTTTTTTCCTGTCATTGGAATGCACTGTCTCCAATGCTTTTCAATGGTTAATGGCAAAACGTGCCCTGAGGCGATTGAAATGGCAGTTGAGCTCATTGATATGCGCAGGCAGACCCAGTTACTATGCCAACGCCTACGAAGGTCACATGACATCCCAAGGACAGAGCTTCTGCCACATAATATCAGCTCTTAAAGTGAAACCCACAGCACAAATGCAAATCTACCTTCATCACATGACACATGCCCCTGAGAGAGAATGTGTGCGCCAAAGTGGATTTAGAAGCCCAGTGAGCCACCCTGGCTCTTAAAGGGCCGACGTGCCTCAGTGATTCTTAAAGGGCCAGCGCACCGAAATGAGTCTTAAAGGGCCGGCGCGCCAAATCGAAAGCTGAGTGACCCCGGCCTCCAAATCGGAGGCTGAGCCACCACGGCCTCCAAATCGGAGGCTGAACCACCCCGGCCTCCAAATCGGAGGCTGAGCCTCCAAATCGGACCCACTGTGGCCCCGCTCAAAAAATTAGACCCAGAGTAGCACAGCCCACCAAATCGGATCCTGAGGGGACCCGCCCACCAAATCGGACCCTGAAGGGCCCCGTCCACCAAATCGGACCCTGAGGAGCCCCGCCCACCAAATCAGACCCTGAGAAGCCCCGCCCACCAAATCGGACCCAGAGTGACCCCGCCCACCAAATCGGACCCTGAAGGGCCCCGCCCATCAAATCGGACCCAGAGTGGCCCCGCCCCCCAAATCGGACCCAGAGGGGCCCCGCCCATCAAATCGGACCCTGAGGGGCCCCGCCCACCAAATCGGAACCTGAGGAGCCCCGCCCACCAAATCGGACCCAGATTGACCCCGCCCACCAAATCGACCACGAGGAGCCCCGCCCACCAAATCGGACCCAGATTGACCCCGCCCACCAAATCGGACCCTGAAGGGCCCCGCCCACCAAATCGGACCCGGAAGGGCCCCGCCCACCAAATCGGACCCAGGGGGCCCCGCCCACCAAATCGGACCATGAAAGGCCCCGCCCACCAAATCGGACCATGAGGGGCACCGCCCACTAAATCGGACCCAGAGTGGCCCCCGCCCACCAAAATGGACCCAGGGGGCTCCAACCACAAAATCAGACCGTAAGGGGCCCCACCCACAAAATCGGACCCTGATTGGGCCCGGCCACAAAATCAGACCCTGAGGGGCCCCAACCACAAAATCAGACCCTGAGAGACCCCGGCCACAAAATCGAACCTAGAGGGGCCCCAGTCACAAAATAGGACCCTCAGGGGCCCAGGTCACGAAATCGGACCCTGAGGGGCCCCACCCACAAAATCAGACCCTGAGGGGCCCCGCCTATCAAATTAGACCCTGAGGGGCCCCACCCTCAAAATCAGACCCTGAGGGGTCCCACCCTCAAAATCAGACCCTGAGGGGCCCCAGCCACAAAATTGGACCCTGAGGGGCCCCACCCACAAATCCAGACCCTGAGGGGACCTGGCCACAAAATCGGACCTGAGAGACCCCGGCCACAAAATCGGACCCTGAGGGGCCCCAACCACAAAATCGGACCTGAGAGACCCCGGCCACAAAATCGGACCCTGAGGGGCCCCAACCACAAAATCAGACCCTGAGGGGCCCCAGTCACAAAATCGGACCCTGAGGGGCCCCACCCACAAAATCAGACCCTGAGGGACCCCAGCCACAAAATCAGAACCTGAGGGGCCCCAACAACAAAATCAGAACCTGAGGGTCCCCTCCCACAAAATCAGACCATGAGGGACCCCACCCACAAAATCGGACCCTGAGGGGCCCCGTCCACCAAATTAGACCCTGAGGGGCCCCACCCTCAAAATCGGTCGCTGAGGGGCCCCACCCACAAATCCAGACCCTGAGGGGACCCGGCCACAAAATCGGACCCTGAGAGACCCCGGCCACAAAATCGGACCCTGATGGGCCCCAGTCACAAAATCGGACCCTGAGGGGCCCCACCCACAAAATCAGAACCTGAGGGGCCCCAACCACAAAATCAGAACCTGAGGGGCCCCACCCACAAAATCAGACCATGAGGGACCCCACCCACAAAATCGGACCCTGAGGGGCCCCGCCCACCAAATTAGACCATGAGGGGCCCCACCCTCAAAATCGGTCGCTGAGGGGCCCCACCCACAAAATCGGATCCTGAGAGACCCCGGCCACAAAATCGAACTCAGAGGGGCCTCAGTCACAAAATCAGACCCTAAGGGGCCCCGGCCACAAAATCGGACCCTGAGTGGCCCCACCCACAAAATCAGACCCTGAGGGACCCCAGCCACAAAATCGGACCCTGAGGGGCCCCACCCACAAAATCGGACCCTGAGGGGCCCCACCCACAAAATCGGACCCTGAGTGTCCCCGCCCACAAAATTAGACCCTGAGGGGCCCCACCGTCAAAATCAGACCCTGAGGGGCCACAGCCACAAAATCAGACCATGAGGGGCCCCAGCCACAAAATCGGACCCTGAGGGGCCCCACCCACAAAATCGGACCCTGATGGGCCCCACCCACAAATCCAGACCCTGAGGGGCCCCACCCACAAAATCGGACCCTGATGGGCCCCACCCACAAATCCAGACCCTGATGGGCCCCAACCACAAAATCAGACCCTGAGGGCCCCAGTCACAAAATTGGACCCTGAGGGGCCCCACCCACAAAATCAGAACCTGAGGGGCCCCAACCACAAAATCAGAACCTGAGGGGCCCCACCCACAAAATCAGACCATGAGGGACCCCACCCACAAATCCAGACCCTGAGGGGACCCGGCCACAAAATCGGACCCTGAGGGGCTCCGCCCACCAAATTGGATTCTGAAAGGCCCCAACCACAAAATCGGACCCTGAGGGGCCCCGCTGACCAAATTGAACTCTGAGGGGCCCCGCCCACCAAATTAGACCTAGAGTGGCCCCGCTCACCAAATCGGACCCCGAGGGTCCCCACCCACCAAATCGGACCCCGAGGGTCCCCGCCCACCAAATCAGACCCCGAGGGTCCCCGCCCACCAAATCGGACTCTGAGGGTCCCCGCCCACCAAATCAGACCCCGAGGGGCCCCGCCCACCAAATCGGACCCCGAGGGTTCCCGCCCACCAAACTGGACCCTGAGGGGCCCCGCCCACTAAATCGGACTCTGATAGATCCCGCCCACCAAATCAGACCCTGAGGGGCCCCGCTCACCAAATCGGACCCTGAGGGGCCCCGCTCACCAAATCGGATGCTGAGGGGCCCCACCCACCAAATCGGACCCTGAGGGGCCCCGGCCACAAAATCAGACCCTGAGGGGCCCCACCCACAAAATCGGACCCTGAGGGGCCCCGGCCACAATATTGGACCCTGAGGGACCCCACCCACCAAATCAGCCCCTGAGGGGACCCGGCCACCAAATTGGACCCTGAGGGGCCCCACCCACCAAATCGGACCCTGAGGTGCCAAACCCACAAAATCGGGCCCAGAGGGCCCCACCCACAAAATCGGACCCTGAGGCCAAAGTGGCCCCTGAGAGGCACCCAGAGTTAAAACGGATCCTGAGTTGAAAGTCTTGCAGGTGCAGCAGGCAAGTCTCTCTTAAAGGGGCAGCCCAGGCACCATTTCAAACCACTATCTGTACTTCCTTCAGGAAATACACATCTAGTATTAATGTTGTAATCCGAACGCTGCTAACTTTTTCTTTTTATTCAGTTGATTTCCGCAATTAATGCGGCCCGAACCGCTACACGCACAGACTCCGTTGAGGTGACGTTTCGAAGCCAGCGTCCACGAGAGGTGTGTTAAGCATTTTTCGTGTCGATCGGATTTGTAGTTTTTGCGCAATTTGCGTTTGAAAATTTGTTTTCCCGTTATTGGAATGCGTGTCTCAATGCTTTTCAATTGGCAACTTAAAACGTGCCCTGAGGCAATTCAAATGGCAGTTAAGCTCATTGATATGCGCAGGCACACCCATTTACTATGCCAACGCCTAAAAACGTCACATGACGCCCCCAGGACAGAGCTTTTGGCACATATTAACTCTTAAAGCGAAACCCACAGCACAAATGCAAATCTAGCCTCATCACATGAAGCATGCCCCTGAGAGAGAATGTGCGCCAAAGTGGATTTAGAAGCCCAGTGAGCCACCCTGTCTCTAAAACAGCCGATGCGCCAAAGTGATTCTTAAAGGGCCAGCGCGCCAAATCAGAGGCTTAGCCACCCCGGCCTCCAAATTGGAGGCTGATCGACCCTGGCCTCCAAATCGGACCCAGCGTGGCCCCGCTCAAGAAATCGGACCCAGAGGGGCTCCGCTCACCAAATCGGACTCAGAGTGGCCCCGCCCAGCAAATCGGACTCAGAGTAGCCCCGCCCACCAAATCGGCCCCCCGAGTGGCCCCACCCACCAAATCGTCCCCCGAGTGGCCCCGCCCACCATATCGGGCCCCGAGTGGCCCCGCCCACCATATCGGGCCCCGAGTGACCCCACTCACCATATCGGGCCCCGAGTGGCCCCGCCCACCAAATCGACCCCCGAGTGGCCCCGCCCACCAAATCGACCCCAGAGTGGCCCCGCCCACCAAATCGACCCCCGAGTGGCCCCACCCGCCAAATCGGCCCCCGAGTAGCCCCACCCGCCAAATCGGCCCCCGAGTGGCCCCGCACACCAAATTGGCCCCCGAGTGGCCCCGGCCAGAAAATCAGAACCTGAGGGGCCCCGCCCACCAAATCAGACCCAGAGTGGCCCCACCCACAAAATCGGAACCTGAGGGGCCCCAACTACAAAATCGGACCCTGAGGGGCCACACCCACAAAATCAGACCCTGAGGGGCCACACCCACAAAATAGGAGCCTCAGGGATCCCGGCCAACAATTTAAGCCCTGAGGAGTCCAGGCCAAGGAATCAAATCCTGAGGGGCCCCAACCACAAAATCAGACAGTGAGGGGTCCCAACCACAAAATCGGACCCTGGGGGCCCCGGACACAAAATCAGACCCTGAGGGGCCCCGGCCAGAAAATCGGATCCTGAGGGGCCCAACCCCCAAAATCGGACCCTGAGGGGCCCCGGCCAGAACATCGGACCCTGAGGGGCCCCTCCCACCAAATTGGACCCTGAGGGGCCCCGCCCACCAAATCAGACCCTGAGGGGACCCGCCCGCCAAATCATGCCCTGAGGGGCCCCGCCCACCAAATAGGACCCTGAGGGGCTCCGCCCACCAAATCGGACCCTGAGGGGCCCCGCCCACCAAATCAGACCGAGTAGCCCCGCCCAAAAAACGGACCCTGAGTGGCTCCACCTACCAAATCGGACCCTGAGTGGCTCCACCCACCAAATCGGACCCTGAGTGGCCCCTCCCACAAAATCGGACCCTGAGGGGCCCCGGCCACAAAATCGGACCCTGAGGGGCCCCAACCACAAAATCAGACCCTGAGAGGTCCCAACCACAAAATCGGACCCTGAGGGGCCCCGGACACAAAATCGGACCCTGAGGGGCCCAACCACAAAATCGGACCCTGAGGGGCCCAACCCACAAAATCGGACCCTGAGGGGCCCCAACCACAAAATCAGACCCTGAGGGGCCCCACTTACAATATCGGACCCTGAGGGGCCCCACTCACAAAATCGGACCCTGAGGGGCCACACCCACAAAATCTGACCCTGAGGGGCCACACCCTCAAAATCTGACCTTAGGGGCCACACCCACAAAATCAGACCCTGAGGGGCCACACCCACAAAATAGGAGCCTGAGGGATCCCGGCCAACAATTCAAGCCCTGAGGAGCCCAGGCCAAGGAATCAGATCCTGAGGAGCCCCATCCCTGAGGCCAAAGTGGCCCCTCAGAGGCACTCACAGTTAAAACGGATCCTGAGTTGAAAGTCTTGCAGGGGCAGCAGGCAAGTCTCTCTTAAAGGGGCAGCCGGGTACGATTTCGAACCACTATCTGTACTTCCTTCAGGAAATACACATCTAGTATTACAATTATAATGCGCCAATCACAAATTATTCAGTTGATTTCCGCAATTAATGCGGCCCGAACCGCTAAACGCACAGACTCTGTTGAGGTGTCATTTCGAAGCCAGCGTCCACGAGAGGTGTGCTAAGTATTTTTTGTGTCGATCGGAAAAGTAGTTTTTGTGCAATTTGCATTTCAAAATTTTTTTTCCCGTCATTGGAATGCACTGTCTCAATGCTTTTCAATGGGAAGCTTAAAACATGCCCTGAGGCGATTGAAATGGCAGTTGAGCTCATTGATATGCGCAGGCACACCCAGTTACTATGCCAACGCTTACGAACTTCACTTGACCCCCTGGACAGAGCTTCTGCCACATAATATCAGCTCTTAAAGCGAAACCCACAGCACAAATGCAAATCTAGCTTCATCACATGACACATGCCCCTGAGAGAGAATGTGCGCCAAAGTGGATTTAGAAGCCCAGTAAGCCACCCTGGCTCTTAAAGGGCCGACGTGCTAAAGTGATTCTTAAAGGGCCGGCGCACCGAAATGAGTCTTAAAGGGCCAGCGCGCCAAATCGAAAGCTGAGTGACCCCAGGCTCCAAATCGGAGGCTGAGCCACCCCGGCCTCCAAATCGGAGGCTGAGCCACCCTGGCCTCCAAATGGGACCCAGTGTGGCACCGCTAAAAAAATCAGACCGAGTGGCACAGCCCACCAAATCGGATCCTGAGGGGCCCCGCCCACCAAATCAGACTCCGAGTGGCCCCGCCCACCAAATCAGACCCTGAAGTGCCCCATCCACCAAATCGGACTCTGAGGAGCCCTGCCCACCAAATCGGACCCTGAGGAGCCCCGCCCACCAAATCGGACCCAGAGTGACCCCGCCCACCAAATCGGACCCAGAGTGACCCCGCCCACCAAATCGGACCCAGAGTGACCCCGCCCACGAAATCGGACCCTGAAGGATCCCGCCCACCAAATCGGACCCAGAGGGGCCCCGCCCATCAAATTGGACCCTGAGGAGCCCCGCCCACCAAATCGGACCCAGAGTGACCCCGCCCACCAAATCGGACCCTGAAGGGCCCCGCCCACCAAATCGGACCCAGAGGGGCCCCCCACCAAATCGGACCATGAGGGGCACCGCCCACTAAATCGGACCCAGAGTGGGCCCAGCCACAAAATCAGACCCTGAGGGGCCCCAACCACAAAATCGGACCCTGAGAGACCCCGGCCACAAAATCGGACCCTGAGGGGCCCCGGCCACAAAATCGGACCCTGAGGGGCCCCGGCCACAAAATCGGACCCTGAGGGGCCCCACCCACAAAATCGGACCCTGAGGGGCCCCACCAGCAAATCGGACCCTGAGGGGCCCCACCCGCAAAATCGGACCCTGAGGGGCCCCACCCGCAAAATCGGACCCTGAGGGGCCCCGGCCACAAAATCGGACCCTGATGGGCCCCGGCCACATAATCGGACCCTGAGGGGCCCCACCCCAAAATCGGACCATAAGGGGCCCCACCCACAAAATCGGATCCTGAGGGGCCCCACCCACCAAATCAGACCCTGAGGCCAAAGTGGCCCCTGAGAGGCACCCACACTTAAAACGGATCCTGAGTTGAAATTATTGCAGGGGCAGCAGGCAAGTCTCTCTTAAAGGGGCAGCCCGGGCACCATTTCAAACCACTATCTGTACTTCCTTCAGGAAATACACATCTAGTATTAATGTTGTAATCCGAACGCTGCTAACTTATTCTTTTTATTCAGTTGATTTCCGCAATTAATGTGGCCCGAACCGCTACATGCACAGACTCCGTTGAGGTGTCGTTTCGAAGCCAGCGTCCACGAGAGGTGTGCTAAGTAATTGCCATGTCGATCGGATCTGTAGGTTTTGCACAATTCGCATTAGAAAATTTTTTTTCCCGTCATTGGAATGTATTGTCTCAATGCTTTTCAATGGGGAAATTTTGCCGTAGAGAAAACATGCCCTGAGGCGATTCAAATGGCAGTTAAGCTCATTGATATGCGCAGGCACACCCAGTTACTATGCCAACGCCTACAAACTTCACATGACGCCCCCAGGACACAGATTCTGGCAGATAATATCAGCTCTTAAAGCTAAACCAACAGCACAAATGCAAATCTAGCTTCATCACATGACGCATGCCCCTGAGAGAGAATGTACGCCAAAGTGGATTTAGAAGCCCAGTGCGTCAAGCTAGCTCTTAAACGGCCAACGCGCCTAAGTGATTCTTAAAAGGCCGGCGCACCAAAATGAGCTTTAAAGGGCCGGCGCGCCAAATCGAAAGCTGAGTGACCCAGGCTCCAAATCGGAGGGTGATTGACCCTGGCCTACAAATCGGAGGCTGAGCCACCCAGGCCTCCAAATCGGACCCGGAGTGGACCCACCCACCAAATTGGACCCAGAGTGGCCCCGCCCACCAAATTGGACCCAGAGTGGCCCCGCCCACCAAATTGGACCCTGAGGGGTCCTGCCCACCAAATTGGACCCTAAGGGGCCCCGCCCACCTAATCAGACCCTGAGGGGTCCTGCCCACCAAATCGGACCCTTAGGGGCCCCGCCCACCTAATCACACCCTGAGGGGCCCCGCCCACCAAATCGGACCCAGAGTGGCCCCGCCCACCAAATCGGACCTTGAGGGGTCCTGCCCACCAAATTGGACCATGAGGGGCCCCGCCCTCCAAATCAGAACCTGAGGGGCCCCGACCACCAAATCGGACCCTGAGGGGCCCCGCCTACCAAATCGGACCCTGTGGGGCCCCAATCACCAAATCGAACCCTGTGGGGCCCGCCCACCATATCGGACCCTGTGGGGCCCCAATCACCAAATTGGACCCTGAGGGGCCCCGGCTACAAAATCGGACCCTGAGGGGCCCCAGTCACGAAATCGGACCCTGAGGGGCGACGGCCACAAAATCGGACCCTGAGGGGCCCCAACCACAAAATCAGACCCTGAGGGGCCCCGGCCACAAAATCGGACCCTGAGGGCCCCCAACCACAAAACCGGACCCTGAGGGGCCCCAACCACAATATCGGACCCTGAGGATCCCCAACCACAAAAGCGGACCATGAGGGGCCCCGGCAACAAAATCGGACTCTGAGAGACCCCGGCCACAAAATCGAACCAAGAGGGGCCCCACCCACAAAATTGGACCCTGAGGGGACCCGCCCACCAAATCAGACCCTCAGGGGCCCGGCCACAAAATCGGAACCTGAGGGGCCCCGCCCTCAAAATTGGACCCTGAGAGGCCCCGCCCACCAAATTGGACCCTGAGGCGCCCCACCAACAAAATCGGACTCTGAGGGGCCCACCCACAAAATCGGACCCTGAGGGCCCCCAACCACAAAATCGGACCCTAAGGGGCCCCAACCACAAAATCGGACCCTGAGGGGCCCCGGCCACAAAATTGGACCCTGAGAAACCCCGGCCACAAAAGCGAACCCAGAGGGGCCCCAGCCACAAAATCGGACCCTGAGGGGTCCCTCTCACCAAATCGGACCCTGAGGGTCCCCGCCCACAAAATCGGACCCTTAGGGGCCCCGCCCTCAAAATCGGACCCTGAGGGGCCCCGCCCACCAAATCGGACCCTGAGGGTCCCCACCAACCTAATCGGACTCTGAGGGGCCAAACCCACAAAATCGGACCCTGAGGGGCCCCACCCTCAAAATCGGACCCTGAGGGGCCCAACCAACAAAATCGGACCCTGGGGGCCCCAGCCACAAAATCAGACCCTGAGGGGCCCCGGCCACAAAATCGGACCCTGAGGGGCCCCGGCAACAAAATCGGACCCTGAGGGGCCCCAACTACAAAATCAGACCCTGAGGGACCCCGGCCACAAAATCGGACCCTGAGGGCCCCCAACCACAAAACCGAACCCTGAGGGGCCCCAACCACAAAATCGGACCCTGAGGGTCCCCACCCTCAAAATCGGACCCTAAGGGGCCCAACCAACAAAATCGGACCCTGAGGGGCCCCAGCCACAAAATCAGACCCTGAGGGGCCTCGGCCACAAAATCGGACCCTGAGGGGCCCCGGCCACAAAATCGGACCCTGAGGGGTCCCGGCCACAAAATCGGACCCTGAGAGGCCCCACCCACAAAATCAGACCGTGAGGGGCCCCTGCCTTAAATTCAGACCCTAAGGGGCCCCGGCCATAAAATCGGACCCTGAGGGGCCCCGGCCACAAAATCGTACCCTGAGGGGCCCCACCCACAAAATCAGACCATGAGGGGCCCCACCCACAAAATCGAACCCTGAGGTGCCCCACCCTTTAAATCGGACCCTAAAGAGACCCACCCACAAAATCGGACCCTGAGGGGCCACACCCACAAAATCGGACCCTGAGAGGCCACACCCACAAAATCAGACCCTGAGGGCCCCCACCCACAAAATTGGACCCTGAGGAATCCCGGCCACTAATTCAAATCCTGAGGAGCCCAGGCCACCGAATCGGATCCTGAGGGGCCCCACCCACCAAATCAGACCCTGAGGCCAAAGTGGCCCCTGAGAGGCACCCACATTTAAAACGGATCCTGAGTTGAAAGTCTTGCAGGGGCAGCAGCCAAGTCTCTCTTAAAGGGGCAGCCCAGGCACCATTTCAAACCACTATCTGTACTTCCTTCAGGAAATACACATCTAGTTATAGTGGTTTGAAAAAAACACTATATTGTAATCCGAACGCTGCTAACTTATTCTTCTTATTATTATTATTATTAAGTTGATTTCCGCAATTAATACAGCCCGAACTGCTACACACACAGACTCCGTTGAGGTGTCGTTTCGAAGCCAGCGCCCATGAGAGGTGTGCTAAGTATTTTTCGTGTGAATCAGATTTGTAGTTTTTGCGCAATTTGCGTTAGAAATTTTTTTTTCCCGTCATTGGAATGCACTGTCTCCAATGCATTTGAATTGGGAAATGGCAAAACATGCCCTGAGGCGATTGAAATGGCAGTTGAGCTCATTGATATGCGCAGGCAGAACCCGTTACTATGCCAACGCCTACGAACGTCACATGACATCTCCAGAACAGAGCTTCTGCCACATAATATCAGCTCTTAAAGCGAAACCCACAGCACAAATGCAAATCTAGCTTCATCACATGACACATGCCTCTGAGAGAGAAGGTGCGCCAAAGTGTATTTAGAAGCCCAGTGGGCCAAACTGGCTCTTAAAGGGCCGAAGTGCAAAAGTGACTTTTAAAGGGCCGGCGCACCGAAATGAGTCTTAAAGGGCCAACACGCCAAATGAGTGACCACAGGCTCCAAATGGGAGGCTGATCGACCCCCGGCCTCCAAATCGGAGGCTGAGCCACCCCGGACTCCAGATAGGAGGCTGAGCCACCCCGGCCTCCAGATCGGAGGCTGAGCCACCCCGGCCTCCAAATCGGAGGCTGAGCCACCCCGGCCTTCAAATCGGAGGCTGAGCGACCCCGGCCTCCAAATCGGAGGCTGATCGACCCCGGCCTCCAATTCGGAGGCTGATCGACCACGGCCTACAAATCGGAGGCTGATCGACCCCGGCCTCCAAATCGGAGGCTGATCTACCCCGGCCTCCAAATCGGAGGCTGAGCCACCCCGGCCTCCAAATCGGAGGCTGAGCCACCCCGGCCTCCAAATCGGAGGCTGAGCCACCCCGGCCTCCAAATCGGAGGCTGATCGACCCCGGCCTCCAAATCGGAAGCTGATCGACCCCGGCCTCCAAATCGGAGGCTGAGCCACCCCGGCCTCCAAATCGGAGGCTGAGCCACCCCGGCCTCCAAATCGGAGGCTGAGCCACCCCGGCCTTCAAATCGGAGGCTGAGCGACCCCAGCCTCCAAATCGGAGGCTGAGCCACCCCGGCCCCCAAATCGGAGGCTGAGCCACCCCGGCCTCCAAATCGGAGGCTGAGCCACCCCGGCCTCCAAATCGGAGACTGATCCACCCTGGCCTCCAAATCGGAGGCTGAGCCACCTCGGCCTCCAAATCGGAGGCTGAGCCACCCCGGCCTCCAAATCGGAGGCTGAGCCACCCCGGCCTCCAAATCGGAGGCTGAGCCACCCCGGCCTCCAAATCGGAGGCTGAGCCACCCCGGCCTCCAAATCGGAGGCTGAGCCACCCCGGCCTCCAAATCGGAGGCTGAGCTACCCCGGCCTCCAAATCGGAGGCTGAGCCACCCCGGCATCCAAATCGGAGGCTGATCGACCCCGGCATCCAAATCGGAGGCTGATCGACCCCGGCCTCCAAATCGGAGGCTGATCGACCCCGGCCTCCAAATGGGAGGCTGATCGACTCCGGCCTCCAAATGGTAGGCTGATCGACCCCGGCCTCCAAATGGGAGGCTGAGCCACCCCGGCCTCCAAATGGGAGGCTGAGCCACCCCGGCCTCCAATTCGGAGGCTGATCGACCCCGGCCTCCAAATCGGAGGCTGATCGAACCCGGCCTCCAAATCGGAGGCTGATCTACCCCGGCCTCCAAATCGGAGGCTGAGCCACCCCGGCCTCCAAATCGGAGGCTGAGCCACCCCGGCCTCCAAATCGGAGGCTGATCGACCCCGGCCTCCAAATCGGAGGCTGATCGACCCCGGCCTCCAAATCGGAGGCTGATCGACCCCGGCCTCCAAATCGGAGGCTGATCGACCCCAGCCTCCAAATCGGAGGCTGAGCCACCCCGGCCTCCAAATCGGAGGCTGAGCCACCCCGGCCTCCAAATCGGAGGCTGATCCACCCCGGCCTCCAAATCGGAGGCTCTTTGACCTCGGCCTCCAAATCGGAAGCTCATCGACCCCGGCCTCCAAATCTTACCCAGAGTGGCCCCGCCTACCAAATCGGACCCAGAGAGGCCCTGCCCTCCAAACCGGACCCTGAGGGGCCCCGCCCACTAAATCGGACCCAGAGTGGCCCCACCCACCAAATCGGACCCAGAGGGTCTCCGCCCACAAAATCAGACCCTAAGGGGCCCAACCCACCAAATCTGACCCTGAGGGGCCCCAACCACAAAATCGGACCCTGATTGGTCCCAACCACAAAATCAGACCCTGAGGGGCCCCGGCCACAAAATCGGACCCTGAGGGGCCCAACCCACATAATCGGACCCTGAGGGGCCACGGCCAGAAAATCGGACCCTGAGGGGATCCGGCCACAAAATCAGACCCTGAGGGGCCCCGGCCACAAAATCGGACCCTGAGGGGCTCCACTCACAAAATCGGAACCTGAGGGGCCCCACCCACAAAAACCCAAAGTGGCCTCTGAGAGGCACTCACAGTTAAAACGGATCCTGAGTTGAAAGTCTTGCAGGGGCAGCAGGCAAGTCTCTCTTAAAGGGGCAGCCCGGGCACCATTTCAAACCACTATCTGTACTTCCTTCAGGAAATACACATCTAGTTATAGTGGTTTGAAAAAACCACTATTTTGTAATCCGAACGCTGCTAACTTATTCTTCTTCTTATTATTATTATTATTATTAAGTTGATTTCCGCAATTAATGCAGCCCGAACTGCTACACGCACAGACTCCGTTGAGGTGTCGTTTCGAAGCCAGCGTCCATGAGAGGTGTGCTAAGTATTTTTCGTGTCGATCGGATTTGTAGTTTTTGCGCAATTTGCGTTTGAAAATTTTTTTTCCCGTCATTGGAATGCACTGTGTCAATGCTTTTCAATGGGAAGCTTAAAACGTGCCCTGAGGCGATTGAAATGGCAGTTGAGCTCATTGATATGCGCAGGCAGACCCAGTTACTATGCCAACGCCTACGAACGTCACATGACATCTCCAGAACATAGCTTCTGCCACATAATATCAGCTCTTAAAGCTAAACCCATGGCACAAATGCAAATCTAGCTTCATCCCATGACGCATGCCCCTGAGAGAGAATGTGTGCGCCAAAGTGGATTTAGAAGCCCCGTGAACCACCCTGGCTCTTAAAGGGCCGACGCGCCAAATTGATTCTTAAAGAGCCGGCGCACCAAAATGAGTCTTAAAGGGCCGGCGCGCCAAATCGAAAGCTGAGTGACCCAAGGCTCCAAATCGGAGGCTGATAGACCCTGGCCTACAAAAAGGAGGCTGAGCAACCCTGGCATCCAAATCGGACCCAGAGTGGCCCCGCCCACGAAGTCGGACCCAGAGTGGCCTCGCCCACCAAATCAGACCCAGAGTGGCCCCGCCCACCAAATTGGACCCTGAGGAGCCCCACCCACAAAATCGGACCCTGAAAGCCCCACCCACAAAATCGGACCCTGAGGGGCCCCACCCACAAAATCGGACCCTGAGGGGCCCCACCCACAAAATCGGACCCTGACTGGCCCCGGCCACAAAATCGGACCCTGACGGGACCCGGCCACAAAATCGGACCCTGAGGGACCCCACCTACAAAATTGAACCCCGAGGGGCCCCAACCACAAAATCGGACCCTGAGGGGCCCCAACCACAAAATTGGACCCAGAGTGGACCTGCCCACCAAAATGGACCCAGGGGGCTCCACCCACAAAATCAGACCCTAAGGGGCCCCACCCACAAAATCGGACCCTGAGTAGACCCGGCCACAAAATCAGACCCTGAGGGGCCCCAACCACAAAATCGGACCCTGAGGGGCCCCGGCCACAAAATCGGACCCTGAGGGGCCCCAGCCACAAAATCGGACCCTGAGGGGCCCCAGCCACAAAATCGGACCCTGAGGGTCCCCGGCCACAAAATCGGACCCTGAGCGGCCCAACCACAAAATCGGACCTTGAGGGGCCCCGGCCACAAAATCGGACCCTGAGGGGCCCCAGCCACAAAATCGGACCCTGAGGGGCCCCGGCCACGAAATCGGACCCTGACGGGTGCCGGCCACAAAATCGGACCCTGAGGGTCCCCAAACACAAAACCGGACCCTGAGGGGCCCCAACCACAAAACCGGACCCTGAGGGGCCCCAACCACAAAATCGGACCCTGAGGGGCCCCGGCCACAAAATCGGACCCTGAGAGACCCCGGCCACAAAATCGAACCCAGAGGGGCCCCACCCACAAAATTGGACCCTGAGCGCCCCCAACCACAAAATCGGCCCTGAGGGGCCCCAACCCCAAAATCGGACCCTGAGGGGCCCCGGCCACAAAATCAGACCCTGAGGGCCCCCAACCACAAAATAGGACCCTAAGGGGCCCCACCCTCAAAATCGGACCCTGAGTAGACCCGGCCACAAAATCAGACCCTGAGGGGCCCCAACCACAAAATCGGACCCTGAGGGGCCCAGGCCACAAAATCGAACCCTGAGGGCCCCACCCTCAAAATCGGATCCTGAGGGGCCCAACCAACAAAATCGGACTCTGAGGGGCCCCAGCCACAAAATCGGACACTGAGGGGCCCCACCCACAAAATCGGACTCTGAGGGGACCCGGCCACAAAATCGGACCCTGAGCGGCCCAACCACAATATCGGACCCTGAGGGGCCCCGGCCACAAAATCGGACCCTGAGGGGCCCCAGCCACAAAATCGGACCCTGAGGGGCCCCGGCCACGAAATCGGACCCTGACGGGTGCCGGCCACAAAATCGGACCCTGAGGGGCCCCAACCACAAAACCGGACCCTGAGGGGCCCCAACCACAAAATCGGACCCTGAGGGGCCCCAACCACAAAATCGGACCCTGAGGGGCCCCGGCCACAAAATCGGACCCTGAGAGACCCCGGCCACAAAATCGAACCCAGAGGGGCCCCACCCACAAAATTGGAACCTGAGCGCCCCCAACCACAAAATCGGCCCTGAGGGGCCCCAACCCCAAAATCGGACCCTGAGGGGCCCCGGCCACAAAATCGGACCCTCAGGGGCCCCGCCCTCAAAATCGGACCCTGAGGGGCCCCTCCCTCAAAATCGGACCCTGAGAGGCCCCGCCCACCAAATCAGACCCTGAGGGGCCCCGCCAACCAAATCGGACTCTAAGGGGCCCCACCCACAAAATCAGACCCTGAGTAGACCCAGCCACAAAATCAGACCCTGAGGGGCCCCAACCACAAAATCGGACCCTGAGGGGCCCAGGCCACAAAATAGGACCCTAAGGGGCCCCACCCTCAAAATCAGACCCTGAGTAGACCCAGCCACAAAATCAGACCCTGAGGGGCCCCAACCACAAAATCGGACCCTGAGGGGCCCAGGCCACAAAATCGAACCCTGAGGGGCCCCACCCTCAAAATCGGATCCTGAGGGGCCCAACCAACAAAATCGGACCCTGAGGGGCCCCAGCCACAAAATCGGACCCTGAGGGGCCCCACCCACAAAATCGGACCCTGAGGGGCCCCGGCCACAAAATCGGACCCTGAGGGGCCCCGGCCACAAAATCGGACCCTGAGGGGTCCCAACCACGAAATCAGACCCTGAGGTGCCCCGGACTCAAAATCAGACCGTGAGGGCCCCCAACCACAAAATCGGACCCTGAGGGGCCCCAACCACAAAATCGGACCCTGAGAGACCCCGGCCACAAAATCGGACCCTGAGGGGCCCCGGCCACAAAATCGGACCTTGAGAGGCCCGGCCACAAAATCGGACCCTGAGGGGCCCCGGCCACAAAATCGGACCCTGCGGGGTGCTGGCCACAAAATCAGACCCTGAGGGGTCCCAACCACAAAATCAGACCCTGAGGGGCCCCAGTCACAAAATCAGACCCTGAGCTACCCCAACCACAAAATCGGACCCTGAGGGGCCCCGGCCACAAAATCGGACCCTGAGGGGCCCCAACCACAAAATCGGACGCTGAGCCACCCCGGCCTCCAAATCGGACGCTGAGCCACCCCGGCCTCCAAATCGGACGCTGAGCCACCCCGGCCTCCAAATCGGATGCTGAGCCACCCCGGCCTCCAAATCGGAGGCTGAGCCACCCCGGCCTCCAAATCGGAGGCTGAGCCACCCCGGCCTCCAAATCGGAGGCTGAGCCACCCCGGCCTCCAAATCGGAGGCTGAGCCACCCCGGCCTCCAAATCGGAGGCTGAGCGACCCCAGCCTCCAAATCTTACCCAGAGTGGCCCCTCCCACCAAATCGGACCCTGTGGGGCCCCACCCACCAAATCGGACCCTGAGAGGCCCCGCCCACCAAATTGGACCCAGAGTGGTCCCGCCCACCAAATTGGACCCAGAGTGGTCCCGCCCACCAAATTGGACCCAGTAGGGCTCCGCCCACAAAATCAGACCCAGAGGGGCCCCTGCCACAAAATCAGACCCTGAGGGACCGCGGCCACAAAATCGGACCCTGATGGGCCCCAGTCACAAAATTGGACCCTGAGGGGCCCCAACCACAAAATCGGACCCTGAGGGGACCAACCACAAAATCGAACCCTGAGAGGCCCCGCCCACCAAATTGGACCCAGAGTGGTCCCGCCCACCAAATTGGACCCAGAGGGGCCCCTGCCACAAAATCGGACCCAGAGGGGCCCCTGCCACAAAATCGGACCCTGAGGGGCCGCGGCCATAAAATCAGACCCTGAGGGGCCGCGGCCACAAAATCGGACCCTGAGGGGCCCCAGTCACAAAATCAGACCCTGAGCTACCCCAACCACAAAATCGGACCCTGAGGGGACCCAACCACAAAATCGGACCCTGAGGGGCCCCTGACTCAAAATCGGACCCTGAGGGGCCCCGGCCACAAAATCGGACCCTGAGGGGCCCAACCCACAAAATCGGAACCTGAGGGGCCCTGCCCACCAAATCGGACCCTGAGGGGCCCCGCCCACCAAATCGGACCCTGAGAGGCCCCACCCACAAAATCGGACCCTGAGAGGCCCCACCCACAAAATTGGACCCTGAGGGGTTCCGGCCACAAAAATCGGATCCTGAGTGGCCCCACCCACAAAATCGAACCCTGAGGGGCCCCACCCACAAAATCGGACCCTGAGGGGCCCCTCCCACAAAATCAGGCCCTGAGGGGCCCCACCCACAAAATCAGACCCTGAGGCCAAAGTGGCCCCTGAGAGGCACCCACAGTTAAATCGTATCCCGAGTTGAAAGTCTTGCAGGGGCAGCAGGCAAGTCTCTCTTAAAGGGGCAGCCCGGGCACCATTTCAAACCACTATCTGTACTTCCTTCAGGAAATACACAACTAGTATTAATGTTGTGATCCGAACGCTGCTAACTTTTTCTTTTTATTCAGTTGATTTCTGCAATTAATGGTGCCCGAACCGCTACACGCACAGACTCCGTTGAGCTGTTGTTTCAAAGCCAGCGTCCACGAGAGGTGTGCTAAGTATTTTTCGTGTCGATCGGATTTGTAGTTTTTGCGCAGTTTGCGTTTGAAATTTTTTTTTCCCGTCATTGGAATGCATGTCTCAATGCTTTTCAATGGGCAACTTAAAACGTGCCCTGAGGCAATTCAAATGACAGTAAAGCTCATTGATATGTGAAGGCACACCCATTTACTATGCCAACGCCTACGAAGGTCACATGACGTCCCCAGGACAGAGCTTCTGGCACATATCAGCTCTTACAGCGAAACCCACAGCACAAATGCAAATCTAGCCTCATCACATGAAGCATGCCCCTGAGAGAGAATGTGCGCCAAAGTGGATTTAGAAGCCCAGTGAGCCACCCTGTCTCTAAAACGGCCAACGCGCCAAAGTGATTCTTAAAGGGCCAGCGCACCAAATCGAAAACTGAGTGACCCCAGGTTCCAAATCGGAGGCTTAGCCACCCTGGCCTTCAAATTGGAGGCTGATCGACCCTGGCCTCCAAATCGGACCCAGCGTGGCCCCGCTCAAGAAATCGGACCTAGAGGGGCTCCGCTCACCAAATCAGACCCAGAGTGGTCCCGCCCAGCAAATCGGACCCAGAGTAGCCCCGCCCACCAAATCGGACCCTGAGGGGCGCCGCCCACCAAATCGGCCCCCGAGTGGCCCCGCCCACCAAATTGGCCCCCGAGTGGCCCCGCCCACCATATCGGCCCCCCCGAGTGGCCTCACCCACCAAATCGGCCCCCGAGTGGCCCCGCCCACCAAATTGACCCCCCCGAGTGGCCCCGCCCACCAAATCGGCCCCCGAGTGGCCCCGCCCACCAAATGGTACCCTGAGGGGCCCCAACCACAAAATCGGACCTTGATGAGCCCCGGCTACAAAATCGGGCCCTGAAAGGCCCCACCCACAAAATTGGACCCTGAGGGGCCCCACCCACAAAATCGGACCCTGAGGGGATCCGGCCACAAAATTAGACCCTGAGGGGCCCCGGCCACAAAATCGGACCTTGAGGGGCCCCACTCACAAAATTGGACCCTGAGGGGCCCCACCCACAAAATCGGACCCTGAGGGGCCACACCCAGAAAATCGGACCCTGAGGGGCCATACCCACAAAATCGGAGCCTGAGGGATCCCCGCCAACAATTCAAGCCCTGAGGAGCCCAGGCCAAGGAATCAGATCCTGAGTGTCCCCAGCCACCAAATCAGACCCTGAGGCCAAAGTGGCCCCTGAGAGGCACTCACAGTTAAATCGGATCCTGAGTTGAAAGTCTTGCAGGGGCAGCAGGCAAGTCTTTCTTAAAGGGGCAGCCCGGGCACCATTTCAAACCACTATCTGTACTTCCTTCAGGAAATACACATCTAGTATTACAATTATAATGCGCCAATCACAAGTTATTCAGTTGATTTCCGCAATTAATACGGCCCGAACCGCTGCACGCACAGACTCAGTTGAGGTGTCGTTTCGAAGCCAGCGTCCACGAGAGGTGTGCTAAGTACTTTTCATGTCGATCGGATTTGTAGTTTCTGTGCAATTTGCGTTTGAAAATTTTTTTTTCCCGTCATTGGAATGCACTGTCTCAATGCTTTTCAATGGGGAACTTAAAACGTGCCCTGAGGTGATTGAAATGGCAGTAAAGCTCATTGATATGCGCAGGCACACCCTGTTACTATGCCAACGCCTACGAACGTCACATGACTCCCCCGGGACAGAGCTTCTGCCACATAATATCAGCTCTTAAAGCGAAACCCACAGCACAAATGAAAATCTAGCTTCATCACATGAAGCATGCCCCTGAGAGAGAATATGCGCCAAAGTGCGCCCCCGCCCACCAAATCGTACCCTGAGGGGCCCCGCCCACAAAATCGGACCCTGAGGGACCCCGCCCACCAAATCGGACCCTGAGGGGCCCCGCCCACCAAGTCGGACTCTGAGGGACCCCGCCCACCAAATCGGACCCTGAGGGGCCCCGCCCACCAAATTGGACCCTGATGGGCCCCGCCCACCAAATTGGACCTTGAGGGGCACCACCCGCCAAATCGGACCCTGAGGGGCCCCGCCCACCAAATCGGACCCTGAGGGGTCCCCGCTCACTAAATCGAACCCTGAGGGGCGCCGCTCACCAATTTGGACACAGGGGCCCTTCCCACCAAATCGGACCCTGACGGGCCTCGCCTACCAAATCGGACCCAGAATGGCCCCCGCCCACCAAATCGGACCCTGAAGGGCCCCACCCACCAAATCAGACCCTGAGGAGCCCCGCCCACCAAATTGGACCCTGAGGGGCCCCACTGACCAAATCGGACCCTGAGGGCCCCGCTCACCAAATTGAACTCTGAGGGGGCCCCGCCCACCAAATCGGATTCTGAGTGGCCCTGCCCACCAAATCGGACCCTGAGTGGCCCTGCCCACCAAATCAGACCCTGAGGAGCCCCACTGACCAAATCGGACCCTGAGGGCCCCGCTCACCAAATTGAACTCTGAGAGGGCCCCGCCCACCAAATCGGATTCTGAGTGGCCCTGCCCACCAAATCGGACCCTGAGTGGCCCTGCCCACCAAATCGGACCCTGAGGGGCCCCGCCCACCAAATCGGATTCTGAAGGGCCCCAACCGGACCCAGAGGGGCCCCGGACACAAAATCGGACCCTGAGGGGCCCCACCCACAAAATCAGACCCTGAGGGGCCCCAACCACAAAGTCGGACCCTGAGGAGCCCCACCCACCAAATCGTACCCTGAGGGGCCCCGCCCACCAAATTGGACCCTGAGGGGCCCCGCCCACCAAATCGGACCCTGAGGGGCCCCCCGCCAAATTGGACTCGGAGTGGCCCCGCCCACCAAATCAGACCCAGGGGGCCCCACCAACAAAATCGGACCCTGAGGGGCCCCAGCCACCAAATCGGACCCTGAGGGGACCCGGCCACAAAATCAGACTCTGAGGGGCCCCGGCCACAAAATCGGACCCTGTGGGGCCCCACCCTCAAAATCGGACCCTGAGGGGCCCCAATCACCACATCAGACCCTGAGGGGCCCCAATCACCAAATCGGACCCTGAGGGGCCCCGGCAACAAAATCGGACCCTGAGGGGCCCCACCCACCAAATCAAACCCTGAGGGGCCCCGGCCACCAAATCGGACCCTGGGGGCCCCACCCACCAAATCGGACCCTGAGGGGCCCCGGCCACAAAACCTGACCCTGAGAGGCCCCACCCACAAAATCGGGCCCTGAAGGGCCCCACCCACAAAATCGTACACTGAGGCCAAAGTGGCCCCTGAGAGGCACCCACAGTTAAAACGGATCCTAAGTTGAAAGTCTTGCAGGGGCAGCAGGGAAGCCTCTTTTAAAGGGGCAGCCCGGGCACCATTTCAAACCACTATCTGTACTTCCTTCAGGAAATACATATCTAGTTATAGTGGTTTGAAAAAACCACTATATTGTAATCCGAACGCTGCTAACTTCTTCTTATTATTATTATTATTATTCAGTTGATTTCCGCAATTAATACGGCCCGAACCGCTGCACGCACAGACTCAGTTGAGGTGTCGTTTCGAAGCCAGCGTCCACGAGAGGTGTGCTAAGTACTTTTCATGTCGATCGGATTTGTAGTTTCTGTGCAATTTGCGTTTGAAAATTTTTTTTTCCCGTCATTGGAATGCACTGTCTCAATGCTTTTCAATGGGGAACTTAAAACGTGCCCTGAGGTGATTGAAATGGCAGTAAAGCTCATTGATATGCGCAGGCACACCCTGTTACTATGCCAACGCCTACGAACGTCACATGACTCCCCCAGGACAGAGCTTCTGCCACATAATATCAGCTCTTAAAGGGAAACCCACAGCACAAATGAAAATCTAGCTTCATCACATGAAGCATGCCCCTGAGAGAGAATATGCGCCAAAGTGCGCCCCCGCCCACCAAATCGGCCCCCGAGTGGCCCCGCCCACCATATCGGCCCCCCGAGTGGCCTCACCCACCAAATCGGCCCCAGAGTGGCCCCGCCCACCAAATCGACCCCCCCGAGTGGCCCCGCCCACCAAATCGGCCCCCGAGTGGCCCCGCCCACCAAATTGTACCCTGAGGGGCCCCACCCACAAAATCGGACCCTAAGGGGCCCCACCCACAAAATTGGACCCTGAGGGGCCCCGGCCACAAAATTGGACCCTGAGGGGCCCACCCACAAAATCGGACCCTGAGGGGATCCGGCCACAACATCGGACCCTGAGTGGCCCCACTCACAAAATCGGACCCTGAGGGGCCCTACCCACAAAATCGGACCCTGAGGGGCCCCAGCCACAAAATCGGACCCTGACGGGCCCCAGCCACAAAATCGGACCCTGACGGGCCCCGGCCACAAAATCGGACCCTGAGGGACCCCACCTACAAAATTGAACCCTGAGGGGCCCCAACCACAAAATCGGATCCTGAGGGGCCCCACCCACAAAATCGGACCCTGAGGGGCCCCACCCACAAAATTGGACCCTCAGGGGCCCCAGCCACAAAATCTGACCCTGAGGGACCCCGGCCACAAAATCAGATCCTGAGGGGCCCCAGCCACAAAATCGGACTCTGAGAGGCTCCGGCCGCAAAATCGGACCCTGAGGGGCCCCAACCACAAAATCGGACCCTGAGAGGCACCGGCCACAAAATCGGACCCTGAGGGGCCCCGGCCACAAAATCGGACCCTGAGGGGCCCAACCCACAAAATCAGACCCTGAGGGGCCCCGCCCACCAAATTAGACCCTGAGGGGCCCCACCCTCAAAATCGGACCCTGAGGGGCCCCAGCCACAAAATCAGACCCTGAGGGGCCCCACCCACAAAATCGGACCCTGAGGGGCCCCACCCACAAATCCAGACCCTGAGGGGACCCGGCCACAAAATCGGACCCTGAGGGGCCCTGCCCACCAAATCGGACGCTGAGGGGCCCCGCCCACTAAATCGGACCCTAAGTGGCCCTCCTACCAAATCGGACCCTGAGGGGCCCCGCTCACCAAATCGGACCCCGAGGGGCCCCACCCACCAAATCGGACCCCGAGGGTCCCCGCCCTCCAAAACGGACCCTGAGGGGCCCCACCCACAAAATCGGACCCTGAGGGGCCCCGGCCACAAGATTGGACCCTGAGGGGCCCCGGCCACAAAATCAGACTCTGATAGATCCCGCCCACCAAATCAGACCCTGAGGGGCCCTGCTCACCAAGTCGGTCCCTGAGGGGCCCCGCTCACCAAATCGGACCCTGAGGGGCCCCACCCACCAAATCGGACCCTGAGGGGCCCCGGCCACAAAATCAGACCCTGAGGGGCCCTACCCTCATAATCGGACCCTGAGGGGCCCCGGCCACAAGATTGGACCCTGAGGGGCCCCAACCACCAAATCAGACCCTGAGGGGCCCCGGCCACAAAATCGGACCCTTAGGGGCCCCACCCACCAAATCAGCCCCTGAGGGGACCCGGCCACCAAATCGGACCCTGAGGGGCCCCACCCACCAAATCGGACCCTGAGGTGCCCCACCCACCAAATCGGACCCTGAGGGCCCCACCCACAAAATCGGACCCTGAGGCCAAAGTGGCCCCTGAGAGGCACCCACAGTTAAAACGGATCCTGAGTTGAAAGTCTTGCAGGTGCAGCAGGCAAGTCTCTCTTAAAGGGGCAGCCTGGGCAGCATTTCAAACCACTATCTGTACTTCCTTCAGGAAATACACATCTAGTTATAGTGGTTTGAAAAAACCACTATATTGTAATCCGAACGCTGCTAACTTATTCTTCTTATTATTATTATTAAGTTGATTTCCGCAATTAATGTGGCCCGAACCTCTACACGCAAAGACTCCGTTGAGGTGTCGTTTCGAAGCCAGCGTCCATGAGAGGTGTGCTAAGTATTTTTTCGTGTCGATCGGATTTGTAGTTTTTGTGCAATTTGCGTTTGAAAATTTTTTTTCCCGTCATTGGAATGCACTGTCTCCAATGCTTTTCAATAGGAAATGGCAAAACGTGCCCTGAGGCGATTGAAATGACAGTTGAGCTCATTGATATGCGCAGGCAGACCCAGTTACTATGCCAACGCCTACGAACTTCACTTGAACCCCAGCAGAGAGCCTCTGCCACATAATATCAGCTCTTAAAGCGAAACCCACAGCACAAATGCAAATCTAGCTTCATCACATGACACATGCCCCTGAGAGAGAATGTGTGCGCCAAAGTGGATTTAAAAGAAGCCAAGTGAGCCAAACTAGCTCTTAAAGGGCCAACGCGCCAAAGTGATTGTTAAAGGGCCAGCGCACTCAAATGAGTCTTAAAGGGCCGACACACCAAATCGGAGACTGAGCCACCCCGGCCTCCAAATCGGAGGCTGAGCCACCCCGGCCTCCAAATCGGAGGCTGATCGACCCCGGCCTCCAAATCGGAGGCTGAGCCACCCCGGCCTCCAAATCAGAGGCTGAGCCACCCCGGCCTCCAAATCGGAGGCTGAGCCACCCCGGCCTCCAAATCGGACGCTGAGCCAACCCGGCCTCCAAATCGGACGCTGAGCCAACCCGGCCTCCAAATCGGAGGCTGAGCCAACCCGGCCTCCAAATCGGAGGCTGATCGACCCAGGCCTCCAAATCGGAGGCTGAGCCACCCCGGCCTCCAAATCGGAGGCTCTTTGACCTCGGCCTCCAAATCGGAAGCTCAACGACCCCGGCCTCCAAATTGGAGGCTGAGCGACCCCAGCCTCCAAATCTTACCCAGAGTGGCCCCACCCACCAAATAAGACCCAGAGAGGCCACACCCACAAAATAGGAGCCTGAGGGATCCCAGCCAACAATTCAAGCCCTGAGGGGCCCCACCCTCAAAATCGGACCCTGAGGGGCCCAATCAACAAAATCGGACCCAGAGGGGCCCCAGCCACAAAATCGGACCCTGAGGGGCCCCACCCACAAAATCGGACCCTGAGGGGCCCCGCCCACCAAATTAGACCCTGATGGGCCCCACCCTCAAAATCGGACCCTAAGGGGCCCCGGCCACACAATCGGACCCTGAAGGGCCCCACCCGCAAAATCGGACCCTGAGGGGCCCCGGCCACAAAATCAGACCCTAAGGGGCCCCGGCCACAAAATCGGACCCTGAGGGGCCCCGACCACAAAATCGGACCCTGAGGGGCCCCGGTCACAAAATCGGACCCTAAGGGGCCCCGGCCACACAATCGGACCCTGAGGGGCCCCGCCCGCAAAATCGGACCCTGGGGCTCCACCCGCAAAATCGGACCCTGAGGGGCCCCGGCCCCAAAAATCGGACCCTGAGGGGCCCCAACCACAAAATCGGACTCTGAGAGGCACCAGCTACAAAATCGGACCCTGAGGGGCCCCGGACACAAAATCGGACCCTGAGGGGCCCCGACCACAAAATCGGACCCTGAGGGGCCCAACCCACAAAATCAGACTCAGTGTTCCCGCCCACCAAATTGGACCCTGAAGGGCCCCGTCCACCAAATCGGACCCAAAGTGGCCCCGCCCACCAAATCAGACCCAGAGTGGCCCCGCCCACCAAATCGGACCTTGAGGGGCCCCGCCCACCAAATTGGACCCTGAGGGTCCCCGCCCACCAAATTGGACCCTGAGGGGCCCCGCCCACCAAATCGGACCCTGAGGGGCCCCGCCCACCAAATCGGACCCTGAGGGGCCCCACCCACTAAATCGGATTCTGAAAGGCCCCAACCACAAAATCAGACCCTGAGGGGCCCCACCCACAAAATCGGACCCTGAGGGTCCCCGCTGACCAAATTGAACTCTGAGGGGCCCCGCCCACCAAATCGGACCTAGAGTGGCCCGCCCACCAAATCAGACTTAGAGTGGCCCGGCTCACCAAATCGGACCCCGAGGGGCCCCACCCACAAAATCGGACCCCGAGGGGCCCCGCCCACCAAATCGGACCCCGAGGGTCCCCGCCAACCAAATTGGACCCTGATGGGCCCCGCCCACCAAATCAGACTGATAGATCCCGCCCACCAAATCAGACCTTGAGGGGCCCAGCTCACCAAATCGGACCCAGAGTGGCCCCGCCCACCAAATCGGACCCAGAGTGGCCCCGCCCACCAAATCAGACCCAGAGTGGCCCCGCCCACCAAATTGTACCCTGAGAGGCCCCGGCCACAAAATCGGACCCTAAAAGGCCCCGGCAACACAATCGGACCCTGAGGGGCCCCACCCGCAAAATCGGACCCTGAGGGGCTCCACCCGCAAAATCGGACCCTGAGGGGCCCCGGCCCCAAAAATCGGACCCTGAGGGGCCCCAACCACAAAATCGGACTCTGAGAGGCACCAGCTACAAAATCAGACCCTGAGGGGCCCCGGACACAAAATCGGACCCTGAGGGGCCCCGGCCACAAAATCGGACCCTGAGGGGCCCAACCCACAAAATCAGACTCAGTGTCCCCGCCCACCAAATTGGACCCTGAAGGGCCCCGTCCACCAGATCGGACCCAAAGTGGCCCTGCCCACCAAATCAGACCCAGAGTGGCCCCGCCCACCAAATCGGACCTTGAGGGGCCCCGCCCACCAAATTGGACCCTGAGGGTCCCCGCTCACTAAATCGAACCCTGAGGGGCGCCGCTCACCAATTTGGACACAGGGGCCCTTCCCACCAAATCGGACCCTGACGGGCCTCGCCTACCAAATCGGACCCAGAATGACCCCCGCCCACCAAATCGGACCCTGAAGGGCCCCACCCACCAAATCAGACCCTGAGGAGCCCCGCCCACCAAATTGGACCCTGAGGGGCCCCACTGACCAAATCGGACCCTGAGGGCCCCGCTCACCAAATTGAACTCTGAGGGGGCCCCGCCCACCAAATCGGATTCTGAGTGGCCCTGCCCACCAAATCGGACCCTGAGTGGCCCTGCCCACCAAATCAGACCCTGAGGAGCCCCACTGACCAAATCGGACCCTGAGGGCCCCGCTCACCAAATTGAACTCTGAGGGGGCCCCGCCCACCAAATCGGATTCTGAGTGGCCCTGCCCACCAAATCGGACCCTGAGTGGCCCTGCCCACCAAATCGGACCCTGAGGGGCCCCGCCCACCAAATCGGATTCTGAAGGGCCCCAACCGGACCCAGAGGGGCCCCGGACACAAAATCGGACCCTGAGGGGCCCCACCCACAAAATCAGACCCTGAGGGGCCCCAACCACAAAGTCGGACCCTGAGGAGCCCCACCCACCAAATCGTACCCTGAGGGGCCCCGCCCACCAAATTGGACCCTGAGGGGCCCCGCCCACCAAATCGGACCCTGAGGGGCCCCCCGCCAAATTGGACTCGGAGTGGCCCCGCCCACCAAATCAGACCCAGGGGGCCCCACCAACATAATCGGACCCTGAGGGGCCCCAGCCACCAAATCGGACCCTGAGGGGCCCCACCCACCAAATCGGACCCTGAGGGGCCCCGGCCACAAAATCAGACCCTGAGGGGCCCCGGCCACAGAATCAGACCCTGTGGGGCCCCACCCTCAAAATCGGACCCTGAGGGGCCCCAATCACCACATCAGACCCTGAGGGGCCCCAATCACCAAATCGGACCCTGAGGGGCCCCGGCAACAAAATCGGACCCTGAGGGGCCCCACCCACCAAATCAAACCCTGAGGGGCCCCGGCCACCAAATCGGACCCTGGGGGCCTCACCCACCAAATCGGACCCTGAGGGGCCCCGGCCACAAAACCTGACCCTGAGAGGCCCCACCCACAAAATCGGGCCCTGAAGGGCCCCACCCACAAAATCGTACACTGAGGCCAAAGTGGCCCCTGAGAGGCACCCACAGTTAAAACGGATCCTAAGTTGAAAGTCTTGCAGGGGCAGCAGGGAAGCCTCTTTTAAAGGGGCAGCCCGGGCACCATTTCAAACCACTATCTGTACTTCCTTCAGGAAATACATATCTAGTTATAGTGGTTTGAAAAAACCACTATATTGTAATCCGAACGCTGCTAACTTATTCTTCTTATTATTATTATTATTCAGTTGATTTCCGCAATTAATACGGCCCGAACCGCTGCACGCACAGACTCAGTTGAGGTGTCGTTTCGAAGCCAGCGTCCACGAGAGGTGTGCTAAGTACTTTTCATGTCGATCGGATTTGTAGTTTCTGTGCAATTTGCGTTTGAAAATTTTTTTTTCCCGTCATTGGAATGCACTGTCTCAATGCTTTTCAATGGGGAACTTAAAACGTGCCCTGAGGTGATTGAAATGGCAGTAAAGCTCATTGATATGCGCAGGCACACCCTGTTACTATGCCAACGCCTACGAACGTCACATGACTCCCCCAGGACAGAGCTTCTGCCACATAATATCAGCTCTTAAAGCGAAACCCACAGCACAAATGAAAATCTAGCTTCATCACATGAAGCATGCCCCTGAGAGAGAATATGCGCCAAAGTGCGCCCCCGCCCACCAAATCGTACCCTGAGGGGCCCCACCCACCAAGTCGGACTCTGAGGGACCCCGCCCACCAAATCGGACCCTGAGGGGCCCCGCCCACCAAATTGGACCCTGATGGGCCCCGCCCACCAAATTGGACCTTGAGGGGCACCACCCGCCAAATCGGACCCTGAGGGGCCCCGCCCACCAAATCGGACCCTGAGGGGTCCCCGCTCACTAAATCGAACCCTGAGGGGCGCCGCTCACCAATTTGGACACAGGGGCCCTTCCCACCAAATCGGACCCTGACGGGCCTCGCCTACCAAATCGGACCCAGAATGGCCCCCGCCCACCAAATCGGACCCTGAAGGGCCCCACCCACCAAATCAGACCCTGAGGAGCCCCGCCCACCAAATTGGACCCTGAGGGGCCCCACTGACCAAATCGGACCCTGAGGGCCCCGCTCACCAAATTGAACTCCGAGGGGGCCCCGCCCACCAAATCGGATTCTGAGTGGCCCTGCCCACCAAATCGGACCCTGAGTGGCCCTGCCCACCAAATCGAACCCTGAGGGGCCCCGCCCACCAAATCGGATTCTGAAGGGCCCCAACCGGACCTAGAGGGGCCCCGGACACAAAATCGGACCCTGAGGGGCCCCACCCACAAAATCAGACCCTGAGGGGCCCCAACCACAAAGTCGGACCCTGAGGAGCCCCACCCACCAAATCGTACCCTGAGGGGCCCCGCCCACCAAATTGGACCCTGAGGGGCCCCGCCCACCAAATCGGACCCTGAGGGGCCCCCCGCCAAATTGGACTCGGAGTGGCCCCGCCCACCAAATCAGACCCAGGGGGCCCCACCAACAAAATCGGACCCTGAGGGGCCCCAGCCACCAAATCGGACCCTGAGGGGCCCCACCCACCAAATCGGACCCTGAGGGGCCCCGGCCACAAAATCAGACCCTGAGGGGCCCCGGCCACAAAATCGGACCCTGTGGGGCCCCACCCTCAAAATCGGACCCTGAGGGGCCCCAATCACCACATCAGACCCTGAGGGGCCCCAATCACCAAATCGGACCCTGAGGGGCCCCGGCAACAAAATCGGACCCTGAGGGGCCCCACCCACCAAATCAAACCCTGAGGGGCCCCGGCCACCAAATCGGACCCTGGGGGCCCCACCCACCAAATCGGACCCTGAGGGGCCCCGGCCACAAAACCTGACCCTGAGAGGCCCCACCCACAAAATCGGGCCCTGAAGGGCCCCACCCACAAAATCGTACACTGAGGCCAAAGTGGCCCCTGAGAGGCACCCACAGTTAAAACGGATCCTAAGTTGAAAGTCTTGCAGGGGCAGCAGGGAAGCCTCTTTTAAAGGGGCAGCCCGGGCACCATTTCAAACCACTATGTGTACTTCCTTCAGGAAATACATATCTAGTTATAGTGGTTTGAAAAAACCACTATATTGTAATCCGAACGCTGCTAACTTATTCTTCTTATTATTATTATTAAGTTGATTTCCGCAATTAATGCGGCCCGAACCGCTACACGCACAGACTCCGTTGAGGTGTCGTTTCGAAGCCAGCGTCCATGGGAGGTGTGCTAAGTATTTTTCGTGTCGATCGGATTTGTAGTTTTTGAGCAATTTGCGTTTGAAAATTTTTTTTCCCGTCATTGCAATGCACTGTCTCCAATGCTTTTCAATGGGAAATGGCAAAACGTGCCCTGAGGCGATTGAAATGACAGTTAAGCTCATTGATATGCGCAGGCAGACCCAGTTACTATGCCAACGCCTACAAACGTCACATGACGCCCCGAGGACAGAACTTCTGCCACATAATATCAGCTCTTAAAGCGAAACCCACAGCACTAATGCAAATCTAGCTTCATCACATGACACATGCCCCTGAGAGAGAATGTGCGCCAAAGTGGATTTAGAAGAAGCCCAGTGAGCCAAACTAGCTCTTAAAGGGCCGACGCGCCAAAGTGATTGTTAAAGGGCCGACGCGCCAAAGTGATTGTTAAAGGGCCGGCGCACCGAAATGAGTCTTAAAGGGCCGACACGCCAAATCGAAAGCTGATGACCACAGGCTTCAAATGGGAGGCTGATCGACTCCCCCGGCCTCCAAATCGGAGGCTGATCGACCCCGGCCTCCAAATCGGAGGCTGAGCCACCCCGGCCTCCAAATCGGAGGCTGAGTCACCCCGGCATCCAAATCGGAGGCTGAGTCACCCCGGCCTCCAAATCGGAGGCTGAGCCACCCCGGCCTCCAAATCGGAGGCTGGGCAACCCTGACCTCCAAATCGGAGGCTCTTTGACCCCGGCCTCCCAAATCGGAGGCTGAGCCACCCCGGCCTCCAAATCGGAGGCTGAGTCACCCCGGCCTCCAAATCGGAGGCTCTTTGACCCCGGCCTCCCAAATCGGAGGCTGAGCCACCCCGGCCTCCAAATCGGAGGCTGAGCCACCCCGGCCTCCAAATCGGAGGCTGAGCCACCCCGGCCTCCAAATCGGAGGCTGAGCCACGCCGGCCTCCAAATCGGAGGCTGAGTCACCCCGGCCTCCAAATCGGAGGCTGAGCCACCCCAACCTCCAAATCGGAGGCTCTTTGACGCCGGCCTCCCAAATCGGAGGCTGAGCCACCCCGGCCTCCAAATCGGAGGCTGAGCCACCCCGGCCTCCAAATCGGAGGCTGAGCCACCCCGGCCTCCAAATCGGAGGCTGAGCCACCCCGGCCTCCAAATCGGAGGCTGAGCCACCCCGGCCTCCAAATCGGAGGCTCTTTGACCCCGGCCTCCCAAATCGGAGGCTGAGCCACCCCGGCCTCCAAATCGGAGGCTGAGCCACCCCGGCCTCCAAATCGGAGGCTGAGCCACCCCGGCCTCCAAATCGGAGGCTGAGCCACCCCGGCCTCCAAATCGGAGGCTGAGCCACCCCGGCCTCCCAAATCGGAGGCTGAGCCACCCCGGCCTCCCAAATCGGAGGCTGAGCCACCCCGGCCTCCAAATCGGAGGCTGTCACCCCGTCCTCCAAATCGGAGGCTGAGCCACCCCGACCTCCAAATCGGAGGCTCTTTGACCCCGGCCTCCCAAATCGGAGGCTGAGCCACCCCGGCCTCCAAATCGGAGGCTGAGCCACCCTGGCCTCCAAATCGGAGGCTGTGTCACCCCGGCTTCCAAATCGGAGGCTGAGCCACCCCGGCCTCCAAATCGGAGGCTGAGCCACCCCGGCCTCCAAATCGGAGGCTCTTTGACCCCGGCCTCCCAAATCGGAGGCTGAGCCACCCCGGCCTCCAAATCGGAGGCTGAGCCACTCCGGCCTCCAAATCGGAGGCTGAGCCACCCCGGCCTCCCAAATCGGAGGCTCTTTGACCCCGGCCTCCCAAATCGGAGGCTGAGCCACCCCGACCTCCAAATCGGAGGCTCTTTGACCCCGGCCTCCCAAATCGGAGGCTGAGCCACCCCGGCCTCCAAATCGGAGGCTGAGCCACCCCGGCCTCCAAATCGGAGGCTCTTTGACCCCGGTCTCCCAAATCGGAGGCTCTTTGACCCCGGCCTCCCAAATCGGAGGCTGAGCCACCCCGACCTCCAAATCGGAGGCTCTTTGACCCCGGCCTCCCAAATCGGAGGCTGAGCCACCCCGGCCTCCAAATCAGAGGCTGAGTCACCCCGGCCTCCAAATCGGAGGCTGAGTCACCCCGGCCTCCAAATCGGAGGCTGAGCCACCCCGGCCTCCAAATCGGAGGCTGAGCCACCCCGGCCTCCAAATCGGAGGCTCTTTGACCCCGGCCTCCCAAATCGGAGGCTGAGCCACCCCGGCCTCCAAATCGGAGGCTGAGCCACCCCGGCCTCCAAATCGGAGGCTGAGCCACCCCGGCCTCCCAAATCGGAGGCTGAGCCACCCCGGCCTCCCAAATCGGAGGCTGAGCCACCCCGGCCTCCAAATAGGAGGCTGAGCCACCCCGGCCTCCCAAATCGGAGGCTGAGCCACCCTGGCCTCCAAATCGGAGGCTGAGCCACCCCGACCTCCAAATCGGAGGCTCTGTGGCCCCGGCCTCCCAAATCGGAGGCTGAGCCACCCCAGCCTCCAAATCGGAGGCTGAGCCACCCCGGCCTCCAAATCGGAGGCTGAGCCACCCCGGCCTCCAAATCAGAGGCTGAGCCACCCCGGCCTCCAAATCGGAGGCTGAGCCACCCCGGCCTCCAAATCGGAGGCAGAGCCACTCCGGCCTCCAAATCGGAGGCTCTTTGACCCCGGCCTCCAAATCGGAAGCTCATCGACCCTGGCCTCCAAATTGGAGGCTGAGCGACCCCAGCCTCCAAATCTTACCCAGAGTGGCCCCACCCACCAAATCGGACCCAGAGAGGCCCTGCCCACCAAACCAGACTTTGAGGGGCCCCGCCCACCAAATCGGACCCTGTGGGGCCCCACCCACTAAATCGGACCCAGAGTGGTCCCGCCAACCAAATCGGACCCAGAGTGGCCCCGCCCACCAAATCGGACCCTGAGAGGCCCCACCCACCAAATCGGACCCAGAGTGGTCCCACCAACCAAATCGGACCCAGAGTGGTCCCGCCCACCAAATAGGACCCAGAGGGTCTCCGCCCACAAAATCAGACCCTAAGGGGCCCCACCCACAAAATCTGACCCTGAGGGGCCCCAACCACAAAATCGGACCCTGATTGGTCCCAACCACAAAATCGGACCCTGAAGGGCCCCAGCCACAAAATCGGACCCTGAGGGGCCCCACACAAAATCGGAACCTGAGGGGCCACACCCACAAAATCGAAGCCTGAGAGATCCCCGCCAACAATTCAAGCCCTGAGGCACCCAGGCCAAGTAATCGGATCCTGAGGGGCCCCACCCACCAAATCAGACCCTGAGGCCAAAGTGGCCTCTGAGAGGCACTCACAGTTAAAACGGATCCTGAGTTGAAAGTCTTGCAGGGGCAGCAGGCAAGTCTCTCTTAAAGGGGCAGCCCGGGCACCATTTCAAACCACTATCTGTACTTCCTTCAGGAAATACACCTAGTTATAGTGGTTTGAAAAAACCACTATATTGTAATCCGAACGCTGCTAACTTATTCTTCTTCTTATTATTATTATTATTAAGTTGATTTCCGCAATTAATGCAGCCCGAACCGCTACACGCACAGACTCCGTTGAGGTGTCGTTTCGAAGCCAGCGTCCATGAGAGGTGTGCTAAGTATTTTTCGTGTCGATCGGATTTGTAGTTTTTGCGCAATTTGCGTTTGAAAATTTTTTTTCCCGTCATTGGAATGCACTGTCTCCTATGCTTTTCAATAGGAAATGGCAAAACGTGCCCTGAGGCGATTGAAATTACAGTTGAGCTCATTGATATGCGCAGGCAGACCCAGTTACTATGCCAACGCCTACGAACTTCACTTGAACCCCAGCACAGAGCCTCTGCCACATAATATCAGCTCTTAAAGCGAAACTCACAGCACAAATGCAAATCTAGCTTCATCACATGACACATGCCCCTGAGAGAGAATGTGTGCGCCAAAGTGGATTTAGAAGAAGCCCAGTGAGCCAAACTAGCTCTTAAAGGGCCAACGCGCCAAAGTGATTGTTAAAGGGCCAGCGCACCCAAATGAGTCTTAAAGGGCCGACACACCAAATCGGAGACTGAGCCACCCCGACCTCCAAATCGGAGGCTGAGCCACCCCGACCTCCAAATCGGAGGCTCTTTGACCCCTGCCTCCCAAATCGGAGGCTGAGCCACCCCAGCCTCCAAATCGGAGGCTGAGCCACCCCGGCCTCCAAATCGGAGGCTGAGCCACCCCGGCCTCCAATCGGAGGCTGAGCCACCCCGGCCTCCAAATCGGAGGCTGAGCCACCCCGGCCTCCAAATCGGAGGCAGAGCCACTCCGGCCTCCAAATCGGAGGCTGAACCACCCCGGCCTCCAAATCAGAGGCTGAGCCACCCCGGCCTCCAAATCGGAGGCTGAGCCACCCCGGCCTCCAAATCGGAGGCTGAGCCACCCCGGCCTCCAAATCGGAGGCTCTTTGACCCCGGCCTCCAAATCGGAAGCTCATCGACCCTGGCCTCCAAATCGGAGGCTGAGCGACCCCAGCCTCCAAATCTTACCCAGAGTGGCCCCACCCACCAAATCGGACCCAGAGAGGCCCTGCCCACCAAACCAGACTTTGAGGGGCCCCGCCCACCAAATCGGACCCTGTGGGGCCCCACCCACTAAATCGGACCCAGAGTGGTCCCGCCAACCAAATCGGACCCAGAGTGGCCCCGCCCACCAAATCGGACCCTGAGAGGCCCCACCCACCAAATCGGACCCAGAGTGGCCCCACCAACCAAATCGGACCCAGAGTGGTCCCGCCCACCAAATAGGACCCAGAGGGTCTCCGCCCACAAAATCAGACCCTAAGGGGCCCCACCCACAAAATCTGACCCTGAGGGGCCCCAACCACAAAATCGGACCCTGATTGGTCCCAACCACAAAATCGGACCCTGAAGGGCCCCAGCCACAAAATCGGACCCTGAGGGGCCCCACACAAAATCGGAACCTGAGGGGCCACACCCACAAAATCGAAGCCTGAGAGATCCCCGCCAACAATTCAAGCCCTGAGGCACCCAGGCCAAGTAATCGGATCCTGAGGGGCCCCACCCACCAAATCAGACCCTGAGGCCAAAGTGGCCTCTGAGAGGCACTCACAGTTAAAACGGATCCTGAGTTGAAAGTCTTGCAGGGGCAGCAGGCAAGTCTCTCTTAAAGGGGCAGCCCGGGCACCATTTCAAACCACTATCTGTACTTCCTTCAGGAAATACACCTAGTTATAGTGGTTTGAAAAAACCACTATATTGTAATCCGAACGCTGCTAACTTATTCTTCTTCTTATTATTATTATTATTAAGTTGATTTCCGCAATTAATGCAGCCCGAACCGCTACACGCACAGACTCCGTTGAGGTGTCGTTTCGAAGCCAGCGTCCATGAGAGGTGTGCTAAGTATTTTTCGTGTCGATCGGATTTGTAGTTTTTGCGCAATTTGCGTTTGAAAATTTTTTTTACCGTCATTGGAATGCACTGTCTCCTATGCTTTTCAATAGGAAATGGCAAAACGTGCCCTGAGGCGATTAAAATTACAGTTGAGCTCATTGATATGCGCAGGCAGACCCAGTTACTATGCCAACGCCTACGAACTTCACTTGAACCCCAGCACAGAGCCTCTGCCACATAATATCAGCTCTTAAAGCGAAACTCACAGCACAAATGCAAATCTAGCTTCATCACATGACACATGCCCCTGAGAGAGAATGTGTGCGCCAAAGTGGATTTAGAAGAAGCCCAGTGAGCCAAACTAGCTCTTAAAGGGCCAACGCGCCAAAGTGATTGTTAAAGGGCCAGCGCACCCAAATGAGTCTTAAAGGGCCGACACACCAAATCGGAGACTGAGCCACCCCGACCTCCAAATCGGAGGCTGAGCCACCCCGGCCTCCAAATCGGAGGCTGAGCACCCCGGCCTCCAAATCGGAGGCTGAGCCACCCCGGCCTCCAAATCGGAGGCTGAGCCACCCCGGCCTCCAAATCGGAGGCTGATCCACCCCGGCCTCCAAATCGGAGGCTGAGCCACCCCGGCCTCCAAATCGGAGGCTGATCCACCCCGGCCTCCAAATCGGAGGCTGATCCACCCCGGCCTCCAAATCGGAGGCTGAGCCACCCCGACCTCCAAATCAGAGGCTGAGCCACCCCGGCCTCCAAATTGGAGGCTGAGCCACCCCGGCCTCCAAATCGGAGGCTGAGCCACCCCGGCCTCCAAATCGGAGGCTCATCGACCCCGGCCTCCAAATCGGAAGCTCATCGACCCCTGCCTCCAAATCGGAGGCTCTTTGACCTCGGCCTCCAAATCGGAAGCTCAAGACACCGGCCTCCAAATTGGAGGCTGAGCGACCCCAGCCTCCAAATCTTACCCAGAGTGGCCCCACCCACCAAATCAGACCTAGAGAGGCCCTGCCCACCAAATCGGACCCTGTGGGGCCCCGCCCACCAAATCGGACCCTGTGGGGCCCCGCCCACCAAATCGGACCCTGAGAGGCCCCGCCCACCAAATTGGACCCAGAGTGGTTCCGCCCACCAAATTGGACCCAGAGTGGTCCCGCCCACCAAATTGGACCCAGAGTGGTCCCGCCCACCAAATTGGACCCAGTGGGGCTCCGCCCACAAAATCAGACCCAGTGGGGTCCCTGCCACAAAATCAGACCCTGAGGGGCCGCGGCCACAAAATCGGACCCTGATGGGCCCCGGTCACAAAATTGGACCCTGATAGGCCCCGGCCACAAAATCGGACCCTGAGGGGCCCCAACCACAAAATCGGACCCTGAGGGGATCCAACCACAAAATCGGACCCTGAGAGGCCCCACCCACCAAATTGGACCCAGAGTGGTCCCGCCCACCAAATTGGACCCAGAGGTGCCCCACCCACAAAATTGGACCCAGAGGGGACCCAACCACAAAATCGGACCCTGAGGGGATCCAACCACAAAATCGGACCCTGAGGGGCCCCTGACACAGAATCGGACCCTGAGGGGCCTCGGCCACAAAATCGGACCCTGAGGGGCCCCGGCCACAAAATCGGACCCTGAGGGGCCCTGCCCACCAAATTGGACCCTGAGGGGCCCCGCCCACCAAATCGGACCCTGAGAGGCCCCACCCACAAAATCGGACCCTGACGGGCCCCGGCCACAAAATCGGACCCTGAGGGGCCCCACCCACAAAATTGGACCCTGAGGGGTTCCAGCCACAAAAATCGGATCCTGAGTGGCCCCAGCCACAAAATCGGACCCTGAGGGGCCCCAGCCACAAAATCGGACCTTGAGGGGCCCCACCCACCAAATCAGACCCTGAGGGGCCCCGGCCACCAAATCGGACCCTGAGGGGCCCCGGCCACCAAATCGGACCCTGAGTGGCCCCGGCCACAAAATCGGACCCTGAGGGGCCCCACCCACAAAATCGGACCCTGAGGGGCCCCACCCACAAAATCAGGCCCTTAGGGGCCCCACCCACAAAATCAGACCCTGAGGCCAAAGTGGCCCCTGAGAGGCACCCACAGTTAAATCGTATCCTGAGTTGAAAGTCTTGCAGGGGCAGCAGGCAAGTCTCTCTTAAAGGGGCAGCCCGGGCACCATTTCAAACCACTATCTGTACTTCCTTCAGGAAATACACATCTAGTATTATTATTACTATTCAGTTGATTTCCGCAATTAATGCGGCCTGAACCTCTACACGCACAGACTCCGTTGAGGTTTCGTTTCGAGGCCAGTGTTCACGAGAGGTGTGCTAAGTATTTTTCATGTCGATCAGATTTATAGTTTTTGCGCAATTTGAGTTTGAAATTTTGCCATAGGGAAAACATGGGGCAGTCGTGAGGCGATTCAAATAGCAGTTAAGCTCATTGATATGCGCAGGCACACCCAGTTACTATGCCAACGCCTACGAACTTTTCATGACCCCTCCAGGACAGAGTTTCTGGCAGATAATATCAGCTCTTAAAGCGAAACCCAGAGCACAAATGCAAATCTAGCTTCATCACATGACGCATGCCCCTGAGAGAGAATATGCGCCAACGTGGATTTAGAAGCCCAGTGCGCCAAACTGGCTCTTAAACGGCCGACGCGCCTAAGTGATTCTTAAAGGGCCGGCGCACCAAAATGAGTCTTAAAGGGCCGGCGCGCCAAATCGAAAGCTGATTGACCCCAGGCTCCAAATCGGAGGCTGATCGACCCTGGCCTACAAAACGGAGACTGAGCCACCCTGGCCTCCAAATCGGACCCAGAGTGGCACAGCCCAATAAATCAGACCCTGAGGGTCCCCACCCACCAAGTCAGACCCAGAGTGGCCCCACCCACCAAGTCAGACCCAGAGTGGCCCCGCCCACCAAATCAGACCCTGAGGGGCCCTGCCTACCAAATCAGACCCAGAGTGGCCCCGCCCACCAAAAAGGACCCAGAGTGGCACAGCCCACCAAATCGGACCCTGAAGGGCCCCGCCCACCAAATCAGACCCAGAGTGGCCCCACCCACCAAGTCAGACCCAGAGTGGCCCTGCCCACTAAATCGGACCCTGAGGGGCTCCGCCCACCAAATCGGACCCAGAGTGGCCCCGCCCACCAAATCAGACCCAGAGTGGCCCCGCCCACCAAATCAGACCCATAGTGGCCCCACCCACCAAATCAGACCCTGAGGGGCCCTACCCACCAATTCAGACCCAGAGTGGCCCCGCCCACCAAAAAGGACCCAGAGTGGCACAGCCCACCAAATCGTACCCTGAAGGGCCCCGTCCACCAAATCGGACCCAGAGTGGCCCCTCCAACCAAATCGGACCCTGAGGAGCACCGCCCACCAAATCGAACCCAGAGTGACCCCGCCCACTAAAGCGGACCCTGTGGGGCCCCGCTCACCACATTGGACCCAGAGTGGCCTCGCCTACCAAATCGGACCCTGAGGGGCCCCGGCCACAAAATCGGACCCTGAGGGGCCCCACCCACAAAATCGGACCATGAGGCCAAAGATGCCCCTGAGAGGCACCCACAGTTAAAACGGATCCTGAGTTGAAAGTCTTGCAGGGGCAGCAGGCAAGTCTCTCTTAAAGGGGCAGCCTGGGCACCATTTCAAACCATTATCTGTACTTCCTTCAGGAAATACACATCTAGTATTATTATTACTATTCAGTTGATTTCCGCAATTAATGCGGCCCGAACCGCTACATGCACAGACTCCGTTGAGGTGTCGTTTCGAAGCCAGCGTTCACGAGAGGTGTGCTAAGTATTTTTCGTGTCGATCGGATTTGTAGTTTTTACGCAGTTTGCGTTTAAAAAAACATTTTCCTGTCATTGGAATGCACTGTCTCAATGCATTTCAAATGGAAAATTTTGCCATAGGGAAAACATGGGGCAGTCGTGAGGTGATTAAAATAGCAGTTAAGCTTATTGATATGCGCAGGCACACCCAGTTACTATGCCAACGCCTACAAACTTTTCATGACCCCTCCAAGACAGAGTTTCTGGCAGATAATATCAGCTCTTAAAGCGAAACCCAGAGCACAAATGCAAATCTAGCTTCATCACATGACGCATGCCCCTGAGAGAGAATGTGCACCAAAGTGGATTTAGAAGCCCAGTGTGCCAAACTGGCTCTTAAACGGCCGACGCGCCTAAGTGATTCTTAAAGGGCCAGGGCACCAAAATGAGTCTTAAAGGGCCGGCGCACCAAATCGAAAGCTGAGTGACCCCAGGCTCCAAATCGGAGGCTGATTGACCCTGGCCTACAAATCGCAGGCTGATCGACCCTGGCCTACAAAATGGAGACTGAGCCACCCTGGCCTCCAAATCGGACGCTGAGGTGCCCGCCCACCAAATCAGACCCTGAGTGGCTCCGCCCACCAAATTGGACCCAGAGTGGCCCCGCCCACCAAATCGGACCCTGAGGTGCCCCGGCCACCAAATCGGACCCTGATGGGCCCTACCCACCAAATCAGACCCAGAGTGGCCCCGCCCACCAAACCAGACTCTGAGGGGCTCCGCCCACAAAATCGGACTCAGATCGGCCCCGCCCACCAAATCAGACCCAGAGTGGCCCCACCCACCAAATCAGACCCAGTGTGGCCCCGCCCACCAAATCGGACCCAGAGGGGTCCCGCCCACCAATTCAGACCCTGAGGGGCTCCGTCCACCAAATCGGACCCTGAGGGGCCCCGCCCACCAAATCGGACCCTAAGGGCCCCCAACCACAAAATCGGACCCTGAGGGGTCCAGGCCACAAAATCGGACCCTGAGGGGCCCCGGTCACAAAATCGGACCTTGACGGGCTCCGGCCACAAAATCGGACCCTGAGGGGCCCCACCCACAGAATCGGACCCTGAGGGGCCCCACCCACAAAATCGGACCCTGAGGGGCCACACCCACAAAATCAGACCCTGAAAGGCCACACCCACAAAATCAGACCCTGAGAGGCCCCACCCACCAAATCAGACCCTGTGGCCAAAGTGGCCCCTGAGAGGCACCCACAGTTAAAACGGATCCTGACTTGAAAGTCTTGCAGGGGCAGCATGCAAGTCTATCTTAAAGGGGCAGCCCGGGCACCATTTCAAACCACTACCTGTACTTCCTTCAGGAAATACACATCTAGTTCTTCTTATTATTATTATCATTATTAAGTTGATTTCCGCAATTAATGCGGCCCGAACCGCTACATGCACAGACTCCGTTGAGGTGTCGTTTCGAAGCCAGCGTCCATGAGAGGTGTGCTAAGTATTTTTCGTGTCGATCGGATTTGTAGTTTTTGCGCAATTTGCGTTTGAAAATTTTTTTTCCCGTCATTGGAATGCACTGTCTCCAATGCTTTTCAATAGGAAATGGCAAAACGTGCCCTGAGGCGATTGAAATTACAGTTGAGCTCATTGATATGCGCAGGCAGACCCAGTTACTATGCCAACGCCTACGAACTTCACTTGAACCCCAGCACAGAGCCTCTGCCACATAATATCAGCTCTTAAAGCGAAACTCACAGCACAAATGCAAATCTAGCTTCATCACATGACACATGCCCCTGAGAGAGAATGTGTGCGCCAAAGTGGATTTAAAAGAAGCCCAGTGAGCCAAACTAGCTCTTAAAGGGCCAACGCGCCAAAGTGATTGTTAAAGGGCCAGCGCACCCAAATGAGTCTTAAAGGGCCGACACACCAAATCGGAGACTGAGCCACCCCGGCCTCCAAATCGGACGCTGAGCCACCCCGGCCTCCAAATCGGACGCTGAGCCACCCCGGCCTCCAAATCGGACACTGAGCCACCCCGGCGTCCAAATCGGAGGCTGAGCCACCCCGGCCTCCAAATCGGAGGCTGAGCCACCCCGGCCTCCAAATCGGAGGCTGAGCGACCCCGGCCTCCAAATCGGAGGCTGAGCCACCCCGGCCTCCAAATCGGAGGCTGAGCCACCCCGGCCTCCAAATCGGAGGCTCATCGACCCCGGCCTCCAAATCGGAGGCTCATCGACCCCTGCCTCCAAATCGGAGGCTCTTTGACCTCGGCCTCCAAATCGGAAGCTCAACGACCCCGGCCTCCAAATCGGAGGCTGAGCGACCCCAGCCTCCAAATCTTACCCAGAGTGGCCCTGCCCACCAAATCGGACCCTGAGGGGCCCTGCCCACCAAATCGGACCCTGAGGGGCCCCGTCCACCAAATCGGACCCTGTGGGGCCCCGCCCACCAAATCGGACCCAGAGAGGCCCCGCCCACCAAATCGGACCCTGTGGGGCCCCGCCCACCAAATCGGACCCAGAGAGGCCCCGCCCACCAAATCGGACCCTGTGGGGCCCCGCCCACCAAATCGGACCCAGAGAGGCCCCGCCCACCAAATTGGACCCAGAGTGGTCCCGCCCACCAAATTGGACCCAGAGTGGTCCCGCCCACCAAATTGGACCCAGTTGGGCCCCGCCCACAAAATCAGACCCAGAGGGGCCGCAGCCACATAATCGGACCCTTATGGGCCCCGGTCACAAAATTGGACCCTGATAGGCCCCGGCCACAAAATCGGACCCTGAGGGGCCCCAGCCACAAAATCAGACCCTGAGGGGCCCCAGCCACAGAATCAGACCCTGAGGGGCCCCACCCACAAAATCGAACCCAGAGGGGCCCCAGTCACAAAATCGGACCCTAAGGGGCCCCGGTCACAAAATCGGACCCTGAGGGGCCCCACTTACAAAATCAGACCCTGAGGGACCCCAGCCACAAAATCGGACCCTGAGGGGCCCCACCCACAAAATCGGACCCTGAGGGAACCCACCCACAAAATCGGACCCTGAGGGGACCCACCCACAAATACAGACCCTGAGGGGCCCCGGCCACAAAATCGGACCCTGAGGGGCCCCAACCACAAAATCAGACCCTGAGGGTCCCCGGTCACAAAATCGTACCCTGAGGGGCCCCACCCACAAAATCAGACCCTGAGGGGACCCAGCCACAAAATCAGACCCTGAGGGGCCCCAGCCACAAAATCGAACCCTGAGGGGCCCCACCCACAAAATCGGACCCTGAGGGGCCCCGCCCACAAAATCGGACCTTGAGGGCCCCGCCCACCAAATTAGACCCTGAGGGGCCCCACCCTCAAAATCGGACCCTGAGGGGCCCCGCCCACCAAATTAGACCCTGAGGGGCCCCACCCTCAAAATCGGACCCTGAGGGGCCCCAGCCACAAAATCAGACCCTGAGGGTCCCCAGCCACAAAATTGGACCCTGAGGGGCCCCAGCCACAAAATTGGACCCTGAAGGGCCCCACCCACAAAATTGGACCCTGAGGGGCCCCACCCACAAAATTGGACCCTGAGGGGCCCCACCCACAAATCCGGACCCTGAAGGGCCCCGGCCACAAAATCGGACCCTGAGAGACCCCGGCCACAAAATCAGACCCTGAGGGGCCCTGGTCACAAAATCGGACCCTGAGGGGCCCCACCCACAAAATCAGACCCTGAGGGACCCCAGCCACAAAATCAGACCCTGAGGTCATGAAACCCCTGTCTCCAACGCCACTTCTGATGTGTGCACGACCAACACCTCTTCCAAGTTGCCCCGGCCCCTAATAATAAAATATAATAAATAAATCTTTATATAGCGCTAACATATTCCGCAGCGCTTTACAGTTTACACACATTATCATCACTGTCCCCAATGGGGCTCACAATCTAAATTCCTTATCAGTATTGTCTTTGGAATGTGGGAGGAAACCTTATCAGTATTGTCTTTGGAATGTGGGAGGAAACTGGAGTACCCAGAGGAAACCCACGCAAACACGGGGAGAACATACAAACTCCTTGCAGATGTTGTCCTTGGTGGGATTCAAACCCAGGACCCCAGCGCTGCAAGGCTGCAGCGCTAACCACTGAGCCAGCATGCTGCCCCTACGGCTCGTGTGACAACCATCACCGCTGCTGTGTGCTGGGAATGCCTCAACCAACTGGTTTACCAGAGTTGCTTGTTTGTTAGTCAATATTAGGTCAAGGTTCTCCTGTGGCATGATGTTTTGGAATTTGCCTTTATAGCGTGGATCCAGGATGCTGGCCAACCAGTAGTCATCATCGTTCATCATTTTGGCAATGTGGAGGTCCCTTTTTAGGATCTGCAAGGCATAATCTGACATGTGGGCCAATGTTCCCGGTGTCAATGATGCACTGCGAGTGCTGGGTGGAGGAGCACTTTCAGGCAAATCCACATCCCTCCAGTCATGCACAAACCCAGTACCAGACCTTGCCATGCCAACATTTTCTCTTGCCCCACGAGAAGCATCCTCCTCCCCTAAATAATCATCGCCATCATCATCCTCCTTCTCCTCTTCTTCCTCCACCTCGTCCACGACAGTTCCCTGAACAGACAATGGCTGACTGTCATCAAGGCTTCCCTCCTCCTCTTCCTCATCATCCTCAGCTGCAGACGCCTGCTCCTTGATGAGCGTCAAAGTTTGCACGAGCAGACGCATAAGTGGGATTCTCATGCTTATGATGGCGTTGTCTGTGCTTACCAGCCGTGTGCATTCCTCAAAACATTTAAGGACTTTACAGAGGTCTTTCAGCCTCGACCACTGCACACTTGTCAACTCCATGTCTGCCCTCAAAGTGCCTGCCCGTGTATCCTCCCACAAATGCATTGTGGCCTGCCTCTGTTCGCACAGCCGCTCAACCATGTGCAGGGTGGAGTTCCCCATTGTTGCAACGTCGATAATTAGGCGGTGCTTGGGAAGGTGGAGCAATCACTGCAGCTTCTGCATACTACTGGAGTGTACCGGCGACCGGTGGATGTGCGAGCACAGTTTTCGAACCTTATGGAGCAGGCCTGTTAACTCCGGATAATTAGTGAGGAAGCACTGCACCACCAGGTTCAAGGTGTGAGCCAAGCAAGTATGTGTCTGAGCTTTGAAAGGGCTATGGCTGCCACAAAATTCTGGCCGTTATCACTAACTACCTTGCCTGCCTCAAGACTCAGTTTGTCGCTGAAAGTAGTCGGCCAGTACCTCCGCCGTGTGTCTGTCGCCCAAACACATCATCTGAAACACAGCCTGCTGACGCTTTCCACTAGCTGATCGATAGTGGGACACCTCGTGTGCACCACTGTCAGCTGCGGATGCAGTGCTCGTGCGACTGCGCTCTGTGGACAAGCTTTCGCTTCTGGAGGAGGAGGAGGGTCGAACGCCTACAGCCAACTGTTTCCTATACCGTGGACTAAGCAGCACTGTGCCATCACAGCTGTCCCCTGTGGACCCTGCATCCACCACATTAACCCAGTGCGCAGTGATGGACATGTAACGGCCCTGGCCATGCCTACTGGACCATGCATCAGTTGTGAGGTGCACCTTTCCACTCACTGATTGCTTGAGTGCATGGACAATGCGGTCTTTCACATGAAGGTGGAGGGCTGGGATGGCTTTGCGAGAGAAGAAGTGGCGACTGGGTAGGTCATAGCGTGGTACTGCGTAGGCCATGAGTTCGTGGAAAGCTGCGCTTTCAACCAACCGATAGGGCATCATCTCTAATGAGATTAGTTTGGCAATGTGGGCGTTCAAACCCAGTGTACGCGGATGAGAGGATGAGTACTTTCTTGTCCTACTCATAGTCTCTGGTAGGGTGAGCTGGACTTGAGAGCTGCATATGGTGGAACTAGCGGTGGACATGGCGGACTGAGAGAGGGTTGATGATGGTGATGGAGTTGGTGTTCTTTCTGATGGCCTAGATTCAGTTTTTCGTTGCAATAACAGTGGGATTCCCTGACTGATTTGCCCTTGCGACGACAACTCAACATTTGCTGCTGGTGGTGTGCTAACCGGTGGACTTACAGTGGGGGAAACAATGTAGCGTTGCTGACTACCTTCTTTGGGAGCAGTAGCACATGTGGTACATGAGTTTTGGTAGTCCGTCCACGCTTGCAAGTGCATGGTGGTTAAATGTCTTAGCATGCAACTGGTATTCAAATTTCTCAGATTTTTCCCTCGGCTAAAGGTCTTTGCGGACTTCTTACAGATAACTTTTGCCTGATCATTAGGATTTTGTTCAAAAAAGTGCTACACTGCACTCTTCCTACTATGGAAGACATTTTGAGGCCTTGCACGCTGTGCTATTTTGACCGTCTGGCCAAGCTGTACAGCAACTCTTTTGGTTTTTGTAACCCATTTTTGGACTGCTAGGGGCCTGCTAGATAACAGCTGTTGCGATGTCGATGCCCGCTGCGGATGATCCTCCTCCTCTTCTGAGCTATTGGCAGCGGCACCTTCTACCCCCAATGGATGCCAATCTGGGTCAGCAGCTGGGTCATCCATCACCTCCTCTTCAATGTCATGTGCACCTTCCTCTGTGTCACCATGTATGGTGGTATAGTATGCGGGAAGGGGCACCTGAGTTTCATCTGTGTCAGAGTCTGCCTCAGTACACTGCGAGGACAATGTAGTGCTCTGAGTGAATGTACCAGCAGAATCATCTATCAGTGGCTGTGCATCAGTATACTCCATGTCAGATTCATCTTTGCCTGGGTAATTCACGATTTGACTTGATAACCCAGGCATGGTATGTGAAAACAGCTCCATGGAGTAATCTGTAGTGTGGCCTGCCGCATCCTTCAATTTTGGTTGGGGTGAAGGACACAAGGAAAGGTGTGGTACATGAACATGAGCCTCCAATGATGACTCAGTGCTTTTATTTTTTAAAACTTCAGAAGAGGAGGAGATAGAGCTGGAGGCTGAGTCAGCAATGTAAGCCAAAACTTGTTCTTGAAGCTCCGGCTTTAAAAACGGTTTACCTACTCCCAGAAAAGGGAGTCTTCGAGGCCTTGTGGAGCCAGACGATGACGCAGGCTCAACACCTCCTGCATTAGGTGCTATTTTGCTTTTGCCACTACCATCAGATCCACCACCAACACCAACACCATCATTACCAGCTGCCATCCCCCGCCCACTTCCACGGACTCTTCCACCACACTTCCTCTTTTTTGGGGAAAATGTACCCAAAAAACCACCAACTATATGGTACTGTAAAACAAGGTACAAGGTGTATATAGTAGTGGGGAAAATTGGAATCTCTGTAGACTTCAGGACACAGCTGGATTCTGTCAGGCCCTGTTTATTTTACACCGCAATGTGACAGGCAGATTCTGGATGGTGTAATAAAGGTGGATAGAGGACTGTGGAGAATTGGAATCTCTGTAGACTTCAGGACACAGTTGGATTCTGTCAGGCCCTGTTTATTTTACACCGCAATGTGACAGGCAGATTCTGGATGTTGTAAGAAAGGTGGATAGAGGACTGTGGAGAATTGGAATCTCTCTACACTTCAGGACACAGTTGGATTCTGTCAGGCCCTGTGTCTATAACACCGCAATGTAACCGGCAGAAATTGCCCAGTGTATGACAAACTACAAGGTGTATATAGAATTGGGCAGAATTGGAATCTCCCTAGAATGTATGTCTGTAAGAACCTGCTGTGTGGATGGCAAAGTCTCCTGCTGCCTCCCAAATCACACAACATCTTATTTTCTACTTGCTCCAAGTTGGCCTCAGCCAGCTCCGTGATTGATCCTGGGCTTCAACACAGCCAGTTGTTGCTTGGAAGTGCCATCCGCACAGATAGAAACACTCGCTCCTGTGTCAGTGGGGTTCAGTAACGCCAGCTGCTCTCCTGCTGTGTTGATGGCAAAGTCTCCTGCTGCCTACACAGTCACACTACTACTGATTTTTAACCATGCTCCACTTAGGCCTCTGGCTCCACTGTCTCTAGTATTTCCCCTGGCCTCCAACCCCCCAGCTGCTGCTCTGAAGTGGCGTCTGCATAATCCACACTTGTTCCTGGGTTACAGGGGCTCTGTCACGTCAGTGGATCCCCTGATGTGTGTCCGGCTATGTCTCCTGCTCTGTCCACATTCCCACTACTAGTAGTGGGAATGTGGACAGAGCAGGAGACCTTGCCGGACACACATCAGGGGATCCACTGACGTGACAGAGCCCCTGTAACCCAGGAACAAGTGTGGATTATGCAGACGCCACTTCAGAGCAGCAACTGGCGGGGTTGGAGGCCAGGGGAAATACTATAGTGTCTTTGGCACGGGTACTCCCTCCTGCCCAGCCTGGTTCCAGCGCACCTGCTTTTTCCGGGTAGTGTCAACATCACTTTGCCACCAATACGTTGTCCTGTCGTGTTGCCGTCGGGTTAGTCGAGCCTATGGTGCCCGCAGTTTAGGTGCTTCCTATGTGGGCTGTGGGTTCTGGTAATAAAGGCTGGTTCCGTAGTGCCAATAGTACAAGCACCCCCTGTAGGACTGTGGGTTTCGGTAACTGCGGCCGGCTCATGGCCTTGCAACTTTGTCTTTTCCATGGGTACCTTCTGCTACCTATCCGGGTTCCAGCACCGTCAGCTGGTTCTCGGCAGTGCCTTTGGCCTAGGTGCCTCATTCTTGGTATCCGAGTTCCAGCAACGTCTGCTGGTCCTTGGTAGTGCTTTCTAGCACAGGTACCTCCTGCTTAGTAACCGTGTTCCAGCACCGTCAGCTGGTCCACGGTTGTGCCATTGGCTGTTGTTCCTTCTGCTGTCCCTCTGGGTTCCAGCACCGTCAGCTGGTTCTCGGAAGTGTCTTTGGCACGGGCACTCCCTCCTGCCCAGCCTGGTTCCAGCACGCCTGCTGTTTTCGGGTAGTGTCAACGTCACTTTGCCATCAATACGTTGTCCTGTCGTGTTGCGGTCGGGTTAGCCGAGTCTATGGTGCCTGCAGTTTCGGTGCTTCCTATGTGGGCTGCAGGTTCTGGTAATAAAGGCTGCTTCCGTAGTGCCAATAGGACAAACACCCCCTGTTGGACTGTGGGTTTCGGTAACTGCGTCCTACTCGTGGCCTTGCAACTTTGTTGATTATGGGTACCTTGTGCTACCCATACGGGTTCCAGCACCGCCAGCTGGTTCTCGGCAGAGCCTTTGGCCTAGGTGCCTCCTTCTTGGTATCCGAGTTCCAGCAATGTCTGCTGGTCCTTGGTAGTGCTTTGTAGCACAGGTACCTCCTGCTTAATAACCATGTTCCAGCACCGTCAGCTGGTCCACGATTGTGCCATTGGCTCTTGTTCCTTCTGCTGCCCCTCCGGGTTCCAGCACCATCAGCTGGTCCTCGCTAGTTTCATTTTCTCTTGTAGCTTCTGCTACCCATCCGGGTTCCAGCACCATCAGCTGGTTCTCGGCAGTGCCTTTGGCCTAGGTGCCTCCTTCTCGGTATCCGAGTTCCAGCAACGTCTGCTGGTCCTTGGTAGTGCTTTGTAGCACAGGTACCTCCTGCTTAGTAACTGTGTTCCAGCACCATCAGCTGGTCCACGGTTGTGCCATTGGTTCTTGTTCCTTCTGCTGCCCCTCCGGGTTCTAGCACCATCAGCTGGTCCTCGCTAGTTTCATTTGCTCTTGCAGCTTCTGCTACCCATCCGGGTTCCAGCACCGTCAGCTGGTTCTCGGCAGTGCCTTTGGTCTAGGTGCCTCCTTCTCGGTATCCGAGTTCCAGCAACGTCTGCTGGTCCTTGGTAGTGCTTTGTAGCACAGGTACCTCCTGCTTAGTAACCATGTTCCAGCAACGTCAGCTGGTCCACGGTTGTGCCATTGGCTCTTGTTCCTTTTGCTGCCCCTCCGGGTTCCAGCACCATCAGCTGGTCCTCGCTAGTTTCATTTGCTCTTGCAGCTTCTGCTACCCATCCGGGTTCCAGCACCGTCATCTGGTTCTCGGCAGTGCCTTAGGCCTAGGTGCCTCCTTCTCGGTATCCAAGTTCCAGCAACGTCTGCTGGTCCTTGGTAGTGCTTTGGAGCACAGGTACCTCCTGCTTAGTAACCGTGTTCCAGAACCGTCAGCTGGTCCACGGTTATGCCATTGGCTCTTGTTCCTTCTGCTGTACCTCCAGGTTCCAGCACCGTCAGCTGGTCCTCGCTAGTTCCATTTGCTATTGTTCCTTCTGCTACCCATCCGGGTTCCAGTACCGTCAGCTGGTTCTCTGCAGTTCCTCAGCCTTCTTGTACCTTCTGCTACTTTTCCAAGTTCAAGCTTGTGGAATTGTTTTTTAATACCCTGAAGACGATGACCCTGAAGACCACACCGAAGAAGACCAAAAAGATGACCCTCAAGAAGATGACCAAGAGGACAAAGAACATGAAGACAACCACCAAGATGCAGAACAACAAGAGACAGAAGACCAAGAAGCAGAAAAAACAAAAGCAGAAGAACATTAAGCATAAGACTAAAAATAAGAGCAAATGATATTATCTAAATTATAAGCAGAAGAAGACTAAGCAGTGTATGGGGGTGAGTCCGTTCCTCCTCGTGGTGCCCCTGGAAAATGCCTGCTTTTGCAGGCCAAACTGAACGCGGACAAATCCTGTTGTAAGTCTTTTGTGACAGGCAGAACGGAAGGTGCAATCTTCAAACTTTTATAGATAACAACTACAGGAATGCCTGTCACAAATAAGAATATGATGAAGAAGAAGAATAGGAAGAAGAGGAAGAAGTAGAATATGAAGAAGAATAATAGTTGAATAAGAAGAATATGAAGAATGTAAAAAAAAGAATAATAGGAAGAAGGTGCAGAAGAAGATGAATAAGGTGAAGAAGAAGTTGATGAAAAAGATGCTGCTGCTGAGGATGATGAAGGAGAAAGTGTGGAAGAAGAAAAAAAGAAGGTGAAGAGCATGGAAGTAGTGAAACATACATATCTGACAAAATATAAAAGAGGTTACATATACTGTATCTTTGTAACTCCAAACGTCTTTAAAATAAAAAAATTATTACCGCTATTCCATTTGATTGGGCTAAAGCTCTATGGCTTTAATGTCTCCTACACCTCCCACAATACATTCTACATTATTCTTAGTTGTTTTTCTTCATGTAGAATTAACCTACAAGGAAAGAAAGGGTTTTTTTCAATTCCGATATTTCTGTTCCATTGACTTGAATGGGACTTCCGAGATCGGAATCGGCGATACCCGATATTTTTTTTTAGATCGGCCGATCCAATCCGATCCAATATTTTTCAATATCGGGTGGTATCGCTCAACACTAGTGATGAGCACTTTGAACCCCAAGTGCTTCACAGAAGTTTATGACGCCCGGGCGTGAAAATAAAAAAATCATATTTTTTTTCCACAAAAAAGATATTTTTGCCCCCAATTTTCTTATTTTCTTAAGGATAACAGGAGAAATTAGACCCCAAAAGTTGTTTTGCAATTTGTCCTGAGTAGGGTGATACCCCATATGTGGGAGTAAAACACTGTTTCGGCGCATGGCAGAGCTTGGAAGGGAAGGAGCACCATTTGATTTTTTCAGCGCAGAGTTGGCTGGAATTGAGATCAAACGCCATGTTGCGTTTAGAGAGTACCTTATGTGCCTAAACAGTGGAAATCCCCCAGTTCTAACTCCAACCCTAACCCTAATCTTAGCCCTAACCCTAGCCCTAACCCTAGCCCTAACCCTAATGGGAAAATGGAAATAAATACATTTTTTAAATTTTATTATTTTTCCCTAACTAAGGGGGTGATAAAGGGGGTTTGATTTACTATTTATGGTGGGTTTTACATCTGTCACACGCTAAAAGACGCTTTTTATTGTAAAAATAGTTTTTGCATCACCACATATTGAGAGCTATAATTTTTCCATACTTTGACCCACCGGGTCATGTGAGGTCTTATTTTTTGCGGGACAAGTTGACGTTTTTATTGGTACCTTTTTCGGGCATGTGACATTTTTGGATCGCTTTTTATTCCGATTTTTGGGATGCAGAATGAACAAACCCAGCATTTCATGAATTTCTTTTGGGGGAGTCGTTTATACCGTTCCGCATGTGGTAAAATTGATAAAGCGATTTTATTCGTCGGGTCAGTACAATTACAGCGATACCTCATTTCTGTCTTTTTTTATGTTTTGGCGCTTTTATGCAATGAAAACTATTTTATATAAAAATAATTATTTTTGCATCGCTTTATTCTGCGAGCTATAACTTTTTTATTTTTTCACTGATGATGCTGTATGGTGGCTTGTTTTTGGCGGGACAAGATGACGTTTTCAGCCTTTCTTGCACTCCTTATGTCACTCCCCCGACTTGACATGTTCATGATATGTCAATAAATCAGTGAAACCTCGATCTCGATGAGTGCGACCTTTTCTCTTTGCATGGATTCCCAGGATTGACTGTTTCCAGGTCTGGCACCCGAGATTCCCAGCTGCTGGGCTTCTGTATGCCGCACATCATTTGAAGTCATACGGTAACAGCGGTGCCGTCCGCTTTTTATCTTGAGTTTTGTGAAAACTATTTTATATAAAAATAATTATTTTTGCATCGCTTTATTCTGCGAGCTATAACTTTTTTATTTTTTCACTGATGATGCTGTATGGTGGCTTGTTTTTTGCGGGACAAGATGACGTTGTCAGCTGTACCATGATTATTTATATCCGTCTTTTTGATCGTGCGTTATTGCACTTTTTGTTCGGCGGTATGATAATAAAGCATTGTTTTTTGCTTTGTTTTTTATTTTTTAAATGGTTCGCTAAAGGGGTTTACTAATGGGACAATTTTACAGGGTGGGTCGTTACAGACGCGGCGATACTAAATATGTGTACTTTTATTAATTTTGTATTTAAAAAAAATGAATTTATTAGGGAATATATATTTTTTTATTTAGTTAGCGATTTTTTTTTATAAATTATTTTTACACTTTCTTTTTTTTACTTTATTACATTGTCCCAGGGGGGACACAGTGCTGTGTCAGATCAGCGATGTGACAGGCGCTGCACAAGGCTTCCTCATGCCTGCGCTCTGCAGGCAGTGAGGAAGCCGCCTCCCTGCAGGCCTCCGAAGGTCCCCGCCGCCATATTGGATCCGGAGACCCGCAGGGAAGGAGGCCCCCAGCGCAGGGCAGCACATCGCGCTGCGCTGGGGGGTCTCAGGGAAGCACGGAGGGAACCCCCTCCCTGCCGATGCTTCCCTGATCCTCCGGTACACTGCGATCATGTTTGAATGCAGTGTGCCAGGGGTTAACGTGCAGGGGGCAGTCCATGAACACCCCTGACACATAGTGCCGGGTGTCAGCTGTAATAATCAGCTGACACCCGGCCGCGATCAGCGTACTATCCTGTCCCCGGTCATAGGGGCCCGAGTCCTGTGGATGGGATAGTACGTCAGATGTCAGGAAGGGGTTAATTAATGCAGTTCTGGGACCCCTGGTTCTGCTAGTCTCAGTTTCTGCTTTCAGTTTGTTTCTGCAGCCTTCTTTGTGTTCTCTGTTAGGAGGTGACCCGTTTTTGTACCCAGCCCTTATATTCTTCAGGGACCCCCTTCCCTCTATCAATAGGTCTTCGCTTGAGATTAGCCTAGGATCATCGGTGGGTCTATTCACAAGGAATGGGTCGCGCACTCCATCGTAGGGCATCAGCCTAGCTGCAGTGCAGGGTCAGTTTTCCCCCTTCTACCCTAGTCCTGTGCTGCAGAACCGTAACACCTCTCACACATCCAAACCAGATCTCACACTTTACACTGATGAGGGGCAGTACCCCGAAACACAGTGTCTGCAAATTGAGATTCTGGCTTGGCTTTTATCCTAAGTCATGTAACAAGGCTCGTTAAAGGGTCAACATTGACTTTTAGGATTGCTACTTCCAATAGGTAGCGTTCTAGTCCTCTTCCTCTCTGAAGAGACAATTTGTATAATTAACTTACGATTTTAATATTTTTTTTTTCTGCTGCCAGTTTATATTTGCTGCTGTGTAACTGTTTAGGTATGACACTTGCACACCGCAAATACTGCAGCCATAGGAGTCTAGAGACGCACAGACCACAATCTCCTATATTGTTTAATATAACCGATGCAATGGGTAATAGAAAAATTCCATATTCCCCTAAGGGGATGGGCAACTCCAAACATAATCGAAATTTACACATTTAAAGAGCATCTAGCCCTACATGAACCATAACACAAAAGATAATTATTAAAAATATTCCGTTTATTAATCATCACATAAAAACGCAATAGTTAGAGTAATAATAGATGCAGTGGTTGGTGTTGGTAAACAAACAAAAATTCCCCGGAACTACTCAAAGCATAGACATAATAATATGCACCATTTAAATGCAGAAAACCTCTAAAAGAGAAAAGATAAAGCAAGCCACAAAACCTAAGTATATTGTTTTTCAGAATCACCTCCTGCAAATATGTTCAAGTAATGTATCAATTATGATCCAATATAAGTCATAGGTAAAGGTCTAATACAGGGTAAGGAAGCTATAGAGAAATAATAGATGTGGCTAGCATAGAGTAAACATCCCAGAGGCAGATCTTTATATCAGAGCGGTATCCCTTAATATATAAAGTGACAGTGCAGATTAAAGTGCCATTCAGCGCTTACCCATATGGGTGAGTATACCGGTTCCAGGAACGTGCCCCGATGCACGTTTCGCCTATTTGGCTTCCTCAGGGAGCAGGACCTTTACCTGTGACTTTTATTGGATCTTAATTGATACATTACTTGAACATATTTGCAGGGGGTGATTCTGAAAAACAATATACTTAGGTTTTGTGGCTTGCTTTATCTTTTCTCTTTTGGAGGTTTTCTGCATTTAAATGGTGCATATTAGAGTTGAGCGAAACGGGTCTAAAAATTTCAAAAGTCGCCGACTTTTGGCAAAGTTGGGTTTCATGAAACGAAACCTGACCCTAGGATGAGGTCGGCCACGAGGTCGGCGACTTAAGCGCCAAAGTCGCGTTTCAAAAGTTTGTTTTGCGCTCTTTTTCAGCCTATCAGGATCCACGGACACTGTGGGCAACGTGATGACATAGGCAGGGGTCACCACCATCTTTCAGAAGGGCATGCAAGTGATTGGCTTGCTTTGGTGGGCGTCACAGGGGGTATAAAAGGGCGTGCATGCCGACCGCCATGTTACTCATGCTGATCTCAGAATAGGGAGAGCTGCTGCTGATAATGATTTTGTAGGGAGAGTGTTAGGCAGGGAAGAAGACACCAAAAACTGCTTCTGCTGCTAGCGATTTTGCCTGTACAACACACCAGTCACTGTGTGTGCAGTGCAAGTGGAGGCTATATTTTGCTGGATCAGCGGTGTTGGTTGTTAGGCTGCCTTCTAAGGCTTCCTGACGGCTGCATTGCTGTTTACCCACTGCTCTGCAAACTGCTTTTTTAAAAGCAATCCCAATTTTTTTTTTGTCCTGGTGAGGTACTGAGCGTGCATTTTTTTACACCATACAGCGGTGCACACTCCTCACACAATACCGTGTAACTTCTGTTATCACAGCCACAGTGAAGCTATCTGTGTGTCACTCTGTAAGGATAAGTCAAGGACATGTTCCGTTCTTACAGACCTGCACCTTCTAGTTTTGTCTAGCTTTCAAACAGTTAAATATATTTGCTGTTTGATCACATTCAAAACTATAGAGAGACAGCGTGTGTCAGTCCGAATACTTAAAAAACACGGAGCTTGACAATTTTACGTACACCGGACAGCCGTGTACGTGCACGCTCCTCTCTCAGTACCGTGTAACGGCTGTTATCACGGCCACAGTGAAGCTATCTGTGTGTCGCTCTGTAAGGATAAGTCGAGGACATGTTCCGTTCTTACAGACCTGCACCTTCTAGTTTTGTCTAGTTTTCAAACAGTTAAATATATTTGCTGTTTGATCACATTCAAAACTACAGAGAGACAGCGTGTGTCAGTCCGTATACTTAAAAAACATGGAGCTTGACAATTTTACGTACACCGGACAGCCGTGTACGTGCACGCTCCTCTCTCAGTACCATGTAACGGCTGTTATCACGGCCACAGTGAAGCTATCTGTGTGTCGCTCTGTAAGGATAAGTCGAGGACATGTTCCGTTCTTACAGACCTGCACCTTCTAGTTTTGTCTAGTTTTCAAACAGTTAAATATATTTGCTGTTTGATCACATTCAAAACTACAGAGAGACAGCGTGTGTCAGTCCGTATACTTAAAAAACATGGAGCTTGACAATTTTACGTACACCGGACAGCCGTGTACGTGCATGCTCCTCTCTCAGTACCGTGTAACAGCTGTTATCACGGCCACAGTGAACCTGTGTGTCGCTCTGTAAGGATAAGTCGAGGACTTGTCCCGTTCTTACAGACCTACACTCTAGGGAGATTCCTATTCTGCCCAATTATATATACACTATGTAGTTTGTCATACACTAGCCAATTTCTGCCTGTGACATAGCGCTGTGATATTCACTGGGCCTCACACAATCCAAAAGTGTCCAGTGTCCACAAGTGTGTGCCGAAATTGAAAATCTTTGTTATCCTCTAGTGACATTTTTCACACCTGCGACATTGAGCCTGTGACATAGTGCTGTGATTTTCAGTGGGCCTCACACAATCCAAAAGTGTCCAGTGTCCACAAGTGTGTGCAGAAATTCAAAATCTCCGTTATCCTCTAGTGACATTTTTCACACCTGCGACATCGAGCCTGTGACATAGCGCTGTGATATTCAGTGGGCCTCACACAATCCAAAAGTGTCCAGTGTCCACAAGTGTGTGCAGAAATTCAAAATCTCCGTTATCCTCTAGTGACATTTTTCACACCTGTGACATCGAGCCTGTGACATAGCGCTGTGATATTCACTGGGCCTCACACAATCCAAAAGTGTCCAGTGTCCACAAGTGTGTGCAGAAATTCAAAATCTCCGTTATCCTCTAGTGACATTTTTCACACCTGCGACATCGAGCCTGTGACATAGCGCTGTGATATTCAGTGGGACTCACACAATCCAAAAGTGTCCAGTGTCCACAAGTGTGTGCAGAAATTCAAAATCTCCGTTATCCTCTAGTGACATTTTTCACACCTGCGACATCGAGCCTGTGACATAGCGCTGTGATATTCAGTGGGCCTCACACAATCCAAAAGTGTCCAGTGTCCACAAGTGTGTGCAGAAATTCAAAATCTCCGTTATCCTCTAGTGACATGTTTCACACCTGCGACATCGAGCCTGTGACATAGCGCTGTGATATTCAGTGGGCCTCACACAATCCAAAAGTGTCCAGTGTCCACAAGTGTGTGCAGAAATTCAAAATCTCCCCTGTCCTATAGACACGTTGTACCTTGTTTTACATTACTATATAGTTTGTTGGATTTTGTCTACATTTCTACCAAAAATAAGGAAGGCTGGTGGAAGAGGCCATGGAATTGGGCGGGGGTTGGCAGCTGGTAATGATGGTGTTGGTGGTGGATCTGATGGTAGTGGCAAAAGCAAAATAGGACTGAATGCCGGAGGTGTTGAGCCTGCATCATCGTCTGGCTCCACAAGGCCTTGAAGACTCCCTTTTCTGGGAGTAGGTAAACCGTTTTTAAAGCCGGAGCTTCAAGAACAAGTTTTGGCTTACATTGCTGACTCAGCCTCCAGCTCTATCGCCTCTTCTTCTGAAGTTGTAAAAAATAAAAGCACTGAGTCGTCATTGGAGGCTCATGTTCATGAACCACACCTTTCCTTGTGTCCTTCACCCCAACCAAGATTGAAGGATGACGCAGGCCATACTACTGATTACTCCATGGAGCTGTTTTCACATACCATGCCTGGATTATCAAGTGAAATGGTGAATTACCCAGGTCAAGATGAATCTGACATGGAGTGCACTGATGCACAGCCACTGATAGATGATTCTGCTGGTACATTCACTCAGAGCACTACATTGTCCTCCCAGTGTACAGAGCCAGATTCTGACCCTGATGAGACTCAGGTGCCCCTTCCCGCACACTATACCACCATACACGGTGACACAGAGGAAGGTGCACATGACATTGAAGAGGAGGTGATGGATGACCCAGTTGTTGACCCAGATTGGCATCTATTGGGGGAAGAGGGTGCTGCTTCCAATAGCTCAGATGAGGAGGAGGAGCATCCATAGCAGACATCGACATCGCAACAGCTGTTATCTGGCAGGCCCGGAGCACTCCAAAGACAGGTTCCAAAAATCAAAAGAGTTGCTGGACAGCTTGTCCAGAGGGTCAAAATATCACAGCGTGCTAGGCCGCAAAATGTCTGCCAAAGTAGGAAGAGTGCAGTGTGGCACTTTTTTGAACAAAATCCTCATGATCAGGCCAAGGTTATCTGTAAGAAGTGTGCAAAGACCTTTAGCCGAGGGAAAAATCTGAAAAATTTGAATACCAGTTGCATGCTTAGACATTTAACCAGCATGCACTTGCAAGCGTGGACACAACACCAAACCTCAAGTACCACATGTGCAACTGATCACAAAGAAGGTAGTCAGCAACGCTACATTGTTTCCCCCACTGTAAGCCCACCGGTTAGCACAGCAGCAAATGTTGAGGTGTCGTTGCAAGACCACAGCAGTCAGGGAATCCCACTGTTATATCAACGAAAGACTGAATCTAGGCCATCAGAAAGAACACCAACTCCATCACCATCATCAACCCTCTCTCAGTCTGCCCTGTCCACCGCTACTTCCACCATATGCAGCTCTCAAGTCCAGCTCACCCTCCCAGACACTATGAGTAGGTCAAGAAAGTACTCAGTCTCTCATCCGCGTACAATGGGTTTGAACGCCCACATTGCCAAACTAATCTCGTTAGAGATGATGCCCTATCGGTTGGTTGAAAGCGCAGCTTTCCGCGAACTCATGGCCTATGCAGTACCACGCTATGACCTATCCAGTTGCCACTTCTTCTCTCGCAAAGCCATCCCAGCCCTCCACCATCATGTAAAAGACCGCATTGTCCATGCACTCAAGCAGTCAGTGAGTGGAAAGGTGCACCTCACAACTGATGCATGGTCCAGTCGGCATGGCCAGGGCCGTTACGTGTCCATCACTGCGCACTGGGTTAATGTGGTGGATGCAGGGTCCACAGGGGACAGCGGTGGTGGGACAGTGCTGCCTAGCCCACGGTATAGGAAACAGTTGGCTGTAGGCGTTCGACCCTCCTCCTCCTCCTCCAGAAGCGAAAGCTCATCCACAGAGCGCAGTCGTACGAGCACTCCATCTGCAGCTGCCACTGTTGCACACGAGGTGTCCCCCTATCGAGCAGCTAGTGGAAAGTGTCAGCAGGCTGTGTTGCAGATGATGTGTTTGGGCGACAGACACACCGCCGAGGTGCTGGCCGAGTACTTTCAGCGACAAACTGAGTCATGGCTGGGCAGAGTACATCTTGAGGCAGGCAAGGTAGTTAGTGATAGCGGCCGTAATTTTGTGGCAGCCATAGCCCTGTCAAAACTCAGCCACATACCTTGCTTGGCTCACACCTTGAACCTGGTGGTGCAGTGCTTCCTCAATAATTATCCGGAGTTAACAGCCCTGCTCCAGAAGGTGCGAAGACTGTGCGCGCACATCCGCCGGTCGCCTGTACACTCCACTCGTATGCAGAAGCTGCAGCAATTGCTCCACCTTCCCAACCACCGCCTCATTATCGACATTGCAACAAGGTGGAACTCCACCCTGCACATGGTTGAGCGGCTGTGCGAGCAGAGGCAGGCCATAATGCATTTGTGGGAGGATACATGGCCAGGCACTTTGAGAGCAGACATGAAGTTGACAGGTGTGCAGTGGTCGAAGCTGAAAGACCTCTGTAAAGTCCTTCAGTGTTTTGAGGAATGCACACGGCTGGTAAGCGCAGACGACGCCATCCTATGCATGAGCATCCCACTTATGCGTCTGCTCATGCAAACTTTGACGCACCTTAAGGAGCAGGCGTCTGCAGCCAATGTTGACGAGGAGGAAGAGGTGGAGGGAATCCTTGATGACATTCAGCCATTGTCTGCTCAGGGACCTCTCCTGGACGAGGTGGAGGAAGAAGAGGAGGAGGAGGATGATGATGGGTATGATTACTTAGGGGAGGAGGATGCATCTCGTGGGGCAAGTGAAAATGTTGGCGTGGCAAGGTCTGGTACAGGGTTTGTGCGTGACTGGTGGGATGTGGATTTGCCAGAAAGTGCTCCTCCACCCAGCACTCGCAGTGCATCATTGACACTGGGAACATTGGCCCACATGTCAGATTATGCCTTGCAGATCCTAAAAAGGGACCCACGCATTGCCAAAATGATGAACGATGATGACTGCTGGTTGGCCAGCATCCTGGATCCACGCTATGAAGGCAAATTACAAAACATCATGCCACAGGAGAACCTTGACCTAATATTGGCTACTAAACAAGCAACTCTGGTTAACCGGTTGGTTGAGGCATTCCCAGCACACAGCAGCGGTGATGGTTCTCACACGAGCCGTACGGGCCGGGGGCAGCTTGGCAGAGGTGTTCGTGGTGTACACAGCAGAAGTGGCGTTGGAGACAGGGGTTTCATGACAATGTTGTGGACTGATTTTTCACGGACCGCTCACACAACTGGTAATACTGCATCGATGGAAAGTGACAGGAGACAGCTATTATTACTACCTTCATGCAATTTTTGCAATATATTTTTTCACTTTTTTATTCCAGGATATTTGTTTTGTGTTTTGCTTTTGGTTTTCTCTGTGTAAAGGTCATGTGTTCATATGCAATTACATTTTGCATGCACATTAATTTACTTTTTCTGCTCAGACCCAGTTTCTCATTTGTTTCATTGTGCATTCTGTGCATATAAGGGTGTGACCGCCCTGTTTCTGAGTTGGAAAATCCATCCTGTCTGGCCTATACTATTACTGGTGGTTCAGTCCCTCTGTCCTTGTTCACATTTACGTCACTTGACAAGTGGAAAGGTTTTAAATACAAGAGTTAGGACTGTCCCACAAGGGTTGCCGTGACGTGGCGGGATGGCTTCTACATTATTTTGATCAAAATTATGTTAACTAAATACCCTTATTATTACTATTATTACTACCTTCATGCAATTTTTGCAATATATTTTTTCACTTTTTTATTCCAGGATATTTGTTTTGTGTTTTGCTTTTGGTTTTCTCTGTGTAAAGGTCATGTGTTCATATGCAATTACATTTTGCATGCACATTAATTTACTTTTTCTGCTCAGACCCAGTTTCTCATTTGTTTCATTGTGCATTCTGTGCATATAAGGGTGTGACCGCCCTGTTTCTGAGTTGGAAAATCCATCCTGTCTGGCCTATACTATTACTGGTGGTTCAGTCCCTCTGTCCTTGTTCACATTTACGTCACTTGACAAGTGGAAAGGTTTTAAATACAAGAGTTAGGACTGTCCCACAAGGGTTGCCGTGACGTGGCGGGATGGCTTCTACATTATTTTGATCAAAATTATGTTAACTAAATACCCTTATTATTACTATTATTACTACCTTCATGCAATTTTTGCAATATATTTTTTCACTTTTTTATTCCAGGATATTTGTTTTGTGTTTTGCTTTTGGTTTTCTCTGTGTAAAGGTCATGTGTTCATATGCAATTACATTTTGCATGCACATTAATTTACTTTTTCTGCTCAGACCCAGTTTCTCAGGAGACAGCAGTTGTCAACTATGGTTAACAACTACTTTTCCTCCCATATTGATGTTCTCCCGCACAGGTCATTCCCCTTTGACTATTGGGCCGTTAAACTGGACACCTGGCCTGAATTGGCACAATATGCCTTACAGGAGCTCGCTTGCCCAGCTGCAAGTGTGCTATCGGAAAGAGTCTTCAGTGCAGCTGGATCAATCCTGACAGAAAAAAGGACCCGTCTGTCAACCCAAAATTTGGATGATCTAACCTTCATTAAAATGAACCATGCATGGGTTTCCAAGGATTTTGTCCCACCTTCCCTTGATGACACATAGGTTGCCAGAAAAAAGGCTTGCTTTGGTCCTCCTCCTATTCCGTGAACTTGACCTATTTCGCCTTTTGCAGCAGCTGAATGACCCACATCTACATATGCCACTTTGTAAACCTCCCTAAGTGGGCGGCCCCCCCCATAGCCGAGGTCACCACCTAGCGCACAAAACCGTGCGAGTGCCGTTGCCCTGGACAGGTGAGTAGGCCGACTCTTGGGCGCGGGCACTGGCATAGGGTCCCTCATAGTGCAATCAAGTGTCTCTGACAGTGGTGGTGCACACCCGCCGTCAGACACACCGCCGTACTATGAGGGGCCCAGTGCCAGTACCGACGCCCACGACTGTGCCCCCCTTGCTTGGGCAGGGCCCCAGCATTTGCAATGTTTACCTCTCCCTGCTCCTCCGCTGTGTAGTCTGGCCTGTCAAATCCTTCACTGGGACTGCCACTACAAATTGATTGAACTGAAAGATGATGGTTAAGATGTAGCTATGCCCTGTCCTGCTGGCCAGGCTCTAGCTCCAGATGATCAGTGGCTTCCATTTCTTATGGACGTCGACTCACAATTACATGCAGTGGTGGTTTATCATCAGCTTTCACAGTTTTCCTACTCACAAACGTGTGACATTCCGGCGCACATTTCAAAATGTGCCCTCTCATGCCAATCAAATAGAATTGCCTACGGCCTGTGGCTTCTGTCTTTTGCACTCCAAAGTTACGTGACAGATCATGATAGCCAGTGAGCACCATGTTTACATCGCTCCCTGTGATAAAAATTGGATTGAGATGAGTAACAGTGATGGAATCAACGAAAGTGCGATACAGCAAGACTTTATTCACAAAAAAATGTTTTCACTGTCTCAACACACAAATTAATTGAGGGTCAGCATCGCCTATGAGAATTGTGACGGAAGTTTTTCCCGTGAATAATAATTCCTAGATTTCTGCAATCAATAGCCTTTATGTCACTAATTGTATGCATCTCATTTCCTATTGCGTAGAGGCTGGACTGTATTACTGAGACAGAAATATATATGTAGATTTAAAAATAACACCAAAAGTATATAGTTGTGTACGCCTCAAATGCATTTCCTTTTTTCCACTTTTTAGATTGCTGTGTCATCCATACTGAGAACACGGAGACTTTACATGTTTAAACTATGCTATATATACCTGCTATCCAGTGATAAAGTACCCTTTCTCAACTTTGTACAATCTGGTCAAATCCATACTGGGCCTGAGAACATCTGAGTCTGCCTCCTGATCTATAGACATATATTTTTAATGTGTAAACTAGGCTACATATATACGTGTTATCCGGTGAAACTGTACCCTTTATCAACTTTCTACAATGTTGTTGAATCCATACTGGGCCTGAGAACGGCTGCCGAGCTGTTAAGCAAGCTACAGCACCTGTGGTTTGGACACGTAATTTTTTCAGGAATGACGGTTAGGCCTAACTCTGGAATTGCGGTTGACCTGAACTTACTGGGAAATCATCGTTCGCGGGGAATAATCTGAATCCCAGATTCCCATCACTAACGGAGTTCAGCAGGTTATCTGCACCTGTAAGCGACAAAAGCTGGTCCTTTCAGTGTAGTGTGCATGCAGCCCCGGACATGTACTGGAATGCTAGACCTGTTATTGCTCGATCTCACGTGCCACAGCCTCGCGTATCCCTCTAGTAAGCTTGACGCGTACCGCGGGGCCATGCCGGAGTCTCGGTCGTTAACGGAATAAAGATGAGAAATTGCTAGCACAACTACAAATGGACATACCACACCACACACAGAATCGACAAAGCTTGCAATCTGTCCATCTTTTCTGTAGCTTGTATGGTAGTGGTTTCCCGGGTGCAGTCCAATTAAGCCACAGGCTCCACTCCTGGTGGTGCCCTTTTGGACATTCCTTTAAGGTTCAGCTTTGCAATCATACTACCCCCGGAAACCAAAAACGTTGCCTTCAGGGACGCTGTTTGGAGGTTCGTGGGAATAACGCCGCCCGATCAGCAGTCGGCATATGGGTTGCCCTCCCAGGGCTGTGGGGTACTCAGTACCGGGCCGGTGTCAGTGGGATGTGTCACAGCAGCGGTGACCCGGACGGTGGCCCTGGGCGCCCATGTAAATTCCGTGGTATAATGGTAAAGAGTTTATATAGATAGTTTGACGCCACCTGTGGTGTTCGGCAACATAGATGTTAGGCCGACGCTGCATGCAGATCCTCTGGGACTGATGGTGTTGTGCAGCAAAGATGGAGAAGCTCCCCACAGGTGGAGCTGGAGTCCCAGGGAAGTGTAGATGTAGTGAAGGGGGAAAGGCACAGGCGGTGTAGGTGCTGGAACCCAGATGTAGCGGTGCTGGAATAACTGTAGGACAGCAGAGTGTGCAGTTCCAAAGCTTTACTCACAGTCTGCAGTTTACACAGATGCCTGCCTCCGTGCTGTGTCCTCCGGGTCAGGACCTCTGCCAACCTCCGGGACCAGAATGGAAAGCTCCCTTCCAACACTCCGCCAACATGTACCTTCCTGAACGTCTCCTTTCTAGCGCTTGTGAGGGAAGCACTCACAGGACCGTGGTTCACTGAAACGCCTCCTGTCTAATAGATGTTCCTCAGACTTTACTTGTATGACAGACAGCTGTAGCCTTTTCCTTCTGCCTCGCACACGTCGATGCTGGGACCTCCGAGCCTTAGTTGGGTACAGAGCATTTATAGCTGCTACTTCCCCCGGTTTCTGCTGCAGGAACGTCAGTGTCCCTACAAACTCGGAGACCGGAATCCGGACCAAGCGCTCCAGCTAGGAGTGAGCCTTAACTCTGCTCATCCTCCAGCTCCCCTTCTCACATCCACACACTTCCCCTTCCCTGCACAGAGTGCCCTAACTTACCTCCTCCCGACCACAGAGAGCAGCTCCTCAGCAGTCAGGTTCAGAGGTCTCCCTGCTGGCCTGGAATGGGAAATGTGTTGTGTGTTGGTTTCACTGCTAGAGAGATCCTTCATTGCTCCCAAGCTTGACAACACACTCCCTAGGAGGAAGGCAATGCCACAGTGGCGACCGTACTCTTGGGGACGCCACAAGTGCACTGAGGCCCAGACACTGCTGGATGATGCTGCTGGTACATTGACCCAGACCACTACATTCCCCTCGCACTCTACACAGCCAGAATCTGACCCAGAGGAAACTCAGGTTCCCCTTCCCGCATACTATACCACCTTACACGGTGACAAAGAGGAAGGTGCAGATGAAAGTGCTGGTTCCTTGAGCAGGTGGGGGGGCATACTCATGGGCGATGGCACTGGCACAGGGCACCGCATAGTACGCAAAAGTGTCTCTGCTGGTGGGAGGGCCTAAACAGCCAAGTGCAGTGAAGTGAAGTGAAGTGCAGCCAAATGAAGTGAAGATGGGGATGACAAGGAGTTCAGAGTAGTGCAGGGATTCCCTAGCAAGGAGACTTATGTAATTGTTTTCAATGTTGGGACAGCAATTTTTGGGGAGCACTATACTCTGGTGAATGATATATGGGGCCCACCATACACTGGAGCATTCCAAAGGTGGACATCAGACACTGGAGCAGCATTTACAGGGCCCATTATACACTAGAGCAGTAGAAATGGGGCCCATTATATATGGAGCATTATTTGGGCCCGTAAGACAGTGGAGCTTCATCCATTGGGACCAACATATACTGTAGCATTATGTGGAGCTCATCATATACGGTTTGAAACATTATATGGGAATAATGATTCCGTATGGAGAAATATATGGGCCTCATTACTCTGTATAGCGCACTAAGCGCTGGCCATAATACTGTATGGAGTTATATACTGTCCGTTTTTGGAGGTATTGGAGAATTTAAAATGGATATCAGTCATGAGATGTAAGAAGTGAAGTATTTTTCATTGTACTATACTGCTATTTCTCTGCCGTATCGGAGCATCATGAGTTGTGGTATGTGTTAAAGGGGCGCTCTTTGGCCCTGGGCCCACGAAAACCTGGAGCCAGCCCCCCCCACAACTGTAGCCAAATAACCCCCATTTTTCAGTGCGTAACTAGTATTATGAAGTAAATTAAGGTTGACAAGCTTCAGTAACAAGAATTTATGCTTTTGGCATTCAAATGGGCACTGTTGGTGTGTTTCCTGTCCTCCTCTCAATGCCGACTTTAATTCTCCATTGACTTACATTGGGTTTCGTGTTTCGGGACGGAAAAGTCGGGTTTCATGAAACGAAACTCGACCCTAAAAAAACAAAAGTTGCTCAACACTAGTGCATATTATTATGTCTATGCTTTGAGTAGTTCCGGGTAATTTTTGTTTGTTTACCAACACCAACAACTGCATCTATTATTACTATAACTATTGTGTTTTTATGTGATGATTAATAAAAGGAATATTTTTAATAATTATCTTTTGTGTTATGGATCATGTAGGGCTGGATGCTCTTTAAATGTGTAAATTTCAATCTCCTATATTGTGTCTGTCTCAGCTGTGGACTGTGCATTCCCCATGGGGTGTCCAGTTCACAGCTGCGGGGGAGTCAGGTGCCATTTTATTGTAGTCCAGAACTGTGCTCTTGGCTACAATTTACACCCCCATATCAACAGCTCACAGTGACACAGCTGTTGGTGACAGGAGGTCTGCACAGCAGTTGTGAGATGTGGTGAGCACAGATCAGGAGCCTGACGCTGTAGTAATATCAGGCTATTGAGCAGCTCGGTAGCCTGGGATTAGTCGTACAGTGTCAGGCTGCCGACCTGTACTCACTCCAGTATTCAGAGTTCATCATCACACTGCTGTGCTCTGAACACTGACTCATCTCTGCTCAGTCAGTGTAAAGCCTCATTCAGATGTCCCCACATTATACTGTACATTTGAGTGAGGCTTTACACTGAGCACAGCCATGTATCTAGTCCCATCATGTGTGACGGTCTGCTGAGCCTTGTATCTCATGCGGCCACTGAATGAAACGGTGAGCAGCGCACCTTCAACTAACAGAATATGTGCTAACGACAGACCTCTGTGTCACTTTCCACTTGTCAATACCACTTTGCCGCCACTAACAAAATGGCTCCTACGCTTCATCCTGCCTTATCCTTTGGCAAACATCTAGAAGGCGAGGAGTGACATCTCACACTTGGAGCAGATCCCACCAATGTGTACTGCAGTTGCACTATCTCACATTAGACTAAATTTTTACGGCAAATATCAGCCGTTGCCCCCCACTACCTCCAGTTTTTCAAGTTGAAAATATGAGCAAAAATTGCTATTTTATACCATTAAAAAATATACGTTTTTGCATTTTTTTTTCCAATTGTTGAGAAAAAAAATGGACACATTCCCATTCAATCTGCCAGATCCATTTATCATCTACTGTAGATTATAAAGGGAATGTTACTGATGAAATGTAGCCATTAAAATGAACTGTTGTGCTCTGACTGGAACTAATTGTTCTTTGTTCTGGCTCTGACCGCCATGAATCCTAAATGCCTGTATGTCCACTCTGATTGTCTCTTGGGATCAGGAAAAAACTTTATTTTTTTTAATAAAGCCAATCGGTTCATGATTTGCACTCCTTTAAGTCAATAAGGTAAAGCAAAGTTCTATGATCAACCTCCGACCCTTCCTTCTGATGTTTGCTCCTTCTGACATGAATATATTCTCAAGGTCCATACAAGAACATGGCATAACTATTATTGGTATAGTGGTTTGTCTTAAGCGTTCTGGGTTGAAAAATAACCTGAATAAATGTTCGGCACTCCTCACTAAGGAATTTGGCAGGAGATAGCAGTAATTACATATACTACTACTACTACTACTACTTTTTGAAGCTATCTACAAGGATGCGGAGGGCACCATCAGATAATAAGACTAATTAGAGGGGTTCCAACCACAGTATGTCCAAATTACATGTAAATCACAAAAAAAGAACCAAGAAGACATACACCAAATGCAGGGATCACCATAGAAAAATTGTCAATTTTATTACATGGGATACACAAACCACCAAAAAAATGATTAAAAACGTTTAAAATAGACAGCGGTTATTAAACATAAGCTATAATCATGGGAGCAATAACAAGCTCTATATAACATCACACAATTGTATACGTATAATGTGTGTAGCTAGTCCACATAATCAATATAATGTGCAAAATACACTAAGCCATATGCAAAAAAAATTTCAGATGTATATTGTTGCTAAATGCATTAATTTAAGTACATCAAAAACCATATCCTGAGTGCAAATGTTGGGAAGTATATATGGAGGGAGGTTTACTATTGATTTATTTTATAAGTGTTTTGGCGCTCTTTAACCCTTCAGTTCTTTTTCATCTTCTGAATACGGGTTAATATAGTGGTCCATATCACAGTTTATTATACTGGACTAATATTTGATGCCACAATACCTTGCCTTGATGCGTGTACTTCTTACATCTCCTCTCCCTCCATATATACTTCTCAACAGGCTATCTGACTATGGAGCTAGCTTGGTATGTATCTCGACCCATGCGCCAGACCACAGACTATTTAAAAGTTATCCATTTGGACTACAAGCAGTAAGCTGGATCCATTTTTTTTTCTTTCTTCTTGATGGCTATAACTTAATTACTTAATCTAAGTTCACATTGTGTCTTTGTCTAAGGTCGGGGGCTTGCAGCTGAAGCCCTAGAAAAACGTTTTCCGATGGTTGTGTTAATGAAGCCATTGATTATAATGATGTAGATGGAGTCACTGTGTGCTCTGTAGGACATAATTTTTGGCCTTGTATGCCTTTTTGAGGCAGACACCAAGATGGCGTCTTGGTGCCTGCCTCAAATAGGTATATAATGATGCCAACATAGAACACTGACTCTGCCTGCATCATTATAGTCAATGTTCCTGTTGGTGCGAACATCTGAATCCCATTCTCCGAGGCTTCAGACACAAATACCGACAGAGCCACTGATCATAGTCCAACGTGAATATAGTCCAAGTAGGACTGTCCTAGGATGCCCAAGTCCTACTGGTTATGCATGTCTCTAGAAGCTTTTATAAGGGAATAATTTGTCACGGCTAGATGATGACCAGGTCACATCATCTCCCACATCGGCAAGTATGAAGTGAGTAAAGGGAACCTGTCACCTCGTTTTTCAGCTATAAGCCACGGCCACTGCCTTTCTACAGCTTTCTAGAATGCTGTTGATAAGCCCCGAAAGGCAGTGGCCGCAGCTTATAGCTGAAAAACGAGGTGACAGGTTCCCTTTAACAATGTAAGCCTATGAAGCATCAGAACAAGGCTCCATAGGCTCCCATTATAGAAGAGACTTCTCGCTCACACCGAGAGTATACAGTGAGCTAAAGAGCGATGACAGGCGATTCCAACAGCTAAATAGGAAAGGGTTATTTACAGTTAGAGCAGTGACACTGTGGAATGCCGACCACAAGAATAGCAGACACTACAACAGCTTTTAAAAAGGGCTGGATGATTTCCTCAATACCATAACATTGTGGGTTATATTTAATTTAGTGACAAAATGGACAATTGGTGGAGAAAGGTTAAACTTGATGGACCTAGGTCTTTTTTCAACCTATGTATGTAACTATGTTGTTATGACATCACACAAAAGTGGAGCCGGACAGAGCTTGATCTCAAAGACGGCAGTAGGGAAGTATATTACCTCACCACACTACAACACATACACGTTTAGTGAAAAAACAAAACTTCATGAGGGTGCTTCAAACATGTACGACGTACAGTATTGGTATGCCATATATTTCAGAAATATTCTATTACAAAGGAACATTAATTCAGAATTTTTATTTTATTTTTTTAAATTTGGAATTCCCAATCAGTATGTCTTTGGTGTGTGGGAGGAAACCGGAGTACCCGGAGGAAACCCACGCAAACACGGGGAGAACATACAAACTCCATGCAGATGTTTTCCTTAGTGACATTTAAACCCAGGATCCCAGTGCTGCAAAGCAACAGTGCTAACCACTGAGCCACGGTGCTGCCCAAGTACAGCTTTGATGATGGACTTGCTGTACTAGATGTATATTGTGCCCTATGGACAGATTGGACAAATGCATCTTCTGATGCTGCGAGCGGCCCTGGATAATCCTCGCCGGCAGGATGATATAATCCGGCGGAAGATGGAACCTAGGAGAAGAGATATAAAACTAATGTAAGTAATGGAACTCCATATTAGAGGATACTGCTTTGGTGTCATTGTGGCAGGACGGTAGAGAAATCTTATCCGTGCAGAGCAACAGGATCATTGCAAGTCATCATACATGTGACAATCCCACCACTGACAGATAACATCTTCTCCACATGAATTATTCCCACTGGCCAACATCAAACAATATAGACTTTATTATCACACTTACGTCTTCTAGGTTTTCGCTCTTCTACTATTTGGGCATTTTGCTCTTCTACCAGTATTTTTGCAGAGTTATTTTTCTTCTCAACTAGAAATTCATCTAAAAAGTAAAAAAAAAACAAGTCAGTGATCATTTTCAATCATCATCCATGTAGCAATCATGTAACTGGGAGTTAACATCTCCTCCTCGTGAATAATTCTCAATCGCCAACATCAGACCACATAGACCTTATTGTCACACTTACCTCTGCTAGACTCTATCTCTACTACTATTTCTGGGTCTTGATCGTCTCCCAGTTTTATTGCAGATGTATTTGTCTCAACTGGAAATTCATGTAAAAAAGTAAGAAATATAAGTCAATGATCATTGTCAGTCATAGATGTGAAAATCCCACCATTGACATATAATATATCGTCCTCGTGAATTATTCTGTCGCCGACATCAGACAACATAGACCTTATTGTCACACTTACCTCTGCTAGACTCTGTCTCTACTACTATTTCTGGGTCATGATCTTCTCCCAGTTTTAATGCAGATGTATTTGTCTCAACTGGAAATTCATGTAAAAAAGTAAGAAATACAAGTCAATGATCATTGTCAGTCATAGATGTGAAAATCCCACCATTGACATATAATATATCATCCTCGTGAATTATTCTGTCGCCGACATCAGACAACATAGACCTTATTGTCACACTTACCTCTGCTAGACTCTGTCTCTACTACTATTTCTGGGTCATGATCTTCTCCCAGTTTTAATGCAGATGTATTTGTCTCAACTGGAAATTCATGTTACAAAGTAAGAAATACAAGTCAATGATCATTGTCAGTCATAGATGTGAAAATCACACCATTGACTTATAGTGATAAGCGAGTGTGCTCGTTACTGGAGTTTTCCGCGCATGCTCGGGTGTTCTCCATGTATTTTGAGCGTACTCGTGAATTAAGTTTTAGTCCTTGCAGCTGCATGATTTGCGGCTGCTGGAACGCCTGAATACATGTGGGGATTTTTGCTAAAGAACGGGCAATCCCCCATGTATTCAGGCTGTCAGCCGCAAATCATGCAGCTGCAGGGACTGACTGTTTGATGTCGGCAACTGAGAATAATTCCCAAGGAGGATATATTATATGTAGTGATGAGCGATTGTGCTCGTTAATTGAGTTTTCTAAGCATGCTCAGGTGTTCTCTGGGTGTTTGCCGAGTATTTTGGGCGTGCTCGGAAATTAAATTTTAGTCCCCGCAGCTGCATGGTTTGCAGCTGCTAGACAGCCTGAATACATGCGGAGATGATTGCACGTTTTTTCAAAAATCCTCACATGAATTCAGGTTGTTAAGCAGTCTCAAATCATGCAGCTGCGGGAATTAAAACTTGATTTCCGAACAGGCCCAAACTACTCAGAGAAAACCAGAGCATGTTCGGAAAACTCGAGTAAAGAGCACACTCGCTTATCACTACATATAACATCTCCTCCTCGTGAATTATTCTCAGTTGCCAACATCAGACAACATAGACCTTATTGTCAAACTTACCTCTGCTAGGTTCTGTCTCTGCTACCATTCCTGAGTCTTGATCTTCTCCCAGTTTTAATGCAGATGTATTTTTTGTATCAACTGGAAATTCATATAAAAAAGTAAGAAAAACAAGTCAATGATCATTGTCAGTCATAGATGTGAAAATCCCACCATTGACATATAGTGATGAGGGAGTGTGTTCGTTTCTCGGGTGTTCTCCTAGACTTTTGAGCGTGCTCGTGAATTAAGGTTTAGTCCCCACAGCTGCATGATTTGCAGCTGCTAGACAGTCTGAATACATGTGGGAAGGATTGCCTGTTTCTTCGGAAATCCTCACATGAATTCAGGCGGTCTAGCAGTCTCTAATCATGCAGCTGCGGGGACTAAAACTTGATTTCCGAGCACGCCCAAACTACTCAGAGAACACCCGAGCATGTAAAGAGTAAAGAGCACACTCGCTTATAACTGCATATAATATATCCTCCTTGTGAATTATTCTCAGTCGCCGACATCAGACAACATAGACCTTATCGTCACACTTACCTATGCTAGATTCTGTTTCTGCTACAATTTCAGGGTCATGCTCTTCTCCCAGTTTTAATGCAGATGTATTTTTCATCTCAACTGGAAATTCATATAAAAAAAGAAAAACAAGTCAATGATCATTGTCAGTCATAGATGAGACAATCCACCACTGACATATAACATCTCCTCCTCATGAATTATTCTCAGTCGCTGACATCACACAACATAGACCTTATTGTCACACTTACCTCTGCTAGGTTCTGTCTCTGCTACTATTTCTGGGTTTTTCTCTTCTCCCAGGTTTAATGCAGATTTATTTTTGTTCTCAACTGGAAAATCATATAAAAAAGTAAGAAAAACATGTCAATGATAAACTCCTATAAGATTAGATTAATATCAAGTCAAAAGATTAGAGTCATATCTTTATGGTTGCTGATGCCGGATTGCTATGAGCGCAACCCTGTGGTCGGCGTTCATAGCACACCTGTAATTCTGCTACATAGAGATGATCTATGCATCTCCTCTATGTAGCAGAGGCAATCGAGTTATGGCAGTTTCTAGCCTCCTATGGAGGCCATTGAAGCATGCCAAAATTAAAAAAATGTTTTTAAAAATATAAAAAAATTAAAAAAAACAAGATTTTAAATCACCCCTCTTTTGCCCTATCCAAAATTAAACAATACACATATTTGGTATTACCATGTTCAGAATCTATCTATGTCCGATCTATCAATAAAAAAAGGATTAACCCTATCGCAAAATGGCTGAGCGAGAAAACAAATCGAAAAGCCAGAATTGCGTTTTTTTGGTCGCCACGACATTGCATTAAAATGCAATAATGGGCACTCAAAAGAATGCATCTGCACAAAAGTGTTATCATTAAAAAAGTCAGCTTGGCGCACAAAAAAATAAGCCCTCAACCAACCAGAGATCACGAAAAATGGAGACGCTACTGGTCTCAGAAAAGGGCGCAATTTTTTTTTTTTGGAAAGTTTGGAATTTTTCTTCACCACTTAGATAAAAAAGAACCTAGACATGCTTGGTGTCTACGAACTCGTAATGACTTGCAAAATCAAAATCGCAGGTCAGTTTTAGCATTTAGTGAACCTAGCAATAAAGCCAATCGAAAATTAAGTACGGGATTGCACTTTTTTTGCAATTTTACTGCACTTGGAATTTTTTCCCGTTTTCTGTTACAAGACTTGGCAAAACCAATGGTATTGTTCAAAATTACAACTCGTCCCACAAAAAATAAGCCCTCACACGGCCATATTGACCTTAAAATAAAAAAGTTATGGCTCTGGAAATAAGGGGAGCGAAAAATAAAATCACAAAACCGAAAAAAGCTTTGGGAGTTAAAGGGTTAAAACATCTGTGGCACATTAAGGGTAGTTATAGGGTTAGTTTGGGGCCTGACTGAGCCAAGGGCAGAGTATTCGTGATCAGTATCAGGCACCAGACTGTATGGCCCCTTATACCTTTTAATGCGCAGCCCATAAGAGTGAGAATTTTATACATTAACGTGTTGGATTGTTGTTTATTTTAAAGGCACAGAAAAGCAGTGATTTTCTGAGTCCTCATGTAACATTTACATTAACACCTTTTGATCAGTGACGACAACAAGATCTCCTATAGACCTGCACTTACCTGACAATATGGGAGAGGGTGACTTGTTGTTTTCAGTAGTGAAACACTGATTATCACCATCATTTCTAGTAGGAGAATCTTTCTGCCTGTTTAGTAGAAGAAAAATAAATAAATTACAAGTGAAAGCAATGAAAAATAAAAAGACTCCTTTTTTATGGGTAATTAGGACACTTGGACAAAATGAAGGGTATACCTTGCACAGAACTGCCTTCTGTCAGCAAGAATGAAGAATAACTAGTAATAAAGGGCTTTAATGAAATAGAAATGAAAGGCTGGTCACAATGATCAACTCACCAGTGTTATGACAAGCCAGACCCCACAGTGATCATCAATCATGGAATGGTGGATTCTAGATTTAGTATTGTGTCATATGCGACTTGTATTTGGTATTCTGAAGATTTGTCAGTACTATACCCCATAATAATAATCTACTCACACGTCTGAGTGTTTTGTGCTGGTCTGTAGAGAACAATCTGGAGATGGCTCATGATCTTCATTGCTCATCATCCTGGTATTGGTTGCATATAGCTAAAATACACAGAGTAAAATTAAATATATATATATAGAGAGAGTTTTTATATTATTTTAGTTATAGTTTTGTGGATTTACTGATCACATACTTACCTTAGAAAGTCTTTGAGAAGATGACGCATAGTTTAGGCTTTCTGGCCAATCACTGACTTCACTTGTGTCACTCTCATCTGAATCTATATGTTTGAGTCTCTCAATACAAGCTACAAAATACAAGTATTATCAGAGATTATTAATATAATCACAGACCATCACCATGTTATTACTAATAATGATGGGAACATATTGTCACATAAAATAAAAGACAAGACAAACGGCAGCTTTAACCAGATGACGTCTCATTCTACTTACTGGGAAAGTAGTGGGTGTCCTCCTCTGACCTAAGAATTGGCCTAAACTCTGGCTCCTGATTTTCAAGATTCTCAAAATCTAACTCACTCAGGAATGGATGACTCTTGATTTTATTTGCTCCTCCTGGAAATGGAAGACAAGAAAAAAGTGATCCAGACAATATTAGGAAGACTGTACATTTTATGGTAATCTAAACTGAAGACATAGCAGAGCCAAAATATACTGTAAGTCAAGGCATGAAGAATGGGAAATAGACAAGGAGGTAACGCAGAGACCTCAGTGCTAATCCTCATGGAAATTATCTATTTGTCAGGGCACAGTGGAGTTATAAGTCATTATTAATACTACTATATACATTACCTGTCCCGAGTCTAAGGTTGGGACTTTTTCTGAGCAGCTGAGTAATGAAGTTTTCAGCATCGGGATGAACAGCATGATTTTGAAATTTCAAAATGATGGATTCTGTTATATAAAAAGTAAATGTTACAGAAAAGAAAGTCTCTATATTTACTATAATTTAAAAAACTATCAAAAACAACAAGTAACTAAACCAAAGTATGAACCTAACAACTCAACCAAATTACTATGGCATCACACAGCATTCAGATTATTTTACTTACCTGTTATGATTCTGAGGAAAATCTCATCTTCGCATCTTCCTTTAAATGGCAAATCGCCGGTAAGAAATTGATATGTGATGATTCCTATTGACCACCAGTCAATAGGCCTTCCATAGCCCGTTTTTAAGAGGACTTCTGGGGCCATATAATCCAAGGTGCTGCTCCTCTGGAAACCAACAGAACAATGAGAAGATGATCAATGAAAATTACTGTGACAAATAATATCAGTGTAAAAGTTTTCTATGTGAGAAAATATCAGAAATAGATCAGATCTGTGAAGAATAACTTTTTAATCTATAGCTAACCTCTTTATCACGGAACTCTTTGGCGATGTCTTTAGTTCGAGCCTTGTAAATGTCTGATGTTGGTCTCATGAGTCCGAGTTTTGAAAGCCCAAAATCGGTGACTTTGATATGTCCAGTTGATGATATTATAAGGCTGTGAAAGAAAAGATATTGTCAGCCCTAAGTAAAAACCCACAGACTGTACACCAAACTATAACTGTCTCTCCCTTTATTATACTGCAGCGTTCACTTACTTTAAAGGCTTCAGGTCTCGGTGAACCACACCAAAGCTGTGCAGATATTCCACAGCAAGAACCGTTTCTGCAACATACAAGCGGGCCAAGGAGAGCGGTAAACGGCCATAAACCTTTAAGAGACTGTCACAGTCTCCTCCTAGAGCAGAAAGCAAATATGACAGGTGAGGGTTTGTTACAATGTAAATTACACATGATGAGTGTGAATGAGAAATAAGGTGAGACATTGGGGCATGGAGTCAATCATAGAGATACACTGTGTGATGTAGAGCGTATACTGTATACTGCAGAGTAATCCTATACAAAAAGAGCTGAGATCTGCCCCCTGCTGGTAAACTCTTACATTACACTGTCAATATCTGACAGCGGCATTTACAGCAGGTGACCTGGAGGCGAGCTGCTCTAAGCACTCATCGCCCCCATTCCATGTCAGTGGTTTGCTATGGCTGCTGAGTGTCTGCGGAAGACTACTATCCTTGCCATTATGGTACTTCTGTGACAGTCACTGTGTAGCTTGGCTTCATAGTGGACCAAGATTTTCACCATATTCTGCAATGCCCATATTGCAGTACATAGTATTTACGATTATATAATCACAAGTTCAGGTCCCTTATGGAGACTAAAAAATAATAAAAATATTTGGGGAAAGAAAATAAATATAAAATCACTTTTTCTCCATTCAAAATAAATAATATAAAAACAAATAAACTCAGATGGAATTGCAGTGTTTTTGATCGCCCAACATAAGAAGAAAAAATGCAATAAGAAGCAATGAAAATTATTATCTGTCAGAAAGAGGCAACCCTCCAAAACTGTTCTTCTGAGCATGTAGATTAATGACATATAAATACATTGATAGCTTTATATATTTAAGCAGAAATGGGCTGGATAGAGATACAATGGATATGTCTTACCTGCTCCAAAGTCCATGACCATACACAGATGTCGTTTAGTTGGGAAGGAACAAAGCGTGGAGACAACAAAGGGACAATCAGCGAATATTGCAATGTCCCTTTCCAGGTAGGCCATTTCAAGATACTCTGGACGATCCAGGTTACTCCGGTCTTGTTTCTTCATGGCGAATACCTTGTTTATGTCTTTATGACGCACTAAGTGGACGGCCCTGTAGAGGAGAAAAAGCCATAATTTATACAGAATTCTTACTAACTGTCTATATTTCAAATGATCTTCTGTCCTAATAGTTAATAGTGATGAGCGAGTCGTTACTCAAGATTTCTGAGCATACTCGGGTGATCTCCAAGTAGTTTGGTCGTGCTCAGAAATTTAGTTTGTGTCACCGCAGCTGCATGATTTGTGGTTGCTGGACAGCCTGAATACATGTGAGGAGGATTGTGTGTTTGTTAGGAAATCCCCACATGTATTCAGGCTGTCTAGCAGCCACAAATCATGCAGCTGCGGTGACACAAACTAAATTTCCAAGCACATCCAATACTCGGAGAACACCTGAGCATGCTCGGAAATCTCGAGTAACGAGTATACTCACTCATCACTAATAGTTAATAATAGATGTATGGCCGTCACTAGAAATCAATGTCTGGAAATACACAAAATAACTCAGCATGAATGATCACTTATGGGAGGTTTTCATCCATATCACATGATAACTGAGCTGAATCATGACAAATACCGTATTTTTTGGACCATAAGACGCAGTTTTTTCCCAAAATTTTTTGGGGGAAAATGGGGGTGCGTCTTATCGTAGCAATATACTTAGAAATTCTGTTGCAGCGGTCTCATGACGGTGGTCCCAATGCAGCCTCCCTGTGCTCTGTGGTGCGGTGGGGTCGGGGCTCTGTAGTGTTGCTGCAGCGGGGCTCTGCTGCGTGGGGGGCTCCGCCAGCATTTCGTTAAAGCCTGAAAGCCCCCGCAGCTGCGTTGCTGCAGCGCGGTGTCCTCCAGAAAGATGGCCGCTGGGAGCGGCGCATACTCAAATTCAAATCACGGCAACGAGATCTTGTCCCGAGATCTCGGGACAAGATCTCGGGACAAGATCTCGCTGCGGAGATCTGAAACTGAGCAGCGGCCATCTTTCCGGAGGCCCCTGGCGGCCATCTGTCAGGAGGCCTCCGCGTCGCAGCAACTGAGCTGCGGGAGGCTTTCGGGCTTTAACGAAATGCAGACGGAGCCCCCCACGCAGCACAGAGCCCCGCTGCAGCCACACTACAGAGCCCCGACACCACCACACCACAGAGCACAGGGAGGCTGCATTGGGACCCCCGCCACGGGACCGCCGCAACAAGATTTTTAAGTATATTGTGACCAGAGCACAGCCACCCCACGGACACAGCCACCCCACAGAGCACAGCCATCCCACGGAATTCAGACTGTAAGACGGACCCCCATTTGACACATTATTTTTTTCCCCTATTTTCCACCCCAAAATTTGGGGTGCGTCTTATGGTCCGGTGCGTCTTATAGTCCGAAAAATACAGTAGATGTGGACTAGATGACTAGATGTAGAATAGATCTAGTGCAAAGTGGTACCGATAACAACAGCTCAACACATAAAAAACAAGTCTTTACAAAGCTCTATGGGATGAAAAAATAAAAATGTTACATGTCTTGGAATACAGTAGCATTTAGATGTAGACTCATATACAGGAATTTCCCTAAGGCAGGACATATAGAAAGAGGCATCATCATAAGGAGTTTGGGAAAAATGTAGATTATACATAACGCTCACCCAAAAGCTCCACTGCCGATCTCTTTGATCTGGGTATAGTCGCTTTTACTTGGTTTTCTCATAGGGGTCAATGATCTGACAACGGCCTAGAAGAATAAGAAATGACAATGAGACATAAAAGTTGCAGGAAATTAAAAGCTGCAGATGCAGGAACTTCTCTACATTATGACCCCGCTGATTACACTGCAGCAGATGTAGAGGACATGATAGCAGCAAGACGCTCCCCAGACACTATTATATTATAGGGATATCCTCCATACACATATATCATTGTATGGAGGGGATGGTAAGGGACATCACACAGAGGAGACAGGAATAATAATAATAGGTCCAATCTACATTAAGAATAGCATTAACCCACTGTACTCTGGGGTGTAACATGTGATGTGTAATTCATACCCCGTTATCTGATGATATACAGATGTTTTCTCTGATACTTACACTGGCAGATTCGGGGATCTCTGGTGTCTCAGATATTCCACCGTCAGCAGTTGCCGGCTCAGTTGTCTCTAGTATAATGATAAAATAATGAGACATCATGTATTAGACGATATCAGAACTGAATATATAACACATCGATATAAGGAAGGAAAGACAAGTAAATGGCATAATACTAGTTCTATGGATATTCTGCACATACTGGATATACTTATGGCACATCCATAGATAGATATACTCTACCATAAATGTGTGATTGCTTGGGATCTGACAGTGACTTGGATGGGGACCCTGTGAGGTCCTCTGTGCATTTTGGGGCTGAGAAGATCCCACAAGAGAGAACCAGAGGGGTTTTCAGATTTGCATGAGCCCTCTCCATTATAGTCTATAGGAGGTTCAGGAGCCGTCACCGGCCTCATACAGAGGATGTAGAGTAAATTTTATATTCTCTGGTGTCTCCATAATATTAATATTTGTAGGAATGCAAGATGATCAGCTTACCTTCAATCAGATCGCTTTTTAGCCCTGGCTCACTGGTATTGGGGTCAGCGATATTTCGGTGTTGCCCCTCTTTGGAGTCACCCTCCGGTGTTTCCTGATGGATATAATATGCGCAATTAATATAACAATTCACAAATGCTAAATTACAGTACACAAAAGACAGAATGGACTAAAGCTGGATTTACATAATGGCGGGGAATATACACGGCCGCTCCGTCCAGTAAATCCACATTAATATATAAGGGACTTGTATATACGACAGTTCTCCAATAACATCTATTACCAGAACTGCAGCATTTACAAGAAGGAAGATTGTGAAGATAAAGCGAGACCGATGTGATATGAAAGGTCCGCACCACTGAGCACAGTACAGACTGTCCCCACCGAGGATGGAGCAGAGACAGGCTGCCATAAAAAATCCTGTATCTGCCTGGAGCGGACAGGGGGCTTCTATAATGAGAAATATGACAATCTGCTATGACTAGTAATCTGGAGAAGATCAGACAAGAAAGACATGAGATATAGAAGATGACGGATTCTTACCAAAAGCTTCAGTGAGCGGGCAATATGCCGTAGTACAAACAGGAACTGTGAGGCCAATTCTTTAAAAAAGGTCAAATCTCCATATTGGGATCTTTCTTCAGCCTATAAAAATGGAAATAAACAAAAAAGGAAAATCATGAGAGAAAGTAGAGAATATAGGACGCTATTTATGTCATCATTTTACTCCTGCAATCTACAGCTACAATTACTACATATATGGATATTTCTTATAAGCTATAATTTATATTGCTCTTGGCCAAAATACATATTTCATGTAAATAAACTTGTATTTTGTGAATTTTATTCATTATTGTTTCATGTGCTGTGAATATTATCCATTATTGTTTTATATGCTTTGCCCAGATTGTCTGTTGCCTGTTGTACTAATGTCCTGATGTTCATCTGTAAATGCTCAAGATATTCTGAGCTTATACGACCTTGTTGGTGTTTGGTCAGGCAGTCGCTCACTAGCTTCACAACCAGCCGGTAAGTGAAGCTGAGGACGCCATCGGGTAGTGGTAGCACTTTGTCAGGGGCATAGGTGGTAAGAATCCCCTGGAGTAGTGCCAACACCTCAAGTATATCTGAAGAAATTCCAGACATTTCAAGCAAATCCAAGCGCAGTCAGTATATCAACAGCTTCACAGCCAATCACTGACAACAATGACACCTGGGCAGTAAGCACTTGGGCAGGTAGTGGTGGTGCATTATGATGTCATAATGGAATCTTGTGGTGGAATGTTAACATGTCATCAGTGATGTCATCATGGAATCAAGGATGGAACCTTAACCGATTTACAACTTTGAAAGTATAGGTACGTCCAAGGTCGTGTCCCTGTCTTTTTTAGGCAGCGACAGAGCCCGCATCTCTACCCGCACATGACAGTTGATGGTGTGATCAGCTGTCATGTCCTGCAAATAGATGCAGATGGATTTTGGCTGTCAACCACTTAAATGCTGCTGTTAATCACTAACAACGGCATTTAAGACGTTCGGACCGAAACCGTGTCTCAAGTCTCGCTCATCAGAGCCCTTGTCCCATGATTCTGGGGTTGCAATGGGTTATCATAAAAGCCGGGGGTGTGCAGAAGACCAGTGTGCCTGTCCATTGATCATCTTTTATGAACACCGACTCATTGCCGGCGTTCAGATTTTTTTTTTTCCACCACTTAAATAGAAAAAAAAAGGACCTATACATGTTTGGTATCTGCATTCGCGTACTGTCCTGTAGAATCATATTACCAGGTCAGTTTTAGCATTTAGTGAATTGTGGAATTGCACTTTTTTACAATTTCACCTCACTTGAATTTTTTTCCCGTTTTCAAGTACAATATATGTAATCTATAGTGTCATTAAAAACTACAACTCGGCCTGCAAAAAACAAGCCCTCATAGGCTATATTGATGGTCAAAAAGTGTTCTGGATCTGAGAAGAAGGGGAGCAAAACAAAGAAAGCACAAAAACGGAAAATTGCAAGGTGGTGAAGGGGTTAAAGGGGCATCTAACCATAAAGGGAGGTTGCCTAGCAACATTCTAGTAACAATTAAGTTGGCAACATTATGGGTTGAGCATCAGAACCAGAATCAGGGAAAGACGGAAAACCATGGCTTTGCTGTTCTGATCAGGCTTTTATATCCATCTTTCCCACCCAAAATTATTTTAACCAGGTTTTGGATGCTAAATATTGTTTACATGTGTAACGATTTCCTTTTTTTTTTACATATTGTGACCAGGGTGGACTGGGAGTAAAATTCAGCCCTGGCATTGAAGAGCACGCGGGCCCACGCTATCACCGCCCCCCTCCCCAGCTTGTATTTTATGAATATTATCCATTATTGTTTTATATGCTTTGCCCAGATTGTCTGTTACTTACCTGTTGTACAAATGTCTTGATGTTCATCTGTAAATGCTCAAGATATTCTGAGCTTATACGACCTTGTTGGTGTTTGGTCAGGCAGTCTCTCACTAGCTTCATAACCAGCCGGTAAGTGAAGCTGAGGACGCCATCGGGTATTGGTAGCACATTGTCAGGGGAATAGGTGGTAAGAATCTCCCGGAGTAGTGCCAACTCCTCAAGTTTATGTGAAGAAATGTCAGACATTTCAAACAAATCCAAGCGCAGTCAGTATATCACCAGCTTCGCAGCCAATCACTGACAACAATGACACCTGGGCAGTAAGCACTTGGTTAAGTAGCCGCGGTGCATTATGATGTCATAATGGAATCTTGGGGTGGAATGTTAACATGTCATCAGTGATGTCATAATGGAATCCGAGGATGGAATCTTAAAGGGGCATCTCACCATAAAATGAAGTTGCCTAGCAATAATTAACGTGGCAACATCATAGACTGATCATCAGTTCCAAACTCAGTCCAGGAGGGAAGAACTATGGGTTTGATCAGTGAGGCAGGCTTTTACATCTGTCTTTTCCCCCATAAAATTTGTTAAAGAGTTTGAACGCTAAATGTTCTTCACTTCTGTAATCATTTCCTTTTTCTGGATATTGTGACTTGGGATGGACTGGGACTAAAATACAGCCCTCTGTGTTTCAAGCCCATGCTGACGCCTCCCCTTTCCCTAGATTGAGGTCTCTAATACTAATTTTATCCTGCCTGGAGGAAATCAATAATTTACTATTATCTATATTTATGGTGCTTGAAACTCTAGGTTCAAGCAACATATTGTAATCCGATTTCTTATATTTATAGTGCTTTGAAGAAAACACTATCATGTAATCCGAACGACGCTGCTAACTTATTATAGTGGTTTGAAAAAACCACTATATTGTAATCCGAACGCTGCTAACTTATTATAGTGGTTTGAAAAAAACACTATATTGTAATCCGAACGCTGCTAACTTATTATAGTGGTTTGAAAAAACCACTATATTGTAATCCGAACGCTGCTAACTTATTCTTCTTATTATTATTATTAAGTTGATTTCCGCAATTAATGCGGCCCGAACCGCTACACGCACAGACTCCGTTGATGTGTCGTTTCGAAGCCAGCGTCCATGAGAGGTGTGCTAAGTATTTTTCGTGTCGATCGGATTTGTAGTTTTTGCGCAATTTGCTTTTGAAAATTTTTTTTCCCGTCATTGGAATGCACTGTCTCCAATGCTTTTCAATAGGAAATGGCAAAACATGCCCTGAGGCGATTGAAATGACAGTTGAGCTCATTGATATGCGCAGGCAGACCCAGTTACTAAGCCAACGCCTACGAACTTCACTTGAACCCCAGCACAGAGCCTCTGCCACATAATATCAGCTCTTAAAGCGAAACCCACAGCACAAATGCAAATCTAGCTTCATCACATGACACATGCCCCTGAGAGAGAATGTGTGCGCCAAAGTGGATTTAAAAGAAGCCCAGTGAGCCAAAGTAGCTCTTAAAGGGCCAACGCGCCAAAGTGATTGTTAAAGGGTCAGCGCACTCAAATGAGTCTTAAAGGGCCGACACACCAAATCGGAGACTGAGCCACTCCGGCCTCCAAATCGGAGGCTGAGCCACCCCGGCCTCCAAATCGGAGGCTGAGCCAACCCGGCCTCCAAATCGGAGGCTGAGCCAACCCGGCCTCCAAATCGGAGGCTGAGCCAACCCGGCCTCCAAATCGGAGGCTGAGCCACCCCGGCCTCCAAATCGGAGGCTGAGCCACCCCGGCCTCCAAATCGGAGGCTCTTTGACCTCGGCCTCCAAATCGGAAGCTCAACGACCCCGGCCTCCAAATTGGAGGCTGAGCGACCCCAGCCTCCAAATCTTACCCAGAGTGGCCCCACCCACCAAATCAGACCCAGAAAGGCCACACCCACAAAATAGGAGCCTGAGGGATCCCGGCCAACAATTCAGGCCCTGAGGGGCCCCACCCTCAAAATCGGACCCTGAGGGGCCCAATCAACAAAATCGGACCCTGAGGGGCCCCAGCCACAAAATCGGACCCTGAGGGGCCCCACCCACAAAATCGGACCCTGAGAGGCCCCACCCGCAAAATCAGACCCTGAGGGGCCTCGGCCATAAAATCAGACCCTGAGGGGCCCCGGCCATAAAATCGGACCCTGAGGGGCCCCGGACACAAAATCATACCCTGAGGGGCCCCACCCACAAAATCAAACCATGAGGGGCCCCACCCACAAAATCGGACCCTGAGGGTCCCCACCCATAAAATCGGACCCTGAGGGGACCCACCCACAAAATCGGACCCTGAGGGGCAAACACCCACAAAATCCGACCCTGAGGGGCCACACCCACAAAATTGGACCCTGAGGAATCCCGGCAACTAATTCAAATCCTGAGGAGCCCAGGCCACCGAATCGGATCCTCAGGGGCCCCACCCACCAAATCAGACCCTGAGGCCAATGTGGCCCCTGAGAGGCACCCACATTTAAAACGGATCCTGAGTTGAAAGTCTTGCAGGGGCAGCAGGCAAGTCTCTCTTAAAGGGGCAGACCGGGCACCATTTCAAACCACTATCTGTACTTCCTTCAGGAAATACACATCTAGTTATAGTGGTTTGAAAAAACCACTATATTGTAATCCGAACGCTGCTAACTTATTCTTCTTCTTCTTCTTCTTCTTATTATTATTATTATTAAGTTGATTTCCGCAATTAATACAGCCCGAACCGCTACACGCACAGACTCCGTTGAGGTGTCGTTTCGAAGCCAGCGCCCATGAGAGGTGTGCTAAGTATTTTTCGTGTCGATCAGATTTGTAGTTTTTGCGCAATTTGTGTTTGAAAATTTTTTTTCACGTCATTGGAATGCACTGTCTCCAATGCATTTGAATGGGGAAATGGCAAAACATGCCCTGAGGCGATTGAAATGGCAGTTGAGCTCATTGATATGCGCAGGCAGACCCAGTTACTATGCCAACGCCTACGAACGTCACATGACATCTCCAGAACAGGGCTTCTGCCACATAATATCACCTCTTAAAGCGAAACCCACAGCACAAATGCAAATCTAGCTTCATCACATGACACATGCCCCTGAGAGAGAATGTGCGCCAAAGTGTATTTAGAAGCCCAGTGAGCCAAACTGGCTCTTAAAGGGCCGAAGTGCAAAAGTGACTGTTAAAGGGCCGGCGCACCGAAATGAGTCTTAAAGGGCCAACACGCCAAATCGAAAGCTGAGTGACCACAGGCTCCAAATGGGAGGCTGATCGACCCCCCGGCCTCCAAATCGGAGGCTGAGCCACCCCGGCCTCCAAATTAGAGGTTGAGCCACCCCGGCCTCCAAATCGGAGGCTGAGCCACCCCGGCCTCCAGATCGAAGGCTGAGCCACCCCGGCCTCCAAATTGGAGGCTGAGCCACCCCGGCCTCCAAATCGGAGGGTGATTGACCCCGGCCTTCAAATCGGAGGCTGATTAACCCCGGCCTCCAAATCGGAGGCTGAGCCACCCCGGCCTCCAAATCGGAGGCTGAGCCACCCCGGCCTCCAAATCGGAGGCTGAGCCACCCCGGCCTCCAAATCGGAGGCTGAGCCACCCCGGCCTCCAAATCGGAGGCTGAGCCACCCCGGCCTCCAAATCGGAGGCTGAGCCACCCCGGCCTCCAAATCGGAGGCTGAGCCACCCCGGCCTCCAAATCGGAGGCTGAGCCACCCCGGCCTCCAAATCGGAGGCTGAGCCACCCCGGCCTCCAAATCGGAGGCTGATCGACCCCGGCCTCCAAATCGGAGGATGATCCACCCCGGCCTCCAAATCGGAGGCTGAGCCACCCCGGCCTCCAAATCGGAGGCTGATCCACCCCGGCCTCCAGATCGGAGGCTGAGCGACCCCGGCCTCCAAATCGGAGGCTGATCCACCCCGGCCTCCAAATTGGAGGCTGATCCACCCCGGCCTCCAAATCGGAGGCTGATCTACCCCGGCCTCCAAATCGGAGGCTGATCCACCCCGGCCTCCAAATCGGAGGCTGAGCCACCCCGGCCTCCAAATCAGAGGCTGAGCCACCCCGGCCTCCAAATCGGAGGCTGAGCCACCCCGGCCTCCAAATCAGAGGCTGAGCCACCCCGGCCTCCAAATCGGAGGCTCATCGACCCCGGCCTCCAAATCAGAGGCTTTTTGACCTCGGCCTCCAAATCGGAAGCTCAACGACCCCGGCCTCCAAATTGGAGGCTGAGCGACCCCAGCCTCCAAATCTTACCCAGAGTGGCCCCGCCCACCAAATCGGACCCTGTGGGGCCCCGCCCACCAAATCGGACCCTGAGAGGCCCCGCCCACCAAATCGGACCCAGAGTGGTCCCGCCCACCAAATTGGACCCAGAGTGGTCCCGCCCACCAAATTGGACCCAGAGGGGCTCCGCCCACAAAATCAGACCCAGAGGGGCCCCTGCCACAAAATCAGACCCTGAGGGGCCGCGGCCACAAAATCGGACCCTGATGGGCCCCTGTCACAAAATTGGACCCTGATAGGCCCCGGCCACAAAATCGGACCCTGAGGGGCCCCAACCACAAAATCGGACCCTGAGGGGACCCAACCACAAAATCGGACCCTGAGAGGCCCCGCCCACCAAATTGGACCCAGAGTGGTCCCGCCCACCAAATTGGACCCAGAGGGGCCCCACCCACAAAATCGGACCCAGAGGGGCCCCTGCCACAAAATCGGACCCTGAGGGGCCGCGGCCACAAAATCAGACCCTGAGGGGCCGCGGCCACAAAATCGGACCCTGAGTGGCCCCAACCACAAAATCAGACCCTGAGGGGACCCAACCACAAAATCGGACCCTGAGGGGCCCCTGACACAAAATCGGACCCTGAGGGGCCCCGGCCACAAAATCGGACCCTGAGGGGCCCTGCCCACCAAATTGGACCCTGAGGGGCCCCGCCCACCAAATCAGACCCTGAGAGGTCCCACCCACAAAATCAGACCCTGACGGGCCCCGGCCACAAAATCGGACCCTGAGGGGCCCCACCTGCAAAATTGGACCCTGAGGAGTTCCGGCCGCAAAAATCGGATCCTGATTGGCCCCGGCCACAAAATCGGACCCTGAGGGGCCCCAGCCACAAAATCGGACCTTGAGGGGCCCCACCCACCAAATCAGACCCTGAGGGGCCCCGGCCACCAAATCGGACCCTGAGGGGCCCCGGCCACCAAATCGGACCCTGAGTGGCCCCGCCACAAAATCGGACCCTGAGGGGCCCCACCCAAAAAATCGGACCCTGAGGGGCCCCACCCACAAAATCAGGCCCTGAGGGGCCCCACCCACAAAATCAGACCATGAGGCCAAAGTGGCCCCTGAGAGGCACCCACAGTTAAATCGTATCCTGAGTTGAAAGTCTTGCAGGGGCAGCAGGCAAGTCTCTCTTAAAGGGGCAGCCCGGGCACCATTTCAAACCACTATCTGTACTTCCTTCAGAAAATACACATCTAGTATTATTATTACTATTCAGTTGATTTCCGCAATTAATGCGGCCCGATCCGCTACACGCACAGACTCCGTTGAGGTGTCGTTTCGAAGCCAGCGTCCACGAGAGGTGTGCTAAGTATTTTTCGTGTCGATCGGATTTGTAGTTTTTGCGCAATTTGCGTTTTAAAAAACATTTTCCTGTCATTGGAATGCATTGTCTCCAATGCATTTTAATGGGAAAATGTTGCCATAGTGAAAACACGGTGCAGTCGTGAGGTGGCAGTTATGCTGATTGATATGCGTAGGCCAGGGCCGGCGTCAGCACCCGGGCAAATGCCAGGGCCCTGGTGAAATGGGAGGGCCCACTCACGCTGTCTGGGATACCCGCCGGCTGCCGCCATGCCCCCATGTACTGACCCCAACCTGCGCCCTCCGCGAGGGACCCACGCAGTGACGCAGCCCCTTAGGCTGAGTGCAGACGACTTTTTGGCCCTGCGGATTTTTCCGCTCAGAATGGAATAAATCCACTGGTCAAATGACCTGCATTTTTCCTGCGGATTTCTTCCATTTTTCCTGCGGTTTTATTGCGGTTTTTGTACGGTTTTCCCCCTGCGGATTTGGAGACAGGGGAGATGGAAAACCGCACAAAAGAAGTAACATGCTGCGGATTTTGAACCGCAGGAAAACCGCGCGGAAAAATCCGCAGCGTCTGCACAGCGTTTTTTTTTCATTGATTTTAAGGCTACTGTACTTCACAATGCGGATATGCAGTGTTTCTGCGCGGTAAAATCCGCTGCGGATCCACTGGATATCTGCAGCGTGTGCACACAGCCTTACTGCCAGCAATGATCATCGCTTCCTTCGGCTGTAATCTTGTGTGCGGTGCCGACACAGGACCTGTGATGAGGTCACAGGAGGGGAGGAGTCAGGGGTCACATGATCAGGGCGGCTGCAGGACTCTGCTGTGCTGGTCGCTTGTCATTATGGTGCTGGTCTGGATGGATGAGGTAACGTTTATGTGTGGGACAGTGGGCTAAGGGAGGGGTTTAACAAGGTGGATGTAGCAGAGCTGTTTGTGTACTTGTGTGGGGTCAGAAGGGGTTTACAAGGTGATGTAGCAGAGTCATGTGTGTACTTGTGTGGGGTCAGGAGGGGTTTACAAGGTGGATGTAGCAGAGCCGCGTGTGTACTTGTGTGGGGTCAGGAGGGATTTTACAAGGTGGATGTAGCAGTGCCGTGTGTGTACTTGTGTGGGGTCAGGAGGGGTTTACAAGGTGGATGTAGCAGAGCCGTGTGTGTACTTGTGTGGGGTCAGGAGGGGTTTACAAGGTGGATGTAGCAGAGCCGTGTGTGTACTTGTGTGGGGTCAGGAGGGGTTTACAAGGTGGATGTAGCAGAGCCGTGTGTGTACTTGTGTGGAGTCAGGAGGTGTTTTACAAGGTGGATGTAGCAGAGCCATGTGTGTACTTGTGTGGGGTCAGGAGGTGTTTTACAAGGTGGATGTAGCAGTGCCGTGTGTGTACTTGTGTGGGGTCAGGGAGGGGTTTTACAAGGTGGATGTAGCAGTGCCGTGTGTGTACTTGTGTGGGGTCAGGAGGGGTTTTACATGGTGGATGTAGCAGAGCCATGTGTGTACTTGTGTGGGGTCAGGAGGGGTTTACAAGGTGGATGTAGCAGAGCCGTGTGTGTACTTGTGTGGGGTCAGGAGGGGTTTACAAGGTGGATGTAGCAGAGCCGTGTGTGTACTTGTGTGGGGTCAGGAGGTGTTTTACAAGGTGGATGTAGCAGTGCCGTGTGTGTACTTGGGTGGGGTCAGGGAGGGGTTTTACAAGGTGGATGTAGCAGTGCCGTGTGTGTACTTGTGTGGGGTCAGGAGGGGTTTTACATGGTGGATGTAGCAGAGCCGTGTGTGTACTTGTGTGGGGTCAGGAGGGGTTTTACATGGTGGATGTAGCAGTGCCGTGTGTTTACTTGTGTGGGGTCAGGAGGGGTTTACAAGGTGATGTAGCAGAGCTGTTTGTGTACTTTGTGTGGGGTCAGGAGGTGTTTTACAAGGTGGATGTAGCAGAGCCGTGTGTGTAATTTGTGTGGGGTCAGGAGGTGTTTTACAAGGTGGATGTAGCAGAGCCATGTGTGTACTTGTGTGGGGTCAGGAAGGGTTTACAAGGTGATGTAGCAGAGCCGTGTGTGTACTAGTGTGGGGTCAGGAGGGGTTTTACATGGTGGATGGTGTAGTGCCGTGTGTGTACTTGTGTGTGGTCAGTAGGGGTTTACAAGGTGGATGTAGCAGTGCCGTTTGTGTACTTGTGTGGGGTCAGGAGCGGTTTACAAGGTGATGTAGCAGAGCTGTTTGTGTACTTTGTGTGGGGTCAGGAGGGGTTTACAAGGTGGATGAAGTAGAGCCATGTGTGTACTTTGTGTGGGGTCAGGAGGTGTTTTACAAGGTGGATGTAGCAGTGCCGTGTGTGTACTTGTGTGGGGTCAGGGAGGGGTTTTACAAGGTGGATGTAGCAGAGTCATGTGTGTACTTGTGTGGGGTCAGGAGGGGTTTACAAGGTGGATGAAGTAGAGCCATGTGTGTACTTTGTGTGGGGTCAGGAGGTGTTTTACAAGGTGGATGTAGCAGTGCCGTGTGTGTACTTGTGTGGGGTCAGGGAGGGGTTTTACAAGGTGGATGTAGCAGTGCCGTGTGTGTACTTGTGTGGGGTCAGGAGGGGTTTTACATGGTGGATGTAGCAGAGCCGTGTGTGTACTTGTGTGGGGTCAGGAGGGGTTTACAAGGTGGATGTAGCAGAGCCGTGTGTGTACTTGTGTGGGGTCAGGAGGGGTTTTACATGGTGGATGTAGCAGTGCCGTGTGTGTACTTGTGTGGGGTCAGGAGGGGTTTACAAGGTGATGTAGCAGAGCTGTTTGTGTACTTTGTGTGGGGTCAGGAGGTGTTTTACAAGGTGGATGTAGCAGAGCCGTGTGTGTAATTTGTGTGGGGTCAGGAGGTGTTTTACAAGGTGGATGTAGCAGAGCCATGTGTGTACTTGTGTGGGGTCAGGAGGGGTTTACAAGGTGATGTAGCAGAGCCGTGTGTGTACTAGTGTGGGGTCAGGAGGGGTTTTACATGGTGGATGGTGTAGTGCCGTGTGTGTACTTGTGTGTGGTCAGGAGGGGTTTACAAGGTGGATGTAGCAGTGCTGTTTGTGTACTTGTGTGGGGTCAGGAGCGGTTTACAAGGTGATGTAGCAGAGCCGTGTGTGTACTTGTGTGGGGTCAGGAGGTGTTTTTCAAGGTGGATGTAGCAGAGCCGTGTGTGTACTTGTGTGGGGTCAGGAGGGGTTTACAAGGTGGATGTAGCAGAGCCGTGTTTGTACTTGTGTGGGGTCAGGAGGGGTTTTACAAGGTGGATGTAGCAGAGCCGTGTGTGTACTTGTGTGGGGTCAGGAGGGGTTTTACAAGGTGGATGTAGCAGAGCCGTGTGTGTACTTTGTGTGGGGTCAGTAGGGGTTTACAAGGTGGATGTAGCAGAGCCGTGTGTGTACTTGTGTGGGGTCAGGAGGGGTTTACAAGGTGGATGTAGCAGTGCCGTGTGTGTACTTGTGTGGGGTCAGGAGGTGTTTTACAAGGTGGATGTAGCAGAGCCGTGTGTGTACTTGTGTAGGGTCAGGAGGGGTTTACAAGGTGGATGTAGCAGAGCCGTGTGTGTACTTATGTGGGGTCAGGAGGTGTTTTACAAGGTGGATGTAGCAGAGCCGTGTGTCTACTTGTGTGAGGTCAGGAGGAGGGGGTTTTACAAGGTGGATGTAGCAGAGCCGTGTTTGTACTTGTGTGGGGTCAGGAGGGGTTTAACAAGGTGTATGTAGCAGAGCCGTGTGTGTACTTGTGTGGGGTCAGGAGGGGTTTTACATGGTGGATGTAGCAGAGCCGTGTGTGTACTTGTGTGGGGTCAGGAGGGGGTTTTACAAGGTGGATGTAGCAGAGCCGTGTGTGTACTTGTGTGGGGTCAGGAGGGGTTTTGCAAGGTGGATGTAGCAGAGCCGTGTGTGTACTTGTGTGGGGTCAGGAGGGGTTTTTACAAGGTGGATGTAGCAGAGCCGTGTGTGTACTTGTGTGGGGTCAGGAGGGGTTTACAAGGTGGTTGTAGCAGAGCCGTGTGTGTACTTGTGTGGGGTCAGGAGGGGTTTTACAAGGTGGATGTAGCAGAGCCGTGTGTGTACTTGTGTGGGGTCAGGAGGGGTTTACAAGGTGGATGTAAAAGAGCTGTGTGTGTACTTGTGTGGGGTCAGGAGGGGTTTTACAAGGTGGATGTAGCAGAGCCGTGTTTGTACTTGTGTGGGGTCAGGAGGTGTTTTACAAGGTGGATGTAGCAGAGCCGTGTGTGTACTTGTTTGGGTTCAGGAGGGGTTTTGCAAGGTAGATGTAGCAGAGCCGTGTGTGTACTTGTGTGGGGTCAGGAGGGGTTTTACAAGGTGGATGTAGCAGAGCCGTGTGTGTTGTTTGGTGGGGTCAGGAGGGGTTTACAAGGTGTACGGAGCAGAGCCGTGTGTGTACGAGGTGTACGGAGCGGAGCCGTGTGTGTACGATGTGTACGGAGCGAAGCCGTGTGTGTACGAGATGTACGGAACGGAGCCCTGTGTGTACGGAGCTGAGCCGTGTGTTTATGGAGCGGAGCAGAGCCGGGGGTGTACGGAGCGGAGCCGTGTGTGTACGAGGTGTATGGTGGGGAGCATTTATACCTCCCGAGTCCCAACCATCCCGGATCCAGCGAGACAGTCCTGATTTTGAGAGAGAGACTGCCCCAGCCGGGAGCATACTTTCCCCGCGGGACACAGGAGTACACAGTGGAGCCCCAAGGAGCAATTTAAAACTTGCACGTAACGTTCTACCGGAAGTGACTTGCTGGAAGCTGACCAGAAATTAGGTAATTTCAGTAGGAGATTGTGACAGAACCAGGAATGCTTCAGATCCATCACCGTGTCCTCCTCTGACAGAGCGGACAGCGGGATCGCCTTGGAATCGGGGATGTCGGGCATGTGAGCGGATCATGATATGTCCTGCACCAGGAGGCTCAGGTGGGCACTACAATGGGAGCTGGGCTGCTATAGTATCTTTATAGAATTTTTCTTTCTCTGTTTCTTTCTCTCTCTGTTCTTTCTCTCTAATCTTTTTTTCTCTCTCTCTGTTCTCTTTCTTTCTTTCTCTTTCTTTCTTTCTGTCTCTGTTCTTTCTCTCTCTCTCTCTCTGTTCTCTCTTTCCTCTTTTTCTTTCTCTCTCTCTGATCTTTCTTTCCATCTGTTCTTTCCCCTCTTTCTTTTTCTCTCTACCTCTCTGTTCTTTCTTTCTTTCCCCTCCTTCTTTCTCTCTCTCCCTGTTCTTTTTTTCTGTTGACGCTTTTTCTCTGTGTTCTTTCTCTCTCCGTTCTTTCTTCCCCTCTTTTTTTCTCTCCCTCTCTGTTCTTTTTTCCCGTCTTACTTTCTTTCTTTCTTTCTCTTTCTTTCTTTCTTTCTTTCTTTCTTTCTTTCTTTCTTTCTTTCTCTCTCTGTTCTTTTTTTCTGTCCACTCTTTCTTTCTCTTTGTTCTTTTTCTTTCTTTTTTCTTTCTCTCTGTTCTTTCTTTCCACTCTTTCTCTATCTGTTCTTTCTTTCTTTCCCCTCTTTCTTTCTCTTTCTCTCTGTTCTTTTCTTTCTCTTTCTCTCTCTGTTCTTCCTTTCTTTCTCTTTGTTGTTTATTTTCTTTCTTTCTCTGTTCGTTCTTTCTATGTTCTTTCTTTCTCTCTCTCGCTCTCTGTATCTTTCTCTCTCTGTTCTTCCTTCCATTCTTTCTCTCTTTCTTTCTCTGTTCTTTATTTCCCCTCTTTCTTTCTGTTCTCTCTCTGTTCTTTCTCTCTCTCTCTCTTCTTTCTTTCATGCGTACACTACTAATCAGTAGCCTCCTTCACATGAACGTGTTTTGCCACAGAGCGAGTGTCTGTGTGGATCACATGCGTGTCCGTGTGATCCATGCGGAGACAAGTCCGTTTTTGGCGGTCACCACGGATGTCACACGGCATGAGTCGTGGTATGTGTTAAGGGGGGGCCCACTGAGACTTTTTCGCCCGGGGCCCTCAAAAACCTGGAGTCGGCCCTGGCGCAGGCACACCCAGTTACTATGCCAACGAATACGAACTTTACATGACCCCAGCAGGACACAGTTTCTGCCAGATAATATCAGCTCTTAAAGCGAAACCCAAAGCACAAATGCAAATCTAGCTTCATCACATGATGCATGCCCCTGAGAGAGAATGTCCGCCAAAGTGGATTTAGAAGCCCAGTGCGCCAAACTAGCTTTTAAAGGGCCGATGCGCCTAAGTGATTCTTAAAGGGCTGATGCACCGAAATGAGTCTTAAAGGGCCGGCGCGCCAAATTGAAAGCTGAGTGACCCCACGCTCCAAATCGGAGGCTGAGGCACCCCAGCCTCCAAATCGGAGGCTGATCGACCCTTGCCTACAAATCGGAGGCTGAGCCACCCTGGCCTCCAAATCGGACCCAGAGTGGCCCCGCCCACCAAATCGGATCCTGAGGGGTCCCACCCACCAAATCAGACCCTGAGGGGCCCCACAGACCAAAGTGGCCCCTGAGAGGCACCCACAGTTAAATCGGATCCTGAGTTGAAAGTCTTGCAGGGGCAGCAGGCAAGTCTCTCTTAAAGGGGCAGCCCGGGCACCATTTCAAACCACTATCTGTACTTCCTTCAGGAAATACACATCTAGTATTATTATTACTATTCAGTTGATTTCCGCAATTAATGCGGCCCGAACCACTACACGCACAGACTCCGTTGAGGCCTCGTTTCAAAGCCAGCATCCACGAGTGGTGTGCTAAGTATTTTTCGTGTCGATCGGATTTGCAGTTTTTGCGCAATTTGCGTTTGAAAAAACATTTTCCTCAATGCATTTCAATTGGAAAATGTTGCCATAGGGAAAACATGGGACAGTCGTGAGGTGGCAGTTAAGCTCATTGATATGCGCAGGCTCACCCAGTTAGTATGCCAACGCCTAGGAACTTCAAATGACCTCTCCAGGACAGAGTTTCTGGCAGATAATTTCAGCTCTTAAAGCGAAACCGAGAGCACAAATGCAAATCTATCTTCATCACATGATGCATGCCCCTGAGAGAGAATGTACGCCAAAGTGGATTTAGAAGCCCAGTGAGCCAAACTGGCTCTTAAAGGGCCGACGCAACAAAGTGATTCTTAAAGGGCCGGCGCACCGAAATGAGTCTTAAAGGGTCGGCGCGCCAAATCAAAAGCTGAGTGACCCCAGGCTGCAAATCGGAGGCTGAGCCACCCCGGCCTCCAAATCGGAGGCTGAGCCACCCTGGCCTCCAAATCGGACCCAGTGTGGCCCCGCTCAAAAAATCAGACTCTGAGGGGACCCACCCACAAAATAGGACCCTGAGGGGACCCACCCATAAAATCGGACCCTGAAGGGACCCACCCACAAAATCGGACCCTGAGGGGCCTCACCCACAAAATCGGACCCTGAGGGGCCCCACCCACAAAATTGGACCCTAAGGAATCCCGGCCACTAATTCAAATCCTGAGGAGCCCAGGCCACCGAATCGAATCCTGAGGGGCCCCACCCACCAAATCAGACCCTGAGGCCAAAGTGGCCTCTGAGAGGCACCCACATTTAAAACGGATCCTGAGTTGAAAGTCTTGCAGGGGCAGCAGGCAAGACTCTCTTAAAGGGGCAGCCCAGGCACCATTTCAAACCACTATCTGTACTTCCTTCAGGAAATACACATCTAGTTATTATTATTAAGTTGATTTCCGCAATTAATACAGCCCGAACCGCTCCACGCACAGACTCCATTGAGGTGTCGTTTCGAAGCCAGCGTCCATGAGAGGTGTGCTAAGTATTTTTCGTGTCGATCAGATTTGTAGTTTTTGCGCAATTTGCGGTAGAAATTTTTTTTTCCCGTCATTGGAATGAATTGTTTCAATGCATTTGAATGAGGAAATGGCAAAACGTGCCCTGAGGCGATTGAAATGGCAGTTGAGCTCATTGATATGCGCAGGCAGAACCAGTTACTATGCCAACGCCTACGAACGTCACATGACATCTCCAGAACAGAGCTTCTGCCACATAATATCAGCTCTTAAAGCGAAACCCACAGCACAAATGCAAATCTAGCTTCATCACATGACACATGCCCCTGAGAGAGAATGTGCGCCAAAGTGGATATGGAAGCCAAGTGAGCCAAACTGGCACTTAAAGGGCCGAAGCGCCAAAGTGATTCTTAAAGGGCCGCCACACCGAAATGAGTCTTAAAGGGCCGACGCGCCAAATCGAAAGCTGAGCCACTCCGGCCTTAAAATCGGAGGCTGAGCCACCCTGGCCTTCAAATCGGACGCAGAGTGGTCCCGCCCACCAAAGAGGACACTGAGGGCCCCCGCCCACCAAATCAGACTCAGAGTGGCCCCACCCACCAAATCGGACCCTGAAGGGCCCCGCCCACCAAATCGGACCCAGAGGGGCCCTTCCCACCACTTCGGACCCTGAGGAGCTCTGTCCACCAAATCGGACCAAGAGTGACCCCACCCACCAAATCGGACCATGAAGGGCCCAGCCCACCAAATCGGAAGCAGAGGGGCCCCGCCCACCAAATCGGACCCTGAGGGGCCCCGCCCACCAAATCAGACCCTGAGGGGCACTGCACACTAAATCGGACCGAGAGAGCCACGCCCACCGAATCGGACCCTGAGGAGCCCCGCCCACCAAATCAGAACCCCGAGGGGCCCCGCCCACCAAATCAGACCCTGAGGGGCCCCGCCCACCAAATCGGACCAGAGTGGCCCCGCCCACCAAAATGGACCCAGGGGCTCCACCCACAAAATCAGACCCTAAGGGGCCCCACCAACAAAATCGGACCCTGAGTAGACCCGGCCACAAAATCAGACCCTGAGGGGCCCCAACCACAAAATCGGACCCTGAGGGGCCACACCCACAAAATCAGACCCTGAGGGGCCCTGGCCACAAAATCGGAACCTGAAGGGCCCCGGCCACAAAATCAGACCCTGAGCGGCCCATCCACAAAATCGGACCCTGAGGGGCCCCAGCCACAAAATCGGACCCCGAGGGGCCCCGGCCACGAAATCAGACCCCGAGGGGCCCCGGCCACGAAAATGGACACTGAGGGGCGCTGGCCACAAAATCGGACCCTGAGGGGCCCCAACCACGAAATCAGACCCTGAGGGGCCCCGGCCACAAAATCGGACCCTGAGGGCCCCCAACCACAAAACCGGACCCTGAGGGGCCCCAACCTCAAAATCGGACCCTGAGGGGCCCCAACCACAAAATCAGACCGTGAGGGGCCCCGGCCACAAAATCGCACCCTGAGAGACCCCGGCCACAAAATCGGACCCTGAGAGACCCCGGCCAAAAAATCGAACCCAGAGGGGCCCCATCCACCAAATCGGACCCTCAGGGGCCCCGCCCACAAAATCGGACCCTGAGGGGCCCCGCCCTCAAAATCGGACCCTGAGAGGCCCCACCCACCAAATCGGACCCTGAGGGGCCCCAACCACAAAATCGGACCCTGAGGGGCCCCACCCTCAAAATCGGATCCTGAGGGGCCCAACCAACAAAATCGGACCCTGAGGGGCCCCAGCCACAAAATCGGACCCTGAGGGGCCCCCCCACAAAATCGGACCCTGAGGGGCCCCGGCCACAAAATCGGACCCTGAGCGGCCCAACCACAAAATCCGACCCTGAGGGGCACCGGCCACAAAATCGGACCCTGAGGGGCCCCAGCCATAAAATCGGACCCTGAGGGGCCCCGGCCACGAAATTGGACCCTGTGGGGAGCCGGCCACAAAATCGGACCCTGAGGGGCCCCAACCACAAAACCGGACCCTGAGGGGCCCAAAGCACAAAATCGGACCCTGAGAGGCCCCAACCACAAAATCGGACCCTGAGGGGCCCCGGCCACAAAATCGGACCCTGAAAGACCCCGGCCACAAAATCGAACCCAGAGGGGCCCCACCCACAAAATTGGACCCTGAGAGGCCCCGCCCACCAAATCGGACCCTGAGGGGCGCCACCCACAAAATCAAACCCTGAGGGGCCACACCCACAAAATCGGACCTTAGGGGCCCCTCCCACCAAATCAGACCTAGAGTGGCCCAGCCTATCAAATCGGACCGTGAAGGTCACCGCCCACCTAATGCGACCCAGAGAGGCCCCAACCACAAAATCAGACCCTGAGGGGCCTCGGCCACAAAATCGGACCCTGAGGGGCCCCGGCCACAAAATCGGACGCTGAGGGGCCTCGGCCACAAAATCGGACCCTGAGGGGCCCCGGCCACAAAATCAAACCCTGAGGGGCCACACCAACAAAATCGGACCCTAAGGGCCCTGGCCACAAAATCGGACCTTGAGGGGTCCCACCCACAAAATCGGACCCTGAGGGGCCCCGGCCACAAAATTGGACCCTGAGGGGCACCACCCACAAAATCAGACCCTGAGGGGCCCCACCCACAAAATCGGACTTTGAGTGGCCTCACCCACAAAATCGGACTTTGAGGGGCCCCACCCACAAAATCAGACTTTGAGGGGCTCCACCCACAAAATTGGACTTTGAGGGGCCCCACCCACAAAATCGGACTTTGAGGGGCCCCACCTACAAAATCGGACCTGAAGGGGCCCCGCCCACCAAATCAGACCTAGAGTGGCCCAGCCTATCAAATCGGACCGTGAAGGTTCCCGCCCACCTAATTAGACCCAGAGAGGCCCCAACCACAAAATCGGACCCTGAGAGGCCTCGGCCACAAAATCGGACCCTGAGGGGCCCCTGCCACAAAATCGGACCCTGAGGGGCTCCGGCCACAAAATCAGACCCTGAGGGGCCCCACCCACAAAATCGGACTTTGAGGAGCCCCACCTACAAAATCGGACTTTGAGGGGCCCCACGCACAAAATCGGACTTTGAGGGGCCCCACCCACAAAATCGGACTTTGAGGGGCCCCACCCACAAAATCGGACCTGAAGGGGCCCCGCCCACCAAATCAGACCTAGAGTGGCACAGCCTATCAAATTGGACCGAGAAGGTCCCCGCCCACCTAATTAGACCCAGAGAGGCCCCAACCACAAAATTGGACCCTGAGAGGCCTGGGCCACAAAATCGGACCCTGAGGGGCCCCACCCACAGGATCGGACCCTGATGGGCCCCACCCACAAAATCGGACCCTGAGGGGCCCCACCCACAAAATCAGACCCTGAGGGGCCCCACCCACAAAATCGGACCCTGAGGGGCCCCACCCACAAATCGGACCCTGAGGGGCCCCACCCACAAATCGGACCCTGAGTGGCCCCGCCCACCAAATTAGACCCTGAGGGGCCCCACCCTCAAAATCGGACCCTGAGGGGCCTCGGCCACAAAATCGGACCCTGAGGGGCCCCGGCCACAAAATCGGACCCTGAGGGACCCCACCCGCAAAATTGGACCCTAAGGGGCCCCGGCCACAAAATCGGACCCTGAGGGGCCCCGGCCACAAATCGGACCCTGAGGGGCCCCGGCCACAAAATCGGACCCTGAGGGGCCCCACCGGCAAAATTGGACCCTAAGGGGACCCGGCCACAAAATCGGACCCTGAGGGGCCCCACCGGCAAAATCGGACCCTGAGGGGCCCCACCCGCAAAATCGGACCCTGAGGGGCCCCACCCGCAAAATCGGACCCTGAGGGGCCCCGGCCCCAAAAATCGGACCCTGAGAGGCACCGGTTACAAAATCGGACCCTGAGGGGCCCCGGACACAAAATCGGACCCTGAGAGGCCCCGGCCACAAAATCGGACCCTGAGGGGCCCAACCCACAAAATCAGACTCAGTGTCCCCACCCACCAAATTGGACCCTGAAGGGCCCCGTCCACCAAATCGGATCCAAAGTGGCCCCGCCCACCAAATCAGACCCAGAGTGTCCCCGCCCACCAAATGGGACCCTGAGGGGCCCCACCCACCAAATGGGACCCTGAGGGGCCCCGCCCACCAAATGGGACCCTGAGGGGCCCCGCTCACCAAATCGGACTCCGAGGGGCCCCGCTCACCAAATCGGACTCCGAGGGGCCCCACCCACCAAATCGGACCCCGAGGGGCCCCACTCACCAAATCGGACCCCGAGGGGCCCCACCCACCAAATCGGACCCCGAGGGGCCCCGCCCACCAAATCGGACCCCGAGGGATCCCGCCCACCAAATCGGACCCCGAGGGGCCCCGCCCACCAAATCAGACCCCAAGGGATCCCGCCCACCAAATCGGAACCCGAGGGTCCCCGCCAACCAAATTGGACCCTGAGGGGCCCCGCCCACCAAATCGGACTCTGATAGATCCCGCCCACCAAATCAGACCCTGAGGGGCCCAGCTCACCAAATCGGACCCAGATTGGCCCCGCCCACCAAATGAGACCCAGAGTGGCCCCGCCCACCAAATTGTACCCTGAGGGGCCCCACCCACAAAATTGGACCCTAAGGGGCCCCACCCACAAAATTGGACCCTGAGGGGCCCCGGCCACAAAATTGGACCCTGAGGGGCCCCACCCACAAAATCAGACCCTGAGGGGATCCGGCCACAACATCGGACCCTGAGTGGCCCCACTCACAAAATCGGACCCTGAGGGGCCCCAACCAAAAAATCGGACCCTGACGGGCCCCGGCCACAAAATCGGACCCTGACGGGCCCCGGCCACAAAATCGGACCCTGACGGGCCCCGGCCACAAAATCGGACCCTGACGGGCCCCAACCACAAAATCGGATCCTGAGGGGCCCCAACCACAAAATCGGATCCTGAGGGGCCCCAACCACAAAATCGGATCCTGAGGGGCCCCACCCACACAATCGGACCCTGAGGGGCCCCACCCACAAAATTGGACCCTCAGGGGGCCCCGGCCACAAAATCAGATTCTGAGGGGCCCCAACCACAAAATCGGACCCTGAGAGGCTCCGGCCGCAAAATCTGACCTTGAGGTGAGGGGCCACAACCACAAAATCGGACCGTGAGAGGCACCGGCCACAAAATCGGACCTTGAGGGGCACCGGACACAAAATCGGACCCTGAGGGGCCCTGGCCACAAAATCGGACCCTGAGGGGCCCAACCCACAAAATCAGACCCTGAGGGGCCCCGCCCACAAAATCGGACCCTGAGGGGCCCCAGCCACAAAATCAGACCCTGAGGGGCCCCACCCACAAAATCGGACCCTGAGGGGCCCCACCCACAAATCCAGACCCTGAGGGGACCCAGCCACAAAATCGGACCCTGTGGGGCCCCGCCCACCAAATCGGACCCTGAGGGGCCCCGCCCACCAAATGGGACCCTGAGGGGCCCCGCCCACCAAATGGGACCCTGAGGGGCCCCGCTCACCAAATCGGACTCCGAGGGGCACCGCTCACCAAATCGGACTCCGAGGGGCCCCACCCACCAAATCGGACCCCGAGGGTCCCCGCCAACCAAATTGGACCCTGAGGGGCCCCGCTCACCAAATCGGACTCCGAGGGGCCCCGCCCACCAAATCGGACCCCGAGGGATCCCGCCCACCAAATCGGACCCCGAGGGTCCCCGCCAACCAAATTGGACCCTGAGGGGCCCCGCCCACCAAATCGGACTCTGATAGATCTCGCCCACCAAATCAGACCCTGAGGGGCCCAGCTCACCAAATCGGACCCAGAGTGGCCCCGCCCACCAAATCGGACCCAGATTGGCCCCGCCCACCAAATGAGACCCAGAGTGTCCCCGCCCACCAAATTGTACCCTGAGGGGCCCCACCCACAAAATTGGACCCTAAGAGGCCCCACCCACAAAATTGGACCCTGAGGGGCCCCGGCCACAAAATTGGACCCTGAGGGGCCCCACCCACAAAATCAGACCCTGAGGGGATCCGGCCACAACATCGGACCCTGAGTGGCCCCACTCACAAAATCGGACCCTGAGGGGCCCCAACCACAAAATCGGACCCTGACGGGCCCCGGCCACAAAATCGGACCCTGACGGGCCCCGGCCACAAAATCGGACCCTGACGGGCCCCGGCCACAAAATCGGACCCTGACGGGCCCCGGCCACAAAATCGGACCCTGAGGGGCCCCAACCACAAAATCGGATCCTGAGGGGACCCAACCACAAAATCGGATCCTGAGGGGCCCCAACCACAAAATCGGATCCTGAGGGGCCCCACCCACACAATCGGACCCTGAGGGGCCCCACCTACAAAATTGGACCCTCAGGGGGCCCCGGCCACAAAATCAGATTCTGAGGGGCCCCAACCACAAAATCGGACACTGAGAGGCTCCGGCCGCAAAATCTGACCTTGAGGTGAGGGGCCACAACCACAAAATCGGACCCTGAGAGGCACCGGCCACAAAATCGGACCTTGAGGGGCCCCGGACACAAAATAGGACCCTGAGGGGCCCCGCCCACTAAATCGGATTTTGAAAGGCCCCGCCCACCAAATCGGACCCAGAGTGGCCCGCCTACCAAATCAGACCTAGAGTGGCCTCGCTCACCAAATCGGACCCCGAGGGGCCCCACCCACCAAATCGGACCCCGAGGGTCCCCTCCCACCAAATCGGACCCCGAGGGGCCCCGCCCACCAAATCGGACCTCGAGGGATCCCGCCCATCAAATCGGACCCTGAGGGTCCCCGCCCACCAAATTGGACCCTGAGGGGCCCCGCCCACCAAATCGGACTCTGATAGATCCCTCCCACCAAATCAGACCCTGAGGGGCTCCACTCACCATATCGGACCCTGAGGGGCCCCGCTCACCAAATCGGACCCTGAGGGGCCCCACCCACCAAATCGGACCCTGAGGGGCCCCGGCCATAAAATCGGACCCTGAGGGGGCCCATCCACAAAATCGGACCCTGAGGGGCCCCGGCCACAAGATTGGACCCTGAGGGGCCCCACCCACAAAATCGGACCCTGAGGGGATCCGGCCACAACATCGGACACTGAGTGGCCCAACTCACAAAATCGGACCATGAGGGGCCCCAACCACAAAATTAGACCCTGAGGGGTGCCACCCTCAAAATCAGACCCTGAGGGGCCCCAGCCACAAAATCAGACCCTGAGGGGCCCCAGCCACAAAATCGGACTCTGAGGGGCCCCACCCACAAAATCGGACCCTGAGGGGCCCCACCCACAAATCCAGACCCTGAGGGGAACCGGCCACAAAATCGGACTCCGAGGGGCCCAGCTCACCAAATCGGACTCCGAGGGGCCCCACCCACCAAATCGGACCCCGAGGGGCCCCACTCACCAAATCGGACCCCGAGGGGCCCCACCCACCAAATCGGACCCCGAGGGGCCCCGCCCACCAAATCGGATCCCGCCCACCAAATCGGACCCTGAGGGGCCCCGCCCACCAAATCAGACCCCGAGGGATCCCGCCCACCAAATCGGAACCCGAGGGTCCCCGCCAACCAAATTGGACCCTGAGGGGCCCCGCCCACCAAATCGGACTCTGATAGATCCCGCCCACCAAATCAGACCCTGAGGGGCCCAGCTCACCAAATCGGACCCAGATTGGCCCCGCCCACCAAATGAGACCCTGAGGGGCCCCGCCCACCAAATGGGACCCTGAGGGGCCCCGCCCACCAAATGGGACCCTGAGGGGCCCCGCTCACCAAATCGGACTCCGAGGGGCACCGCTCACCAAATCGGACTCCGAGGGGCCCCACCCACCAAATCGGACCCCGAGGGTCCCCGCCAACCAAATTGGACCCTGAGGGGCCCCGCTCACCAAATCGGACTCCGAGGGGCCCCGCCCACCAAATCGGACCCCGAGGGATCCCGCCCACCAAATCGGACCCCGAGGGTCCCCGCCAACCAAATTGGACCCTGAGGGGCCCCGCCCACCAAATCGGACTCTGATAGATCTCGCCCACCAAATCAGACCCTGAGGGGCCCAGCTCACCAAATCGGACCCAGAGTGGCCCTGCCCACCAAATCGGACCCAGATTGGCCCCACCCACCAAATGAGACCCAGAGTGTCCCCGCCCACCAAATTGTACCCTGAGGGGCCCCACCCACAAAATTGGACCCTAAGAGGCCCCACCCACAAAATTGGACCCTGAGGGGCCCCGGCCACAAAATTGGACCCTGAGGGGCCCCACCCACAAAATCAGACCCTGAGGGGATCCGGCCACAACATCGGACCCTGAGTGGCCCCACTCACAAAATCGGACCCTGAGGGGCCCCAACCACAAAATCGGACCCTGACGGGCCCCGGCCACAAAATCGGACCCTGACGGGCCCCGGCCACAAAATCGGACCCTGACGGGCCCCGGCCACAAAATCGGACCCTGACGGGCCCCGGCCACAAAATCGGACCCTGAGGGGCCCCAACCACAAAATCGGATCCTGAGGGGCCCCAACCACAAAATCAGATCCTGAGGGGCCCCAACCACAAAATCGGATCCTGAGGGGCCCCACCCACACAATCGGACCCTGAGGGGCCCCACCTACAAAATTGGACCCTCAGGGGGCCCCGGCCACAAAATCGGACCCTGAGGGACCCCACCTACAAAATTGAACCCTGAGGGGCCCCAACCACAAAATCGGATCCTGAGGGGCCCCACCCACAAAATTGGACCCTCAGGGGCCCCGGCCACAAAATCGGACCCTGAGGGACCCCGGCATAAAATCAGATCCTGAGGGGCCCCAACCACAAAATCGGACCCTGAGAGGCTCCGGCCGCAAAATCGGACCCTGAGGGGCCACAACCACAAAATCGGACCCTGAGAGGCACCAGCCACAAAATCGGACCATGAGGGGCCCCGGACACAAAATCGGACCCTCAGGGGCCCCGGCCACAAAATCGGACCCTGAGGGGCCCAACCCACAAAATCAGACCCTGAGGGGCCCCGCCCACCAAATTAGACCCTGAGGGGTGCCACCCTCAAAATCAGACCCTGAGGGGCCCCAGCCACAAAATCAGACCCTGAGGGGCCCCAGCCACAAAATCGGACTCTGAGGGGCCCCACCCACAAAATCGGACCCTGAGGGGCCCCACCCACAAATCCAGACCCTGAGGGGAACCGGCCACAAAATCGGACTCCGAGGGGCCCCGCTCACCAAATCGGACTCCGAGGGGCCCCACTCACCAAATCGGACCCCGAGGGGCCCCACCCACCAAATCGGACCCCGAGGGGCCCCGCCCACCAAATCGGATCCCGCCCACCAAATCGGACCCTGAGGGGCCCCGCCCACCAAATCAGACCCCGAGGGATCCCGCCCACCAAATCGGAACCCGAGGGTCCCCGCCAACCAAATTGGACCCTGAGGGGCCCCGCCCACCAAATCAGACTCTGATAGATCCCGCCCACCAAATCAGACCCTGAGGGGCCCAGCTCACCAAATCGGACCCAGATTGGCCCCGCCCACCAAATGAGACCCAGAGTGGCCCCGCCCACCAAATTGTACCCTGAGGGGCCCCACCCACAAAATTGGACCCTAAGGGGCCCCACCCACAAAATTGGACCCTGAGGGGCCCCGGCCACAAAATTGGACCCTGAGGGGCCCCACCCACAAAATCAGACCCTGAGGGGATCCGGCCACAACATCGGACCCTGAGTGGCCCCACTCACAAAATCGGACCCTGAGGGGCCCCAACCACAAAATCGGACCCTGACGGGCCCCGGCCACAAAATCGGACCCTGATGGGCCCCGGCCACAAAATCGGACCCTGACGGGCCCCGGCCACAAAATCGGACCCTGAGGGGCCCCAACCACAAAATCGGATCCTGAGGGGCCCCAACCACAAAATCGGATCCTGAGGGGCCCCAACCACAAAATCGGATCCTGAGGGGCCCCACCCACACAATCGGACCCTGAGGGGCCCCACCCACAAAATTGGACCCTCAGGGGCCCCCGGCCACAAAATCAGATTCTGAGGGGCCCCAACCACAAAATCGGACCCTGAGAGGCTCCGGCCGCAAAATCTGACCTTGAGGTGAGGGGCCACAACCACAAAATCGGACCGTGAGAGGCACCGGCCACAAAATCGGACCTTGAGGGGCACCGGACACAAAATCGGACCCTGAGGGGCCCTGGCCACAAAATCGGACCCTGAGGGGCCCAACCCACAAAATCAGACCCTGAGGGGCCCCGCCCACAAAATCGGACCCTGAGGGGCCCCAGCCACAAAATCAGACCCTGAGGGGCCCCACCCACAAAATCGGACCCTGAGGGGCCCCACCCACAAATCCAGACCCTGAGGGGACCCGGCCACAAAATCGGACCCTGTGGGGCCCCGCCCACCAAATCGGACCCTGAGGGGCCCCGCCCACCAAATGGGACCCTGAGGGGCCCCGCCCACCAAATGGGACCCTGAGGGGCCCCGCTCACCAAATCGGACTCCGAGGGGCACCGCTCACCAAATCGGACTCCGAGGGGCCCCACCCACCAAATCGGACCCCGAGGGTCCCCGCCAACCAAATTGGACCCTGAGGGGCCCCGCTCACCAAATCGGACTCCGAGGGGCCCCGCCCACCAAATCGGACCCCGAGGGATCCCGCCCACCAAATCGGACCCCGAGGGTCCCCGCCAACCAAATTGGACCCTGAGGGGCCCCGCCCACCAAATCGGACTCTGATAGATCTCGCCCACCAAATCAGACCCTGAGGGGCCCAGCTCACCAAATCGGACCCAGAGTGGCCCCGCCCACCAAATCGGACCCAGATTGGCCCCACCCACCAAATGAGACCCAGAGTGTCCCCGCCCACCAAATTGTACCCTGAGGGGCCCCACCCACAAAATTGGACCCTAAGAGGCCCCACCCACAAAATTGGACCCTGAGGGGCCCCGGCCACAAAATTGGACCCTGAGGGGCCCCACCCACAAAATCAGACCCTGAGGGGATCCGGCCACAACATCGGACCCTGAGTGGCCCCACTCACAAAATCGGACCCTGAGGGGCCCCAACCACAAAATCGGACCCTGACGGGCCCCGGCCACAAAATCGGACCCTGACGGGCCCCGGCCACAAAATCGGACCCTGACGGGCCCCGGCCACAAAATCGGACCCTGACGGGCCCCGGCCACAAAATCGGACCCTGAGGGGCCCCAACCACAAAATCGGATCCTGAGGGGCCCCAACCACAAAATCAGATCCTGAGGGGCCCCAACCACAAAATCGGATCCTGAGGGGCCCCACCCACACAATCGGACCCTGAGGGGCCCCACCTACAAAATTGGACCCTCAGGGGGCCCCGGCCACAAAATCAGATTCTGAGGGGCCCCAACCACAAAATCGGACACTGAGAGGCTCCGGCCGCAAAATCTGACCTTGAGGTGAGGGGCCACAACCACAAAATCGGACCCTGAGAGGCACCGGCCACAAAATCGGACCTTGAGGGGCCCCGGACACAAAATAGGACCCTGAGGGGCCCCGCCCACTAAATCGGATTTTGAAAGGCCCCGCCCACCAAATCGGACCCAGAGTGGCCCGCCTACCAAATCAGACCTAGAGTGGCCTCGCTCACCAAATCGGACCCCGAGGGGCCCCACCCACCAAATCGGACCCCGAGGGTCCCCACCCACCAAATCGGACCCCGAGGGGCCCCGCCCACCAAATCGGACCCCGAGGGTCCCCGCCCACCAAATTGGACCCTGAGGGGCCCCGCCCACCAAATCGGACTCTGATAGATCCCTCCCACCAAATCAGACCCTGAGGGGCCCCACTCACCATATCGGACCCTGAGGGGCCCCGCTCACCAAATCGGACCCTGAGGGGCCCCACCCACCAAATCGGACCCTGAGGGGCCCCGGCCATAAAATCGGACCCTGAGGGGGCCCATCCACAAAATCGGACCCTGAGGGGCCCCGGCCACAAGATTGGACCCTGAGGGGCCCCACCCACAAAATCGGACCCTGAGGGGATCCGGCCACAACATCGGACCCTGAGTGGCCCCACTCACAAAATCGGACCCTGAGGGGCCCCAACCACAAAATCGGACCCTAACGGGCCCCGGCCACAAAATCGGACCCTTACGGGCCCCGGCCACAAAATCGGACCCTGAGGGGCCCCGGCCACAAAATCGGACCCTGAGGGACCCCACCTACAAAATTGAACCCTGAGGGGCCCCAACCACAAAATCGGATCCTGAGGGGCCCCACCCACAAAATTGGACCCTCAGGGGCCCCGGCCACAAAATCGGACCCTGAGGGACCCCGGCATAAAATCAGATCCTGAGGGGCCCCAACCACAAAATCGGACCCTGAGAGGCTCCGGCCGCAAAATCGGACCCTGAGGGGCCACAACCACAAAATCGGACCCTGAGAGGCACCGGCCACAAAATCGGACCATGAGGGGCCCCGGACACAAAATCGGACCCTCAGGGGCCCCGGCCACAAAATCGGACCCTGAGGGGCCCAACCCACAAAATCAGACCCTGAGGGGCCCCGCCCACCAAATTAGACCCTGAGGGGTGCCACCCTCAAAATCAGACCCTGAGGGGCCCCAGCCACAAAATCAGACCCTGAGGGGCCCCAGCCACAAAATCGGACTCTGAGGGGCCCCACCCACAAAATCGGACCCTGAGGGGCCCCACCCACAAATCCAGACCCTGAGGGGACCCGGCCACAAAATCGGACCCTGAGGGGCCCCGCCCACCAAATCGGACCCTGAGGGGCCCCGCCCACTAAATCGGATTCTGAAAGGCCCCAACCACAAAATCGGACCCTGAGGGGCCCCGCTGACCAAATTGAACTCTGAGGGGCGCCGCCCACCAAATCGGACCCAGAGTGGCCCGCCTACCAAATCAGACCTAGAGTGTCCCCACTCACCAAATCGGACCCCGAGGTGCCCCACCCACCAAATCGGACCCCGAGGGTCCCCACCCACCAAATAGGACCCCGAGGGGCCCCGCCCACCAAATCGGACCTCGAGGGATCCCGCCCACCAAATCGGACCCTGAGGGTCCCCGCCCACCAAATTGGACCCTGAGGGGCCCCGCCCACCAAATCGGACTCTGATAAATCCCGCCCACCAAATCAGTCCCTGAGGGTCCCCACTCACCAAGTCGGACCCTGAGGGGCCCCGCTCACCAAATCGGACCCTAAGAGGCCCCACCCACCAAATCGGACCCTGAGGGGCCCCACCCACCAAATCGGACCCTGAGGGGCCCCGGCCACAAAATCGGACCCTGAGGGGCCCCACCCACAAAATCGGACCCTGGGGGGCCCCGGCCACAAGATTGGTCCCTGAGGGGCCCCAACCACCAAATCAGACCCTGAGGGGCCCCAGCCACAAAATCGGACCCTTAGGGGCCCCACCCACCAAATCAGCCCCTGAGGGGACCCGGCCACCAAATCGGACCCTGAGGGGCCCCACCTACCAAATCGGACCCTGAGGTGCCCCACCCACAATATCGGACCCTGAGGCCAAAGTGGCCCCTGAGAGGCACACACAGTTAAAACGGATCCTGAGTTGAAAGTCTTGCAGGTGCAGCAGGCAAGTCTCTCTTAAAAGGGGCAGCCTGGGCAGCATTTCAAACCACTATCTGTACTTCCTTCAGGAAATACACATCTAGTTATTATTATTCAGTTGATTTCCGCAATTAATACAGCCCGAACCGCTACACGCACAGACTCCGTTGAGGTGTCATTTCGAAGCCAGCGTCCATGAGAGGTGTGCTAAGTATTTTTCGTGTCATATTTGTAGTTTTTGCGCCATTTGCTTTAGAAAAATTTTTTTCCCATCATTGGAATGAATTGTCTCAATGCATTTGAATGGGGAAATGGCAAAACGTGCCCTGAGGCGATTGAAATGGCAGTTGAGCTCATTGATATGCGCAGGCAGAACCAGTTACTATGCCAACGCCTACGAACGTCACATGACATCTCCAGAACAGAGCTTCTGCCACATAATATCAGCTCTTAAAGCGAAACCCACAGCACAAATGCAAATCTAGCTTCATCACATGACACATGCCCCTGTGAGAGAATGTGCGCCAAAGTGTATTTAGAAGCCCAGTGAGCCAAACTGGCTCTTAAAGGGCCGAAGCGCCAAAGTGATTCTTAAAGGGCCGCCGCACCGAAATGAGTCTTAAAGGGCCGACGCGCCAAATCGAAAGCTGAGTGACCCCAGGCTCCAAATCGGAGGCTGAGCCACCCCGGCCTTAAAATCGTAGGCTGAGCCACCCTGGCCTCCAAATCGGACCCAGAGTGGCCCCACCCACCAAAAACAGACCCAGAGTGGCACAGCCCACCAAATCGGACACTGAGGGCCCCCGCCCACCAAATCAGACTCAGAGTGGCCCCACCCACCAAATCGGACCCAGAGGGGCCCTGCCTACCAAATCGGACCCTGAGGAGCTCCGTCCACCAAATTGGACCCAGAGTGACCCCACCCACCAAATCGGAAGCAGAGGGTCCCCGCCCACCAAATCGGACCCTGAGGGTCCCCGCCCACCAAATCGGACCCCGAGGGGCACTGCCCACTAAATCAGACCGAGAGGCCACGCCCACCAAATCGGACCCTGAGAGCCCCGCCCACCAAATCAGACCCCAAGGGGCCCCGCCCACCAAATCAGACCCTGAGGGGCCCCTCCCACCAAAATGGACCCAGGGGGCCCCACCCACAAAATCAGACTCAGAGTGGCCACACCCACCAAATCGGACCCTGAAGGGCCCCGCCCACCAAATCGGACCCAGAGGGGCCCTGCCCACCAAATCGGACCCTGAGGAGCTCCGTCCACCAAATCGGACCCAGAGTGACCCCGCCCACCAAATCGGACCATGAAGGGCCCCGCCCACCAAATCAGAAGCAGAGGCGACCCGCCCACCAAATCGGACCCTGAAGGGAACTGCCCACTAAATCAGACCGAGAGGCCACGCCCACCAAATCGGACCCTGAGGAGCCCCGCCCACCAAATCAGACCCCGAGGGGCCCCGCCCACCAAATCAGACCCTGAGGGGCCCGCCCACCAAATCGGACCCAGGGGGCTCCACCCACAAAATCAGACCCTAAGGGGCCCCACCCACAAAATCGGACCCTGAGTAGACCCGGCCACAAAATCAGACCCTGAGGGGACCCAACCACAAAATCGGACCCTGAGGGGCCCCGGCCACAAAATCGGACCCTGAGGGGCCCCACCCACAAAATCGGACCCTGAGGGGCCCCGGCCACAAAATCGGAACCTGAAGGGCCCCGGCCACAAAATCGGACCCTGAGCGGCCCATCCACAAAATCGGACCCTGAGGGGCCCCAGCCACAAAATCGGACCCTGAGGGGCGCCGGCCACGAAATCGGACCCTGAGGGGCCCCGGCCACGAAATTGGACACTGAGGGGCCCCAACCACAAAATCGGACCCTGAGGGGCCCCAACCACGAAATCGGACCCTGAGGGGCCCCGGCCACAAAACCGAGCCCTGAGGGCCCCCAACCACAAAATCGGACCCTGAGGGGCCCCAACCACAAAATCGGACCCTGAGGGGCCCCACCCACAAAATCGGACCCTGAGGGGCCCCGCCCTCAAAATCAGACCCTGAGAGGCCCCGCCCACCAAATCGGACCCTGAGGGGCCCCGCCAACCAAATCGGACCCTAAGGGGCCCCACCCACAAAATCGGACCCTGAGGGGCCCCACCCACAAAATCAGACCATGAGGCCAAAGATGCCCTTGAGAGGCACACACAGTTAAGACGGATCCTGAGTTGAAAGTCTTGCAGGGGCAGCAGGCAAGTCTCTCTTAAAGGGGCAGCCCGAGCACCATTTCAAACCACTATCTGTACTTCCTTCAGGAAATACACATCTAGTTTTAGTGGTTTGAAAAAACCACTATATTGTAATCCGAACGCTGCTAACTTATTCTTCTTCTTATTATTATTATTATTATTATAGTGGTTTGAAAAAACCACTATATTGTATTCCGAACGCTGCTAACTTATTCTTATTATTATTATTATAGTGGTTTGAAAAAACCACTATATTGTAATCCCAACGCTGCTAACTTATTATAGTGGTTTGAAAAAACCACTATATTGTAACCCGAACGCTGCTAACTTATTATAGTGGTTTGAAAAAACCACTATATTGTAATCCGAACGCTGCTAACTTATTCTTCTTCTTCTTATTATTATTATTATTAAGTTGATTTCCGCAATTAATGCGGCCCGAACCGCTACACGCACAGACTCCGTTGAGGTGTCGTTTCGAAGCCAGCGTCCATGAGAGGTGTGCTAAGTATTTTTCGTGTCGATCGGATTTGTAGTTTTTGCGCAATTTGCGTTTGAAAATTTTTTTTCCCGTCATTGGAATGCACTGTCTCCAATGCTTTTCAATAGGAAATGGCAAAACGTGCCCTGAGGCGATTGAAATGACAGTTGAGCTCATTGATATGCGCAGGCAGACCCAGTTACTATGCCAACGCCTACGAACTTCACTTGAACCCCAGCACAGAGCCTCTGCCACATAATATCAGCTCTTAAAGCGAAACCCACAGCACAAATGCAAATCTAGCTTCATCACATGACACATGCCCCTGAGAGAGAATGTGTGCGCCAAAGTGGATTTAAAAGAAGCCCAGTCAGCCAAACTAGCTCTTAAAGGGCCAACGCTCCAAAGTGATTGTTAAAGGGCCAGCGCACCCAAATGATTCTTAAAGGGCCGACACACCAAATCGGAGACTGAGCCACCCCGGCCTCCAAATCGGACAATGAGCCACCCCGGCCTCCAAATGGGAGGCTGATCCACCCCGGCCTCCAAATCGGAGCCTGATCCACCCCGGCCTCCAAATCGGAGCCTGATCCACCCCGGCCTCCAAATCGGAGGCTGATCGACCCAGGCCTCCAAATCAGAGGCTGAGCCACCCCAGCCTCCAAATAGGAGGCTGAGCCACCCCGGCCTCCAAATCGGAGGCTGATCGACCCCGGCCTCCAAATCGGAGGCTGAGCCACCCCGGCCTCCAAATCGGAGGCTGAGCCACCCCGGCCTCCAAATCGGAGGCTGAGCCACCCCGGCCTCCAAATCGGAGGCTGATCCACCCCGGCCTCCAAATCGGAGACTGATCCACCCCGGCCTCCAAATCGGAGGCTGATCCACCCCGGCCTCCAAATCGGAGGCTGATCCACCCCGGCCTCCAAATCGGAGGCTGATCCACCCCGGCCTCCAAATCGGAGGCTGATCCACCCCGGCCTCCAAATCGGAGGCTGAGCCACCCCGGCCTCCAAATCGGAGGCTGATCCACCCCGGCCTCCAAATCGGAGGCTGATCCACCCCGGCCTCCAAATCGGAGGCTGATCGACCCCGGCCTCCAAATCGGAGGCTGATCGACCCCGGCCTCCAAATCGGAGGCTGATCGACCCCGGCCTCCAAATCGGAGGCTGATCCACCCCGGCCTCCAAATCGGAGGCTGATCCACCCCGGCCTCCAAATCGGAGGCTGATCCACCCCGGCCTCCAAATCGGAGGCTGATCCACCCCGGCCTCCAAATCGGAGGCTGATCCACCCCGGCCTCCAAATCGGAAGCTGATCCACCCCGGCCTCCAAATCGGAGGCTGATCGACCCAGGCCTTCAAATCGGAGGCAGAGCCACCCCGGCCTCCAAATAAGAGGCTGAGCCACCCCGGCCTCCAAATAAGAGGCTGAGCCACCCCGGCCTCCAAATAGGAGGCTGAGCCACCCCGGCCTCCAAATAGGAGGCTGAGCCACCCCGGCCTCCAAATCGGAGGCTGATCGACCCCGGCCTCCAAATCGGAGGCTGATCGACCCCGGCCTCCAAATCGGAGGCTGATCGACCCCGGCCTCCAAATCGGAGGCTGATCGACCCCGGCCTCCAAATCGGAGGCTGATCGACCCCGTCCTCCAAATCGGAGGCTGATCGACCCCGTCCTCCAAATCGGAGGCTGAGCCACCCCGGCCTCCAAATCGGAGGCTGAGCCACCCCGGCCTCCAAATCGGAGTCTCATCGACCCCGGCCTCCAAATCGGAGTCTCATCGACCCCGGCCTCCAAATCAGAGGCTTTTTGACCTCGGCCTCCAAATCGGAAGCTCAACGACCCCGGCCTCCAAATTGGAGGCTGAGCGACCCCAGCCTCCAAATCTTACCCAGAGTGGTCCCGCCCACCAAATTGGTCCCAGAGGGGCCCCACCCACAAAATCGGACCCTGAGGGGCCCCTGCCACAAAATCGGACCCTGAGGGGCCACGGCCACAAAATCAGACCCTGAGGGGCCGCGGCCACAAAATCGGACCCTGAGGGGCCCCAACCACAAAATCGGACCCTGAGGGGACCCAACCACAAAATCGGACCCTGAGGGGCCCCTGACACAAAATCGGACCCTGAGGGGCCTCGGCCACAAAATCGGACCCTGAGGGGCCCAACCCACAAAATCGGACCCTGAGGGGACCTGCCCACCAAATTGGACCCTGAGGGGCCCCGCCCACAAAATTGGACCCTGAGGGGCCCCAACCACAAAATCGGACCCTGAGGGGACCCAACCACAAAATCGGACCCTGAGGGGCCCCTGACACAAAATCGGACCCTGAGGGGCCTCGGCCACAAAATCGGACCCTGAGGGGCCCAACCCACAAAATCGGACCCTGAGGGGACCTGCCCACCAAATTGGACCCTGAGGGGCCCCGCCCACAAAATCGGACCCTGAGGGGCCCCAACCACAAAATCGGACCCTGAGGGGACCCAACCACAAAATCGGACCCTGAGGGGCCCCTGACACAAAATCGGACCCTGAGGGGCCTCGGCCACAAAATCGGACCCTGAGGGGCCTCGGCCACAAAATCGGACCCTGAGGGGCCCAACCCACAAAATCGGACCCTGAGGGGACCTGCCCACCAAATTGGACCCTGAGGGGTCCCGCCCACCAAATCGGACCCTGAGGGGTCCCGCCCACAAAATCGGACCCTGACGGGCCCCGGCCACAAAATCGGACCCTGAGGGGCCCCACCTGCAAAATTGGACCCTGAGGGGTTCCGGCCACAAAAATCGGATCCTGATTGGCCTCGGCCACAAAATCGGACCCTGAGGGGCCCCAGCCACAAAATCGGACCTTGAGGGGCCCCACCCACCAAATCAGACCCTGAGGGGCCCCGGCCACCAAATCGGACCCTGAGTGGCCCCTGCCACAAAATCGGACCCTGAGAGGCCCCACCCAAAAAAATCGGACCCTGAGGGCCCCCACCCACAAAATCAGGCCCTGAGGGGCCCCACCCACAAAATCAGACCCTGAGGCCAAAGTGGCCCCTGAGAGGCACCCACAGTTAAATCGTATCCTGAGTTGAAAGTCTTGCAGGGGCAGCAGGCAAGTCTCTCTTAAAGGGGCAGCCCGGGCACCATTTCAAACCACTATCTGTACTTCCTTCAGGAAATACACATCTAGTTCTTCTTCTTATTATTATTAAGTTGATTTCCGCAATTAATGCGGCCCGAACCGCTACACGCACAGACTCCGTTGAGGTGTTGTTTCGAAGCCAGCGTCCATGAGAGGTGTGCTAAGTATTTTTCGTGTCGATCGGATTTGTAGTTTTTGCGCAATTTGCGTTTGAAAATTTTTTTTCCCGGTCATTGGAATGCACTGTCTCCAATGCTTTTCAATGGGTAATGGCAAAACGTGCCCTGAGGCGATTGAAATGGCAGTTGAGCTCATTGATATGCGCAGGCAGACCCAGTTACTATGCCAATGCCTACGAACTTCACTTGAACCCCAGCACAGAGCCTCTGCCACATAATATCAGCTCTTAAAGCGAAACCCACAGCACAAATGCAAATCTAGCTTCATCACATGACACATGCCCCTGAGAGAGAATGTGTGCGCCAAAGTGGATTTAAAAGAAGCCCAGTCAGCCAAACTAGCTCTTAAAGGGCCAACGCGCCAAAGTGATTGTTAAAGGGCCAGCGCACCCAAATGAGTCTTAAAGGGCCGACACACCAAATCGGAGACTGAGCCACCCCGGCCTCCAAATCGGAGGCTGAGCCACCCCGGCCTCCAAATCGGACAATGAGCCACCCCGGCCTCCAAATCGGAGCCTGATCCACCCCGGCCTCCAAATCGGAGCCTGATCCACCCCGGCCTCCAAATCGGAGCCTGATCCACCCCGGCCTCCAAATCGGAGCCTGATCCACCCCGGCCTCCAAATCGGAGGATGATCGACCCAGGCCTCCAAATCAGAGGCTGAGCCACCCCAGCCTCCAAATAGGAGGCTGAGCCACCCCGGCCTCCAAATCGGAGGCTGATCGACCCCGGCCTCCAAATCGGAGGCTGAGCCACCCCGGCCTCCAAATCGGAGGCTGAGCCACCCCGGCCTCCAAATCGGAGGCTGAGCCACCCCGGCCTCCAAATCGGAGGCTGAGCCACCCAGGCCTCCAAATCGGAGGCTGAGCCACCCCGGCCTCCAAATCGGAGGCTGAGCCACCCCGGCCTCCAAATAGGAGGCTGATCCACCCCGGCCTCCAAATCGGAGGCTGATCCACCCCGGCCTCCAAATCGGAGGCTGATCCACCCCGGCCTCCAAATCGGAGGCTGAGCCACCCCGGCCTCCAAATCGGAGGCTGAGCCACCCCGGCCTCCAAATCGGAGGCTGATCCACCCCGGCCTCCAAATCGGAGGCTGATCCACCCCGGCCTCCAAATCGGAGGCTGATCCACCCCGGCCCCCAAATCGGAGGCTGATCGACCCAGGCCTTCAAATCGGAGGCTGAGCCACCCCGGCCTCCAAATAAGAGGCTGACCACCCCGGCCTCCAAATAAGAGGCTGATCCACCCCGGCCTCCAAATCGGAGGCTGAGCCACCCCGGCCTCCAAATCGGAGGCTGAGCCACCCCGGCCTCCAAATCGGAGGCTGAGCCACCCCGGCCTCCAAATCGGAGGCTGAGCCACCCCGGCCTCCAAATCGGAGGCTGAGCCACCCCGGCCTCCAAATAGGAGGCTCATCGACCACGGCCTCCAAATCGGAAGCTCATCGACCCCGGCCTCCAAATCAGAGGCTTTTTGACCTCGGCCTCCAAATCGGAAGCTCAATGACCCCGGCCTTCAAATTGGAGGCTGAGCGACCCCAGCCTCCAAATCGGACCCAGAGTGGCCCCGCCCACCAAATCGGAACCAGAGTGGTCCCGCCCACCAAATTGGACCCAGAGTGGTCCCGCCCACCAAATTGGACCCAGAGGGGCTCCGCCCACCAAATCAGACCCAGAGGGGCCCCTGCCACAAAATCAGACCCTAAGGGGCCGCGGCCGCAAAATCGGACCCTAATGGGCCCCAGTCACAAAATTGGACCCTGATAGGCCCCGGCCACAAAATCGGACCCTGAGGGGCCCCAACCACAAAATCGGACCCTGAGGGGACCCAACCACAAAATCGGACCCAGAGTGGTCCCGCCCACCAAATTGAACCCAGAGGGGCCCCACCCACAAAATCGGACCCAGAGGGGCCCCTGCCACAAAATCGGACCCTGAGGGGCCGCGGCCACAAAATCAGACCCTCAGGGGCCACGGCCACAAAATCGGACCCTGAGGGGCCCCGACCACAAAATCGGACCCTGAGGGGACCCAACCACAAAATCGGACCCTGAGGGGCCCCTGACACAAAATCGGACCCTGAGGGGCCCCGGCCACAAAATCGGACCCTGAGGGGCCCAACCCACAAAATCGGACCCTGAGGGGCCCTGCCCACCAAATTGGACCCTGTGGGGCCCCGCCCACCAAATCGGACCCTGAGAGGTCCCACCCACAAAATCGGACCCTGATGGGCCCCGGCCACAAAATCGGACCCTGAGGGGCCCCACCTGCAAAATTGGACCCTGAGGGGTTCCGGCCACAAAAATCGGATCCTGATTGGCCCCGGCCACAAAATCGGACCCTGAGGGGCCCCAGCCACAAAATCGGACCTTGAGGGGCCCCACCCACTAAATCAGACCCTGAGGGGCCCCGGCCACCAAATCGGACCCTGAGTGGCCCCGGCCACCAAATCGGACCCTGAGTGGCCCCGGCCACAAAATCGGACCCTGAGGGGCCCCACCCACAAAATCGGACCCTGAGGGGCCCCACCCACAAAATCAGACCATGAGGCCAAAGTGGCCCCTGAGAGGCACCCACAGTTAAATCGTATCCTGAGTTGAAAGTCTTGCAGGGGCAGCAGGCAAGTCTCTCTTAAAGGGGCAGCCCGGGCACCATTTCAAACCACTATCTGTACTTCCTTCAGGAAATACACATCTAGTTCTTATTATTATTATTATTATTATTAAGTTGATTTCCGCAATTAATACGGCCCGAACCGCTACACGCACAGACTCCGTTGAGGTGTCGTTTCGAAGCCAGCATCCATGAGAGGTGTGCTAAGTATTTTTCGTGTCGATCGGATTTGTAGTTTTTGCGCTTGAAAATTTTTTTTCCCGTCATTGGAATGCACTGTCTCAATGCATTTGAATGGGGAAATTTTGCTATAGACAAAACATGCCCTGAGGCGATTGAAATGGCAGTTAAGCTCATTGATATGCGCAGGCAGACCCAGTTACTATGCCAACGCCTACGAACGTCACATGACCTCTCCAAGACAGAGCTTCTGCCACATATCAGCTCTTAAAGCAAAACCCACAGCACAAATGCAAATCTAGCTTCATCACATGATGTATGCCCCTGAGAGAGAATGTGCGCCAAAGTGGATTTAGAAGCCCAGTGAGCCACCCTCGCTCTTAAAGGGCCGACGCACCAAAGTGATTCTTAAAGAGTCGGCGCACCAAAATGAGTCTTAAAGGGCCGGCGCGCCAAATCGAAAGCTGAGTGACCCAAGGCTCCAAATCGGAGGCTGATAAACCCTGGCCTACAAAAAGGAGGCTGAGCCACCCTGGCATCCAAATTGGACCCAGAGTGGCCCCGCCCACCAAATCAGACCCAGAGTGGCCCCAACCACCAAATTGGACCCTGAGGGGCCCCACCCACAATATCGGACCCTAAGGGGCCCCGGCCACAAAATCGGACCCTGAGGGGCCCCACCCACAAAATTGGACCCTGAGGGGATCCGGCCACAAAATCAGACCCTGAGGGGCCCCGGCCACAACATCGGACCCTGAGGGGCCCCACCCACAAAATCAGACCCTGAGGGGCCCCACCCACAAAATCGGACCCTGAGGGGCCCCAACCACAAAATCGGACCCTGAGGGGCCCCGCTCACCAAATCGGACCCAGAGTGGCCCCGCCCACCAAATCGGACCCTGAGGGGCCACAGCCACAAAATCAGACCATGAGGGGCCCCAGCCACAAAATCGGACCCTGAGGGGCCCCACCAACAGAATCGGACCCTGAGGGGCCCCAGCCACAAAATCAGACCCTGAGGGGCCCCAGCCACAAAATCGGACCCTGAGGGGCCCCACCCACAAAATCGGACCCTGAGGGGCCCCACCCACAAAATCGGACCCTGAGGGGCCCCGCCCACCAAATTAGACCCTGAGGGGCCCCACCCTCAAAATCAGACCCTGAGGGGCCACAGCCACAAAATCAGACCATGAGGGGCCCCAGCCACAAAATCGGACCCTGAGGGGCCCCACCCACAAAATCGGACCCTGATGGGCCCCACCCACAAATCCACACCCTGAGGGGCCCCAGCCACAAAATCGGACCCTGAGAGACCCCGATCACAAAATCGGACCCTGAGGGGCCCCACCCACAAAATCAGACCCTGAGGGACCCCAGCCACAAAATCAGACCCTGAGGGACCCCAGCCACAAAATCAGACCCTGAGGGACCCCAGCCACAAAATCGGACCCTGAGGGGCCCCAGCCACAAAATCGGACCCTGAGGGGCCCCGCCCACCAAATTAGACCCTGAGGGGCCCCACCCTCAAAATCGGTCCCTGAGGGGTCCCGGCCACAAAATCGGACCCTGAGGGGTCCCGGCCACAAAATCGGACCCTGAGGGGCCCCAGCCACAAAATTGGACCCTGAGGGGCCCCGGCCACAAAATCGGACCCTGAGGGGCCCCACCCGCAAAATCGGACCCTGAGGGGCTCCACCCGCAAAATCGGACCCTGAGGGGCCCCGGCCCCAAAAATCGGACCCTGAGGGGCCCCAACCACAAAATGGGACCCTGAGAGGCACCGGCTTCAAAATCGGACCCTGAGGGGCCCCAGACACAAAATCGGACCCTGAGGGGCCCAACTCACAAAATTGGACCTTGAGGGGCCCAACCCACAAAATCAGACTCAGTGTCCCCGCCCACCAATTTGGACCCTGAAGGGCCCCGTCCACCAAATCGGACCCAGATTGGCCCCGCCCACCAAATCAGACCCTGAGGGGCCCCGCTCCCCAAATGGGACCCTGAGGGGCCCCACCCCCCAAATGGGACCCTGAGGGGCCCCGCCCCCCAAATGGGACCCTGAGGGTCCCCGCCCACCAAATGGGACCCTGAGGGTCCCCGCCCACAAAATCGGACCCTGAGGGTCCCCGCTGACCAAATTGAACTCTGAGGGGCCCCGCCCACCAAATCGGACCCAGAGTGGCCAACCCACCAAATCAGACCTAGAGTGGCCCGGCTCACCAAATCGGACCCCGAGGGGCCCCACCCACCAAATCGAACCCCGAGGGGCCCCACCCACCAAATCGGACCCCGAGGGGCCCCGCCCACCAAATCGGACCCCGGGGGGCCCCGCCAACCGAATTGGACCCCGAGGGATCCCGCCCACCAAATCGGACCCCGAGGGTCCCCGCCAACCAAATTGGACCCTGATGGGCCCCGCCCACCATATCGGACTCTGATAGATCCCGCCCACCAAATCAGACCCTGAGGGGCCAGCTCACCAAATCAGACCGAGTGGCCCCGCCCACCAAATCGGACCCAGTGGCCCCGCCCACCAAATCAGACCGAGTGGCCCCACCCACCAAATTGTACCCTGAGGGGCCCCACCCACAAAATCGGACCCTAAGGGGGGCCCCACCCACAAAATTGGACCCTGAGGGGCCCCGGCCACAAAATTGGACCCTGAGGGGCCCCACCCACAAAATCAGACCCTGAGGGGATACGGCCACAACATCGGACCCTGAGTGGCCCCACTCACAAAATCAGACCCTGAGGGGCCCTACCCACAAAATCGGACCCTGAAGGGCCCCAACCACAAAATCGGACCCTGACGGGCCCCGGCCACAAAATCGGACCCTGAGAGGCCCCGGCCACAAAATCGGACCCTGAGGGACCCCACCTACAAAATTTTACCCTGAGGGGCCCCAACCACAAAATCGGACCCTGAGGGGCCCCACCCACAAAATCGGACCCTGAGGGGCCCCACCCACAAAATTGGACCCTCAGGGGCCCCGGCCACAAAATCGGACCATGAGGGACCCCTGCCACAAAATCAGATCCTGAGGGGCCCCAACCACAAAATCGGACCCTGAGAGGCTCCGGCCGCAAAATCGGACCCTGAGGGGCCCCAACCACAAAATCGGACCTTGAGAGGCACCGGCCACAAAATCGGACCCTGAGGGGCCCCGGCCACAAAATCAGACCCTTAGGCTGGTTTCACATTTGCGGTTTTTAGCGCTGGAAAAAAACGCATACGTGCGCATGCGTTTTTTCCCCTATATTTAACATGGGTGCGCATACCTGCGCGCTGGCATGCGCACGTATGCGATTTTCATGCGCTGCGTTTTTTTGGGGTGTGCGTTGGTATTTTCCAGACGCAGCATGTTGCATTTTTTGGCCCTGCAAAAAAGCGCATGCGCACGTATGCGCACGTTTTGCGCTAAAAATGGCCATTATAGCCTATGGGTGCGCATATGTGCGCATTGGCATGCTTATGTATGCGTTTTTTTGCACATGCGTTTTTTTTTGTTAACCATGGAATTTAGGGGTTTGGGTTAGAGTTAGGGTTAGTTAAAGGGGTTTAGGGTTAGGGTTAGGGTCAGGGTCAGTGTTAGTGTTAGGGTCAGGGTTAGGGTTAAGTATGGTTTGGTTAAGGGTTAGGGTCAGGGTTAGGGTTAGGGTTAGAATTAGGGTCAGGGTTAGGGTTAGTTAGGGTTTAGGGTTTGGGTTAGGGTTAAGTATGGTTTGGTTAAGGGTCAGGGTTAGGGTCAGGGTTAGGGTCAGGGTTAGGGTTAGTTAGGGTTTAGGGTTTGGGTTAGGGTTAAGTATGGTTTGGTTAAGGGTTAGGGTCAGGGTTAGGGTTAGGGTTAGGGTCAGGGTTAGGGTTAGGGTCAGGGTTAGGGTTAGTAAAGTCATGGTTTGGGTTAGTGTGAGGGGCCACCTAATGTTGGAAAAAAACGCAAACGCGGTAAAAACGCACTAAAAACGCATACAAACGCATAAAAACGCTGCGTTTTTTTCATGCATGCTCATAAAAATGCTTGAAAAAAACGCAGCAGTTGTATGCTTTTGTATGCGTTTTTTCAATGCGTTTTTTTGCGGGAAAAACGCGCTGCAAAAAAAAGCAAGTGTGAAACTAGCCTGAGGGACCCCACCTACAAAATTGAACCCTGAGGGGCCCCAACCACAAAATCAGATCCTGAGGGGCCCCACCCACAAAATCGGACCCTGAGGTGCCCCACCCACAAAATTGGACCCTCAGGAGCCCCGGCCACAAAATCGGATCCTGAGGGACCCCAGCCACAAAATCAGATCCTGAGGGGCCCCAACCACAAAGTCCGACCCTGAGAGGCTCCGGCCGCAAAATCGGACCCTGAGGGGCCCCAACCACAAAATCGGACCTTGAGAGGCACCGGCCACAAAATCGGACCCTGAGGGGCCCCGGACACAAAATCGGACCGAGGGGCCCAACCCACAAAATCAGACCCTGAGGGGCCCCGCCCACCAAATTAGACCCTGAGGGGCCCCACCCTCAAAATCGGACCCTGAGGGGCCCCAGCCTCAAAATCAGACCCTGAGGGGCCCCAGCCTCAAAATCGGACTCTGAGGGGCCCCACCCACAAAATCGGACCCTGAGGGGCCCCACTCACAAATCCAGACCCTGAGGGGACCCGGCCACAAAATCGGACCCTGAGGGGCACCGCCCACCAAATCGGACCCTGAGGGGCCCCGCCCACTAAATCGGATTCTGAAAGGCCCCAACCACAAAATCGGACCCTGAGGGGCCCCGCTGACCAAATTGAACTCTGAGGGGCCCCGCCCACCAAATCGGACCCAGAGTGGCCCACCTACCAAATCAGACCTAGAGTGGCCCCGCTCACCAAATCGGACCCCGAGGGGCCCCACCCACCAAATCGGACCCCGAGGGTCCCCGCCCACCAAATCGGACCCCGAGGGGCCCCGCCCACCAAATCGGACCCCGAGGGATCCCGCCCACCAAATCGGACCCCGAGGGTCCCCGCCCACCAAATTGGACCCTGAGGGGCCCCGCCCACCAAATCGGACTCTGATAGATCCCGCCCACCAAATCAGACCTTGAGGGGCCCCGCTCACCAAATCGGATCCTGAGGGGCCCCACCCACCAAATCGGACCCTGAGGGGCCCCGGCCACAAAATCGGACCCTGAGGGGCCCCACCCACAAAATCGGACCCTGAGGGGCCCCGGCCACAAGATTGGACCCTGAGGGGCCCCAACCACCAAATCAGATCCTGAGGGGCCCCAGCCACAAAATTGGACCCTTAGGGGCCCCACCCACCAAATCAGCCCCTGAGGGGCCCCGGCCACCAAATCGGACCCTGAGGGGCCCCACCCACCAAATCTGACCCTGAGGTGCCCCACCCACAAAATCGGGCCCTGAGGGCCCCACCCACAAAATCGGACCCTGAGGCCAAAGTTGCCCCTGAGAGGCACCCACAGTTAAAACGGATCCTGAGTTGAAAGTCTTGCAGGTGCAGCAGGCAAGTCTCTCTTAAAGGGGCAGCCTGGGCAGCATTTCAAACCACTATCTGTACTTCCTTCAGGAAATACACATCTAGTTATTATTACTATTCAGTTGATTTCCGCAATTAATGCGGCCCGAACCGCTACACGCACAGACTCCGTTGAGGTGTTGTTTTGAAGCCAGCGTCCACGAGTGGTGTGCTAAGTATTTTTCGTGTCGATCGGATTTGTAGTTTTTGCGCAATTTGCGTTTGAAATTTTTTTTTTCCCGTCATTGGAATGCACTGTCTCAAAGCATTTGAATGGGAAATGGCAAAACGAGCCCTGAGGCGATTGAAATGGCAGTTAAGCTCATTGATATGCGCAGGAACACCCAGTTACTATGCCAACGCCTACGAACGTCACATGACGCCCCCAGGACAGAGCTTCTGCCATATAATATCTGCTCTGAAAGCGAAAACCACAGCACAAATGCAAATCTAGCTTCATCACATGACGCATGCCCCTGAGAGAGGATGTGCGCCAAAGTGTGCCCCCGCCCACCAAATCGGACCCTGAGGGGCCCCACCCACCAAATCAGACCCTGAGGGGCCCCGCCCACCAAATCAGACACAGAGGGGCCCCGCTCACCAAATCGGACCCTGAGGGGCCCCGCTCACCAAATCGGACCCTGAGGGGCCCCGCCCACCAAATCGGACCCTGAGGGGCCCCGCCCACTAAATCGGATTCTGAAAGGCCCCAACCACAAAATCGGACCCTGAAGGGCCCCGCTGACCAAATTGAACTCTGAGGGGCGCCGCCCACCAAATCGGACCCAGAGTGGCCCGCCTACCAAATCAGACCTAGAGTGGCCCCACTCACCAAATCGGACCCCGAGGGGCCCCACCCACCAAATCGGACCCCGAGGGTCCCCACCCACCAAATCAGACCCCGAGGGGCCCCGCCCACCAAATCGGACCTCGAGGGATCCCGCCCACCAAATCGGACCCTGAGGGTCCCCGCCCACCAAATTGGACCTTGAGGGGCCCCGCCCACCAAATCGGACTCTGATAGATCCCACCCACCAAATCAGTCCCTGAGGGTCCCCACTCACCAAATCAGACCCTGAGGGGCCCCGCTCACCAAATCGGACCCTGAGGGGCCCCACCCACCAAATCGGACCCTGAGGGGCCCCACCCACCAAATCGGACCCTGAGGGGCCCCACCCACTAAATCGGATTCTGACAGGCCCCAACCACAAAATCGGACCCTGAGGGGCCCCGCTGACCAAATTGAACTCTGAGGGGCGCCGCCCACCAAATCGGACCCTGAGTGGCCCGCCTACCAAATCAGACCTAGAGTGGCCCCACTCACCAAATCGGACCCCGAGGGACCCCACCCACTAAATCGGACCCAGAGGGTCCCCACCCACCAAATCGGACCCCGAGGGGCCCCGCCCACCAAATCGGACCTCGAGGGATCCCGCCCACCAAATCGGACCTCGAGGGATCCCGCCCACCAAATCGGACCCTGAGGGGCCCCGCCCACCAAATTGGACCCTGAGGGGCCCCGCCCACCAAATCGGACTCTGATAGATCCCGCCCACCAAATCAGTCCCTGAGGGTCCCCACTCACCAAATCGGACCCTGAGGGGCCCCGCTCACCAAATCGGACCCTGAGGGGCCCCACCCACCAAATCGGACCCTGAGGGGCCCCACCCACCAAATCGGACCCTGAGGGGCCCCGGCCACAAAATCGGACCCTGAGGGGCCCCACCCACAAAATCGGACCCTGGGGGGCCCCGGCCACAAGATTGGTCCCTGAGGAGCCCCAACCACCAAATCAGACCCTGAGGTGCCCCAGCCACAAAATCGGACCCTTAGGGGCCCCACCCACCAAATCAGCCCCTGAGGGGACCCGGCCACCAAATCGGACCCTGAGGGGCCCCACCCACCAAATCGGACCCTGAGGTGCCCCACCCACAATATCGGACCCTGAGGCCAAAGTGGCCCCTGAGAGGCACCCACAGTTAAAACGGATCCTGAGTTGAAAGTCTTGCAGGTGCAGCAGGCAAGTCTCTCTTAAAAGGGGCAGCCTGGGCAGCATTTCAAACCACTATCTGTACTTCCTTCAGGAAATACACATCTAGTTATTATTATTCAGTTGATTTCCGCAATTAATACAGCCCGAACCGCTACACGCACAGACTCCGTTGAGGTGTCGTTTCGAAGCCAGCGTCCATGAGAGGTGTGCTAAGTATTTTTCGTGTCATATTTGTAGTTTTTGCGCAATTTGCTTTAGAAAATTTTTTTTCCCGTCAATGGAATGAATTGTCTCAATTAGAGTTGAGCGACTTTTGGTTTTTTAGGGTCGCGTTTCGTTTCGTGAAACCCGACTTTTCCAAAAGTCTGGTCGAGCAAGATCGTCCGATTATAGGGAAAAGTCGGGGTCGTCCCGAAACACGAAACCCAATGTAAGTCAATGGGGAATAAAAGTCGGCAGTGAGAGGAGGACAGGAAACACACCTACAGTGCCCATTTGAATGCCAAAAGCATCAATTCTTCATTCTTAAGCTTGTCAACCTTAATTAACTTCATATTACAAGTTACGCACTGAAAAATGGGGGTTATTTGGCTACAAACTGTGGGGGGGAGGGCTGGCTCCAGGTTTTCATGTGCCCTGGGCGAAAGAGCGCCCCTTTAACACATACCACAACTCATCATGCTCCGATACGGCAGAGAAATAGCGGTATAGTACAATGAAAAATACCTCACTTTTTACATCTCATGACGAGGCCCATCTATTTCTCCATACAGAATCATTGGTCCCATATAATGTTTGAAACAGTATATGATGAGCTCCACATAATGCTACAGTATATGTTGGTCCCCATGGATGAAGCTCCACTGTCTTATGGGCCCAAATAATGCTCCAAACATAATGGGCCCCATTTCCAATGCTCTAGTGTATAATGGGCCCTGTAAATGCTGCTCCAGTGTCTGATGTCCACCTTTGGAATGTTCCAGTGTATGGTGGGCCCCATCTATCATTCTCCAGAGTATAGTGCTCCCCAAAAATTGCTGTCCCAACATAGAAAACAATCAAATAAGTCTCCTCGCTAGGGAATCCCTGTACTTGTCTGGACAGGTGCTGTAGCTTGCTTAACAGCTCGCCAGCCGTTCTCACGCCCAGTATGGATTGCACGTGATTGCACAAAGGTTAGAAAGGGTACCGTATCCCTGGATAACATGTATGGATAGCGTACACATTCAAAATATATGTCTATACAGCATGAGGCAGGCTCAGACGGTGTTTGGCCCAGTATGGATTGCACGTCATTGCACAAAGGTTAGAAAGGGTACCGTATCCCCGGATAACATGTATGGATAGCGTACACATTCAAAATATATGTCTATACAGCATGAGGCAGGCTCAGACGGTGTTAGGCCCAGTATGGATTGCACGTCATTGCACAAAGGTTAGAAAGGGTACCGTATCCCCGGATAACATGTATGGATAGCGTACACATTCAAAATATAAATATATGTCTATACAGCATGAGGCAGGCTCAGACGGTGTTAGGCCCAGTATGGATTGCACGTCATTGCACAAAAGTTAGAAAGGGTACCGTATCCCCGGATAACATGTATGGATAGCGTACACATTCAAAATATATGTCTATACAGCATGAGGCAGGCTCAGACGGTGTTAGGCCCAGTATGGATTGCACGTCATTGCACAAAGGTTAGAAAGGGTACTGTATCCCCGGATAACATGTATGGATAGCGTACACATTCAAAATATATGTCTATACAGCATGAGGCAGGCTCAGATGGTGTTAGGCCCAGTATGGATTGCACGTCATTGCACAAAGGTTAGAAAGGGTACCGTATCCCCGGATAACATGTATGGATAGCGTACACATTCAAAATATATGTCTATACAGCATGAGGCAGGCTCAGACGGTGTTAGGCCCAGTATGGATTGCACGTCATTGCACAAAGGTTAGAAAGGGTACCGTATCCCCGGATAACATGTATGGATAGCGTACACATTCAAAATATATGTCTATACAGCATGAGGCAGGCTCAGACGGTGTTAGGCCCAGTATGGATTGCACGTCATTGCACAAAGGTTAGAAAGGGTACCGTATCCCCGGATAACATGTATGGATAGCGTACACATTCAAAATATATGTCTATACAGCATGAGGCAGGCTCAGACGGTGTTAGGCCCAGTATGGATTGCACGTCATTGCACAAAGTTTAGAAAGGGTACCGTATCCCCGGATAACATGTATGGATAGCGTACACATTCAAAATATATGTCTCAGGAGGCAGGCTAAGACGGTGTCAGGCACAGTATGGATTTGACGGCCCAGATTACACAGAGGAGGAGCAGGGAGAGGTAAAGATTGCAAATGCTGGGGCCCTGCCCAAGCAAGGGGGGCCCACTCGTGGGCGTCGGTACTGGCACTGGGCCCCTCATAGTACAGCGGTGTGTCTGACGGCGAGTGTGCACCACCGCCGTCAGAGACACTTGATTGCACTATGAGGGACCCTGTGCCAGTGCCCGCGCCCAAGAGTCGGCCTACCCACCTGTCCAGGGCAACGGCACTCGCACGGTGTCGTGCGGTAGGTGGTGACCCCGGCCATGGGGGGGAGGCAGCACAGTTAGGGAGTTTTAGAAAGTGGCATATGTTGATGTTGGACATTCAGCTGATGCAAAAGGCGAAATAGGTGAAGTACCAGGAAGAGGTGGACCAAAGCAAGACATTTTTCTGTCACCCTATGTGTCATCAGGGGAAGGTGGGACAAAATCCTTGGAAACCCATGCGTGGTTCATTTTAATGAAGGTTAGATCATCCACATTTTGGGTTGACAGACGGGTCCTTTTTTCTGTAAGGATTGATCCAGCTGCACTGAAGACTCTTTCCGATAGCACACTTGCAGCTGGGCAAGCGAGCTCCTGTAAGGCATATTGGGCCAATTCAGGCCAGGTGTCCAGTTTAGCGGCCCAATAGTCAAAGGGGAATGACCTGTGTGGGAGAACATCGATATGGGAGGAAAAGTAGTTTGTAACCATAGTTGACAACTGCTGTCTCCTGTCACTTTCCATCGATGCAGTATTACCAGTTGTGTGAGCGGTATTTGAAAAATCAGTCCACAACATTGTCATGAAACCCCTGTCTCCAACGCCACTTCTGCTGTGTGCACCACGAACACCTCTGCCAAGCTGCCCCCGGCCCGTACGGCTCGTGTGAGAACCATCACCGCTGCTGTGTGCTGGGAATGCCTCAAGCAACCGATTTACCAGAGTTGCTTGTTTATTAGCCAATATTAGGTCAAGGTTCTCCTGTGGCATGATGTTTTGTAATTTGCCTTTATAGCGTGGATCCAGGATGCTGGCCAACCAGTAGTCGTCATCGTTCATCATTTTGGCAATGCGGGGGTCCCTTTTTAGGATCCGCAAGGCATAATCTGACATGTGGGCCAATGTTCCCGGTGTCAATGATGCACTGCGAGTGCTGGGTGGAGGAGCACTTTCTGGCAAATCCACATCCCTCCAGTCACGCACAAACCCTGTACCAGACCTTGCCACGCCAACATTTTCACTTGCCCCACGAGATGCATCCTCCTCCCCTAAGTAATCATCCCCATCATCCTCCTCCTCCTCCTGTCCTTCTTCCTCCACTTCGTCCAGGAGAGGTCCCTGAGCAGACAATGGCTGAATGTCATCAAGGATTCCCTCCTCCTCTTCCTCCTCATCAACATTGGCTGCAGACGCCTGCTCCTTAAGGTGCGTCAAAGTTTGCATGAGCAGACGCATAAGTGGGATGCTCATGCTTAGGATGGCGTCATCTGCGCTTACCAGCCGTGTGCATTCCTCAAAACACTGAAGGACTTTACAAAGGTCTTTCAGCTTCGACCACTGCACGCCTGTCAACTCCATGTCTGCTCTCAAAGTGCCTGGCCATGTATCCTCCCACAAATGCATTATGGCCTGCCTCTGCTCGCACAGCCGCTCCACCATGTGCAGGGTGGAGTTCCACCTTGTTGCAATGTCGATAATGAGGCGGTGGTTGGGAAGGTGGAGCAATCGCTGCAGCTTCTGCATACGAACGGAGTGTACAGGCGACCGGCGGATGTGCGCGCACAGTCTTCGCACCTTCTGGAGCAGGGCTGTTAACTCCGGATAATTTTTGAGGAAGCACTGCACCACCAGGTTCAATGTGTGAGCCAAGCAAGGTATGTGGCTGAGTTTTGAAAGGGCTATGGCTGCCACAAAATTACGGCCGTTATCACTAACTACCTTGCCTGCCTCAAGATGTACACTGCCCAGCCATGACTCAGTTTGTCGCTTCAAGTACTCGGCCAGCACCTCGGCGGTGTGTCTGTCGCCCAAACACATCATCTGCAACACAGCCTGCTGACGCTTTCCACTAGCTGCTCGATAGGGGGACACAGCGTGTGCAACAGTGGCAGCTGCAGATGGAGTGCTCGTACGACTGCTCTCTGTGGACGAGCTTTCGCTTCTGGAGGAGGAGGAGGAGGGTCGAACGCCTACAGCCAACTGTTTCCTATACCGTGGGCTAGGCAGCACTGTCCCACCACCGCTGTCCCCTGTGGACCCTGCATCCACCACATTAACCCAGTGCGCAGTGATGGACACGTAACGGCCCTGGCCATGCCGACTGGACCATGCATCAGTTGTGAGGTGCACCTTTCCGCTCACTGACTGCTTGAGTGCATGGACAATGCGGTCTTTCACATGATGGTGGAGGGCTGGGATGGCTTTGTGAGAGAAGAAGTGGCGACTGGGTAGGTCATAGCGTGGTACTGCATAGGCCATGAGTTCGCGGAAAGCTGTGCTTTACACCAACCGAAAGGGCATCATCTCAAACGAGATTAGTTTGGCAATGTGGGCGTTCAAACCCAGTGTACGCGGATGAGAGACTGAGTACTTTCTTGACCTACTCATAGTGTCTGGGAGGGTGAGCTGGACTTGAGAGCTGCATATGGTGGAAGTAGCGGTGGACAGGGCGGACTGAGAGAGGGTTGATGATGGAGTTGGTGTTCTTTCTGATGGCCTAGAATCAGTCTTTCGTTGATATAACAGTGGGATTCCCTGACTGTTGTGGCCTTGCAACGACACCTCAACATTTGCTGCTGTGCTAACCGGTGGGCTTACAGTGGGGGAAACAATGTAGCGTTGCTGACTACCTTCGTTGTGATCAGTTGCACATGTGGCACTTGAGGTTTGGTGTTGTGTCCACGCTTGCAAGTGCATGCTGGTTAAATGTCTAAGCATGCAACTGGTATTCAAATTTTTCAGATTTTTCCCTCGGCTAAAGGTCTTTGCGCACTTCTTACAGATAACCTTGGCCTGATCATGAGGATTTTGTTCAAAAAAGTGCCACACTGCACTCTTCCTACTTTGGCAGACATTTTGCGGCCTAGCACGCTGTGATCTTTTGACCCTCTGGACAAGCTGTCCAGCAACTCTTTTGATGTTTGGAACCTGTCTTTGGAGTGCTCCGGGCCTGCCAGATAACAGCTGTTGCGATGTCGATGTCTGCTGTGGATGCTCCTCATCTGAGCTATTGGAAGCAGCACCCTCTTCCCCCAATGGATGCCAATCTGGGTCAACAACTGGGTCATCCATCACCTCCTCTTCTATGTCATGTGCACCTTTCTCTGTGTCACCGTGTATGGTGGTATAGTGTGCGGGAACGGGCACCTGAGTCTCATCAGGGTCAGAATCTGGCTCTGTACACTGGGAGGACAATGTAGTGCTCTGAGTGAATGTACCAGCAGAAGCATCTATCAGTGGCTGTGCATCAGTGCACTCCATGTCAGATTCATCTTGACCTGGGTAATTCACCATTTCACTTGATAATCCAGGCATGGTATGTGAAAACAGCTCCATGGAGTAATCAGTAGTATGGCCTGCGTCATCCTTCAATCTTGGTTGGGGTGAAGGACACAAGGAAAGGTGTGGTTCATGAACATGAGCCTCCAATGACGACTCAGTGCTTTTATTTTTTACAACTGAAGAAGAGGAGGCGATAGAGCTGGAGGCTGAGTCAGCAATGTAAGACAAAACTTTTTCCTGATGCTCTGCCTTTAAAAGCGGTTTGCCAACTCCTAGAAAACTAAGCGTTCGAGGCCTTATGTAGCCAGACAATGACGCAGGGTCAGCACCTCCTGCATTCGGTCCTATTTTGCTCTTGCCACTACCATCAGATCCACCACCAACACCATCATTACCAGCTGCCAACCCCCGCCCAATTCCACGGCCTCTTCCACCAGCCTTCCTCATTTTTGGTAGAAATGTAGACAAAATCCAACAAACTATATAGTAATGTAAAACAAGGTAAAAGGTGTCTATAGGACAGGGGAGATTTAGAATTTCTGCACACACTTGTGGACAGTGGACACTTTTGGATTGTGTGAGGCCCACTGATATCTGAGCGCTATGTGACACGCTCGATGGCACAGCTGCCTGTGACCAAAGTGACGAGAGGATAATGGAGATTTTGAATCTCTGCGTACACTTTTGGACACTGGACACTTGTGGATTGTGTGAGGCCCACTGATATCTGAGCGCTATGTGACACGCTCGATGGCACAGCTGCCTGTGACCAAAGTGACGAGAGGATAATGGAGATTTTGAATCTCTGCGTACACTTTTGGACACTGGACACTTGTAGATTGTGTGAGGCCCACTGATATCTGAGCGCTATGTGACACGCTCGATGGCACAGCTGCCTGTGACCAAAGTGACGAGAGGATAATGGAGATTTTGAATCTCTGCGTACACTTTTGGACACTGGACACTTGTGGATTGTGTGAGGCCCACTGATATCTGAGCGCTATGTGACACGCTCGATGGCACAGCTGCCTGTGACCAAAGTGATGAGAGGATAATGGAGATTTTGAATCTCTGCGTACACTTTTGGACACTGGACACTTGTGGATTGTGTGAGGCCCACTGATATCTGAGCGCTATGTGACACGCTCGATGGCACAGCTGCCTGTGACCAAAGTGACGAGAGGATAATGGAGATTTTGAATCTCTGCGTACACTTTTGGACACTGGACACTTGTGGATTGTGTGAGGCCCACTGATATCTGAGCGATATGTGACACGCTCGATGGCACAGCTGCCTGTGACCAAAGTGACGAGAGGATAATGGAGATTTTGAATCTCTGCGTACACTTTTGGACACTGGACACTTGTGGATTGTGTGAGGCCCACTGATATCTGAGCGCTATGTGACACGCTCGATGGCACAGCTGCCTGTGACCAAAGTGACGAGAGGATAATGGAGATTTTGAATCTCTGCGTACACTTTTGGACACTGGACACTTGTAGATTGTGTGAGGCCCACTGATATCTGAGCGCTATGTGACACGCTCGATGGCACAGCTGCCTGTGACCAAAGTGACGAGAGGATAATGGAGATTTTGAATCTCTGCGTACACTTTTGGACACTGGACACTTGTGGATTGTGTGAGGCCCACTGATATCTGAGCGCTATGTGACACGCTCGATGGCACAGCTGCCTGTGACCAAAGTGACGAGAGGATAATGGAGATTTTGAATCTCTGCGTACACTTTTGGACACTGGACACTTGTAGATTGTGTGAGGCCCACTGATATCTGAGCGCTATGTGACACGCTCGATGGCACAGCTGCCTGTGACCAAAGTGACGAGAGGATAATGGAGATTTTGAATCTCTGCGTACACTTTTGGACACTGGACACTTGTGGATTGTGTGAGGCCCACTGATATCTGAGCGCTATGTGACACGCTCGATGGCACAGCTGCCTGTGACCAAAGTGACGAGAGGATAATGGAGATTTTGAATCTCTGCGTACACTTTTGGACACTGGACACTTGTAGATTGTGTGAGGCCCACTGATATCTGAGCGCTATGTGACACGCTCGATGGCACAGCTGCCTGTGACCAAAGTGACGAGAGGATAATGGAGATTTTGAATCTCTGCGTACACTTTTGGACACTGGACACTTGTGGATTGTGTGAGGCCCACTGATATCTGAGCGCTATGTGACACGCTCGATGGCACAGCTGTGACAAAAGTGACTAGAGGATAAGGGAGATTGGATTGCTTTTAAAAAAGCAGTTTGTGGAGCAGTGGGTAAACAGCAATGCCAGCGTGTCAGGAAGCCTTAGAAGGCAGCCCAACAACCAACACCACTGATACACCACAATATAGCCTCCCCTTGCACTGCACACACAGTGACTTGTGTGTTGTGCAGGCCAAATCGCTAGCAGCAGAAGCAGTTCTTTTGTCTTCTTCCCTGCCTAACGCTCTCCCTACAGAATCAGCAGCAACCTCTCCCTATACTAAGATCGGCAGAAGTAAGATGGCGGTCGGCGTGCACGCCCTTTTATACCCCCTGTGACGCCCACCAAAGCAAGCCAATCACTTGCATGCCCTTCTGAAAGATGGTGGTGACCCGTGCCTAGGTCATCACGTTGCCCACAGTGTCCGTGGATCCTGATTGGCTGAAAAAGAGCGCAAAACAAACTTTTGAAACGCGACGTTGGCGCTTAAGTCGCCGACCTCGTGGCCGACCTCATCCTAGGGTCGGGTTTCGTTTCATGAAACCCGACTTTGCCAAAAGTCGGCGACTTTTGAATTTTTTCGACCCGTTTCGCTCAACTCTAGTCTCAATGCATTTGAATGGGGAAATGGCAAAACGTGCCCTGAGGCGATTGAAATGGCAGTTGAGCTCATTGATATGCGCAGGCAGAACCAGTTACTATGCCAACGCCTACGGCCTACGAACGTCACATGACATCTCCAGAACAGAGCTTCTGCCACATAATATCAGCTCTTAAAGCGAAACCCACAGCACAAATGCAAATCTAGCTTCATCACATGACACATGCCCCTGTGAGAGAATGTGCGCCAAAGTGTATTTAGAAGCCCAGTGAGCCAAACTGGCTCTTAAAGGGCCGAAGCGTCAAAGTGATTCTTAAAGGGCCGCCGCACCGAAATGAGTCTTAAAGGGCCGACGCGCCAAATCGAAAGCTGAGTGACCCCAGGCTCCAAATCGGAGGCTGAGCCACCCCGGCCTTAAAATCGGAGGCTGAGCCACCCTGGCCTCCAAATCGGACCCAGAGTGGCCCCGCCCACCAAAAACAGACCCAGAGTGGCACAGCCCACCAAATCGGACACTGAGGGCCCCCGCCCACCAAATCAGACTCAGAGTGGCCCCACCCACCAAATCGGACCCAGAGGGGCCCTGCCTACCAAATCGGACCCTGAGGAGCTCCGTCCACCAAATTGGACCCAGAGTGACCCCACCCACCAAATCGGACCCTGACGGTCCCTGCCCACCAAATCGGACCCTGAGGGTCCCCGCCCACCAAATCGGACCCCGAGGGGCACTGCCCACTAAATCAGACCGAGAGGCCATGCCCACCAAATCGGACCCTGAGAGCCCCGCCCACCAAATCAGACCCCAAGGGGCCCCGCCCACCAAATCAGACCCTGAGGGGACCCTCCCACCAAAATGGACCTAGGGGGCCCCACCCACAAAATCAGACTCAGAGTGGCCACACCCACCAAATCGGACCCTGAAGGGCCCCGCCCACCAAATCGGACCCAGAGGGGCCCTGCCCACCAAATAGGACCCTGAGGAGCTCCGTCCACCAAATCGGACCCAGAGTGACCCCGCCCACCAAATCGGACCATGAAGGGCCCCGCCCACCAAATCAGAAGCAGAGGCGACCCGCCCACCAAATTGGACCCTGAAGGGAACTGCCCACTAAATCAGACCGAGAGGCCACGCCCACCAAATCGGACCCTGAGGAGCCCCGCCCACCAAATCAGACCCCGAGGGGCCCCGCCCACCAAATCAGACCCTGAGGGGCCCGCCCACCAAATCGAACCCAGGGGGCTCCACCCACAAAATCAGACCCTAAGGGGCCCCACCCACAAAATCGGACCCTGAGTAGACCCGGCCACAAAATCAGACCCTGAGGGGCCCCAACCGCAAAATCGGACCCTGAGGGGCCCCGGCCACAAAATCGGACCCTGAGGGGCCCCGGCCACAAAATCGGAACCTGAAGGGCCCCGGCCACAAAATCGGACCCTGAGCGGCCACAAAATCGGAACCTGAAGGGCCCCACCCACAAAATCGGACCCTGAGGGGCCCCAACCACAAAATCGGACCCTGAGGGGCCCCGCCCTCAAAATCAGACCGAGAGGCCCCGCCCACCAAATTGGACCCGGAGGGGCCCCGCCAACCAAATCGGACCCTGAGGGGCCCCACCCACAAAATCGGACCCTGAGGGGCCCCACCCACAAAATCAGACCATGAGGCCAAAGATGCCCTTGAGAGGCACACACGGTTAAGACGGATCCTGAGTTGAAAGTCTTGCAGGTGCAGCAGGCAAGTCTCTCTTAAAGGGGCAGCCCGAGCACCATTTCAAACCACTATCTGTACTTCCTTCAGGAAATACACATCTAGTTATAGTGGTTTGAAAAAACCACTATATTGTAATCCGAACGCTGCTAACTTATTCTTCTTCTTATTATTATTATTATAGTGGTTTGAAAAAACCACTATATTGTATTCCGAACGCTGCTAACTTATTATTATTATTATTATTATTATAGTGGTTTGAAAAAACCACTATATTGTAATCCGAACGCTGCTAACTTATTCTTCTTATTATAGTGGTTTGAAAAAACCACTATATTGTAATCCGAACGCTGCTAACTTATTCTTCTTCTTATTATTATTAAGTTGATTTCCGCAATTAATACAGCCCGAACCGCTACATGCACAGACGCCGTTGAGGTGTTGTTTCGAAGCCAGCGTCCACGAGAGGTGTGCTAAGTATTTTTCGTGTCGATCGGATTTGTAGTTTTTGCGCAATTTGCGTTTGAAATTTTTTTTTCCCGTCATTGGAATGCACTGTCTCCAATGCTTTTCAATGGGTAATGGCAAAACGTGCCCTGAGGCGATTGAAATGGCAGTTGAGCTCATTGATATGCGCAGGCAGACCCAGTTACTATGCCAACGCCTACGAACGTCACATGACATCCCAAGGACAGAGCTTCTGCCACATAATATCAGCTCTTAAAGTGAAACCCACAGCACAAATGCAAATCTAGCTTCATCACATAACACATGCCCCTCAGATAGAATGTGCGACAAAGTGGATTTAGAAGCCCAGTGAGCCACCCTGGCTCTTAAAGGGCCAACGCGCCAAAGTGATTGTTAAAGGGCCAGCGCACCCAAATGAGTCTTAAAGGGACGACACACCAAATCGGAGGCTGAGCCACCCCGGCCTCCAAATCAGAGGCTGAGCCACCCCGGCCTCCAAATCGGACGCTGAGCCACCCCGGCCTCCAAATCGGAGGTTGAGTCACCCCGGCCTCCAAATCGGAGGCTGATCGACCCCGGCCTCCAAATCGGAGGCTGATCGACCCCGGCCTCCAAATCGGAGGCTGAGCCACCCCGGCCTCCAAATCGGAGGCTGAGCGACCCCGGCCTCCAAATCCGAGGCTGATCCACCCCGGCCTCCAAATCGGAGGCTGATCCACCCCGGCCTCCAAATCGGAGGCTGATCCACCCCGGCCTCCAAATCGGAGGCTGATCCACCCCGGCCTCCAAATCGGAGGCTGATCCACCCCGGCCTCCAAATCGGAGGCTGAGCCACCCCGACCTCCAAATCGGAGGCTGAGCCACCCCGGCCTCCAAATCGGAGGCTGAGCCACCCCGGACTCCAAATCGGAGGCTGTGCCACCCCGGCCTCCAAATCGGAGGCTCATCGACCCCGGCCTCCAAATCAGAAGCTCATCGACCCCTGCCTCCAAATCGGAGGCTCTTTGACCTCGGCCTCCAAATCGGAAGCTCAACGACCCCGGCCTCCAAATTGGAGGCTGAGCGACCCCAGCCTCCAAATCTTACCCAGAGTGGCCCCACCCACCAAATCAGACCCAGAGAGGCCCTGCCCACCAAATCGGACTCTGAGGGGCCCCGCCCACCAAATCGGACCCTGTGGGGCCCCGCCCACCAAATCGGACCCAGAGTGGTCCCGCCCACCAAATTGGACCCAGAGTGGTCCCGCCCACCAAATTGGACCCAGTGGGGCTCCGCCCACAAAATCAGACCCAGAGGGGCCCCTGCCACAAAATCAGACCCTGAGGGGCCGCGGCCACAAAATCGGACCCTGATGGGCCCCGGTCACAAAATTGGACCCTGAGGGGACCCAACCACAAAATCGGACCCTGAGAGGTCCCGCCCACCAAATTGGACCCAGAGGGGCCCCACCCACAAAATTGGACCCAGAGGGCCCCACCCACAAAATTGGACCCAGAGGGGCCCCAACCACAAAATCGGACCCTGAGGGGACCCAACCACAAAACCGGACCCTGAGGGGCCCCTGACACAAAATCGGACCCTGAGGGGCCCCGGCCACAAAATCGGACCCTGAGGGGCCCAGCCCACAAAATCGAACCTGAGGGGCCCTGCCCACCAAATTGGACCCTGAGGGGCCCCGCCCACCAAATCGGACCCTGAGGGGCCCCACCCACAAAATTGGACCCCGAGGGGTTCCGGCCACAAAAATCGGATCCTGAGTGGCCCCGGCCACAAAATCGGACCCTGAAGGGCCCCAGCCACAAAATCGGACCTTGAGGGGCCCCACCCACCAAATCAGACCCTGAGGGGCCCCGGCCACCAAATCGGACCCTGAGGGGCCCCACCCACAAAATCGGACCCTGAGGGGCCCCACCCACAAAATCAGGCCCTGAGGGGCCCCACCCACAAAATCAGACCCTGAGGCCAAAGTGGCCCCTGAGAGGCACCCACAGTTAAATCGTATCCTGAGTTAAAAGTCTTGCAGGAGCAGCAGGCAAGTCTCTCTTAAAGGGGCAGCCCGGGCACCATTTCAAACCACTATCTGTACTTCCTTCAGGAAATACACATCTAGTATTCATGTTGTAATCCGAACGCTGCTAACTTATTATAGTGGTTTGAAAAACCACTATATTTTAATCCGAACGCTGCTAACTTATTCTTCTTATTATTATTATTAAGTTGATTTCCGCAATTAATACAGCCCGAACCGCTACACGCACAGACTCCGTTGAGGTGTCGTTTCGAAGCCAGCGCCCATGAGAGGTGTGCTAAGTATTTTTCGTGTCGATCAGATATGTAGTTTTTGCGCAATTTGCGTTCAAAAAATTTTTTTCCCGTCATTGGAATGCACTGTCTCCAATGCATTTGAATGGGGAAATGGCAAAACATGCCCTGAGGCGATTGAAATGGCAGTTGAGCTCATTGATATGCGCAGGCAGAACCAGTTACTATGCCAACGCCTACGAACGTCACATGACATCTCCAGAACAGAGCTTCTGCCACATAATATCAGCTCTTAAAGCGAAACCCACAGCACAAATGCAAATCTAGCTTCATCACATGACACATGCCCCTGAGAGAGAATGTGTGCGCCAAAGTGTATTTAGAAGCCCAGTGAGCCAAACTGGCTCTTAAAGGGCCGAAGTGCAAAAGTGACTGTTAAAGGGCCGGCGCACCGAAATGAGTCTTAAAGGGCCAACACGCCAAATCGAAAGCTGAGTGACCACAGGCTCCAAATCGGAGGCTGATCGACCCCCCGGCCTCCAAATCGGAGGCTGAGCCACCCCGGCCTCCAAATCGGAGGCTGAGCCACCCCGGCCTCCAAATCGGAGGCTGAGCCACCCCGGCCTCCAGATCGGAGGCTGAGCCACCCCGGCCTCCAAATTGGAGGCTGATCGACCCCGGCCTCCAAATGGGAGGCTGATCGACCCCGGCCTCCAAATGGGAGGCTGATCGACCCCGGCCTCCAAATGGGAGGCTGATCGACCCCGGCCTCCAAATGGGAGGCTGATCGACCCCGGCCTCCAAATGGGAGGCTGATCGACCCCGGCCTCCAAATCGGAGGCTGATCGACCCCGGCCTCCAAATGGGAGGCTGATCGACCCCGGCCTCCAAATCGGAGGCTGAGCCACCCCTGCCTCCAAATCGGAGGCTGAGCCACCCCGGCCTCCAAATCGGAGGCTGAGCCACCCCGGCCTCCAAATCAGAGGCTGAGCCACCCCGGCCTCCAAATCGGAGGCTGAGCCACCCCGGCCTCCAAATCGGAGGCTCTTTGACCTCAGCCTCCAAATCGGAGGCTCTTTGACCTCGGCCTCCAAATCGGAGGCTCTTTGACCTCGGCCTCCAAATCGGAGGCTCTTTGACCTCGGCCTCCAAATCGGAGGCTCTTTGACCTCGGCCTCCAAATCGGAAGCTCATCGACCCCGGCCTCCAAATCTTACCCAGAGTGGCCCCGCCCACCAAATCTTACCGAGTGGCCCCGCCCACCAAATCGGACCCAGAGAGGCCCTGCCCACCAAACCGGACCCTGAGGGGCCCCGCCCACCAAATCGGACCCTGTGGGGCCCCGCCCACTAAATCGGACCCAGAGTGGTCCCGCCAACCAAATCGGACCCAGAGTGGCCCCGCCGACCAAATCGGACCCAGAGGGTCTCCGCCCACAAAATCAGACCCTAAGGGGCCCAACCCACCAAATCTGACCCTGAGGGGCCCCAACCACAAAATCGGACCCTGATTGGTCCCAACCACAAAATCGGACCCTGAGGGGCCCCGGCCACAAAATCGGACCCTGAGGGGCCCCGGCCACAAAATCGGACCCTGAGGGGCCCCGGCCACAAAATCGGACCCTGAGGGGCCCAACCCACATAATCGGACCCTGAGGGGCCACGGCCAGAAAATCGGACCCTGAGGGGATCCGGCCACAAAATCAGACCCTGAGGGGCCCCGGCCACAAAATCGGACCCTGAGGGGCCCCACTCACAAAATCGGACCCTGAGGGGCCCCACCCACAAAATCGGACCCTGAGGGGTCACACCCACAAAATCAGAGCCTGAGAGATCCCCGCCAACAATTCAAGCCCTGAGGAGCCCAGGCCAAGGAATCAGATCCTGAGGGGCCCCACCCACCAAATCAGACCCTGAGGCCAAAGTGGCCTCTGAGAGGCACTCACAGTTAAAACGGATCCTGAGTTGAAAGTCTTGCAGGGGCAGCAGGCAAGTCTCTCTTAAAGGGGCAGCCCGGGCACCATTTCAAACCACTATCTGTACTTCCTTCAGGAAATACACATCTAGTTATAGTGGTTTGAAAAAAACACTATATTGTAATCCGAACGCTGCTAACTTCTTCTTCTTCTTCTTATTATTATTATTATTAAGTTGATTTCCGCAATTAATACAGCCCGAACCGCTACACGCACAGACTCCGTTGAGGTGTCGTTTCGAAGCCAGCGTCCATGAGAGGTGTGCTAAGTATTTTTCGTGTCGATCGGATTTGTAGTTTTTGCGCAATTTGCGTTTGAAAATTTTTTTTCCCGTCATTGGAGTGCACTGTCTCAATGCATTTGAATGGGGAAATGTTGCTATAGACAAAACATGCCCTGAGGCGATTGAAATGGCAGTTGAGCTCATTGATATGCGCAGGCAGACCCAGTTACTATGCCAACGCCTACGAACGTCACATGACCTCTCCAAGACAGAGCTTCTGCCATATAATATCAGCTCTTAAAGCAAAACCCACAGAACAAATGCAAATCTAGCTTCATCACATGACGTATGCCCCTGAGAGAGAATGTGCGCCAAAGTGTATTTAGAAGCCCAGTGAGTCACCCTGGCTCTTAAAAGGCCGACGCGCCAAAGTGATTCTTAAAGAGCCGGCGCACTAAAATGAGTCTTAAAGGGCCGGCGCGCCAAATCGAAAGCTGAGTGACCCAAGGCTCCAAATCGGAGGCTGATAGACCCTGGCCTACAAAAAGGAGGCTGAGCCACCCTGGCATCCAAATTGGACCCAGGGTGGCCCCGCCCACCAAATCGGACCCAGAGTGGCCCAGCCCACCAAATCAGACCCAGAGTGGCCCCACCCACCAAATTGGACCCTGAGGGGCCGCACCCACAAAATCGGACCCTGAGGGGCCCCGGCCACAAAATCGGACCCTGAGGGGCCCCACCCACAAAATCGGACCCTGAGGGGATCCGGCCACAAAATCAGACCCTGAGGGGCCCCGGCCACAACATCGGACCCTGAGGGGCCCCACTCACAAAATCGGACCCTGAGGGGCCCCACCCACAAAATCGGACCCTGAGGGGCCCCGCCCACCAAATTAGACCCTGAGGGGTCCCACCCTCAAAATCAGACCCTGAGGGGCCACAGCCACAAAATCAGACCCTGAGGGTCCCCAGCCACAAAATCGGACCCTGAGGGGCCCCACCCACAAAATCGGACCCTAAGGGGCCCCACCCACAAATCCAGACCCTGAGGGGCCCCAGCCACAAAATCGGACACTGAGAGACCCCGGCCACAAAATCGGACCCTGAGGGGCCCCAACCACAAAATCGAACCCTGAGGGGCCCCACCCACAAAATCAGACCCTGAGGGACCCCAGCCACAAAATCAGACCCTGAGGGGCCCCAGCCACAAAATCGGACCCTGAGGGGCCCCACCCACAAAATCGGACCCTGAGGGGCCCCGCCCACCAAATTAGACCCTGAGGGGCCCCACCCTCAAAATCGGTCCCTGAGGGGCCCCGGCCACAAAATCAGACCCTGAGGGGCCCCGGCCAAAAAATCGGACCCTGAGGGGCCCCAACCACAAAATCGGACCCTGAGGGGCCCCAACCACAAAATCGGACCCTGAGAGACCCCGGCCACAAAATCGAACCCAGAAGGGCCCCACCCACAAAATTGGACCCTGAGGGGCCCCGCCCACAAAATCGGACCCTGAGGGGCCCCACCCACAAAATCGGACCCTGAGGAGCCCCACTCACAAAATCGGACCCTGAGGGGACCCACCCACAAAATCGGACCCTGAGGGGCCCCACCCTCAAAATTGGACCCTGAGGAATCCCGGCCACTAATTCAAATCCTTATTAGCCCAGGCCACCGAATCGGATCCTGAGGGGCCCCACCCACCAAATCAGACCCTGAGGCCAAAGTGGCCCCTGAGAGGCACCCACATTTAAAACAGATCCTGAGTTGAAAGTCTTGCAGGGGCAGCAGGCAAGTCTCTCTTAAAGGGGCAGCCCGGGCACCATTTCAAACCACTATCTGTACTTCCTTCAGGAAATACACATCTAGTTATTATTATTATTATTATTAAGTTGATTTCCGCAATTAATACGGCCCGAACCGCTACACGCACAGACTCCGTTGAGGTGTCGTTTCGAAGCCAGCATCCATGAGAGGTGTGCTAAGTATTTTTCGTGTCGATCGGATTTGTAGTTTTTGCGCTTGAAAATTTTTTTTCCCGTCATTGGAATGCACTGTCTCAATGCATTTGAATGGGGAAATTTTGCTATACACAAAACATGCCCTGAGGCGATTGAAATGGCAGTTAAGCTCATTGATATGCGCAGGCAGACCCAGTTACTATGCCAACGCCTACGAACGTCACATGACCTCTCCAAGACAGAGCTTCTGCCACATAATATCAGCTCTTAAAGCAAAACCCACAGCACAAATGCAAATCTAGCTTCATCACATGATGTATGCCCCTGAGAGAGAATGTGCGCCAAAGTGGATTTAGAAGCCCAGTGAGCCACCCTCGCTCTTAAAGGGCCGACGCGCCAAAGTGATTCTTAAAGAGCCGGCGCACCAAAATGAGTCTTAAAGGGCCGGCGCGCCAAATCGAAAGCTGAGTGACCCAAGGCTCCAAATCGGAGGCTGATAAACCCTGGCCTACAAAAAGGAGGCTGAGCCACCCTGGCATCCAAATTGGACCTAGAGTGGCCCCGCCCACCAAATCAGACCCAGAGTGGCCCCACCCACCAAATTGGACCCTGAGGGCCCCACCCACAATATCGGACCCTAAGGGGCCCCGGCCACAAAATCGGACCCTGAGGGGCCCCACCCACAAAATCGGACCCTGAGGGGATCCGGCCACAAAATCAGACCCTGAGGGGCCCCGGCCACAACATCGGACCCTGAGGGGCCCCACCCACAAAATCGGACCCTGAGGGGCCCCACCCACAAAATCGGACCCTGAGGGGCCCCAACCACAAAATCGGACCCTGAGGGGCCCCGCCCACCAAATCGGACCCAGAGTGGCCCCGCCCACCAAATCGGACCCTGAGGGGCCACAGCCACAAAATCAGACCATGAGGGGCCCCAGCCACAAAATCGGACCCTGAGGGGCCCCACCAACAGAATCGGACCCTGATGGGCCCCAGCCACAAAATCAGACCCTGAGGGGCCCCAGCCACAAAATCGGACCCTGAGGGGCCCCACCCACAAAATCGGACCCTGAGGGGCCCCGCCCACCAAATTAGACCCTGAGGGGCCCCACCCTCAAAATCAGACCCTGAGGGGCCACAGCCACAAAATCAGACCATGAGGGGCCCCAGCCACAAAATCGGACCCTGAGGGGCCCCACCCACAAAATCGGACCCTGATGGGCCCCACCCACCAAATCTGACCCTGAGGTGCCCCACCCACAAAATCGGGCCCTGAGGGCCCCACCCACAAAATCGGACCCTGAGGCCAAAGTGGCCCCTGAGATGCACCCACAGTTAAAACGGATCCTGAGTTGAAAGTCTTGCAGGTGCAGCAGGCAAGTCTCTCTTAAAGGGGCAGCCTGGGCAGCATTTCAAACCACTATCTGTACTTCCTTCAGGAAATACACATCTAGTTATTATTACTATTCAGTTGATTTCCGCAATTAATGCGGCCCGAACCGCTACACGCACAGACTCCGTTGAGGTGTTGTTTTGAAGCCAGCGTCCACGAGTGGTGTGCTAAGTATTTTTCGTGTCGATCGGATTTGTAGTTTTTGCGCAATTTGCGTTTGAAATTTTTTTTTCCCGTCATTGGAATGCACTGTCTCAATGCATTTGAATGGGAAATGGCAAAACGAGCCCTGAGGCGATTGAAATGGCAGTTAAGCTCATTGATATGCGCAGGAACACCCAGTTACTATGCCAATGCCTACGAACGTCACATGACGCCCCCAGGACAGAGCTTCTGCCACATAATATCTGCTCTGAAAGCGAAACCCACAGCACAAATGCAAATCTAGCTTCATCACATGACGCATGCCCCTGAGAGAGAATGTGCGCCAAAGTGTGCCCCCGCCCACCAAATCAGACCCTGAGGGGCCCCACCCACCAAATCAGACCGAGGGGCCCCGCCCACCAAATCAGACACAGAGGGGCCCCGCTCACCAAATCGGACCATGAGGGGCCCCGCTCACCAAATTGAACTCTGAGGGGCCCCGCTCACCAAATCGGACCCTGAGGGGCCCCGCCCACCAAATCGGACCCTGAGGGGCCCCGCCCACCAAATCGGACTCTGAGAGATCCCACCCACCAAATCGGACCCTGAGTGGCCCCGCCTACCAAATCAGACCCTGAGGGTCCCCGCTCACCAAATCGGACCCTGAGGGGCCCCACTCACCAAATCGGATTCTGAAAGGCCCCAACCACCAAATAGGACCCTGAGGGGCCCCACCCACCAAATAGGACCCTGAGGGACCCCGCCCAGCAAATCGGACCCTGAGGGACCCCGCCCAGCAAATCGGACCCTGAGGGTCCCCGCCCACCAAATCGGACCCTGAGGGGCCCCGCCCACCAAATAGGACCCTGAGGGACCCCGCCCAGCAAATCGGACCCTGAGGGTCCCCGCCCACCAAATCTGACTCTGATGGGCCCCGCCCACCAAATAGGACCCTGGGGGCCCCGCCCACAAAATCGGATCCTGAGTGGCCCCGCCCACCAAATCGGACCCTGAGGGGCACCGCCCACCAAATAGGACCCTGAGGGACCCCGCCCAGCAAATCAGACCCTGAGGTGCCCTGCCCACCAAATCGGACCCTGAGGGTCCTCACAAACCAAATCGGACCCTGATTGGCCCCGCCCACCAAATCGGACCCTGAGTGTCCCCGCCCACCAAATCGGACCCTGAGGGGCCGCAGCCACCAAATCGGACCCTGAGGGGCTAAACCCACAAAATCGGACCCTGTGGGGCCCCGGCCACAAAATCGGACCCTGAGGGGCCCCATCCACCAAATCGGACCCTGAGGGGCCCCACCCACAAAATCGAACCCTGAGGGGCCCTACCTACCAAATTGGACCCTGAGGGACCCCGGCCACAAAATCGGACCATGAGGGTCCCCAATCACAAAATCGGACCCTTAGGGGCCATGGTCACAAAGTCAGACCCTGAGGGGCTCCAACCACAAAATCAGACCCTGAGGGGCCCCGGCCACAAAATCGGACCCAGAGGGGCCCCATCCACCAAATCGGACCCTGAGGGGCCCCACCCACAAAATCGAACCCTGAGGGGCCCTACCTACCAAATTGGACCCTGAGGGGCCCCGGCCACAAAATCGTACCATGAGGGTCCACAATCACAAAATCGGACCCTTTAGGGGCCCTGGTCACAAAGTCAGACCCTGAGGGGCTCCAACCACCAAATCGGACCCTGAGGGGCCCCGGCAACAAAATCGGACCCTGAGGGTCCCCACCCACCAAATCAGACCCTGAGGGGCCCCGGCCACCAAATCGGACCCTGAGGGGCCCCACCCACCAAATCGGACCCTGAGGGGCCCTGGCCACTAAATCGGACCCTGAGGGGCCCCACCCACAAAATCGGACCCTGAGGCCAAAGTGGCGCCTGAGATGCACTCACAGTTAAAACGGATCCTGAGTTGAAAGTCTTGCAGGGGCAGCAGGCAAGTCTCTCTTAAAGGGGCAGCCCGGGCACCATTTCAAACCACTATATGTACTTCCTTCAGGAAATACACATCTAGTATTATTATTATTATTATTCAGTTGATTTTCCGCAATTAATACAGCCCGAACCACTACACGCACAGACTCCGCTGAGGTGTCGTTTCGAAGCCAGCGTCCACGAGTGGTGTCCTAAGTATTTTTCGTGTCGATCGCATTTGTAGTTTTTGCGCAATTTGCGTTTGAAAATTTTTTTCCCCATCATTGGAATGCATTGTCTCAATGTACTTCAATAGGAAAGTTTTGCCATAGGAAGACATGGGGCAGCTTCATCACATGACGCATGCCCCTGAGATAGAATGTGCACCAAAGTGGATTTAGAAGCCCAGTGCGCCAAACTGGCTCCTAAAGGGCCGACGCGCCAAAGTGATTCTTAAAGGGCCGGCGCACCAAATCGAAAGCTGAGTGACCCCAGGCTCCAAATCGGAGGCTGATTGAACCCGGCATCAAAATCGGAGGCTGAGCCATCCTGGCCTCCAAATCGGAGGCTGGTCGACCCCGGCCTCCAAATAGGAGTTTGATCGACCCCTGCCTCCAAATCGGAGGCTGATCGACCCCGGCCTCCAAATCGGAGGCTGAGCCACCCCGGCCTCCAAATCGGAGGCTGATCGACCTCGGCCTCCAAATCAGAGGCTGATCGACCCCGGCCTCCAAATCGAAGGCTGATCGACCCCGGCCTCCAAATCAGAGGCTGAGCCACCCCGGCCTCCAAATCGGAGGCTCATCGACCCCGGCGTCCAAATCGAAGGCTAATCGACCCAGGCCTCCAAATCGGAGGCTGATCGACCCCGGCCACCAAATCGGAGGCTGATCGACCCCGGCCTCCAAATCGGAGGCTGATCGACCCCGGCCTCCAAATCGGAGGCTGATCGACCCCGGCCTCCAAATCGGAGGCTGATCGACCCCGGCCTCCAAATCGGAGGCTGATCGACCCCGGCCTCCAAATCGGAGGCTGAGCCACCCCAGCCTCCAAATCGGAGGCTGAGCCACCCCGGCCTCCAAATCAGAGGCTCATTGACCCCGGCCTCCAAATCGGAGGCTAATCGACCCCGGCCTCCAAATCGGAGGCCGAGCCACCCCGGCCTACAAATCGGAGGCTGAGCCACCCCGGCCTACAAATCGGAGGCTGAGCCACCCCGGCCTCCAAATCGGAGGCTGAGCCACCCCGGCCTCCAAATCGGAGGCTGAGCCACCCCGGCCTCCAAATCGGAGGCTGAGCCACCCTGTCCTCCAAATAGGAGGCTGATCGACCCCGGCCTCCAAATAGGAGGCTGATCGACCCCGGCCTCCAAATAGGAGGCTGATCGACCCCGGCCTCCAAATCGGAGGCTGATCGACCCCGGCCTCCAAATCGGAGGCTGAGCCACCCCGGCCTCCAAATCGGAGGCTGATCGACCCCGGCCTCCAAATCGAAGGCTAATCGACCCCGGCCTCCAAATCGGAGGCTGATCGACCCCGGCCACCAAATCGGAGGCTGATCGACCCCGGCCTCCAAATCGGAGGCTGATCGACCCCGGCCTCCAAATCGGAGGCTGATCGACCCCGGCCTCCAAATCGGAGGCTGATCGACCCCGGCCTCCAAATCGGAGGCTGATCGACCCCGGCCTCCAAATCGGAGGCTGAGCCACCCCGGCCTCCAAATCGGAGGCTGAGCCACCCCGGCCTCCAAATCGGAGGCTCATTGACCCCGGCCTCCAAATCGGAGGCTAATCGACCCCGGCCTCCAAATCGGAGGCCGAGCCACCCCGGCCTCCAAATCGGAGGCCGAGCCACCCCGGCCTACAAATCGGAGGCTGAGCCACCCCGGCCTACAAATCGGAGGCTGAGCCACCCCGGCCTCCAAATCGGAGGCTGAGCCACCCCGGCCTCCAAATCGGAGGCTGAGCCACCCCGGCCTCCAAATAGGAGGCTGATCGACCCCGGCCTCCAAATAGGAGGCTGATCGACCCCGGCCTCCAAATAGGAGGCTGATCGACCCCGGCCTCCAAATAGGAGGCTGATCGACCCCGGCCTCCAAATAGGAGGCTGATCGACCCCGGCCTCCAAATCGGAGGCTGATCGACCCCGGCCTCCAAATCGGAGGCTGAGCCACCCCGGCCTCCAAATCGGAGGCTGATCGACCCCGGCCTCCAAATCGAAGGCTGAGCCACCCCAGCCTCCAAATCGGAGGCTGATCGACCCCGGCCTCCAAATCGGAGGCTGATCGACCCCGGCCTCCAAATCGGAGGCTGATCGACCCCGGCCTCCAAATCGGAGGCTGATCGACCCCGGCCTCCAAATCGGAGGCTGAGCCACGCCGGCCTCCAAATCGGAGGCTGAGCCACCCCGGCCTCCAAATCGGAGGCTGAGCCACCCCGGCCTCCAAATCGGAGGCTGAGCCACCCCGGCCTCCAAATCGGAGGCTAATCGACCCCGGCCTCCAAATCGGAAACTGAGCTTAACCGGCCTCCGAATCGGAGGCTGAGCCACCCCGGCCTATAAATCGGAGGCTGAGCCACCCCGGCCTCCAAATCGGAGGCTGATCGACCCCGGCCTCCAAATCGGAGGTTGATCGACACCGGCCTCCAAATCGGAGGCTGAGCGACCCCGGCCTCCAAATCGGAGGCTGATCGACCCCGGCCTCCAGATCGGAGGCTGATTGACCCCTGCCACAAAATCAGACCCTGAGGGGCCCCAACAAAATCGGACCCTGAGGGGCCTCGGCCACAAAATCGGACCCTAAGGGGCCCCGGCCGCAAAATCGGACCCTGAGGGGCCCCAACCCACAAAAATGGACCCTTAGGGGCCCAACCCACAAAAACGGACCCTGAGGGGCCCCACCCACAAAATCGGACCCTGAGGGGCCCCACTCACAATATCGGACCCTGAGGGGCCCCACTCACAAAATCGGACCCTGAGGGGCCCCACCCAGAAAATCGGACCCTGAGGGGCCACACCCACAAAATCGGACCCTGAGGGGCCACACCCACAAAATCAGACCCTGAGGGGCCACACCCACAAAATCGGACCCTGAGGGGCCACACCCACAAAATAGGAGCCTGAGGGATCCCGGCCAACAATTCAAGCCCTGAGGAGCCCAGGCCAAGGAATCAGATCCTGAGGAGCCCCACCCACCAAATCAGACCCTGAGGCCAAAGTGGCCCCTGAGAGGCACTCACAGTTAAAACGTATCCTGAGTTGAAAGTCTTGCAGGGGCAGCAGGCAAGTCTCTCTTAAAGGGGCAGCCGGGTACCATTTCAAACCACTATCTGTACTTCCTTCAGGAAATACACATCTAGTTATAGTGGTTTGAAAAAACCACTATATTGTAATCCGAACGCTGCTAACTTATTCTTCTTATTATTATTATTATTAAGTTGATTTCCACAATTAATACGGCCCGAACCGCTACACGCACAGACTCCGTTGAGGTGTCGTTTCGAAGCCAGCGTCCATGAGAGGTGTGCTAAGTATTTTTCGTGTCGATCGGATTTGTAGTTTTTGCGCAATTTGCATTTGAAATTTTTTTTTCCCGTCATTGGAATGCACTGTCTCCAATGCTTTTCAATGGGTAATGGCAAAACGTGCCCTGAGGCGATTGAAATGGCAGTTGAGCTCATTATTATGCGCAGGCAGACCCAGTTACTATGCCAATGCCTACGAACGTCACATGACATCCCAAGGACAGAGATTCTGCCACATAATATCAGCTCTTAAAGTGAAACCCACAGCACAAATGCAAATCTAGCTTCATCAAATGACACATGCCCCTGAGATAGAATGTGCAACAAAGTGGATTTAGAAGCCCAGTGAGCCACCCTGGCTCTTAAAGGGCCGACGTGCCACAGTGATTCTTAAAGGGCCAGCGCACCGAAATGAGTCTTAAAGGGCCGGCGCGCCAAATCGAAAGCTGAGTGACCCGGCCTCCAAATCGGAGGCTGAGCCACCCCGGCCTCCAAATCGGAGGCTGAACCACCCAGGCCTCCAAATCGGAGGCTGAGCCACCCTGGCCTCCAAATCGGACCCAGTGTGGCCCCGCTCAAAAAATCAGACCCAGAGTAGCACAGCCCACCAAATCGGATCCTGAGGGGCCCCGCCCACCAAATCAGACTCCGAGTGGCCCCGCCCACCAAATCGGACCCTGAAGGGCCCCGTCCACCAAATCGGACCCTGAGGAGCCCCGCCCACCAAATCAGACCCTGAGAAGCCCCGCCCACCAAATAGGACCCAGAGTGACCCCGCCCACCAAATCGGACCCTGAAGGGCCCCGCCCATCAAATCGGACCCAGAGGGGCCCCGCCCATCAAATTGGACCCAGAGGGGCCCCGCCCATCAAATCGGACCCTGAGGGGCCCCAGCCACAAAATTGGACCCTGAGGGGCCCCAGCCACAAAATCGGACTCTGAGGGGCCCCACCCACAAAAAAGGACCCTGAGGGGCCCCACCCACAAATCCAGACCCTGAGGGGACCCGGCCACAAAATCAGACCCTGAGGGGCCCGCCCACCAAATCGGACCCTGAGAGGCACCCACAGTTAAAACGGATCCTGAGTTGAAAGTCTTGCAGGGGCAGCAGCCAAGTCTCTCTTAAAGGGGCAGCCGGGTACGATTTCAAACCACTATCTGTACTTCCTTCAGGAAATACACATCTAGTATTATTATTACTATTCAGTTGATTTCCGCAATTAATGCGGCCCAAACCGCTACACGCACAGACTCCGTTGAGGCCTCGCTTCGAAGCCAGCGTCCACGAGTGGTGTGCTAAGTATTTTTCATGTAGATCGGATTTGTAGTTTTTGCGCAATTTGCGTATGAAAAATCATTTTCGTCAATGCATTTCAATGGGAAAATGTTGCCATAGGGAAAACATGGGACAGTAGTGAGGTGGCAGTTAAGCTCATTGATATGCGCAGGCTCACCCAGTTACTATGCCAACGCCTACGAACTTCACATGACCTCTCTAGGACAGCGTTTCTGGCAGATAATTTCAGCTCTTAAAGCGAAACCAACAGCATAAATGCAAATCTAGCTTCATCACATGACGCATGCCACTGAGAGAGAATGTGCGCCAAAGTGGATTTAGAAGCCCAGTGAGCCAAACTGGCTCTTAAAGGGCCGACGCGCCAAAGTGATTCTTAAAGGGCCAGCTCACCGAAATGAGTCTTAAAGGGCCGGCGCGCCAAATCGAAAGCTGAGAGATCCCAGGCTCCAAATCAGAGGCTGAGCCACCCCGACCTCCAAATCGGAGGCTGATCCACCCTGGCCTCCAAATCGGACCCAGCGTGGCCCCGCCAAAAAAATCAGACCCTGAGTGGCCCCGCCCACCAAATTGGACCCAGAAGGGCCCCGCCCACCAAATCGGACCCAGAGTGGCCCCGCCCTCCAAATCGGACCCTGAGGGGCCCAGCTCACCAAATCGGACCCTTAGGGGCCACACCCACCAAATCGGACCCAGAGTTGCCCCGCCCACCAAATCGGACCCCGAGGGGCCCCACCCACCAAATCGGCCCCTGAGGAGCCCCGGCCGCCAAATCGGACCTTGAGGGGCCCCACCTACCAAATCGGACCCTGAGGGGCCCCACCCACAATATCGGGCCCTAAGGGGCCCCACCCACAAAATCAGACCATGAGGCCAAAGATGCCCTTGAGAGGCACACACAGTTAAGACGGATCCTGAGTTGAAAGTCTTGCAGGGGAAGCAGGAAAGTCTCTCTTAAAGGGGCAGCCCGAGCACCATTTCAAACCACTATCTGTACTTCCTTCAGGAAATACACATCTAGTTATAGTGGTTTGAAAAAACCACTATATTGTAATCCGAACGCTGCTAACTTATTCTTCTTCTTATTATTATTATTATAGTGGTTTGAAAAAAACACTATATTGTATTCCGAACGCTGCTAACTTATTCTTATTATTATTATTATAGTGGTTTGAAAAAACCACTATATTGTAATCCGAACGCTGCTAACTTCTTCTTCTTATTATTATAGTGGTTTGAAAAAACCACTATATTGTAATCCGAACGCTGCTAACTTATTAAAGTGGTTTGAAAAAACCACTATATTGTAATCCGAACGCTGCTAACTTATTCTTCTTATTATTATTATTATTAAGTTGATTTCCGCAATTAATGCGGCCCGAACCGCTACACGCACAGACTCCGTTGAGGTGTCGTTTCGAAGCCAGCGTCCACGAGAGGTGTGCTAAGTATTTTTCGTGTCGATCGGATTTGTAGTTTTTGCGCAATTTGCCTTTGAAAATTTTTTTTCCCGTCATTGGAATGCACTGTCTCCAATGCTTTTCAATGGGTAATGGCAAAACGTGCCCTGAGGCGATTGAAATGACAGTTGAGCTCATTGATATGTGCAGGCAGACCCAGTTACTATGCCAACGCCTACGAACTTCACTTGAACCCCAGCACAGAGCCTCTGCCACATAATATCAGCTCTTAAAGCGAAACTCACAGGACAAATGCAAATCTAGCTTCATCACATGACACATGCCCCTGAGAGAGAATGTGTACAAACGGGTGGCTGACAGTAGACGCGTGCCAGGTCCGGACCTGTGTGTGGGTGAATGGGTGTGGTTAGCTACTAAGAACATAAAACTCAAAATCCCTTCTTTAAAACTGGGTCCAAGGTTTATTGGGCCTTTTAGGATTTCTGCCATCATTAACCCAGTAGCTTATCGGTTGGAACTTCCCGCGGTGTACAAGATACACAACGTGTTTCACAGGGCTTTATTGAAAAAGGTGGTAGGCTTGGTGGACACGACGCCGATGCCACCTCCAGTCATGGTGGATGGCGAGTTAGAGTTCGAGGTCGCCAAGGTAGTGGACTCTCGAGTAGTACGCCGTACTCTTCAGTATTTGGTGCACTGGCGGGGGTATGGTCCAGAGGAGAGGTCTTGGGTTCCAGCCTCAGACATACATGCGGATCGGCTGGTCAGTTCTTTTCACCGTCGTCATCCGGACAAGCCGGGTCCTATGAGTCTTGAGGGCCCTGGGGTCCCTCGTAGAAGATGGGGTACTGTCATGTCGGACGCTGTTCACACCACAGCATCCGGCAGGCAGAGGTAGTTCCACCTCCAGCCACTATAGCCTCAGTGGCGCCGGCCTGATCTTCAGGCTCTCGGGGGTTAATCCTGCTGGAGACCAGGTTGGATGGTTAGTCACGCCCACGGTCTTTAAATAGTCATACTGGCATATGGGCGTCGCCGATTATAGCTTGTGTTTCATACCAAGTGGTTCCGGTCTGGAGTGGAGGTGTTCAAGAGAGAGATTCATATCTGGTGTCGTATGATCCGTCGTTATCCTTTCTCCTTCCCATATTTGTGTTTAGTTGTGCCCTGTTCACATTACTGTTTATTCCTGTGTGTGTGCGGCGCAGTGCAGTTTAAGTTCTCCCTGTCTGTCATTATTTGTGTGGGAGCTTTGGTGGTGACTTCTCACTGGGTGGAGGGTGGAGGGTTAAGTGCAGGGCTGAGCAGGAGATAAGGAAAGGTCGGAGGCTCAGGCATTTGCACCTTCAGCAAAAACCCTGGGTTGAGGGTCAGACAGGGTTTCCCCTAGTAAAGGGACACCACAGGGGCCCCGGGTATTTCAGCCTTAGTTGAACTAAGCCCCCGTGACATTTCCTTAAAATACAGGAATTTAAGCTGTATTGTATGATTATTGGGGTGAAATTCAAAAAATTATTTCCTTTGCTTTTTATTTATTTTTTTTTTTTTTTAAAGAAATCTTGACGGGTCATATTCATAACTGATTCTTTCGATGCCTCCAATGATTTGAGGCTATACCCCTTTGCCAAAAATTTGGAAATGAGGGATTCAGCCTCCCTATTGAAATCAGAGGGTTTAGAGCAGTTAAGATGTAATCTCATATACTGACTCTTAGGTATATTTAACAGCCAGCTGGGTAAGTGACAGCTATTCAATACATGATTCAATACTAAGGTCCTATGCACATTTTATTATGAAGAGTAAAGATCTGCTTTTCATCCTTTACATAAAACAGAATTTTTTATCTAAAGGATAAAATGCAGATCTTTACTCTTCATAATGAAATGTGCATAGGACCTTAGTATTGAATCATGTGATCGAATTCTCTTATTCTATTGGACTATGATTTGTATAAGATTTGCGACATTATATTACTCTGCAGCTGTGAAAAAGATCCTGCTGGATCGAAACGCGTAGCTGTTTCAGTGCCTCCCAGCACTTCTGCTTGCTGTGAGGAGAAAGCCGACATGCTGTCATTTTGATTATAACCAAATAAAGCAAGAAATTTTATGAAGCTGGAACCTTTTTTTTTTTTTTTTTTACTCTCAATAAGCCTACGAATGCCAACAGCTTTATCTCTATTGATAGCTGTCACTTAAGGCCCCGTCTCACTAAGCAATTTCGGTAGCGAGATCGCTGCTGAGTCACAACTTTTGTGACGTAACAGCGATCTCACCAGCGAGATTGCTGTGTGTGACAGCGATCAGTGAGCGGCCCCCCTGCCGGTATCGCTGATCGCTGCAAGAAATCTCTGGACATTTCTTTGGTCGCTGGTCTCCCGCTGGCCAGCACACATCGTTGTGTGTGACAGCGGGAGACCAGCGATCAGGTGTAAAAAATAATAAAAAAATAAAAAATATAGTTATTCTCATCTTCCGATGTCCCGTTCAGCCATCCTGCCTCTCTCCACGCTCCGGACCCAGTGATCCTTTGCACGAATGACCGTGAGACTTTGTTATCCCACGAGACCGTGACATCTCGCGGTCATTCATGCAAAGGATCACTGGGACCAGAGCGTGGAGAGAGGCCGGAAGACTGCGCGGGACATCGGAAGGTGAGAATAACGATATTTTTTATTTTGATTCTATTTTTTACAGGATGGCCAGCGATGCCGGGCGCTCGGCATCGCTGTGCTGATCGCTGGTGAAGCTGTCTGTGTGACAGCTCATCAGCGATCACATAGCGACTTACCAGCGATCCTGACACCTTGATATCGGTGTCGGGATCGCTGGTAAGTCGCTTAGTGTGACGGGGCCTTAACCCAGCTGGCTGTTAAATATACCTATGAGTCAGTATAAGAGATTACATTGTAACTGCTCTAAACCCTCTGATTTCAATAGGGAGGCTGAATCCCTCACTTCCAAATTTTTGGAAAAGGGGTATAGCCTCATATCATTGGAGGCATCAAAAGAATCAGTTATGAATATGACCCGTCAAGATTTCTTTAAAGAAAAAATAAAAAGCAAAGGAAATGATTTTTTGAATTTCACCCCAATAATCATACAATACAGCTCCAATTCCTGTATTTTAAGGAAAATTGTGACCTAACACTGGGATATATTAAAAGATGATAAAATTCTGGGGGGACTCCCTGTTTTATATATAGAAAAGCACGCAATTTAGGTAATATAACTGCACCCACGGTGCAAAACAATATCAAACACAGAAGCCCCAATATTTTCACTCACAATTTAAAAGGTTTTTATCCATGCCAAAAATGTATTTTATGCTCACAAACCTGCACCAATAAAAAGCTAGCAGTTACAAAAGATAGAAAAGAACAGATGGCGGTTCTCAGTAAGGGGATGTCTTTTGTCCCAACATCTGATTTTGAATGTTTTGAAACGATTAAGGATTTACAGCTCTTCATCCGTAAACTTAAGTGGAAAAAAACACTTTATAAATATGGATAAAAAAAGCTGCGCAGAATTGGGTATAGAGGGAGATTTACTTAATGATGTGAGATTTTTGTTCAATTTGGGGGATATGAATCCCAATGATTTGGGTGAGGGACCGTTCACACAATTAAAAAATAAGAGTAAACAAATGCCACCTATTAGCAATGATATAGGGGCCCTTGACATATTTGCCAACTTGGTATCTAGAGATATCAAGGAACTGGGTAATGGGAAAAAAAGACGATTCCATAACCTCACCAAGTTTGAGATGGATGGGCTTCTGGAGCTGGAGAGAGACAATACTCTAATAGTGAAACCCGCAGATAAAGGGGGGAATATAGTGTTGATGGATGTAGCACAGTATAAAACCATGTGCTATTCACTGTTAGATAGATCTATGGGGTATGAAAGAATGGAACATAACCCCACAAACACTTTTTTAAATGATCTTAAGAAGTTGGTGAATGGGGCCTTTCAAGCAAAACTCATTGATAAAAATGAGAAATATTTTTTGATTCCACAACACCCGACTGTGGCAACATTCTATGCTCTGCCTAAGGTTCATAAAGGCCTTTCGCCTTTGAAAGGCCGACCGATTATATCGGGTATAGGAAGTCTAACCCAAAATCTGGGTATCTATGTAGACAAAATTTTAAGACCATTTGTTATATCACTTAGTTCCTACACAAGGGATACCACCGACCTTTTATTGAAACTTGACCACATCGAATTGGACACCGATATGATATTGGGTTCAATAGATGTAGAAGCCTTGTATTCATCCATTCCCCATGATAAAGGTCTAATGGCTGCAGACTATTTCCTTAAGACAAGAGGCGTCCAATGTACGAGACATAACCTGTTCGTTATGCAGGCCTTGGAATTCTGTCTCACGAAAAAAATTTTTCTCTTTGATGGCAGGTTCTTCCATCAGCTCAGGGGCACTGCGATGGGCAACCCCTGTGCGCCATCGTACGCAAATCTGCTCCTGGGCTGGTGGGAGGAAAATGTCGTTTTTGGTGAGCAGGTCGATGTGGCGGAGGACAAAATAGTGCTATGGCTCCGCTACATCGACGACGTATTTGTTATTTGGAGAGGTGATGAGAACAGTTTTAGAACTTTTGTGAAAGATCTTAATATAAATGATATTGGTCTTAGCTTTACATGTGAGGTTAGTGCCAACAGACTACCCTTCCTGGACATAGTCATTAAGAGGGGAGAAAATGACCGCATAGTCACAGAAACATACAGGAAACCTACCTCTACGAATTCCCTTCTAAGATGGGAATCTAGTCACCCAGTCCCCTTGAAAAAAGGTATTCCTAAAGGTCAGTACCTACGCATGAAAAGGAATTGTACTGATCAGAGAGACTTTAAGAGACAAGCAGATGACCTCAGATCTCGTTTTCATGAACGAGGATACCCAGATGACATTCTTAAAGGGGCCTATAAGTCTACGGTAGAGAAGGAAAGAAAAGAACTACTTATACCCAAACAGCAAACCAATGAAGACAATATCATAAGGTTCATCACCACTTTTTCCAATGGGGCAAATGAGCTGAGAGCCATTATGAACCGACATTGGCCAATACTATGTATGGACAATGATCTTGGAGGCTTGATCTCGGACAATCCACAAATTACATTTAGAAGGGGCCGCTCCTTGAGGGATAGGTTGGTCCGCAGCCATTATACCCAGAAAACCTCATATAGCTCAACATGGCTAGGTACACAGCCGAAAGGCTGTTACAGATGTGGTAGCTGTAAATATTGTACCTCTATTCAACAGAGCAAAGAATTTCAGAGCAATGTCACAGGAAAGATCTACCCTATTGGTCAATTCATTAATTGTAGATCAATAGGAGTGGTATATAAAATCACCTGTAGCTGTGGCCTTGAATACATCGGCAAGACCAAGAGGGAGCTGAGGGTTAGAGTAGGCGAACACCATAGAGATATAATTCATAAACGTGATACACCGGTAGCCACCCATGTCAATCAAAGACATAAGGGTGACGTGAAGGCAGTCAGTTTCATGGGCATAGAAAAGGTCCCCCAAAATCCAAGAGGAGGTGATTGGGATAAACGCATACTCCAAAGAGAAACCTATTGGATTTTCTCATTACAATCTGTATATCCCAAAGGACTGAATGAGACACTATCCTTTTCTTCCTTCTTGTAGGGAGTATTAATAGGGCTTTTTAGTTCAGGGAGAGCCGACGAGGAGTGGGGGCGCCATTTGCGCAGGAATTTAGGGTGCCAACCTCCGCGTGAGGTAGGGAACAGCTAGTTAGGGACCTATAGGGCCAGATTTAGCGGGCACCCTTTCTATAATTCCTACAGATATATGGAGGTTGGTGGTATCCCCTTCTTATGCATGCAACAAAATTAATTGAATAATTTCCACATCACACATATTTTGCAGTTGGTATCCTGACTCTTTTTTCTGCTTCTTTTCCTATGACGGAGTGTAAAGAATTTGTTTTCATTCACAAGATAATCCCTGACAATGTCCATAATATGGGTGTTGGCGTTTTGTACTGATTCATAACGCCTATGCAATCATAAAATGACTTAACAATTCGGGTCCCGTATAAATAATGATAGGGGGACGCATTCAACATTTATGATTGATTAAATGAAGCCGCACTATTAGATTGATGCAATAAAATAAAGTGAGCGGCTCCTACTGATACGTGATGGTCAGGTGACTGCCTAGACCAATCACGCAATATCTTGATATGCAGACTGACATGCCCGGTTACGCCCAGGAAGTGGGGCAGGGTATGGTCGGTTCCTGTCTCAACATGACGCGCGGCGCCTGTTTAGGAAAACCCAGGAAGTGGGGCAAGTTGCCTGAGCAGATGCCGGCGTCATGCGCAAACCGGAAGTACTGTACGGGGCAACCGGAAACGGCAACAAGCCGCGGTATGCCGCGATTTATAAAAGGCAGCTATCTTACAACGGGCGTGCTATGCGCCAGAAGAAGGTGTCACAATACCCCTGATGAGTCAGGCATCGACGAAACGCGTTGGGTGACAAGTCTGGAGATCGGGTCACTATTTTGGGTTTTCAGATGGACCTTACCTGATCATCCGTTCTCTATAGAAGCGTTTAAGATAAGTACAGCGGTCTCAGTTTCTATAGTGGTATCATAAATGGATACAATTTGCTCATGAGGTGATTTTATGCTTATGCATTTGACCGATGCTGTACATATGCTGTGCTAATTTATATACGGGCTGGATATATGTCTATTAAGTAATATTAATTCTGATGACATAAAGGCCTGGTCGGCACACAATTACAAATATACAAGGCTCATATGGTCGGAGATTCCAGGTTTTGAAACACCTGGACAAGAAATACGTTAATGTCTAGGGCCATATGGTACCTTATTTAGTACAAAACGGTTTGTTTTTAATAGAACACTGCACAATTGCACTTTGGCACATGTTTGTTTTGATTTGATGTGTGGTTTTTAAAGAATCATTAAAGGTTATGTTTTATTGTTCATGATATACCAATTTGCTACCTCTAAATATCTGACATTGGTTTGAGACACCCCCGCTATATAATCAGTTACAAAAGATGAATTGGATATAACTATACTATAAAAGATTTTATCACTTGTTCTTCTGAAGGCATTACATATGTAATTAGATGCCCATGTGAAAAATTGTATGTGGGACGTACAAAACGCCCCTTAAAAACACGAATCGGAGAACATATTAGAAATATTAAAAGAAATTTATGGGTCATCCTCTCTCCAAACATTTTATTGAACAACATAACAGTGAGGGACATTGCATGGATGTTATGGGTTTTGTGCATGTACCACCACCTTGAAAGAAGGGTGACAAGCCCTAATGTCACAGACGGAAACTAAGTGGATTTTTACTTTGGACACATTGATCCCCAAAGGATTGAATAGCGAACTGGAACTTTTTGTTTTTTACTTTATCAGCTGAGTACAGGAATAGGCATGTATAAAAGGACCTCATTATCAGAAAGGACTATCCCTGACGAAGGAAGCCGTGTTTCCGAAACGCGTTGGATGTTTTGTGGTCCTGCCTTCCTTCTACACTGCCTGCAGTAAGCCTAGGTCATGTGTTATCACATGACCTCCAGTGTCACACCAGGTCCTGCTCCTAACAGCGCACAACAGAAAGGACGCAGTAACTTACCACGGCTGCCGGGACTTCATCACCCCGGGTGTACTGTTACCGCAGCGAATTTGTCACTGTAGATAGCTCTCTGGACTTCCCTGCAGCCAGCAGCAAGTGAGTGTCACGCCTCATCATGTGACTCCTGACATCATGCCAGGTCCTGCTCCCATCCACGCTCACAAGCAGTGATGCAGCCATTGACCGCAGCTACCAGGATCCTCTCACCATCAACTGCTACACGAATGCTTATCAGAGGGGACTTGCTTATACTGTGTCAGGTAATTTATCCAAGCTACAGCTCCATGACTAGGCCATCAATCCTTTTTTGGACAATCAGAAGCTGCCACCGGCCAGAGCATGTTCCAATGGACTATAGCAACCAGGCACATTTCTCACCATCCATTTGACGGACGTATGTCTCTTGGTGCAAACAGGTTTTTTATAAATTCATGTGAACTTTCTCCTAGAATGGCACTTTTAACCTCTTATTTATTACAGGCTTCTTTCACAGAGTTAACACCAGGTATATTTTTTCATTCTGCAGCAACGATTAACTACCTCATTCTGCTTTTTCCACAGTTTCTGTTTTAGGGTTGGATTCCACCACCACTATATCTAACCTCATTTATTTTTTTTCTCTAGTGGGCTACTGGAATAAATTTATATTATCTCGAGATCCAATTCCAATATACAGTACCTCTGCTTACATTTATGTTTTCTACTTGCAGCAATTCATGAACAATTTGGGCAGAGTGCAATAATCATTGTGGACCACTACCATTGAATTCTAATATATTTATAAGGTCTAAACGTATTTTTACCACATTTGCACTTGTATTATTGTCGTTAATTAATAAATAAACAATTAGGTGTATGTGCGCGAATCTGCTTACTTTTCTACCTAGTTGGTTAAAGCACCTGTCTTGTAAACAGGAGATCCTGAGATCAACTCTCAGCAGTACATTGCTTTCATCTTCTTAAAAATAAGCTTCCCATCTTAATACAGGAATTTTACTTGTGTGCAAACTCAAATTTGCCTGTTACATGTTTTGCCAGGTTGGCATCTGTGACGACTCCTGGAGTGGACCCTCTGGGTCGTGACACCAACCCACCCTGGTTGAGCTGACCCAGTGAGGACCACCCCATATACAGGGTGTGCCAAGGGCAGACCCAGTGGGGTAAAGTACCACAACTGCTGTAACCATGTGGCCAGCTCAAAGAAGACGTGAGAGAGCGGGTCTAGCAAGATGCAGGTGGGGACACGCAGGATACAGGAGTGTGCAAAACGTGGACACGGGCACTCTGGGTACAGGAGTGTGTAAAGCATGGGCACGGGGACATGCAGGGTACAGGATAATGCAGGGCATGTACACAGGGGCACGCTGGGTACAGGAGTGCGTATATCATGCACGACCGGGTACAATGCAAAACAGAGCTCATGCTGGGAAGCACGCCAGAGCACAGAGCAAGGGACCTGAGTACAGAGAGCAGCCAGTACGGGATCAAGCAGGTCTAGCAAGTAAGCCAGAATGATAATCAGGTGTCGCCTACAGGAAGAAGCAGCCTGATATAGGGCATGTGTGCTGGGACATCCGGGTCAGGTCCTCCTGGACCATAAAGACATTGGAGATGGCGCGGCTGCAGTCAGGCTATGAGGAAGCGCATGCGTGCTTGACAAAGTCAAGTGAACAACCACAGAGTCAAGCGCAGAAGGCACTTGACGGGACCCCCGGACCGGCCACTATACCGGAAGTGATGACGTCGGGTGCTGTGCCCCAGGTCTGAGGGAATGTAGTGAGAGCGGCATGACAGTACCCCCCCTTTTCACGCCCCCTCTTTCTAAGGCTGCAAAGGAACTTAGACAAAATCTGGGGTGTTGGATATTTTCCCTGGGCTCCCAAGACCTTTCTTCAGGGCCAAAACCCTTCCACTCAATTAAGAAAAGGGTTTTCCCTCTTACCTTCTTCATGGCCATGATATCATTCACCTCAAATTCATCCCCCATGCCAACAGGCTGGGGTGTGTGACCCAGAGAAGGATAAAGCCGATTGAGTACCACGGGCTTGAGGAGGAACACATAGAAGGAATTGGGAATGCGGAGCGAGGCGGTAACTTCAATTTGTACACCACGTCATTAATACGCTTGAGGACCTCAAAAGAATCAATGTTTCGGGGGACCCAGTTTGTAAGATGGTACCTTAAGGCAAATGTATTTCGAGGAAAGCCACACCTTGTCACCAGGAAGAAAAGGAGGAGAATCCAGGCACCTTTTATCTGCATGTAGTTTCATCCTATCCTGTGCTTTTTGAAGAGCGTATTTGGTCTCCTGCCAGACCCTGGAGAACTCCAGAGAGTTGGCCGCAGGCACTTCCAAGACAGAAGGTACCGGTAGAGGCACACTGGGGTGTTGTCCGAAGACGATGAAGAAGGGAGACTTGGAGGAAGATTCGCTGGTGTGGTTATTGTATGCAAATTCTGCCCAAGGAAGCACACTGACCCAGTCGTTCTGATGAGCATTTGAAAAGTGACGGACATAAGATGTGAGGATCTTATTTGTTCATTCCACCTGCCCGTTGGTTTGGGGATGGTAGGCAGAGGAAACGTCTAGTGTCACTTTCATGAGTCCACAAAGAGCTTTCCAGAACCGGGATGTTAATTGAACACCTCTGTCCTACACGATGTGCAGAGGGAAGCCGTGAATTCTGAAGATGTGAGTGATGAAAAGCTTCCCTAATTCAGGAGCAGAGGGTAGACTGGGGAGAGGAACAAAATGGTCCATCTTCGGGAATTGATCCACGACCACCAGGATCACAGTACAACTGGAGGAACAAGGTGAGTCGGTAATAAAATCCATGGCTTTGTGCTGCCATGGAGCCGAAGGTACTGAAAGAGGAAGCAGAAGGCCCGAAGGTGGTTGTCTGGGTACCTTGCTCTTGGCGCAGGACGGACAAGAGGCCACAAAGTCTTTGACATCCTGGGACAGAGATGGCCACCAGTAGTAGAGGGAGTCTCCTTGACTCCAACATGGTCGGCAATTTTGGATGAACGTCCCCAGAATAACACTAGTCTTCGATTGCTCTCAGCCACAAAGGTTCTTCCCGGGGGTAAGGTCAAGTTGACAGGAGCCATGATAATTATCTTGGATAGGTTGATGACATGTGAAGGTTCCTCTTCAGTATCAGTCGACTGGAAAGATCTCGATAAAGCATCAGCTTTAATGTTTTTATCGCCTGGTCGGAAATGGAGTTCAAAGTCAAAACGAGCGAAGAACAATGACCACCTGGCCTTCCGAGGATTGAGCCTTTGTGCTGACTGAATGTACGACAGGTTTTTATGGTCTGTGAAGATCTTGAATGGATGTATGGCAACTTCTAATAAGTATTTTCATTCCTCTAAGGCCAATTTAATGGCCAATAGCTCTTTGTCATCAATGGAGTAATTTTGCTCAGACGGAGAGAATACCTTGGAAAAGCCGCAGGTGACTAGACATCCTGAAGACTTCTGCAAAAGGACAGCAAAGGCAGCAGTAGAGGATGTGTCTACCTCAAGGATGAAAGGTTTACTAACCTCTGGACAGTGAAGTGCTGGAGCAGTGGCGAAAGCTTGTTTCAAGGAAATAAAGGCGCCCTCTGCCTCTGAAGACCAAGCACTAGGATTAGCTCCTTTGCGGATAAGAGACAAGATAGGCCGAACCAATGAGGAGAAATGAGGAATGAACTGTCGATAGTAATTCGCAAAGCCAAGAAAGTATTGGATTGCCTTCACCCCATGGGGCCATGGACAATCAAGAATGGCGGACATTTTCGCCGGATCCATGTGTAGACCAGAGTCCAAAATAATGTACCCCAAGAACGGCAAGGACGTTTGTTTGAAGACTCATTTCTCGATCTTGGCGTAAAGGCAGTTCTCCCTCAAACGCAGGAGTACTTGGCGCAAGTTCTTTCTGTGGGTAGACAGGTCTGGAGAAAACATGAGGATATCATCCAGGTAGACTACTACACAGGAGTACGGCATATCCCAGAAAACGTCATTCAGGAACTCCTGGAATACTGCTGGAGCATTGCAGAGGATGAAGGGCATGACCAAGTATTCGTAGTGACTGTCTCGGGTGTTAAAGGCGGTCTTCCACTCATCACCAAAACGAATACGGACCAAGTTGTAGGCCCCACGAAGATCCAGCTTGGTGAAAATTTGTGCTCTTCTTTGCCGGTCAAAGAGCTCCGGGATCAGTGGCAGCGGATACTTGTTTTTGACCATGATGTCGTTCAGCCCTTGATAGTCTATGCAGGGACGGAGGGAGCCGTTCTTTTTGACAAAGAAAAACCCCGCACCTGCGGGCGAGGAAGACTTGCGGATGAAACCTCTAGCTAGATTCTCCTGGATATATCCTCTGACATGGCTTGGGTTTCGGCAGGAGACAGCAGGTATACAGTATTCTACACCTAGGTAGGGTAGAGCCAGGAACGAGGTCAATTGGACAGTCATAGTCGATGTGGAGACAGGGTCTCAGCTTCCTTCTTGTTGAAGACATCTGCAAAAGACCAGTAAGCTGACGGCAGACCTGCAGATGCCGAAGGTTGGCAGGGTGAAGCCATCAGATGGACGGACTGCAGGCACCTCTTCTGACAGGATGGTCCCCAACGGAGTATATCGCCAGATCACCAGTCAAGAACTGGCTCATGTGCACGTAACCAAGGGAGACCAAGAAGAAGCATGTGAGACAAAGTCGACAGGACATGGAAGGAGATCTCTCGAAGTAGGGCTCAATCTGCAGCTCTACTTCAGTGACCTGGGTAACGGTCTCCTGCAAGGGCTTACCGTCGATCGAAGCTATCAGCCGAGGAGTCTCCAGGGATCTGACAGGAATCTGATATTTTTTAACTGCCTCGAGCTTGACAAAGTTCCCTGCCGCGCCTGAGTCTACATAAGCCACCTCAGAATAATGTTTGTAACCTAAATTCAGCAAAACAGACACGGTCAGGGGAGGAGAGGAATCACATACACTTAGGGAGGCCTCTCCTACCAGTCCTCGGCGGAGGCGTTTCCCAGCCTCTCGGGACAAGAACGAAGGAAATGGGAAGCACTCCCACAGTAAAAACAGTCCTTGTGCAAGCCTCTCCACACGGCGCTGTTCAGCCATCTTGAGACGGTCCACCTGCATAGGCTCAGCTACAGGGTCCGCAGAAGATGACACAGATTGCAAGTGGGGAGGACTGCGGGTAGACGAGGAGAGACAAGTTTTCTCTCTCTGACTGCCTCATGGTTGTGCTCCTGGAAGCGCAAATCAATGTCGGTCACGAGAGATTAAGTCCTCCACAGAGGTAGGGGTATCCCGACAAGCCAGTTTGTCTTTAATCCAATCGGACAGGCCTTACCAAAATGCCCCTACGAGGGCCTCATTGTTCTAACCGAGTTCGGAGGACAAAGTGGGAAAACAGAATGGATCCAAGATGGCCGCCGAAGGAGCAGGACACGTTCATCTGAGCTCCTGCTTCATCTGAAGCAATCCCCCACATCCAGCCTCGCATCCAAGGATAAAAGGACACCAGGATTACAAAGACCATCTAGCCTTACTAGAGGCTGCCTCATTTTAAGTCTGAAGCCCGTCTGCCCACTAATTGAGGGGCTCTTCTCTGGCGCACGTGGGAGACAGTGGTGCAAGGGGCAGATGAATGGCCCAGAAGGTTGGATCCCCCTTCGACTAACTGCTCACTACAGGAGGACTGAAGGGAGAGAGGAGTGGAGAAAACACCGCACACTAGCAATATAAGCAGGTACCTGAACGGGGAGCCCCGGGAGGCAGAGGTTGGGTGAGCTGTGGACGGCTGGAGACAGGAGACACAGGACTGGAATTCCCCTCCATGAGACCGGGCGCCCATCCCCCCTCATAGCAACACAGGCCGCTCACAGGCGCATCAACTGGCCCTGCTGTCTATACCATCAACTCCTAGGAGATCAATAAGAAAGTGCTCTCAGGAGGTGGGTGAGGGGTGAAGCAGGGAGGCGATATTCAGCTCTGGCAAAGCAGCATGTAATAAACGCTGCTGGGACTCATTAGCAGGCCTCTTATCTGGCCCAGATAGCACAGCGATTTGCATATGAACAGTGCTGTATAGATCACAATAGACTCCACTGTAGCTGCTCTCCCCCGCCCCTAAAAGAGGATATATTCGTGGTCATCGCTGGAGGCTCTGAGTACAGGCCAGCATCTTCAATATATACTGGAAGGGGCGCTATGCATGCAGCCCCTTGCTGCTTTGCTAAGCTCAATCTCTTTGAACAATGGCTCACTCTTTCTGTTTTTGCTATGATTTAAAGGAGCAGACACTGTGCCCACCGGGGAGGTATATATTTTAAAGTTCCATGGAGAATGTGAGAAACAGAACTCCCATGAGTCCTAGGGAGGCTGCTTCCTCTCTCATAAATTAATTCCTGCTGAATAAACAGCTAAATAGCTGTTAAACAATCCTTTTTTTTTCTCTCTCTCATAACTAAAAGGACACCACTGGCTGAGCCATTGAGAAATCTGCGAGTAACACAGCACGTGATCTCCATCTAGTGGCGCATTTGGCAATACACCAGCTGAGGGATCTTTCTGCACTCTCATTCTAATTCTGCCGCAAGATATCATAGTTAACAGACCTGATACCTGTCCATGGTCTCCAGTGGCGAAACGCACTACATCACCTGTACTTAACGATAGAGTCGGATCATGGTCTAGATTGGCAGACCAACAGACATCAACACTAATAGGGGGCCGCAAACAACCAAAAAAATGGAAAAAGTTATCACGAAACAAAATGAACCTAAACAAGGTCCACAGCTTTACAAGGACTCAGGTGACGACCTAGAGTTGGATGAATCGCAGGAAGATCCTTCTGACCTTGGAGACTCAGATAAGCCTATTTCTAGAAGCTTCATTAAAAGTATTTTGTCTTCAGCCTTGGCCCCTCTAGCAAAAGATTTATCAACAATTAAAAAAGACATCCAGCAGATAGGCAACAGGGTGGAGGAGTTAGAAGAAGCGCAATCAAAGTTGTCTGCCTTCGCTGGGGAACTAAAATCTGGCTCCAACAACAGGAGGCCCACATCAATTCCCTCTATACAGCAATGGAAGATATTGAAAACAGGAACAGAAGAAACAATCTAAGAGTCCAGGGGGTGCCTGAGGCTGCTGACCGAGAAGACATACCAGCCATTCTCCATGAACTCTTCTCCCCTATGCTAGACCCAGATGAGGGAAAGATGTTAATCCTTGAGAGAGCACATAGGGCATTAAAACCCAAGCCCAAACATTCAGAATTCCCAAGAGAGATAATTTGCAGAATCCTGGACTTCCGCATGAAAGAGAAAATTCTCAAAAGGACAAGGATGCTAAGTACTCTGGAATATAAAGGCTCTAAAATCTGGGTTTTCCAAGATCTGGCACCGTCAACCTTGTCTAAGAGATTTGTTGAAGCCCTTTACAAATGCCCTCAAGCAGAGACAATTCCCATTTGGCCTTTTCATCACAGCAGACGGCAGGAGATTCACAGTTAAGTCATCTTCCGACATCGCCAAAGTGTGTACAGAGTTGGACTTTCAACTTGACTCACTGCTTGATCTTCGCCTCGCTCGTACTAACTACAGTCTTCCTGACCTGTCATTTCAAGAACCCTGGAGAAGAGCGGGCAATGCCAAAGAGCAGAGAAACAGAAGAAAGCAAGCAGGAAAGCAGCATCCCTCTGGCGATTGAATCGGGGACACTTGTCCCTTTACCATCATTGCATAACCTTTTTGAGTTGATCCACAATGACTGCCTAGCCACCAAGTGGAACAAAATGAAAAACTGTCATGTTTTCTCCTGTTACACTCCCTGATGGGTATTATAGGAATAATCGCAATCTTGCTTATCACTAAGAAAGTTATTAGTTTAGGGCAACAAGCCCTTATTGTTGAATACTTGTTAATGTTTATGTCTTTTGACTTTCTCTTTCCCTTCTCCCAACCTTTCCTACGTCCATCGGCGAATCATCAACTATCTCTTTCTGAGCCCCGGTGCCCACTGACCCGACATGGCTGACCGAATGCAAGAAACGACATTTGCATCATACAACATAAAAGGACTGAACCGCCAATTAAAAGAGCTCAGGTACTGGCACATATCAAGAAATTGGGGGCAGACATTGCACTCCTGCAAGAGACCCACTTTATATGGGAAAGAACCCTGAGTTTTGAGAAACATTACTATAACACGTGGTTCCACTCATTTTCCTCTTCTAGAAAGGGGAGGGGAGTGGCAATCGCTATTGCAAAAAACACGCCATTTCAGTATCTCGACAAACTCCACAATAGAGATGGCAGATATATTTTTATAAATGGAGGTTAGCACATAAGTTGGTCACGATTGGGTGTATATATGCCCCCAACACAAAACAAGACACCTGGTTTCACAGAATCATGAGAGGCAGGCCAATTTGTAGAGGGCACTTTGATACAAGGATTAGTATGATTCTAGACACACTTGTCTCTCCCCTCCCTACCCCTCACAAAACCCACCTGCTCTGGAGAGAACTCCCCGAGACTATTGTACCTGATGCAACACGCGCACAGCCACCACAAACCTCTAGTTTTGATGGGTACCGACGCAGAGAAAGCGTTCGATGGGGTGGACTGGACATTCATGTGTGAAGTTCTCAGGAGGTTCGGTTTTCCCCTCACGGGTATTGAGGCCATCTTCCAAATGTACAAGTCACCTTCTGCAAAAGTAAGGGTAAATGGAGATTTCTCACCTCCCTTTGAAATCAAAAACGGCACGCGTCAGGGCTGCCCCCTCTCACCAACTTTGTTTGTTCTAACCATTGAGACGTTAATCCAGAGTATTAGACAACACTCAGCAATAGAGGGCATCAAGATCTCGGACTCCTCACACGTTGTAGCGGCGTTCGCAGACGACCTTCTCTTGCTCCTATTGGACCCGGAGAAAGAAATCCCGGCGGTACTAGAGAGGTTTGAGGCATTTGGAGAGTTATCGAACTTTAAAATCAACCTAGAAAATCTGAGGCGATGGGGATAAATATACGACCTGCAACAATCCAATATCTGAAGGCAAAATTCCCGATAAGGCCTCTTTCACACATCCATTTTTTGTTGTCAGTTAAAATCCGCCAAAATGGCGGAAAGCGGATCCGTTAGTAAATGATGCAAACGGAGGAACCGGACGTTTTTTTTGACGGATCCGATGAATGCAGAATTTTAAAGGAACCGCAGTCCGGGAAGGGGGGGGGAGAGAGAGAGAGAATTTTTTCTACCGCCAGAAAGGATTTCAGGGTTAAATTCCCGGCTGACTTCCTTTCTCCGGGCATACGCACTGTAAAATTCGGATCCTCCAGCAAAAAAAACGTTGCAGGGTCCGTCCAGGCATCCCGGCGGATGCAAACATTTTGGCGGATCCGCAAAAAAACGGATCCAACGGATGGCCATACATCAAGATCCGTCGGTAATGCAACTCATTGGGGAAAAAAACAGATCCGCCCAAAAAAATGGCGGATCCGTTTTTTTCAAAAACTGACGGATTTTGACTGATGGTCAAAAACGGAAGTGTGAAAGAGGCCTAAGGTGGAACTTTAAATATCTAGGCATTAAACTGTGCCCGCATTGGAACTCCCTTTTTACACTCAACTTCGTTCCCCTTCTCGATAATACTCTAGAAGCCATTAAGTCGTGGAAGGCACCCTATGTTACTTGGATAGGCAGGAAAAATCTCATCAAGGGGTTCATTTTACCCAAGTACAGTTATATATCCAGAATGTTACCAATTAAAGTCCCAGACACGTTCATCCAGAAAGTCCGATCTCTTTTTGGGAGATATATATGGGGGGGTTTAAAACCTAGAATAAGCTATAATACACTTTCCCTACCTAAACATAAAGGGGGTATGGGGATACCGGACCCACAAAAATATCACGCAGCGGCAATTTTATTGCTTCTAGTTGATAGTACAAACAAACTCTGGACAGAGATTGCGAATGAGTCATTATCAGTACCGATTTCCACTGTCCTTCACTCGTCTACGGCTTTTATAAAGAAAGTTCTTTCCCCAAATGCAATAACAAAAAATTTGATCAAGACCTGGGCCAGATTCTCATCCTCACTAATGCGGCTCCCATCACCTCTGATAAAAGTAAGGGACCTACCTGGCCTTTATTTAGACCGCCCTTTTACTAGGGACACAGACTCTTTACATAAGATAAACGAAAGTTTAGATGCTTTCATGGACGAAGGCGCGATCGTCCCACTGCAGGATTTACAAGCGAAATTCCCACATTACCATATTAACTTCTTTCATTACAACAGGCTCAATAATTGGATCAGATCCTATTTACAATCTGGACTTCCACATAGAGAGTTGACTGATTTTGAGAAGTTACTGTCTCAGAGAAATAAACCAAAGGGCGTGTTGGGTAAGCTCTACCAGGTGCTCTTAACCCACTCCACTTCGGTTAAACGAGCGTTCATATTGAAATGGGAAAGAGACCTCGAGGTTAAATTGCAAGATTGGGAAGTTGAAAAGATATATAAAAACTTGCATGGTCCTTCTGGTTGTGTAAGGGTCCAAAAAAATTCTTATAAGGTCCTTACTAGGTGGTATACCACCCCTGACACAAGAAAGAGGTGGCAACCTGAGACATCCTTCAATTGCTGGAGATGTCTTGGTGAGGGAGGATCATACCTCCACATTTGGTGGCAGTGTGATAAAATTCAACCTTTCTGGGAAAAACTGCTTAAATTTCTGCAAGACTCCGTCAGCTTCCAAACCCTCCATCCCTTAAGTTGATCTTTCTAAACTGGTCTGGTGACACTGCACAATATAAACACAAAAATCTTCTTATGTACTTGTTAGCAGCAGCTAAAATGCTTATCCCCTTACATTGGCTATCACAGAACTGCCCTACCCTGACAGAATGGTTGCACAAAGTAAACCAAATATATTACATAGAAGAAATAATTGCCAGTACGACCTTTAAGATGAATAAATTCAGTTCGACTTGGGCGCCGTGGACACTCTTTAGAGAAATAGATGAATACTTATGATATACTGAGGGTTTAGTAAGTTTATCAATCTGCCCCAAGATCAGCTAAACTTGAAGCAACACTGATTGACTAACCAGACAAACAGGGCAAAATAACTACCGACTGGACACTACTCCTGTTGAAATTCCTACCCCACCCTACCCCCAAATATTTTCCTTTTCTATATTTTTCCCCTTCTCTCTAACTACTATCTTTCTACTTAATTGAAAGTTTATACTCTGATGCGACTATTGTTTTGGACTTACGAGTTTAAGTCTTTCATAGCCTAGCTATTGTCTGTTCTGTCATATAGCAAAATGCCACAAATAGCAACAAAAGAGATGCTAACAGTTGTTCGAAACGTCCGGACGAAAATCTATGAAGCCAATGATACTTGTTCGTACTTGTCACATATATTGTTATTCTTGTCTATGTTAAAACAATAAAAAAATGTTTAAAACAAACAAAACAAAGTGGGAAAACAGATGGTGTATTGTCCAATAGATAGAGTACCCTGGTGGTGGTTGAAGGGAGACTCGGTGGTGGAAGCCAGATGACCAGGCTTGTCAAACACCTTGCGGAAGGTGTCCAAAAAGGTGGAGAGCTGAGAGAGGAGTGGATCGTCACGCTCCCAGAGAGGATTCACCCACGCTAACACCTCCCCCTCTAAGTGGGACACAAAGGCCACTTTAGCATGATTGGTGGGAAATTGCTGCGGCAGGAGCTCAAAATGTAGTCGTCATTGGTTCAAAAGTATTAAGTTACGTACCGGTAACGGTATTTTTCGGAAGCCCATGACAGCACCACGAGAAAGGGGATCCGCCCTTCGGGAACAGGAAACCTACAGATACAAAAGGGCGGCACCTCTCCCACGCATCAGTTGGATTACAGAGCTTGAGAGGCTACCATGGTTAGTACACCGCATATACACAATATATACAACCTATCTATCCTATTTACAATTCTTTATACCATCTCCCACATAAGGTAAATTCGTGAAACAATTTTCTAAAGGGGTGCACCCCTATACGTGAACAAGGGAGGGAACTAAGGGTGCTGTCATGGGCTTCCGAAAAATACCGTTACCGGTACGTAACTTAATACTTTATTCGGACTCCCATGACAGCACCACAAGAGAATTACAGAGATGTAAACTAATTTAGGGAGGGACTACAGCCTGCAGCACCCTTAGGTGAGATCTGAGGAGGCACCCATGTCTAACCGATAGTGGTTAAAAAAGGTGGAAGGAGATGACCAGGTGGCCGCCTTACATATCTGGTCAATTGATACTCCCGATCTCTCTGCCCAGGATGATGCCATGGCACGAGTGGAATGCGCCCTCAGGTTCTGTGGAGCCGGACCGCCACCTGCTGTGTAGGCAAGAGAGATAGCCTCCCTAATCCACCTCGCTAACGTGCGCTTTGACACTCTATACCCTTTCCTGGAACCTTGGAAGGATAAAAATAATGCGTTCTCCTTCCTCCAAGGATCTGTGGCTGCTAAATATTTAAGTAGGCATCTCTTAACATCTAGAGCCTGAAGTTTTTGTTCTTTAGGATTGGTTGGATTAGGGAGGAAGGCAGAACTATCTCTTGTGTCCTATGAAAATGAGATGCTACCTTGGGAAGGTATGCTGGGTCTGGCCTTAGGATTACTCTATCCTGTAAGAATTCTGTGTAAGGGGGCAATCTGGAAAGTGCCTGTATGTCGCCTATTCTACGTGCCGATGTTATTGCTACCAAAAAGGCTGTCTTAAGTGATATCGTTTTTAGTGAAGCAGAATCCAGAGGTTCAAACGGTCTCTCTGTCATGGCTGTCAGAACTAAATTTAAGTCCCAAGGCATACACCTATCTTTGAGTATGGGTCTCGATCTGGTAACTGCCTTAATGAATCTTGCAACCCAATGGTTACCGGCAATGTCGCATGCAAATAGGGCCCCTAAAGCTGAAACTTGTACTTTCAGTGTACTCGTGGAAAGGCCCAACTCGAGACCCCTCTGGAGAAATTCTAGAATCTGTTTTACGGGTATTCCATCCCTGATATTAAACTCACAGGTGGACAGGAATTGCCTCCAGGTTCTAGCATAGATACCTGTGGTGGTTTGTTTCCTACTTTTTAGAAGTGTATCGATTAGGTTTTTTGAGAACCCTCTATCCCTCAATAGTGTCCTCTCAAACACCATGCCGTCAAACGGAGTCCTGCTACTTGTGGGTGGTTGACTGGCCCCTGGTAGAGGAGATCTGGAAGGTTCAGCAGTACCCAAGGATCGCTTACTGACATGGTCCTCAACCATGCAAACCAGGTCCTTCTGGGCCAGAAGGGTGCAATCAATATGACTCTTGCCCCGTCTTCCCTGATCTTCCTCACTACCAGAGGTAGAAGGTTCAAAGTCGGAAAGGCATAAGCCAGCGAGAAGTCCCATTTTATTAGGAGGGCGTCCACGGCCAGTGGATTTTCCCTGGGATTTAGGGAACAGAAAGTCTTTTCCTTCCTGTTTTCCTTGGTGGCAAAGAGGTCCACCTCCGGTTGACCCCATTTGCGGACAATCTGGTTGTAGATGTGTGATTTTAACGCCCATTCTCCCTGCCTTAGGGCCCTGCGGCTTAGAAAGTCTGCCTTCATGTTGTCTTTTCCGCTGATGTGGAGTGCGGTTAAAGATAGAAAATTTTTCTCTGCTATCTGGAGACGTTCCGTTATCCGCATCAGGGCGTTGGAGCGGGTTCCACCTTGGTGGTTGACATAGGCTACCGCTACCTGGTTGTCCGAGAGTATCCTCACATGATGGCCCTGTAGATACATAATGAGTTTTTTAATGGACAATTCAATTGCCAGCAGCTCCCTCTGGTTAGATGATATCTCAGCATCGGAGCCCCATTGTCCCTGTACCACTATGTCCCCCATATGGGCCCCCCAACCCCAAGGACTAGCGTCTGTGGTTATTACACGGGTTATCTGTATTACCCAGGGCACCCCAGAGGCCAAATTTCCGACATCAAGCCACCACCTAAGAGATGTAATAATTGAGGGGCTTAGCAATACTTGACCCTGCAAGGAGCCCTCTAAGGTTCTACTATTAACCAGGACGTCTTTCTGAAGGTCCCTAGTGTGGAATTGTGCCCACTTGACCGCTGGGATACATGAGGTTAGGGAGCCTAACAGGGACATGGCCTGCCTGAGGGTCATGGAGGGTTTATCGATTGCCCGAAGAACCTGCTGCTGTATCTGCTGTAATTTATCTATGGGTAACAGACACTGCTGAGTTTCTGAATTTAACAGCAAGCCTAGAAACTTCTGGACCCTTAAGGGCTGAAAACGGGATTTCTCGTAATTTATTATCCATCCGAGGTTCTCTAATCTGGACTTAGCTTTTTTAATCTGAGACAGACAATGGTCCACTGAATTTCCCACAATCAAAAAATCATCCAAGTATGGGATAATTAACATGTCAACTTCCCGTAAATGAGCCATAACTTCGGCCACTATTTTTGTAAATAACCGGGGCACTGCTGAGAGACCAAACGGAAGGGCTCTATATTGATAATGATGGATTATACCGTCTATTGATACCGCCACTCTCAGGAACTGCTGGAAATCTGCATGGATGGGCACATGATAATATGCGTCTTTTAAGTCCACTACCGCCATAAAACACCCTTCAAACAGCATCTTTATTGTAGAACTAATGGACTCCATTTTAAAGGTGCGTTTAACCAAAAACTCATTAAGGAAACGTAAATTGATAATCGTTCTGAATGTTTTATCCGGCTTTTGGATTAGGAATAAGGGAGAGTAGAACTCTCTTCCTCTCTCAGACTCTGGAACCTCTATCAGAACGTTTTTTAGACACAGGCTCACGACCTCTGCTTCTAAAGCCGCCTGCTCGAAGGGTGAAGATCTTAAGGGTGTAGGTTTGAAGGTATCCCGTGGGACCTGAGTGAACTCCAACCTGAGTCCGGTGGATATCACATTCCGCACCCAGTCACTGTTGGTGATCTGTAGCCATGCTGGGAGGAAGGATGACAGTCTACCCCCCATGGGAATTGCTAGTCATTGGTTTTGTCTTTTACGCTCTCTCGACGAGCGTCTGAACATGAAGCCCGTACCTCTTCTCCTTCTATCCTCCCATCTGGGACGGTCTCTATTAGGTGAAGGGTTACGCCTTCTCCCTTGACTGAATCTCCTTCTATTAAACGGACGTCGGTAAGATGCGGACCAAAGATTTGGGAATTTCTTTTTATCATCCCCGGCCTTCTCCAGTAGTTCTTCCAGGACTGCTCCGAATAAATATTCCCCCTCACACGGGATAGTGCAGAGTTTCGCCCTGGACTGAATATCTCCCGGCCAGCACTTCAGCCACAGGGCTCTCCGAGCCGCATTAGAGAGTCCTGCTGCCCTGGCGGCCATTCTGACTGCATCAGCTGAGGCATCCGCTAGGAAGGCTGCGCCATCCTGGATTATTGGAAGGGCCCCAAGGATTGCCTGTCTAGATGTTCCTTGTTTTAACTGTGACTCTAACTGGTCCAACCAGACCATCATGGACCTGGTCGTGCAAGTCGATGCTAATGCTGGTCTTAAGGAACCGGCTGCCATTTCCCAGGTATTTTTAAGGAAGGTATCTGCCTTCCTGTCAAGAGGATCTTTAAGGGACCCCATGTCCTCAAAGGGTAGCGAGGATTTTTTTGATGCTTTTGCAATTGCTGCATCTAATTTGGGGGCCTTGTCCCAAGTATTCATTGCTGTATCGTCAAAGGGATATCTCTGCTTGAGGGCTGGTGGTAGCGACCCTTTTTTATCTGGCTTTTTCCACTCTCTGCAGATGAGATCCTGGATCTTTTTGTTTAGTGGGAAGACCCTACGCTTCCTCTGCTCCAGCCCCCCGAACATCACATCCTGCATGGATAATTGAGGCTTCGGCTCCTCCACCTCCATTGTTCCTCTGACCGCTTTTACCAATTTGTCTACTCGGTCAAGCGGCAGGCAAAACCGATCAGAGTCTTCGTCTTCTGAGGAGGACGAGGGAGATGAAATGTGGGAGCCTTTACTTCTCCTCCACTCTGTTGAGGAATCCGACTCCACTGGGTCCTCACCTCTTACACTCTCTGGTTGGGACAGGGATTTTAGGGTTCCCTTCATCTCTGCCCTTACTATATCCCTTAAACACGCCGCTACTGCGGGCGACTCCTCCGCCACTGTCTGCTGGATACAGGGGGGACATAACTTTTTGGGGCATGAATCTGGTAACGGGCATGCACAGAGTGCGCATTCCCTGTGTCTGGTTTTACTCGTAGCTTTCTTTCCCTAGAATAAAACACAGAAGGAGGCCCCGTCACTGAGTGAACATTCACGAAGATCACTTACCAGTGCCACAATCAAGTACCGGAGAATGAGGGGGATTTTTCTCAGTTGATGCTCCTGTCCGCCTAGCGGAGCTCTTATGACTGGACTGGTCACTTCATCCCGGATGCTCCTTACTGTCACGGGCCTCTTTCTTCTTCTGTTTGACCTGCCTAGGTCATCCAGGGGCGGCAGTGAAGATTGTCGCTGTTGCCGCTGTTGCTGCTGCTTTTGCTGCTCCTGATCGCTCTCCATTACTGGCTTGCAATAATGTGGCCAAGGCAAGGCACCCATCTAGGGTCCTGCCTATATACCCCTCCTCCGGACAGCAGCTATCTCCTGCCGCGCCCCACCCTCTACTAGGGCCCCTCCAGCTGGCGCCGCTTCTGGCAGGCGAACCGGCGCTTACCGGCATCCTCCTGATGGGCGCCACCATCTTGGGTCCCCGCGCCTGCGCAGTGGCGCCGCCGACCCAGATGCGCCCCGAGGCTCCGCCCCCTGATGTCACCGCGACTCCCGACGTGAACAGAAGTCACGCGGAACGCCCGGGCCCTGCACTATGGAGCGCTCCCCGGCCCCAATGCTCTGCAGCTGCGCTGGCCCCAACGCCCTGCAGCCACGCCGGCCCCCCCGACCACCGCAATCGCGCCGCTGGAGTTGGGATTCCCTAGGGGGCATACTCACCGGCGCGGTCTGCTTATGGAGACGGACCTCCTCCGGACGCCGCTCCCTGCTGTCTACACCACTGCCGTGCCACCCATCCTGGGCCACCGTGGCGTCTTCCAGCAGCTCCGCACCAGGCGGAGGTAGGAGACCCCCCCACTACCTGAACCGGCCGGCCGGCCTGGGATCCGGTCATCTGCAGGAACCCGTCCCCTCAGGAACAGGAAACCAACTGATGCGTGAGAGGTGCCGCCCTTTTGTATCTGTAGGTTTCCTGTTCCCGAAGGGCGGATCCCCTCTCTCGTGGTGCTGTCATGGGAGTCCGAATAAAAACCCTGGCACTACTTGGGGTCAAACCCCTATACCGGGGTGGTCAGCCTAAACTAGGTAGAGGGTGCAAGACCGAGGCTTGGGTAGAAACGGAGGTAACAGATTGTAGGGAAAGGAGTCGGGTATCTACCGACGTCATATAGTTGAGGATGTGGGCCTGGGTGTCACGTTGCTGAGTGAGCTCTTGTTGGAGACTGGCCTACTGGGAAGCATTCCCTGGGTCAGAGAACTATAAGGCCGACAAACGGGACTCCATAGATTTCAAAAAGGACATAATCCTAGTCTGATTCTCCCATAGGAACACCAGTTCATTTTGGGCAGTGGCCGAGGTACCAGCGGGGTCCATGGCCTGATTATACTGTGGTGACTCCTGGAGTGGACCCTCTGGGTTGTGACACCAATCCACCCTGGGCGAGCTGACACAGTGAGGACTACCCCCTATACAGGGAGCGTCAGCGGCAGACCCTGGGGGGTAAAGTACCATGACTGCTGGAACCAAGTGGCCAGCTCACAGAAGACACGAGAGTGTGTCTAGCAAGATGCTTGTGGGGACACGCAGGATACAGGAGTGTGCAAAGCATGGACACCGGCACGCTGGGTACAGGAGTTTGTAAAGCATGGACACGGGGACACGCAGGGTACAGGATAGTGCAGAGCATGTACACAGGGGCACGCTGGGTACAGGAGTGCATATAACGTTCATTGACAAGCACGCCCGAGTACGAGGCAAAACAGAGCACGTGCAAGGAAGCACGCCCGGGTACAAGGCAAGGCAGAGTGCGTGCTGGGAAGCACTCCAGAGCAAAGAGCAAGGGACCTGAGTACAGAGAGCAGCCAAGCGGGGACTAAGCAGGTCTAGCAAGGAAGCCAGAATGATAATCAGGCACCGCCCACAGGAAGAGGCAGCCTGATATAGGGCATGTGTGCTGGGACTTCTGGATCAGGTCCTCCTGGACCATAGAGACATCGCAAATGGCACGACTGCAGTCAGGCTATGGGGAAGCGCATGCGCACTCAAAAAAGTTGAGTGTACAACCAGTGACAAGCGCGGAAGGTGCGCATGCGCACTCGACGGGACCCCCAGACCGGCCGTGATACTGGAAGTGATTACGTCGGGCGCTGTGCCCCGGGTCCAGGGGAATGCGGTGAGAGCGGCATGACAGTATCTCTTTTATGCTCTATGTCCCCCAGGTGTTCTTCAACCCTCAGCCTAAACTCGTTCATGGTTTCTCTGATGTATTCCAAGACCACACTCACATGTAACCTTGCATACAAAGCCTTTGTGCAGTGCAGCAATTAATAAAATCTGATTGTAAATTCCTTTTGTATAACGTTTCCTCTGGAGGTTTTTGTGGTGGCGATAAGGACAGGCCATACATTTTCCACATATAAAACACCCTTTACTATTGGAGTCAAGTCACATCTGTTTTGGTCCAGTGAAATGGCTATGGATGAGTCTATCCTTTAAAGATCTGTCACTTTTATATGCAACCCGTGAATAGGGGTCAAGACACTCACAGATGTCTGTATCCATTTTAAGCATGGGCCAATGTCTAGCGTGAATGGATCTGACTTTGCCCCATTTGAATAATTGAAACACACAGTAATCTCCAGCGATCTCAGGCAGGAAGGTAGTTATAAAAAATATTCCTTTATTTCTTTTCGTTAAAAGAACATGTTACAGGTAGTGGATGCTAAAAAATGTTACAGGTAGTGGATACCCCAATGGATGGTAAAAAAAGACTCTTGAGTTGAAACGCGTTGGACTTTTTACCATCCACTGGGGTATCCACTGCCTGTAACATGTATTTTTAACGAAAAGAAATAAAGGAATATTTTTTATAACTACCTTCCTGCATCAGATCGCTGGAGATTACTGTGTGTTTGGACTTGTATCCACCAGGCCAGGGCGGCTCCGTGCGACGGTGTGGTTCTTGCTATCCGGAGGATGCTAAGGGGTGAGCTGAAACATTTTTTTCAATTTGAATAATTGGTGATAAATCTAGTTAGTGCCTGATTCAGATCTGCAACCAGTAGACAGCAAGTCCGTCCTATCCTCAGATTTTGCTTTTTTTGTAAGCCTCTTTAGAACTTTTTTCGAGTACTCTTTCTGAATGAATCAATCCTTTGGTTCCTTAGCACTCTTTGTTGTTGTGTAGAATAGGGAGCAGGTCACTGAGGGATCTGTGACTGGTCAGAAGCCATACACATGAATACCTAATCAGAACACCACATGAAGACCCCCACAGTGCCACCCCAAAAGCACAAGCATAGCTAAGGGCCCCGTCACACATACAGTTGTGGCCAAAAGTATTGACACCCCTGCAATTCTGTCAGATTATAATACTCAGTTTCTTCCTGAAAATGATTGCAAACACAAATTCTTTGGTATTATTATCTTCATTTAATTTGTCTTAAATGAAAAAACACAAAAGAGAATTAAGCAAAAAGCAAAATATTGATCATTTCACGCAAAACTCCAAAAATGGGCCACACAAAATTATTGGCACCCTCAGCCTAATACTTGGTTGCACAACCTTTAGCCAAAATAACTGCGACCAACCGCTTCTGGTAGCCATCAATGAGTTTCTTACAATGCTCTGCTGGAATTTTAGACCATTCTTCTTTGGCAAACTGTTCCAGGTCCCTGATATTTGAAGGGTGCCTTCTCCAAACTGCCATTTTTAGATCTCTCCACAGGTGTTCTATGGGATTCTAGTCAGGACTCATTGCTGGCCACCTTAGAAGTCTCCAGTGCTTTCTCTCAAACAATTTTCTAGTGCTTTTTGAAGTGTGTTTTGGGTCATTGTCCTGCTGGAACACCCATGACTTCTGAGGGAGACCCAGCTTTCTCACACTGGGCCCTACATTATGCGGCACAATTTGTTGGTAGTCTTCAGACTTCATAATGCCATGCACACGGTCAAGCAGTCCAGTGCCAGAGGCAGCAAAGCAACCCCAAAACATCAGGGAACCTCCACCATGTTTGACTGTAGGGACTGTGTTCTTTTCTTTGCCTCTTTTTTTCTCCTGTTAACTCTATGTTGAAGCCTTTGCCCAAAAAGCTCTACTTTTGTCTCATCTGACCAGAGAACATTCTTCCAAAACATTTTAGGCTTTTTCAGGTAAGTTTTGGCAAACTCCAGCCTGGCTTTTTTATGTCTTGGGGTAAGAAGTGGGGTCTTCCTGGGTCTCCTGCCATACAGTCCCTTTTCATTCAGATGCCGACGGATAGTATGAGTTGACACTGTTGGACCCTCGGACTGCAGGGCAGCTTGAACTTGTTTGGATGTTAGTCGAGGTTCTTTATCCAACATCCGCACAATCTTGCGTTGAAATCTCTTGTCAATTTTTCTTTTCCGTCCACATCTAGGGAGTTTAGCCACAGTGCCATGGGCTTTAAACTTCTTGATGACACTGCGCACGGTAGACACAGGAACATTCTGGTCTTTGGAGATGGACTTGTAGCCTTGAGATTGATCATGCTTCCTCACAATTTGGTTTCTCAAGTCCTCAGACAGTTCTTTGGTCTTCTTTCTTTTCTCCATGCTCAATGTGGTACACACAAGGACACAGGACAGAGGTTGAGTCAACTTTAATCCATGTCAACTGGCTGCAAGTGTGATTTAGTTATTGCCAACACCTGTTAGGTGTCACAGGTAAGTTACAGGTGCTGTTAATTACACAAATTAGAGAAGCATCACATGATTTTTTGAACAGTGCCATTACTTTTGTCCACCCTCTTTTTTTATGTTTGGTGTGGAATTATATCCAATTTGGCTTTAGGACAATTCTTTTTGTTTTTTTCATTTAAGACAAATTAAATGAAGATAATACCAAAGAATGTGTTTGCAATCATTTTCAGGAAGAAACTGAGCATTATCTGACAGAATTGCAGGGGTGTCAATACTTTTGGCCACAACTGTAGCGATCTTGCTAGCGAGATCGCTGCTGAGTCACAAGTTTTGTGATGTAACAGCGATCTCACCAGCAAGATTGCTGTGTGTGACAGCGATTAGCGACCGGCCCCCCTGCCGGTATCGCTGATCGCTGTTGGAAAGCCCTGGACATTTTTTTGGTCGCTGGTCTCCCTCTGGCCAGCACGCATCGCTGCATGTGACAGGTGGGAGACCAGCGATCAGCTGGTAACTAAGGTAAACGCAGGGTTTCTAAGCACAGCGCTGTGCTTAGAAACTCTCTGTGTACTTTAGTTACCAGCGCGCTGATGCAAGGAGCTGGTAACTAAGGTACACATCGGGTTTCTAAGGGACGCACGTCCCTTAGAAACCCGATGAGTACATTAGCTACTAGCTCCCTGCATCAACGCGCTGGTAACTAAAGTACACAGCGACACCGCGCGCTCGGCGTCACTGGTCCTGATTGCTGGTGAAGCTGTCTGTTTGACAGCTCACCAGCGTTCATGTAGCGACTCACCAGCGATCCTGACACGTTGATATCGCTGTCGGGATCGCTGGTGAGTCGCTATGTGTGACGGGGCCCTTAGTCAAAAGTGAAAATAAAGATTAAACAACCACCACAAGATGGACTTCATCAACCAAGGAATCATTTTAGTGTAACGTTGCCGACCTGACATTGTTTGTAAGTTACTAAGCACAATCCTGCTGACAGATTCTCCTTATTGTCTCCAACTAGAATCTGGTGAGATTGTTCTAATTTGTTTACACTTTGTCGCAGGAAGTCACAGGCATTGATTTTGACTAATGTGTATAAATTGCTGTGAAGAAAGAAATTTGAGTATTTTTAGAATTTGTGTGTAGGTGATTCTTTTTCAGTGGTTATAAAATATTTTAATAATTGTACACGCCTTGCTATTTAAGATATGATTTAGTTGTACTTACGAGAATCTGCATAGATGTATAGGGGTTCATTGCCCCATTTTTTGTATCCAACTTGCTACTTTATGATACTGCATAACACAATCACCATCTGCCATCAAAGATGCGGGTTCGTTTTCTGAGCGCTTAGCAAAGGCACGGAGAAGACATATGACAGCTGTGACGGACTCAGCTCCTGCTGAGCCCATTTTTTGAGTGGACCCTCTGGGTCATGGCACCCACCCACCGAGGGCAAGCTTACGTTGTGAGAATCCACCCCCTATACAGGGAGTGTCAGGGGCAAGACCAAGGGGGTGAGCCACCACGACTGCTGGGACCAGACGGCCGGCTCAGGGGACACTAGACGAGTGTCTGACGACAAGGACGAGCAGGAAGCAAAACGAGACAAGACGTAGGTGCAAGGTAACTTCATTAGGATAACTCAGGATCACATACAGTTTAAACAAGCAAAACATGCAAGGTGCGCGCGTGGGCACGCCAAGGTCCATAGCATGGTACGTGCCAGGTGGCACGCCTAGGTACAGGTAACGGCACGATGGCATCGGACTCCGGACTGCTGGCAACGATCGACATCATCAAGGCATCAGGCTGCGGACATCAGCTCCGGACGTCAGGCCGCAGTCATCCAGCTCATGATCTCTGGAAGCGATCGGCAGGTTCCGGGCATCCGGCAGGCAAACCAGGTTCCAGGCAAGGAGGCACGACAGATATCCGGGCATGGTGCGTGATAGGGAACACGCTGAGGTCCAAGGCTAGGTGCGTGTGTAGGGGACACACCAGGGTTCAAAGCTAGGTGCAAGGCAAGGTGCGTGTGTAGGGGACACGCCAGGGTTCAAGGCTAGGTGCGCGTGTAGGGGACACGCCAGGGTTCACAGACGAGACAGGGTGCGTGTGTGGAGACACGCCAAGGCATGAGACAGAGTGCGAGTGTAGACACACACCAAGGCACAAGGTACGAGACAGAGTGCATGTGTAGAGACACACCAAGGCACAAGGTACGAGACAGAGTCCTGAGCGTGCAAAGGGCACGCCAGGGTCAGGCGAGGCAGAGTCCTGCGCGTGCAGAGAGGCACACCAGGAACAGGGTTCAAGGACCAGGCAAGACAGGAATCAGAGCAGAGCAAAGTTAACAAAGAGTTGTGCAAGAGTAGCACGAAAAGGCACAGTGCGAGAACCAGCGTGAGTGCAAGGGAGCACGGAGACCACGGCTGGGAGCGCCGGCAGGTGGTACTGACGATGGCAGTTGCAGACGGGCACGACTAGAGGCGGCACCTCCGCGGGGCCACGCAGCCAGACCACTATAGCACTGGACGGGGCACGGCTGAGGCACACAGGCGAGCACGGCTAGAGGCGGCACGGCTGAGGCACACCAGGCAGGCACAGACGACCAGGCACGTGCAAGGAGGCACGGAGCCACAAGGCAGGGCTAGGCAAAGACACAGGACAGAGACACATACAGACAGTATGGCAAAGCCTAGTGCAAAAAGTGCAAGGGCGCACGAAATGTCAGGGACAATACAAAGAACAAGGCAGAGACCTGTGCATGCAAAGAGCATGCCAGGGACAGGGACAGTCTAGCAGCGGAGCATAGGCCGAAGCCCAGAGCCGGGCCAAGGCAGGGCCTTGGGACTAGACAAGGTACACAGGCGAGGCAGAATCCTGCGCGTGCAGAGGCACGCCAGGGACAGGCGAGGCAGAGTCCTGCGCGTGCAGAGAGGCACGCCAGGGACAGGCGAGGCAGAGTCCTGCGCGTGCAGAGAGGTACACCAGGGACAGAGACTCGGAACAGAAGCAGACAAGGACTACAAGGCAAAGCAGAGCAGGGACAGAACATGGCACGAAGGACAACACAAGACATGACAAGACAAGAGACGGAATACGAGCACGGAGCGTGTGCAGAGATGCACGACAGAGCAGAGTGCAAGGGCACAGAATAGAGGGAGCGCCCCACAGACCAAGCAGCCATGCAGGGACACCACACAATACTCAGGCCCTGAGCATAGGAAGGGGCGGCCTGATATAGGGCATAGCACCTCCTCTTCCAGGTCAGGACCAGGGGAGCACTTCCGGGTTCAGATCCACAGGATAACAGAGCACAGTCACATGATCAGAGTTCCAGACATGACGAGATGATTACCGAACCAGACAGTGCAGGATCTTTAGGAAACGTCACATGATCAGCGTTTCAGACATGACGAGATGATTGCAGAACCAGACAGTGCAGGATCCAGGCAGGGACACATGATCAGGGATCCTAGACATGACGAGAAGATCACAGAAGGCAGAGCAGAAATGCAGGCATCCTGCAGCTCAGACATGAGGTGAGTGTGCACACTGCTCTAGCGAACATGCAGGACAGCAGACAAGATATGCACATGCACAACGCTCCAGGAGTTCTTGAGACAAAACAGACATGGCAGACATGACAAACATGGCGGACATGACAACAGCAGTGCGTCCAATGTCAGAAATGTGTTTAAAATGAAACCTGTCATGCTTCTGCAGCTGCGATCCATACCGAGATGCAACATGCTAAACACATATTTGCTATGGTCATATCTGTAATGAACCAAACTATAAAATTATCATGCTTTTTATCCTACCCATTAAACACCGTAAAACATAAATACTTTCCAATTCACTGTTTTTATGTCACTTTGTCTCTCAAAATCTGGATTTAAAAGTACATTTAAAAAAAAATCACATTCACCCAAAAAATTGTATCAATAAAACTAAAAAGGGAAAAAAAGCTATCAGCTGTTGAACAGCCGTGAGACACGCAGCTGCAACAACTCGAACATCGTATTCCAGCACGTCAAAAATAGCCCACAAGCACACTCAATAACACCTTATCCGAGCACACTCACTCATCACTAATTATAATGCACTACTGTTCATAAACCTACTTTTCTCACTAGAATTAGCATTGCATTTCCTACAACTACATGTTTTACTAGGAAATGTGAAAATTTTAGGGTTGGTTTAAACCTAAATTGGCCACTTATATACACAATACAATTTTATTTACAGTGATCTTTAATGTTTTATTCATTGCATCCATCACAGAGACATAAATGCCATACCAACCAGATTTACACCTATACTTGTATATACTTTTAGTCAAAACCTGATAAAAATCTATTTAATTTAAAAAATACACATATATATAACAAAAATCAAATAGATGCAGTCTTGAAAACAAAACAGATGAGCTTTTCTTTTCTTTATTTAGAACACATCAGTAATTTTCTATTGAAATAAAGAAGCCCTCCCAATACATTTTTGATTTGCTTAACTTGTATAAATGTGTGTGTGTGTAATGTAGTGTAAGGTTGTTAACCCCTTCACGCTGCAGCCCTTTAGTTTTTATGGCAATATGGCCATGTGAGGGCTTATTTTTTGTGGGACAAGTTGTACTTTTGAACACCATTGGTTTTACCATATCGTGTACTGAAAAACCAGAAAAAAAATCCAAGTACAGGGAAACTGCAAAAAAGTGCAATTCACACAACTGTTTTTTGAATTTTTTTTTTACCATGCTCACCAAATGCTAAAACTGACCTGCCATTATGATTCTCCAAGTCACTACGAGTTCGTAGATAACATATGTTCTTTTTTATTTAAGTGGTGAAGAAAAATCCAAAGTTTGTTAAAGAAAAAAAAAATTGTTTCATTTTTTTGAGACCCGTAGCATCTCCATTTTTTGTGATCTGGGGCTTATTTTTTGCACGCCGAGCTGACGTTTTTAGTAACATTTTGGTGTGGATATGATCTTTTGATTGCCTGTTATTGCATTTTAATGCAATGTTGCATTAACAAAAAAACTTAATTCTGCAATTTTGAGGGGGGTTTTTGCTACAATTTACAGATTGGATTAATTTTTTTATATCTTGATAGATCGGGCAATTCTGAATGCGGCGATTCCAAATATGTGTATTTTTACATTACTTTATTTTGAATGTGTCGAATAGGGGGTTTGTTAAGCTTTTATATTTAACCCCTTCATGACCAAGCCTATTTTGACCTTAATGATCAGGCCATTTTTTTGCTTAAACGCATCCTAGCGATTCTGAGAATGTTTTTTCGTGACATATTGGGCTTCATGTTAGTGGTAAATTTAAGTCAATAATTTTTGCGTTTATTTGTGAAAATATCAGAAATTTGGTGAAAATTTCGCAATTTTCACATTTTGAAAATTTTATTCTGTTAACCCCTTCACCCCCAAGGGTGGTTTGCACGTTCATGACCGGACCAATTTTTACAATTCTGACCACTGTCCCTTTATGAGGTCATAACTCTGGAACGCTTCCATGGATCCCGGTGATTCTGACATTGTTTTCTCGTAACATATTGTACTTCATGAGTGATAAAATTTCATTCAAATAACTTGCGTTTATTTGTGAAAAAAACGGAAATTTGGCGAACATTTTGAAAATTTCGCAATTTTCCAACTTTGAATTTTTATGCCCTTAAATCACAGAGATACGGCACAAAAAAAACTTGATAAGTAACATTTCCCACATGTTTACTTTACATCAGCACAATTTTGGAACCAAATTTTTTTTTTGCTAGGAAGTTATAAGGGTTAAAAATTGACCAGCGATTTCTCATTTTTCAACATCATTTTATTTTTACGGACCACATCACATTTGAAGCCACTTTGAGTGGTCTATATGATCGAAAATACCCAAAAGTGACACCATTCTAAAAACTGCACCCCTTAAGGTGCTCAAAACCACATTCAAGAAGCTTATTAACCCTTTAGGTGCGTCACAGGAATTTTTTGAATATTAAAAAAAAAAATGAACATCTAACTTTTTTTCACATAAAAAATACTTCAGGTTCAATTTTTTTTATTTTACCAAGGGTAACAGGAGAAGTTGGACTGGAAAAGTTATTGTGCAATTTGTCCTGAGTACGATGATGCCTGATATGTGGGGGGAACCACTGTTTCGGCGCATGGCAGACCTCAGAAGGGAAGGAGCGCCGTTTGACATTTTCAATGCAAAATTGGCTGGAATTCAGATCGGACGCCATGTCACGTTTGGAGAGCCCCTGATGTACCTAAACAGTGGAAACGCCCCACAATTGACCCCATTTTGGAAACTAGACCCCCCAAGGAACTTATCTAGATATATGGTGAGAACTTTGAACCCACAAGGGCTTCTCAGAAGTTTATAACGTAGTGGTACAATTAAAAAATCATATTTTTTCCACAAAAATGATCTTTTCACACCCAATTTTTATTTTCCCAAGGGTAACAGGACCCTAAAAGTTATTGTGCAATGTGTCCTGAGTACGCTGATACCCCACATGTGGGGGTAAACCAATATTTGAGCGCATGGCAGAGCTCGGAAGGGAAGCAGCACCATTTGACGTTTTTGGCTGGAATTGAGATCGGACACCATGTCGCGATTGGAAACCCCCCACAAATGACACCATTTTGGAAACTAGACCCCCCAAGGAACTTATCTAGATATGTGTTGAGCACTTTAAACCCCCCAGTGCTTCACAGAAGTTTATAACGCCCGGGCGTGAAAATAAAAAATTTGTATTTTTTTCCACAAACATGGTCATCTTAGTCACCAATTTTTTTTATTTTCCCAAGGGTACCAGGAGAAATTGGACCCCAAAAGTTGTTGTCCAATTTGTCCTCAGTACGCTGATACCCCATATGTGGGAGAAAACTACTGTATGGGCACACGTCGGGGCTCGGAAGGGAAGTAGTGACGTTTTGGAATGCAGACTTTGATGGAATGGTCTGCGGGTGTCATGTTGCCTTTGGAGAGCCCCTAATGTACCTAAACAGTAGAAACCCCCCACAAATGACCCCATTTTGGAAACTAGACCCCCTAAGGAACTTATCTAGGATGTGTGGTGAGCACTTTGAACCCCCAAGGGCTTCACAGAAGTTTATAATGCCCGGGCATGAAAATAACAAAATCGTATTTTTTCCACGAACATGATCAATTAGTCCCCAATTTTTTAATTTTCCCAAGGGTAACAGGAGAAATTGAACCCCAAAAGTTGTTGTCCAATTTGTCCTGAGTACGCTGACACCCCATATGTGGGAGAAAACTACTGTATGGACACACGTCGGGGCTCGGAAGGGAAGTAGTGACGTTTTGGAATGCAGACTTTGATGGAATGGTCTGCGGGTGTCATGTGCGTTTGGAGAGCCCCTGATCTACCTAAACTATTGAAACTCCCCACAAGTGTCCCAATTTTGGACACTAGACCCCCCACAGAACTTATCTAGATGTGTGGTGAGCACTTTGAACCCCCAAGTGCTTCACAGAAGTTTAAAGCGCCCAGACGTGAAAATAAAAAAATCATTTTTTTCCCGACAAAAATATTTTTGCCCCCAATTTTTTATTTTCCTAAGATTAACAGGAGAAATTGGACCCCAAAAGTTGTTTTGCAATTTGTCCTGAGTAGGCTGATACCCTACATGTGGGGGTAAAACACTGTTTGGGTGCATGGCAGAGCTTGGAAGGGAAGGAGCACCATTTGACTTTTTCAACTCAGAATTGGCTGGAATTGAGATCAGATGCCATGTTGCATTTGGAGAGCACCTGATGTGCCCAAACAGTAGAAACCCCCCAATTCTAACTCCAACCCTAACCCCCACACACCCCTAACCCTAATCTCAGCCCTAACCCTAAACCTAGCCCTAACCCTAATGGGAAAATGGAAATAAATACATTTTCTTTTAATTTTATTATTTTTCCCTAACTAAGGGGGTGATAACGGGGGGTTTGATTTACTATTTATGGCGGTTTTTATGTTTGGCGGCTGTCGCACGCTAAAAGACGCTTTTTATTGTAAAAATAGTTTTTGCATCACCACATATTGAGCGCTATAATTTTTCCGTATTTTAACCCACCGAGTCATGTGAGGTCATATTTTTTGCGGGACAATTTGACGGTTTTATTGGTACCATTTTCGGGCACGTGACATTTTTTGATCGCTTTTTATTCCGATTTTTGGGACACTGAATGAACAAAAACCAGCATTTCATGAATTTCTTTTGGGGGGGTGCGTTTACACCGTTCCGCGTGCGGTAAAATTGATAAAGCGGTTCTATTCTTCGGGGCAGTATGGTTACAGTGACACCTCATTTAGGTCATTTTTTTATTTTTGTCGGTTTTATGCAATGAAAACTATTTTATATAAAAAATAATTATTTTTCCATTGCTTTATTCTGTGAGCTATAACTTTTTTATTTTTTCGCTGACGATGCTGTATGGTGGCTCATTTTTTGCGGGACAAGATGATGTTTTCAGCGGTACCATGGATATTTATATGCGTCTTTTTGATCGCGCGTTATTGCACTTTTTGTTTGGCGGTATGATAATAAATCATTTTTTTTTGCTTCGTTTTTTATTTTTATTTTTTAAGGGGTTCGCTAAAGGGGTTAACTAATGGGAGTTTTATAGGGCGGGTCGCTACGGACGCGGCGATACCTAATATGTATACTTTTATTGTTTTTGTTTTTTTTTTATTTAGAAAAATTGGATTTATTGGGGGAATATTTTTTTTTTTTTTCTAATTTATTTGGCGATTTTTTAAAAAAATTAACACTTTTTTTTTTCTTTAACTTTATTACGTAGTCCCAGGTGGGACATCACTGTCCTGTGACAGATCGCTGATCTGTCACATTACAGATCACTGTGAGAGATCAGCGATCTGTCACAGGCACTGCTGCAGACTTCCTCATGCCTGCGCTTTGCAGGCACTGAGGAAGTCAGCTCCCTACAGGCCCCTGTCGCCATCTTGGATTCGGGGGCCTGTAGGGAAAGAGACCCCCGCAGCAGCGCTGCACATTGCGCTGCCGTGGGGGGCTCAGGGAAGCACGGGGTTAACGTGTCGGGGGCGGTCCGTGACCGCCCCTGACACATAGTGCCGGGTGTCAGCTGTGATAATCAGCTAACACCCGGCCGCGATCAGCGGCGCTCACCACATGGGCGCCGCTGATTGCGGTAGACGTACTATCCCGTCCATGGGCATAGGGGCCCGGGTCCCATGGACGGGATAGTACGTCGGATGTCAGGAAGGGGTTAAACCAGAGAGTTATGTGACACAAAATAGCTACTAAATAACATTTCCCACATGTCTACTTTACATCAGCACAATTTTGGAAACAAATTTTTTTTTGTTAGGAAGTTATAAGGGTTAAAAGTTGACCAGCGATTTCTCATTTTTACAACAAAATTTACAAAACAATTTTTTTGTAAGGGACCACATCACATTTGAAGTCACTTTGAGGGGTCTATATGGCAGAAAATACCCAAAAGTGACACCATTCTAAAAACTGCACCCCTCAAGCTACTCAAAACTATATTCAAGAAGCTTATTAACCCTTCAGTTGCTTCACAGGAAGTAAAGCAACGTGGAAGGAAAAAATGGACATTTTAATTTTTCCAACAAAAATTTTCTTTTATCATCAATTTTTTCATTTTCACATGGGCAACAGGATATAATGGATCCTAAAATTTGTTGGGCAATTTCTCCTGAGTACACCGGTACCTCATATGTGGTCATAAACCACTGTTTGGGCGCACGTCAGGGCTCAGAAGCACCATTTGACTTTTTGAATGGAAAATATGCTGGAATATTTAGCGGTTGCCATGTTGTGTTTGGAGAGCCCCTCTGGCCTAAACATTGGAGCCCCCCCACAAGTGACCCCAATTTGGAAACTAGACCCACCAAGGAACTTATCTAGATGCATAGTGATCACTTTGAACCCCCAGGTGCTTCACAAATTGATCCGTAAAAAAAAAGTACTTTTTTTTTCACAAAAATTTTCTTTTAGACTCAGTTTTTTCATTTGCACATGGGCAACAGGATAAAATGGATCCTAAAATTTGTGGGGCAATTTCTCCTGAGTACACCGATACCTCATATGTGGCCATAAACCACTGTTTGGACACACGGCAGGGTCCAGAAGGGAAGTTGCGCCATTTGACTTTTTGAATGGAAAATTAGCGCCTATCGTTATCGGACACCATGTCGCGTTTGGAGAGCCCCTGTGTGCCTAAATGGTGAAAACCCCCACAAGTGACCCCATTTTGCAAACTAGACCCCTTAAGGAACTTATCTAGATGTGTAGTGAGCACTATGAACCTCCAAGTGCTTCACAAAAGTTTATAAACGCAGAGCAATGAAAATAAAATCATTTTTTTCCTCAAAAATGATTTTTTAGCATGCTATTTTTTATTTTCACATGGCTAACAGGAGAAATTGCACCACAAAAGTTGTTGTCCAGTTTGTCCTGAGTACGCTGGTACCCCATATGTGGGGGAAACCACTGTTTGTGCGCACGGCAGGGCTAAGAAGGGAAGGTGCACCATTTGACTTTTTGAAAGGAAAATTAGCTCTAATCGTTAGCGGACACCATGTTGTGTTTGGAGAGCCCCTGTGTGCCTAAACTTTGGATCTCCCCCACAAATGACCTCATTTTGGAAATTAGACCCCCTAAGACTGGTTTCACACTTGCATTTTTTTGCGCTGGATTTTAGCGCTAAAAAATGCATGCTTTTTTTTCCTATATTTTGCATGGGATGCGCTTATGTGCGCATACACATGCGTTTGTATTCGTTTTTCCGCGCATGAGTTTTTTTGCAGTATGCGCTCGGGCACACAAAATGCATCCTGTTGCATTTTTTGGGCGTCCGACTTGCCTCAAAAAAACGCATGCGCGTGCAATGCGTTTTTTTACAGCAAGACACCCATTATAAGTCTATTGGTGCGCATATGTGTGCATTGGCATGCTTATGTATGCGTTTTTTTGCGCATGCTTTTTTTTACCATTAGACAATGGAATTTAGGGGTTTGGGTTAGAGTTAGGGTTAGTTAAGGGGGTTTAGGGTTAGGGTTAGCTAGGGTTTAGGGTTAAGGTTAGGCTTTGGGTTAGGGTTAGTAGGGTTTGGTTAAGGGTTAGGGTTAGTATGGTTTGGTTAAGGGTTAGGGTTAGGATCAGGGTATGGTTTGGTTAAGGGTTAGGGTTAGTAAAGTCATGGTTTCGGTTAGTGTGAGGGGCCACCTAATGTTGGAAAAAAACGCAAACGCGGTAAAAACGCATACAAACGCATAAAAACGCTGCGTTTTTTTCATGCATGCTCATAAAAATGCTAGAAAAAAACGCAGCATTTGTATGCGTTTTTTCAATGCGTTTTTTTGCGGAAAAAACGCGCTGCAAAAAAAAGCAAGTGTGAAAGTAGCCTAAGGAACTTATCTAGATGCACAGTGAGCATTTTGAACCCCCAGGTGCTTCACAGAAGTTTATAACGCAGAGCCGTGAAAATAAAAAATATTTTTTTCCTCAAAAAATTATTTTTTAGTCCGCAATATTTTATTTTCACAAGGGTAACAGGATAAATTGGACCCCTAAAGCTGTTGTCCAGTTTGTCCTGAGTACACTGGTACCTCATATGTTGGGGGAACCACTGTTTGGGCACACGTCGGGGCTCGGAAGGGAAGTAGTGACATTTTGAAATGCTGACTTTGATGGAATGGTCTGCGGGCATCATGTTACATTTGCAGAGCCCCTGATGTACCTATACTGTGGAAACCCCCACAAGTGACCATTTTGGAAACTAGACCCCCCAAGGAACTTACCTAGATGTGTAGTGAGCACCTTGAACCCCAAAGTGCTTCACAGAAGTTTATAAACACAGAGCAGTGAAAACAAAAAATCATTTTTTTCCTCCAAAAAATGATTTTTAGCCCGCAATTTTTTTTCCACAAGGGTAACAGGATAAATTGGACAGCAAAAGTTGTCCAGTTTGTCCTGAGTACGCTGGTACCCCATAACTGTGGGGGAACCATTGGTTTGGCACACGTCAGGGCTCGGAATGGAAGTAGTGACATTTTGAAATGCAGACTTTGATGGCATGGTCTGCGGTCGTCATTATGTTTGCAGAGCCCCTGATGTGCCTAAACAGTAGAAACCCCCCAAAAGTTACCCCATTTTGGAAACTAGACCCCCCAAGGAACTTATCTAGATGTCTGGTGAGCACTTTGAACCCCCAAGTGCTTCACAGAAGTTTATAAAGCAGAGCAGTGAAAATAAAAAAATCATTTTTTTTCCTGCAAAAATAATTTTTTAGCCCCCAATTTTTTATTTTCCCAAGGGTAACAGGAGAAATTAGACCCCCAAAGTTGTGTAATTTGTCCTGAGTACTTTGATACCCCATATGTTGGGGTAAACCACTGTTTGGGCACACGGTGGGGCTTGGAAGGGAGGGAGCACCGTTTGACTTTTTGAACGCAAAATTGGCTGGAATCAATGGAGGCACAATGTCACGTTTGGAGACCCCCCGATGTACTTAAACAGTAGAAACCCCTCAATTCTAACGCCAACTCTAACCTCAACACACCTCTAACCCTAATCCCAACCATAACCCTAACCACAAGCCTAACCCTAATTCCAACCCTAACCCTAATTCCAGCCCTAGCCCTAGCCCTAAGGGAAAAATAAAAATATTTTCTTTATTTGTGCCTACCTATGGGGGTGATAGAGGGGGGTTTATTTACTTTTTATTTCATTTTGATCACTGAGAGTTTATCACAGTGATCAAAATTAATTAATGGAATTTGAAGTGGTGGACACACTGCTCATTGCCCGCCAATTTTCCAAGATGGCGGCGCCCATGATCCGGGACTGCGGGACACTGGGAGCGACAGCAGCACTATTCAGGTACCGGGGGTGGTGGGGGGGGGGCGGAGGGAAGGCGGGGGGAGCAGATGATGACAGCGGCGGCACATCACCGCTGTCATTCATTGGCGGGGGCCGATCGCCCTGGCCAGCCGGTGTGTGGGGGGGATCAGATAACAGTCTCCAGCCATGTCCGATGCTACTGCAGCATCGGCCATGGCTGGTTTGTAATATTTCATCAATTTTCATTGATGAAATGTTACTATCGGTATGATTGGCTGTTTCACTTTTAACAGCCAATCAGAGCGATTGCAGCCATGTGGGGGCGAAGCCACACCCCCTGTGGTGAAGTACAAAGCCTCCTGTATCTGCGGGTCAGGTGACCTTTCATTGACCCCGGTCACCTGACCAGCAGGGGGGCTTTAAAGTCATGACACAGGGTATGCGTCATTGGTCGGATTGGCACCGACTTTCATGACGCATACGCTTGTCACTGGTCGGGAAGGGGTTAAAAAACTTTAAAACCTTTTTTTTAACTTCTCACTTGCTTCGATAGTCTCCATAAAAGCTGCGATAATCCGATCACTCCTGCTACACACAGGCGATGATCAGATCACCTCTGTGTAGCAGAAATGCTATGAGCGACGTCTGCTGGGTAGTGCTCATAGCAATACGGAAATGACAACCACAGGGGTCTGCTGTAGATCACTGGTTGTCATGCCAACCCATCGGTGACCCACAGTCATGTGACATTAGCGCCGATGGGCGGAATTAGTGATGCACTTCTGGCAATATCACATTAAATGCCGCTGTCAGAGGTTGATCACAATTCCACCCATGGCTATTAGAGGCACATGTCAGCTATTCAAAACAGCTGACATGTGGGGAAAAAGATGTGGGCTCTGCCCCTGAGCCCACATCAAAGTGACAGACATAACATGTGCTGTACGTGTACGGCGCATGTCGTGAAGGGGTCAATATATTTACCAATTGCTGCTTTCGCTGGTTTTCAGTTGATACCTCATAGGTTTACATTGTAAAAGTGACTTTAAAACTAACACATGGAACCCATGAGGGTTGTAATGATCACAGAGAGTGCTACCACAACCGTGGAGTCATTGGGCCCACCAAAGTCAGCACTATTTACAGTCGAATTGGCTAGTTTGGATACACATTATGCTGAAATGTTTTGTGGTGCACCGGGACCACCAGCTTCCAGTGCCGCAATAGCTATAGTAGCTGCCAGCGTATCACAGGCTGACAGCTGATGTTGGCGTGCCCATTGTTGGTGATGTATGACGTCACTGCCATGGGCCACTCGCACACCCTATGGAGGTGGAAGATGGCACTGCTTGCCACAGAAATGAGGACAGGTAAGAATTGCTTTTTTTGTTTAAATGTGTTTTGTAGAATGCCAGGAAGGAGAATATTATAACAGGAAGGGGACGAAGACAGGGACATTATTAAAGGATGGGAGCCAGAGTGGTGGAGATTACTGTAGGACGGGGTCACATTATTGTAAAATGAGTCCAGAATGCTGGGCTTTATTACAGCATAGGTCCCAGGATGAAGGACATTACAGGACATGGTACATTTCTACAGGATGGGGTGCATTACAGACTGGGGGACAGGAAAAACTACATTATTAAAGAGGCCTACAAGTTTGTCAAACCTGCCGGTTGAGGACCCACAGGATTCCAGTTACAAGACTAGACCTCTGTGAGAGGCTGCACATCAATAATAGAAGTCACATGTTCCAGAAGAAGACCGAAGCAAAGCTGGAAACTGGAGAAGATATTTATTATATCACATTACAAACACATCTACACAGGTTTAACTAATAAAAATATTATTGGAAGAGCTTCTATAAGAAAAATATAAAAGTACAGTTGGATTGTTGCATTCACTGAAGAACTACAATTCTTGCTGACCAATTCAAATGTAATAAAACTTATTTTTTTTTATTTTGCCAATTAAAATGAACAATGATTTAAATTTACTTCATATTTTTAAGAGCAGGCAACTTGATTGCAGCTTTCCGAACTTGTTCCGAGATGTCTTTTCCAAACAAAGCTCTAAAAGGAAAATAATAATTTGACTTTAATTAACATGTTTAAGACCAAATAATAGAACTCTGCAAGGGAATGCATGGATTTCATCCGCACTGCCCAAATGATGAAATTCCAGAAGGTTAATAAAGTTTGACAGTGGTTTATTCTACGCGTTTCAAGATTTTTTGCAACCTCTTCTTCAAGTATTTCCTGAAGAAAAGGTTGCAAAAACCTTGAAACGCATAGAATAAACCACTGTCAAACTTTATTAACCTTCTGGAATTTCATCATTTGGGCAGCGCGGACGAAATCCACGTACTCCTTTGCAGAGTTCTGTTTCATATAGTCGGTGACCGACTTGTGGATCTGCAGCAGCCCTTATCTATACATGCTTTGAATACCTACTACCAGGTGAGCAGTTTTCTGTCAAACCGCTTACTTGGGATAAGACCCTATATTGCGCTTGTGTCTCCCTATTTCCTCACAATACTATAAGACCAAATAATGAATGGTCTACACAGAAATTTTGTTGAGTGATGGATTTTATAACAAATTACAAGTAAAGATGGGCGTTCCCCTGGATGTCCGGGTCGAACGGGTTCAGCCGAACAATTATAAAAAAGTTTGGGTACCAGAACAGTACCCGGATCCCATTCACTAGAATGGGGGGCCTGAACATCCAGTGTTTGACATGCTGCGCATCTTTACCACCGGTCAGACAGCTGCAGTTCCCATGCTGTCAAATTATAGCTTGAGCAGCAGCTGTATCAGCGAGAACAGACAGCGGATGATGGAAATTCATCAGCCAGCACCTGCACTCTAAATAGTTTTAAAAATAAACGGAGTAAATTCCCCTGTATTTTTGATAACCAGCCAGGCAAAACTGACAGCTGGGGGCTGCAACCCTCAGCTGTCAGCATTAGCAAGGCTGGATATCAAGAATAGATGGGTCCCCATGCTGTTCTTGTAATTATTAAAATAAATATTTTTAAAAAACAGCCTGGGGTCCACCCCATTTTTGACAACCAACCAAGCTAAAGCATACAGTTGGAGGCTGGTATTCTCAGGCTGATAAATGGCCACCGATATTGACCCCCCTCAGCCTAAAAATAGCAGGCTGCAGCCACCCAGGAAAGGCACATCTATTAGATGCGCCAATTCTGGCGCTTTGCCCAACTCTTCCCACTTGCTCTGCAGTGGTGCCAAGTTAGGTTCATGTTTGTGGGGTTGATGTCACCTTTGTCTGGTGACATCAAGCCCACGGGTTAGTAATGGAGAGGAGTCTTTAACCCCCTAACCCCCAACGGTGGTTTGCATGTTAATGACCAGGACAATTTTTACGAATGACCACTGTCTCTTTAGGAGGTAATAACTCTGGAACGCTTCCTTGGTTCCCGGTGATTCTCATGTTTTCTAGTGACATATTGTACTTCATGATAGTTGCAAAATTTCTTTGATATGACTTGCTTTTATTTAAAAAAAAAAAAGCGGAAATATGGCGAAAATTTCGTAATTTTCCAACTTTGAATTTTCATGCCCTTAAATCACAGAGATATGTCACATAAAATAATTACAGGAAAGATGTATATCTTTGCACTGTGTTAGCCAGTAGATAGAAAAATATTCAGAACTGAGAGTCCTCAGTGGTTGATACCTTTTAATGGCTAACTGAAAAGATGGTAACACATTGCAAGCTTTCGAGACTACTCAGGTCTCTTCTTCAGCCTACCTAATACAAAATCTGAAGAGTCACATATTTATGCACAATACAACACAGAAAAAATGCAATGGATAAGACAAGTGACGTGAAGCAGAACTATCAATATGGGAGAGGGAGAAACATAAATATTGGACCAGTACATGGATAAGGAGTCCGGATTTTTTATAGTCCTCTGATTGGGTCTCCTAATGTGTTGTGATGCCCCCACCAGGTCTTGAAAGCAAATTCCTTAATTGATGTAAAAAGACATAAATCCATGCAACACATTCATTCCAGCACTGAGAGTGTCAAAGGTCGTCACAAATTTATACTCCCAAACACGTCTCGCTCTCTGAGATGTGAAGTTACCTTTCAACACCAGTAATTTCATATCCATGTTGCTGTGATCAGGGATACAAAAATGTTTTGCCACAGGTAGATCCATTCTTTTTTCTCTTATTGTGTGACGATGATCATTCATCCTTGTTCTAAGCTTTTGCCCTGTCTCCCCCACATACAGACATTTAGTACAAATAGTTAAGTACACCACATTAGATGTAACGCAGCTGAAAGTACCTGGGATCTTGTAGTCCTGATGTGAGTTGGGGATCTTTATCTTGTCCGTGGTCATTATAAATGGACAAGTTTTACATTTTTTCTGGATGCAAGGAAAGGTTCTTGCAGTTGTTGGAGAGGACAGGGAGCTTCTGACAATGATGCTTCTTAAATTTGGGGGCTGCCTAAAACACAGCAGTGGGGGGACTGGAAAAATGGATTGTAATCGGGCATCTTTTTGTAGTAAAGGTTGTAATTTCCGTGCAGTTCCCCTTAGCACTTCCAGATTTGGGTTGCAGGTGACTACTAGAGGCACCCGGTTATTTTCTTCTTTAGCTTTGTAATGTAGCAGGTGATTCCTTGACATTCTGGTGGCTCCTGTAATTTGGTTTTCAATTGTTCTTGGATGGTAGCCCTGATTCAAAAAGGTCTTTTTGAGGCGACCAAGGTGTTTGTCTCTATCCATGGGGTTGGAACATACACGATTGTATCTGATGGCTTGGCTATAGATAAGAGTTCTTTATGTGTTTTGGATGGAAACTGTCCCATTTAAGGTATGTTGGACGGTCGATTGGCTTTTGATACAGGGATGTCTCTATTTCATTGTTTTTTAGCTTAATGATGGTGTCCAAAAAGTTAATCTCAGTGCTGGAGTAGTTGAGTGTTAAATTGATGGTGGGATGAAATTGAATAAACTGTTCGTGGAACGTCTTTAGCTGTTGCTCAGACTCCGTCCAGATGATTAACCCCTTCATGACCAAGCCTATTTTGACCTTAATGACCAGGCCATTTTTTGCAATTCTGACCAGTCTCCCTTTATGAGGTAATAACTCAGGAACGCTTCAACGGATCCTAGCGACTCTGAGATTGTTTTTTCGTGACATATTGAGCTTCATGTTAGTGGTAAATTTAGGTCGATAATTTTTGCATTTATTTGTGAAAAAATCAGAAATTTGGTGAAAATTTAGAAAATTTTGCAATTTTCAAATTTTTAATTTTTAATTCTGTTAAACCAGAGAGTTATGTGACACAAAATAGTTACTAAATAACATTTCCCACATGTCTACTTTACATCAGCACAATTTTGGAAACAAAATATTTTTTGTTAGGAAGTTATAAGGGTTAAAAGTTGACCAGCGATTTCTCATTTTTACAATAAAATATACAAAACCATTTTTTTAGGGACCACCTCACATTTGAAGTCACTTTGATGGGTCTATATGGCAGAAAATACCCAAAAGTGACACCATTCTAAAAACTGCACCCCTCAAGCTACTCAAAACTACATTCAAGAAGATTATTAACCCTTCAGGTGTTTCACAGGAACTAAAGCAACGTGGAAAGAAAAAATGGACATTTTAATTTTTCCAACAAAAATTTTCTTTTAGCATCAATTCTTTCATTTTCACATGGGCAACAGGATAAAATGGATCCTAAAATTTGTTGGGCAATTTCTCCTGAGTACACCGATACCTCATATGTGGTCATAAACCACTCTTTGGGCGCACGGCAGGGCTCAGAAGGGAAGGAGCACCATTTGACTTTTTGAATGGAAAATATGCTGGAATATTTAGCGGTTGCAATGTCACATTTGGAGAGCCCCTGTGTGCAAAAACATTGGAGCTCCTCCACAAGTGACCCCATTTTGGAAACTAGACCCCCCAAGGAACTTATCTAGATGCATAGTGATCACTTTGAACCCCCAGGTACTTCACAAACTGATCTGTAAAAAAAAAAAAAGTACTTTTTTTTCACAAAAATTTTATTTTAGCCTCAGTTTTTTCATTTTCACATGGGCAACAGGATAAAATGGATTCTAAAATTTGTTGAAAAAATTCTCTTGAGTACACTGATACCTCATATGTGGTCATAAACCACTGTTTGAGCACACGGCAGGGTCCGGAAGGGAAGGAGCACCATTTGACTTTTTGAATGGAAAATAAGCTCCAATCGTTAGCGGACACCATGTCGCGTTTGGAGAGCCCCTGTGTACCTAAACATTGAAGCTCCCCCACAAGTGACCCCATTTTGGAAACTAGAATCCCTAAGGAACTTATCTAGATGTGTAGTGAGCACTTTGAACCCCCAAGTGCTTCACAAAATTTTATAACAGAGCAGTGAAAATAAAAAAAAAATTTTCTTCAAAAATGATTTTTAGCACACTATTTTTTAATTTTCACAAGGTTAACAGGAGAAATTGGACCACAAAAGTTGTTGTCCAGTTTGTCCTGAGTACGCTGGTACCCCATACGTCGGGGGGGAACCACTGTTTGGGCACACGGCAGGGCTCAGAAGGGAAGGAGCGCCATTTGACTTTTTGAAATGCAAATTCTAATCGTTAGCGGACACCACGTCGTGTTTGGAGAGCCCCTGTGTGCCAAAACATTGGAGCTCCCCCACAAATGACCCCATTTGGGAAACTAGACCCCCTAAGGAACTTATCTAGATGCATAGTGAGCACTTTGAACCAAGTGCTTCACAAAAGTTTATAACGCAGAGCCGTGAAAATAAAAAATATTTTTTTTCCTCAAAAAATTATTTTTTAGTGCACAATTTTTTATTTTCACAAGGGTACCAGGATAAATTAGACCACAAAAGTTGTTTTCCAGTTTGTCCTGAGTACGCTGGTACCCCATATGTGGGGGGGAACCACTGTTTGGGCACACGTCGGGGCTCGAAAGGGAAGTAGTGACATTTTGAGATGCTGACTTTGATGGAATGGTCTGCGGGCATCATGTTACATTTGCAGAGCCCCTGATGTACCTAAACTGTGGAACCCCCCACAAGTGACCCCATTTTGGAGACTAGACCCCCCCCAAGAACTTATCTAGATGTGTGGTGAGCACCTTGAATCCCAAAGCGCTTCACAGAAGTTTATAACGCAGAGTCGTTAAAATAAAAAATATTTTTTTTCCTAAAAAAAAAAAAATGATTTTTAGCCAGCAATTTTAATTTCACAAGGGTAGCAGAATAAATTGGACCCCAAAAGTTGTTGTACAGTTTGTCCTGAGTACACTGGTGCCCCATATATGGGGGGAACCATTATTTGGGCACATGTAAGGGCTCGGAATGGAAGTAGTGACGTTTTGAAATGCAGACTTTGATGGAATGGTCTGTGGTCGTCGTTACGTTTGCAGAGCCCCTGATGTGCCTAAACAATAGAAACCCCCGACAAGTGACCCCATTTTGGAAACTAGACCTCCCAAGGAACTTATCTAGATGCCTGGTGAGCATTTTGAACCTCCAAGTGCTTCACAGAAGTTTATAACGCAGAGACATGAAAATAAAAAAATAAAAAATTTCCACTAAAATATTTTTTAGCCCCCAATTTTTTATTTTCCCAAGGGTACCAGGAGAAATTAGACCCCAAAAGTTGTTGTGCAATTTTTCCTGAGTATGCTGAAACCCCATATGTTGGGGTAAACCACTGATTGGGCACACGTCGGGGCTTGGAAGGGAGCACCGTTTAACTTTTTGAACACAAAATTGTCTGGAATCAATGGTTGCACCATGTCGCGTTTGGAGACCCCCTGATGTCCCTAAACAGTGGAAACCCCACAATTCTAACTCCAACCCTAACCCCAACACACCCCTATCCACAGCCCAAACCCCAACACATCCCTAACCCTAATCCCAACCCTAACCCCAACACACCCCTAACCCTAATCCCAACCCTAGCCACAAGCCTAACCCTAATTCCAACCCTAACCCTAATTCTAACGCTAATTCCAACCCTAACCCTAATTCCAACCCTAACCCTCTTTCCAACCTTAACCCTCTTTCCAACCCTAACCCTAATGGAAAAATAAAAATAAAAGTAATTTCTTTATTTTATTAGTTGATCCTGTCTATGGGGGTGGCGGCGCCCATAGTCCGGGACCGCGGGACATCGGGAGCCATAACGGCACTCGGTGAGTACCGGGGGGTGGGAGAGGGGGCGATCGGAAGCCAGGGGGAGTGGAGGGAAGGCGGGGGATGATAGCGGCGGCACATCGCCGCTGTCATTCAGTGGCGGGGGGGCAGATCACCCCCGTTAACGGGGGGGTCGGATCGCTGTCACCAGCCATGTCCGATGCTACAGCAGCGTCGGACATGGCTGGATTGTAATATTTTATCAATTTTCATTGATGAAATATTACTATCGCTCTGATTTGCTGTTTCACTTTTAACAGCCAATCAGAGCGATCGTAGTCACGTGGGGGCGAAGCCACGCCCCCTATGGTGAAGAACAAAGCCCCCTGTATCTGCGGGTCGGGTGACCTTTCAGTGACCTAGGTCACCCGACCCGCAGGGGAGCTTTAAAGTCATGATGCCACATAGGCGTCACTGGTCAGATTTGCACCAGTTTTCATGATGCCTATGTGGCGTCATTGGTCGTGAGGGGGTTAAAATATCATCAATGAAGCATAAATATGTGACTCTTTAGATTTTGTATTAGTCTAGCCTGAAGAAGAGACCTGAGTAGTCTCGAAAGCTTGCAATGTGTTACCATCTTTTCAGTTAGCCAATAAAACGTATCAACCACTATTCTGAATATAAAATAATTAATAACATTTCCCACATGTTTACATCAGCACAATTATGGAACAAAAATGTACTTTTGTTGGGAAGTTATAAGGGTTAAAAGTTAAACAGTGATTTCTCATTTTTACAACACCATTTTATTTTTAGGGACCACATCACATTTGAAGTCATCTTGACGGATCTATATGATAGAAAATACCCAAAAGAGACACCACTCTAAAAACTGCACCCCTGAAGGTGCTCAAAACCACATTCAAGAAGTTTATTAACCCTTCAGGTGCTTCACAGGAATTTTTGGAATGTTTAAAAAAAATGAACATTTAACTTTTTTCACAAAAAATTTACTTTAGATCCAATTTTTTTATTGTACCCAGATTAACAGGAGAAGTTGAATCCCAAAAGTTGTACAATTTATCCTGAGTACGGTGATACCCCAAATATGGAGGTAAACCACTGTTTGGGCGCATGGCAGAGCTCGGTAGGGAAGGAGCGCAGTTTGACTTTTCAGTGCAAAATTGGCTGGAATTGAGATTGGACGCCATGTCGCGTTTGGAGAGCCCCTGATGTGCCTAAACAGTGGAAAACCCCCACAAGGGACATTTTTGAAACTAGACCCCCTAAGGACCATATTTAGATGTGTGGTGAGCATTTTAAACCCCCAAGTGCTTCACAGAAGTTTACAACGTACAGCCGTAAAAATAAATCATTTTTTTTTTTTAACAAAAATGATCTTTTTGCCCCAAATTTTTTATTTTCCCAAGGGTAACAGGAGAAATTGGACCCCAAAAGTTGTTGTGCAATTTGTCCTGAGTACGCTGATAACCCTTATGTGTGGGGTAAACCACTGTTTGGGCGCATGGCAGAGTTCGAAAGGAAAGGAGTGCCATTTTACTTTTCCAGAATTGGCTGGAATTGAGATCGGACGCCATGTCGCATTTGAAGAGCCCCTGATGTGCATAAACCGTGGAAACCCCCAATTCTAACTCCAACCCTAACCCCAACACACCCCTAAACCTAATCCCAACCCTAGCCCTAATCCCAACCCTAACCCTAACTTTAGCCTCAACCCTAACTGTTGTGAATTCTCTCTCTTCCTTCCCTCTGGTGATTACTGAAGGTAGTGGAGCTTGTCAGATTGACAGAGGGGTTGCGAGTTCTCTTTCTGGACTCCCTCTGGTGGTTACTGGAGGTAGTGGAGCTGATCTGATTGACAGAGGCTTGCCACCTGATGATAAGAAAGACGATTGGAGATCTGGGGTTTCTGATTGGGATTTAAGACAGCTGACTCCCTCTATCCCTGCTGGTGATTTTCTTCCTGTCCTGTTGTGAGTTCATTTTCCCTTTCACCGTTGATGTCTGATGAACTCCCTCTGCTGGTGAAGAGAGGTAGTGAAATTGAATGGGTTGGGAAGAACCTGTCATCTGAACAGGTGGAGCCCGATTGGACACCCGGAATCACTGAGTGGATATAAGGCAGCCGACGCCCTACAGGGGTGCTGGTGATCCTTTCTGCTCTGAGCTCTTGCAAACCAGTTCAGAACCTGTCTTCTGAAAGCTAAGTATTTGCTCTCTTATTTTTCCATGAGATATTGTCTGTTTACTTAGTGTTTGTGTTCTGCCAGCCCTTGTTGGTACAGGCTGAGCTCCATTTTTGTCTCTGGTCAAGTTGATCTTTTGCTCAGTCTTCAGAATATACCTGAGTGCTGATATAGTGTTTTTGAAAGTCTAGTGACTTCAGGGCCTTTTTTCTATCAGACGTGTTGGACATTATTTTGGCAGTATTTTTGCGGATTGCAGCCAGCATCTTTTCTGTCCTTTCCTATTTAGTTAGTTGGGCGCCATCGTTTGCTCAACCTGTCTTTCTTTGTTTGTGTTTTCATCTGCTTTTCACCGACAATACATGTTGGGGGCTGTCTATTGCTTTGGGGTTTGCTCTGGGGCAGTTTAGATTTCCCCTTTCTTTCTTTAGGCTTATTTAATTCTCCGGCTGTGAACGAGGGGTCTAGGGCACCGTAGGAACCCCCCATGGCTACTGTTAGTTGTGTGAATAGGATCAGGGGTCTGCAATCCGATAGCTACCAACCTCTCTGGTTTTCTGGACTTAGCTTGTATTTTTGTTTTTTCCTCCTTCGGTGACTCATTCATAACAGAATCATCAGCCATACCGCAGATTCTAGGGTACTCAATAGGAAAGAATTGTTAAAAAAAAAAAAAAAAAAAAAAGTGTCAGAATTTTTTTTGTTTTTGTGTTTATTTTTTCCTCTATGTCTTTGAGGCCGTAGGGGGAATTTTTTTTCTTCTCAATGGAGATGAAGCAATTGTCTGATCGTGTGAAGCAGCTCGCTGCTGAAGTGCGGGGAATTTCCGCCTATCTTGCTCATTCACATGTTGCTGAACCAAAGATCCCTACTCCTGATGTGTTTTTTGGGGATTGGTCTAAATTTCTGAATTTTAAGAATAATTGTAAATTATTTTTTGCCTTGAAGCCTAATTCATCAGGGAGCTCCGCGCAGCAGGTTAAAATTGTCATCTCTTTGCTGCGCTGCGATCCTCAGGATTGGGCGTTTTCTTTGAAACCTGATGATCCTATTCTAGCTAATGTGAATGCATTTTTTCAAGCCTAAGGGCTGTTGTATGATGAACCTAATGCTATTGATCAGGCTGAAAAGGCCCTGTTGGCATTGAGCCAGGGTCAGGATTCTGCAGAGTTGTACTGTCAAAAATTCCGAAATTGGGCGGTCCTTACTACTTGGAATGATGGTGCCTTGGCAGCTCTCTTTCAGAAGGGTTTGTCAGAAACCGTTAAAGATACTATGGTGGGATTTCCTGTTCCCTCTGATCTTGACGATTCTATGTCATTAGCCATTCAGGTTGATCGGCGTTTACGCGAACGCAAAACTGCACGAGAGGTGTTGCCACCTGTTGAACAAATGTCTGAACCTATGCAATGTGATAGAGTTTTGTCTAGGGCGCAACGTCAGGAGTTCAGAAGGCGTAATAAGCTGTGTTTTTTCTGTGGAGATGCCTCGCATATTATTTCTGTCTGCCCTAAACGAGAGAAACGTTTTGCACACACATTTGCTGTGGGCGGTGTTCAACCTAAGTTTCTTCTGGCAATTACTCTGATCTGCTCCATGTCCACATTTTCCGCTAAGGCTTTTGTGGGTTCGGGAGCAGCTCTGAACCTGATGGACTTGGATTTTGCTAAACGTTGTGGATTTCCTATGACACCTCTGCGGACGCCTATCCCTTTGAGGGGTATTGATGCTACTCCTTTGGCGAAGAATAAACCTCAGTTTTGGACCCAGGTGGTAATGTGGGTCGCCCCAGATCATCAAGAAAATTGCAGAGACTTGGTGTTGCATAATCTGCATGATACCATTGTTCTGGGGTTTCCCTGGTTACAAATCCATAATCCAGTTTTGGATTGGAAATCTGTGTCTGTGGTGAGTTGGGGTTGTCGGTGTGCCCTTAGTGACGCTCCTGTTTTCTCCACCTCTCCCCAGTCGCATGATGTTCCTGACTATTTGGCTGATTTTTATGATGTATTTACTGAGAATGAGTCTGCGTATTTGCCTCCTCATAGGAGTTATGACTGTGCAATTGAGCTGAGCCCTGGGTGTAAATTTCCCAAGGGTCGACTTTTCAATTTATCTGTACCCGAGCACGAGGCTATGCAATCCTATATTAAGGAGGCGTTGGAGAAGGGTCATATTAGACCATCCTCTTCACCTTTAGGTGCTGGGTTTTTTTTCGTGGCCAAGAAGGATGGTTCATTAAGGCCTTGTATTGACTATCGTTCCCTCAACAAAATTACTGTTAAATATCAGTATCCGATACCCCTGATTTCTGATCTATTCTCTAGAGTTAAAGGTGCTTGCTGGTTTACCAAGCTTGACCTCAGGGGGGCGTATAATCTTATTCGCATTAAGCATGGGGATGAATGGAAGACGGCGTTTAATACTCCGGAGGGACATTTTGAGTACCTGGTGATGCCTTTTGGGCTCACTAATGCCCCTTCTGTCTTCCAGTGCTTCATGAATGATATTTTCCGAGACTTTGTGGATAAATTTTTGATCATCTATCTGGATGATATTTTGATCTTTTCCAAGGATTGGGACTCTCATGTGGAACATGTTCGGACTGTGTTCCGGATTTTGAGGGAGAATTCCCTGTATGTCAAGGGATCGAAATGTCTTTTTGGGGTACAGAGGATTTCATTTTTGGGATTTGTTTTGTCTCCTCTCCGTCAACTACTGAAATGGACCCGGCCAAGGTACAGGCCATTTATGATTGGGTTCAACCCACTTCTTTGAAGGCCCTCCAGAAGTTTTTGGGTTTTGCTAGTTTTTATCGTAAATTTATAGCTAATTTTTCTGGTATTGCCAAACCATTGACTGATTTGACTAAGAAGGGTGCTGATGTGCTGAATTGGTCTTCGGAGGTTGTTTCTTCCTTTCGGGAGCTGAAGCGAAGGTTCACTTCTGCTCCGGTTTTGCGGCAACCTGATGTCTCACTCCCGTTTCAGGTAGAGGTGGACGTTTCTGAGATTGGTGCAGGAGCTGTTTTGTCCCAAAAAGATCCGGTAACATCTAAGATGAATCCCTGTGCTTTCTTTTCCCGAAAGTTCTCCCCATCTGAACATAACTATGATGTGGGGAATCGGGAACTGTTAGCCATGAAATGGGCATTTGAGGAGTGGAGACATTGGTTGGAGGGAGCTAAACATCAAGTCGTGGTCCTTACTGACCACAAGAATTTGATTTACCTGGAGTCGGCCAAACGCTTGAATCCTAGACAGGCTAGGTGGGCCTTGTTTTTCACACGTTTTGATTTTGTGGTCTCCTTTCTTCTGGGCACTAAGAATGTCAAGGCAGACGCCCTCTCTAGGAGTTTCTTTGCTGATTCTCCTGTTGTGACCAAGTCTGCTACCATCTTAGGTGAGGGGGTAGTTCTTTCTGCTATCTCGCCCGATTTGAGACGTGCTCTGGAAGAGTTTCAGGAGGACAAACCTGAGCGTTGTCCCATTGGAAAATTGTATGTTCCTGACCAGTGGAGGAAGAGAGTGATGTCTAAAGTTCATTGCTCTGCATTGGCTGGTCATCCAGGTATTTTTGGTACTAGAGATTTGGTGAGTCGGTCTTTTTGGTGGCCCGCCTTGTCTCGTGATGTCAGTTTTGTGCAGTCCTGTGGGACTTGCTCCCGGTCTAAACCTTGTTCTCGCTCTAGTGGGTTGCTGATGCCTTTGCCGGTGCCCAGGAGGCCATGGACCCATATATCAATGGATTTTATCTCTGATATGCCTGTCTCTCAGAGAATGACTGTTATTTGGGTGATTTGTGATAGATTCTCTAAGATGGTCCATCTTGTACCACTCCCTAAGTTGCCATCTTCCTCAAAGTTGGTGGCCTTGTTTTTGCAACAGGTGGTTCGCTTGCACGGGATTCCTGAGAACATTGTATCTGACAGAGGAGTTCAGTTTATTTCTAGATTTTGGAGGACTTTCCGTTCCAAGCTGGGAATTCAGTTGTCCTTCTCCTCTGCGTTTCACCCTCAGACCAATGGGCAGACGGAGAGAACAAACCAGACTTTGGAGTCGTATTTGAGATGTTTTATTTCTGCTGATCAGGATGATTGGGTTTCATTTTTGCCCTTGGCCGAATTTGCTTTAAATAATAGAGCTAGTTCTGCCACTTTGATGTCACCTTTTTTTTGTAACTTTGGGTTTCATCCTCGATTCTCTTCAGGACAGGTGGAGTCTTCTGCCTGCCCAGGTGTTGACACTGTGGTGGAGAGAATGCACCAGATCTGGGACCAAGTGGTGGATAGGTTGTCTCTCTCCCAGGAAAAGGCCCAGCGGTTTTCCAACCGTCATAGGACCATTGGTCCCCAGTTTAAGGTGGGTGATATGGTTTGGTTGTCATCAAAGAATATCTCTATGAAGGTGGCTTCTCCAAAGTTTAAACCTAGATTTATTGGACCTTACAAGATTTTGGAGATTCTTAATCCTGTCTCTTTTCGATTGGCTCTTCCTTTTACATTTAAGATCCATAACGTGTTTCATAAGTCTCTGTTAAAGAGGTTTGTTGAGCCAGTAGTTCCTGTGGTGGCACCTCCTGACCCTGTATTGGTGGAAGATAATGTGGAATATGAGGTTGCGAAGATACTGGATTCTCGCCTGGCTAGACGGAGACTCCAGTATTTGGATAAATGGAAGGGTTATGGCCAGGAGGATAATTTTTGGGTCCCTGCATCCGATATTCATGCCGAAAGATTGGTTTGTGCTTTTCATCGGGCCCATCCTGATCGTCCTGGTGGCGTGGATGAGGGTTCGGTGACCCCTCATCAAGGGGGAGGTACTGTTGTGAGTTCATTTTCCCCTTCACCGTTGATGTCTGATGAACTCCCTCTGCTGGTGAAGAGAGGTAGTGAAATTGATTGGGTTGGGAAGAACCTGTCATCTGAACAGGTGGAGCCTGATTAGACACCCGGAATCACTAAGTGGATATAAGGCAGCCGACGCCCTACAGGGGTGCTGGTGATCCTTTCTGCTCTGAGCTCTTGCAAACCAGTTCAGTACCTGTCTTCTGAAAGCTAAGTATTTGCTCTCTTATTTTTCCATGAGATATTGTCTGTTTACTTAGTGTTTGTGTTCTGCCTGCCCTTGTTGGTACAGGCTGAGCTCCATTTTTGTCTCTGGTCAAGTTGATCTTTTGCTCAGTCTTCAGAATATACCCGAGTGCTGATATATTGTTTTTGAAGTCTAGTGACTTCAGGGCCTTTTTTCTATCAGACGTGTTGGACATTATTTTGGCAGTATTTTTGCGGATTGCAGCCAGCATCTTTTCTGTCCTTTCCTATTTAGATAGTTGGGCCCCATCGTTTGCTCAACCTGTCTTTCTGTCTGTGTTTGTGTTTTCATCAACAATACATGTTGGGGGCTGTCTATTGCTTTGGGGTCTGCTCTGGGGCAGTTTAGATTTCCCCTTTCTTTCTTTAGGCTTATTTAGTTCTCCGGCTGTGAACGAGGGGTCTAGGGCACTGTAGGAACCCCCCACGGCTACTGTTAGTTGTGTGAATAGGATCAGGGGTCTGCAATCCGATAGCTACCAACCTCTCCGGTTTTCTGGACTTAGCTTGTATTTTTGTTTTTTCCTCCTTCGGTGACTCATTCATAACACTGTCCCTTCTGAGGTCTGATGTCTCCTGCTCTTTCCCTGCACGGTTCAGCCAAGTGGTTCACTTGTTATTCTGTTTGCATTTGATCTGGCTTTGTTCATCTCTGCTTTGTGCCTGTCAGCCAGCTCCGGCTGGGGCTGTGCTGAATCACCGCCCATATGTTACTGCATGCGCCAGTTTTTGTCCCCTGTTATATTGGTCTCTTTTTGCTTTGCTTTCAGAATATACCAGAGTGCTGATATAGTGGGAGCAAAGTCGTGCAACGTCAGTGTTTTTTGTGCATCAGACGTGTTGGACTTTTTGCAGGGTTTTTTGCATGATTGTAGACAGTGTCTTTCTTTTCCTGTCTAGTCAGTGTGGGCTCCATCGTTTGCTCAGTCTATTTTTCTGCCTGTTTGTGTTTTCATCTTGTCTCACCGACAATATATGTTTGGGGGCTATCTATTCCTTTGGGGTCTGCTCCGGGCAGTTAAGATTTCCCCTTTCTTGCTTTAGGCATAGTTAGCTCTCCGGCTGTGCCTAGGCGTCTAGGATCACTGTAGGCACGCTCCACGGCTACTGCTAGTTGTGTGGACAGGATCAGGGGTCTGCATCTGCTTAGTTACCAACCTCTAAGGTTTTCTGTGGCTTAGCTTGGGCCTGCTATCCTCCTCGGTGCCCATTCATAACACCTAACTTTAACTTTAGCCAAAATCCTAATCCTAACTTTTGCCAAACCCTAACTTTAGCCACAACCCTAACCCTAACTTTAGCCCAATTCACTTTAACACTAATGGGAAAATGTAAATAAATACTTTAATTTTATTTTTCCCTAACGGGGTGATAAAGGGGGGTTTAGTTTACAATTTTTTTATTTTGATCACTGTGTAAGGTGTATAGGAGGTTGTTAAGGGGTTAAATGTAACTCATCACTCTCCCCTGCTCGTGCCGATTGCTGACAGAGCTGGGGAGAATGACGAGAGTCATGTTCATCACCCGGCGCCGAGGAACAGCACTTAAAGTAACGCTTCTTCCCTGGCACCTGTCCATGTGGTACTGATGTGGCACACACATGCCACACGTGTGCCGCAAGTATTACACACAGACACATGTCAGATGTTACTCCAGGACCAGAAATATCAGGATGTGTGAAAGAGGCCTTATAGCGGGTTTTTATGTTTGTCAGCTGTCACACGCTAAAAAGACGCTTTATATTGCAAAAAATAGTTTTTGCATTACCACATTTTGAGAGCAATAATTTTTCCATTTTTGGCCTACAGAGTCAAGTGAGGTCTTTTTTTTGCGGGATGAGCTGACGTTTTGATTGGTTTAATTTTAAGGCACATGACATTTTTTGATCGCTTTCTTTTTCGATTTTTGGGAGACAGAATGAGCAAAAACCAGCAGTTCATGAATTTCTTTTGAGGGGCGTTTACACCATCCCGCGTGTGGTAAAATTGATAAGGCAGTATTATTCTACGGGCCAGTACGATTACAGCGATACCTTATGTATATTTTATGATTTAGTGCTTTTATATAATAAAACCTATTTTATAGAAAAAATAATTGTTTTTGTATCACTTTATTCTGAAAGCTATAACTTTTGTACTTTTTCACTGATGACGCAGTATGGCGGCTTGTTTTTTGTGGGACAAGGTGACATTTTCAGCGGTACCATGTTTTTTAATACATCCATCTTTTTGATCATATGTTATTCCACTTTTTGCTCGATGGTATGATGATAAAGCATTGTTTTTTGCCTTGGTTTTTTTATGGTGTTCACTTAAGGGGTTAACTAGTGGGACAGTTTTATAGGGCGGGTCATTATGGATGCGGAGATACCAAATGTGTACTTTTTTGTTTAGATTTTTTTTTATTCAAATATTTATTTATTGATAGAATATTTAGTTTTTATTTTTTAAAATATTTTTACAATTATTTAAAAAATGTTTTATTTCATTCGATGTTTTACACTTTGTCCCACTATGGGACACTCATTTTGTGCAGGCTGATCGCTTCTACAACATGCAGGTCTGCATGCTATAGAAGCTGTCATCGCTGCATGTATTTTACACTGACCGGAGACTTGCTGATCAGCACTGCACATGACAGGAAGTCTCTCAGCTCTCGGGTCTCCATAGCAGCGATCCGGACCCAGCGTCACACCGCGGGGTCTCCAATCCAAAGGCAGAGGGGCTGTCAGCTCCTGTGCTGGCTCCGGAATGCTGTGATCGTGTTCGATCACAGCATTTCAAGGGTTAAAGTGCCGCTGCCACTTAGTGCCGGGTGTCAGCTGTGAGAATCTGTTGACACCCGGCCGCACACCACCTGTGTGCGTGGCTGATTTCTATGACATACTATCCTGTCCATTGGAAGTAAAGCCCAGGTCACATGGACAGTATAGTACGTCAGATGGCAGAGAGGGATTAAGATACCTATCCATTACTAATCCTATAGCTATATTGTAAAGAAACAGCCAGAATAAAGTCCTTTATGTGAAATAAACACTCTATAACTGTTATTTTTAAATAAAAAAGTAAAAAATCACCTAACGCCCATTCCGTTAAAGCCAACATTTCCTGTGATAAAATAAAAATAAAAAACAACCATATCACTCACTGGTCTGACGTTCTGTCCCACTCTGTCATCCATGTCTGGGGATAAACAGTTTTCAAACTGGACGGGACCAAGATGCGACCATTCAGGTTGAAAACCACTGAGGAATGAGCTGATGTGAACGCAGCATCAATGAGCAGTGGTGACATCGAGGTTACTGCCAGTCAGTGAGGCTACGTTCCCAGCCAGGCCAATTAACTGAGGTGACCTCGGTGAGATCACTGCTCAACACAGTGCGAAAAAGTCTCACGGTGCAGCTGTGCGTTCACAGGGAACATAAAGTTCATATCAAACAGCATAGCGCCCATGACAGAGCTCCACTCTGTTAGCCCTGTAGTCATACAGGTTAGGCAGTGTCCAATACGCAGGCTTTCTAGCCTCACAGTTATCTCACCCCGTCAGGGTTACCTCATGGCTGCTTCTCCATACTGCAGACGTTCATTCCCTCTCCTGGGAACTCTGAGACACATGCAGCCATTATGCACACAGGCACTCAGGAAGGCACACACATCTTCCAGCGAGACCTTCCAAACGGACCAACCGGGTCCAAGCATTCACCCATGTGACCTACCCTGGCCACCTTATATGGTCCGTAGCCACGCCCCACCGGATCACATGGCTACGACCTCATCACAGGTCCTTCACTCATTCACACACAAATACGTTACTATGGTATCCTAGATACCCACCCACCCCTAGGTGGGTTTGTAGGTAGCTGGTCTCACCCGTCTCACAAGCTACCTGGAAAGCTCTCCCTGACACCGTAACGAAAGCTCAGCAGTACCTCTACTGATCAACACACATATTCAAGCTTCCATCCCAAGGCCACCTTGGGATACATAACGATCATTCAGCACCCTGCCACTCATCCTCTCTCCTGGGACACCCACACAGCGCCCTCTAGCGGACACAGTGGTCACTACACCACATACCTCCCCCCTCTGTTCAAACTTGTGGGGTTGAACAAACATTACCCCGGGATCTCGAGACCAGGCACTCATTACACCTTGCCCAACAGGTCGAGAGAACCATCTTCATCTGTCATACGGCCTCATTCCTACGTTAGGCCTCCCCCACCCCCAGCAGTCAGAATATCGGTCTTGGTCTTTGGCCTTCCAGTCACAGTCTGTTTGCATCATCAGACACTGTTTAGTCTCCACCCTTTCTCTATCTGTTCCATTCCCCAACCAGCTCTCCTGGTTGGCGCGGTCACAAGTTTTAGTTGAGCCTACTGTCGGGCCTGGTCTGACCCATTCAGTGTCTTACAGGAACTAAGGTCTCTCAGCCTCATACGGCCCATCAAAATGCCATTTGCTGACATTCGTCGGCCACCTGCCATGTCACTACTTGGAGGAACCCTTCAGGTCCTTACATCTTGGGTTGAAGGCGGCCGCCACCTGGTGTTCCGTACCTCTTTATTGATTCGCAGACGGTCCAGCCTCAACTGCTCAATCTCTTGCAGGTACCCCACTCGATACTCCAAGACCATCTGAAAGTTTCTCAGGCTTTCTATGGAGCCAACCACCATGATGGGGATCCTACCCTCTTCACTGGATACCTGGTCTTCATCATCAGGAGGGATCCTCACCACACCGGAGATATTTACAAGGTCTTGCATTACCTTCCCCAGTCTTCCAATGATTCTCCCAAACATACCTTTGGGTACCGGAATTACATCTTTCACAAACCCAGCGATCCATAGCCTTGCTAACTCTAGGCGTCAAGCAGCTTTCATATTACTCCGCCTTACCAACTGTTTGGCGTGGAGACATTGCAAATGCATCTCTTTCAGGACAGCTACCTGGTTTGCTGTACCTTCCCTGGCTGATGTTATCACCAACTGCCGAGTCTCAGGTACCCAGTGCACCTTACAAGTCTTTACCGCCTCCTTGAAAGCCTCATGCACACCTTCCTCAGCACAGGCTTCTTGCATGCCTTCGGGTACCTCGATCACAGATTTGAAGGTCGTGGTCTTGCTCTCTTCCTGGACAGAAGGCTCTGGCTTTACCACGGACACTTCCCTCACTACAGTTGACCTGACCAGGTGACTGTCTTCTTCAGTTCTTAGCTCACAAACTTCATGAGACTTTCTCTCTTCATGACACTTTGCCAAGATGGGTACTGGCAGTTCCGTCCTATCAGTCGAGCCCGGCCGCTGTAAATCTTCATCCAAGCGCTTCTCCCGCAGAAGACCTTTTACTACTCCTCTGAGTTCTTCCATCTCTTCCCTAAAGGTCTTGTTCATGCTTTGCCAGGTGGACAGGTAACCTCTGAGCTCCAAGACTTCTTTCTTGAGCCCTTCCACCCTGTGCTTGGCCATTTGTCTCAGGACACTTTCACGTTCGAGATGTTCTTCCACTGTCTCTTTTATCAACTGTATCTCATGATCTTGTTCTCTTTTGGCCAGCACGTGTCGCACCACTACTTCTTTAATTATATCGTCAAAGGGTACCACTGGGTCAGTCCCGTCAGCCGAGTTTACCCTCCCATTACCATCTAACCGTATTTCTACTCCCCTACTCAGTCAGTTCACCATCCGTCATGTCACGAGACGTTAGGTCCTTAAGTTGAGCAGATGTTCCCCTTCTTCCGGTCACTTCCACATCAGACCTGTCCACTTTAGAAGGCGCCACCGTCTCAATGTGTTAGCCCAACAGTAGAAACGTCTCCATCCCCCTGCCATACACCGTCAAACATGACAAAGTCCTGGCCTCTCTCAAAAGGATGCACTAAGTTTGGTGGCATACTACCACCTTGGCACTCAACCCACTTTGTCATCTCCATCATGACTGTCCACCGTATAGTTCACTGACCCCATGGTCACAGTGAACCCTGACGTTTTTCTCGGTCAGAGATAAAATGAGAGGAGTTCCTGTCAGAGTCACTTGACTCTGAGTCCAGCCTACCAGAGACTCCTTCCCGATGCAGCATCACGGTACACACCTGTGGCCTGTCGTTATCTGGAAAATACATGCCGCACGCCGAAAAAGTCATACACACACACTGCGGTTCCCCAGACATGTCCACTGAGGTACCCAGTGCTGCCCCTTTTGAAAACTCGCCCCCTTTCTGGACCACCATCCCAGTTTGGGCCATCGCCTCCCTCTGGGACTCCACCCTTTTTGGGTTACCACCCCAATTTGGGTCACCGCCTCCTTCTGGGACTCCACCCCTTTTTGGGATACCACCCCCTTTCGGGATTTCCCCATTTAATTTCTACAGGTCTCCTTAGACTACAGTTCACACCAAAACAGTTTGTCTTTAACGATTCCACACAAGTTCTTGCTGGCACCACCACAGCTCCTGCTGTCACCGATCTCCGACACCTCCGGCTGCCGCTCACACACAGCTGCCGGTGTCAACTTCGTAACCCCTCCGAGTTACAGCAAGCCACTTGTCACCTTCTTGACCCCACTGAGGCTGGTTTCACATTAGCGCTTTTTAAGCGCACTCATGGCCGGGGGTAGCTCCGCCCCCGAGCCGGCTCTCTGCCCGGCGTGCCCGCCCCTTGCTTGTAGCGCCGCCTCCTAGCGCACAGCGGCGCCTGCGATCGGCGCACCCTATCTTTAGCATAGGGTGCGCAGATCGTGCGCAGGCCGTGCGCTAGTTGCGCTTTGACCTGCGCTGCGCACTTTTGACGGTGCGCCGTGCGCGCCAAAATCAAACTTTTCGGATTTTGGCGCGCACGGCGCACCATCAAAAGTGCGCAGCGCAGGTCAAAGCACAACTAGCGCACGGCCTGCGCACGATCTGCGCACCCTATGCTAAAGATAGGGTGCGCCGATCGCAGGCGCCGCTGTGCGCTAGGAGGCGGCGCTACAAGCAAGGGGCGGGCACGCCGGGCAGAGAGCCGGCTCGGGGGCGGAGCTACCCCCGGCCGTGCGTGCGCTTAAAAAGCGCTAATGTGAAACCAGCCTGAGCCACCGCATGCTGACTTGAAAGGGAAAAGAAAAAACACCACACAAAACGCACGTGTCCTGTCTGTGTGCTATTCAGGACGTCCGTCTCCACGTGAGACCGTCCAACACACAGGGCGCACCGGGTGCTATTCAGGGAGCAGACCCTCCTCTCAGGGTTTCCCAACACACCGGCCTCACCAGGTCCAGGGGCTCAGCGGGTGCTCTTCAGGACATCCATCTCCGCCTGAGACTGCCCAACACTCACGCCTCAACAGGTCCAAGGTCACAGCACGTGATCCAGGGATCAGACTCTTCTTCCAGAACATCCCAACACTGACCCTCCAGGACTTTTGCATACTGAACCCTCCAGGTACAGTCTTTCTCACTGACCAAGGTCAGTACAACACGGACACCTGTCCGTTACCTGTGTCGGCCACACAGGCTCTCAGGTACCTATTATCCACAGAGGCACCCTATAGCAATCCACAGTCTTTCTCTGACTCTGGTCAGCATACCTCACGGCTTTCACGACCGTCACCTGCCGGCCGCGCAGGTTCTCGGACCCTCTACCGCAGAGGTGTCCTACAGTTGTGGCCAAAAGTATTGACACCCCTGCAATTCTGTCAGATAATACTCAGTTTCTTCCTGAAAATGATTGCAAACACACATTCTTTGGTATTCTAATCTTCATTTGTCTTAAATGGAAAAAACACAAAAGAGAATGAAGAAAAAAGCAAAACATTGATCATTTCACACAAAACTCCAAAAATGGGCCAGACAAAAGTATTGGCACCCTCAGCCTAATACTTGGTTGCACAACCTTTAGCCAAAATAACTGCGACCAACCGCTTCCGGTAACCATCAATGAGTTTCTTACAATGTTCTGCTGGAATTTTAGATCATTCTTCTTTGGCAAACTGCTCCAGGTCCCTGATATTTGAAGGGTGCCTTCTGCAAACTTACATTTTTAGATCTCTCCACAGGTGTTCTATGGGATTCAGGTCTGGACTCATTGCTGGCCACCTTAGAAGTCTCCAGTGCTTTCTCTCAAACCATTTTCTAGTGCTTTTTGAAGTGTGCTTTGGGTCATTGTCCTGCTGGAACACCCATGACCTCTGAGGGAGACCCAGCTTTCTCACACTGGGCCCTACATTATGCTGCAAAATTTGCTGGTAATCTTCAGAATTCATAATGCCATGCACACGGTCAAGCAGTCCAGTGCCAGAGGCAGCAAAGCAACCCCAAAACATCAGGGAACCTCCGCCATGTTTGAATGTAGGGCCCGTCTTCTTTGAATGCCTCTTTTTTTCTCCGGTAAACTCTATGTTGATGCCTTTGCCCAAAAAGCTCTACTTTTGTCTCATCTGACCAGAGAACATTCTTCCAAAATGTTTTAGGCTTTTTCAGGTAAGTTTTGGCAAACTCAAGCCTGGCTTTTTTATGTCTCGGGGTAAGAAGTGGGGTCTTCCTGGGTCTCCTACCATACAGTCCCTTTTCATTCAGACGCCGACAGATAGTACGGGTTGACACTGTTGTACCCTCGGACTGCAGGGCAGCTTGAACTTGTTTGGATGTTAGTCGAGGTTCTTTATCCAACATCCGCACAATCTTGCGTTGAAATCTCTTGTCAATTTTTCTTTTCCGTCCACATCTAGGGAGGTTAGCCACAGTGCCATGGGCTTTAAACTTCTTGATGACACTGCGCACGGTAGACACAGGAAGATTCAGGTCTTTGGAGATGGACTTGTAGCCTTGAGATTGCTCAGGCTTCCTCACAATTTGGTTTCTCAAGTCCTCAGACAGTTCTTTGGTCTTCTTTCTTTTCTCTATGCTTAATATGGTACATACAAGGACACAGGACAGAGGTTGAGTCAACTTTAATCCATGTCAACTGGCTGCAAGTGTGATAAAGCTATTGCCAACACCTGTTAGGTGCCACAGGTAAGCTACAGGTGCTGTTAATTACACAAATTAGAGAAGCATCACGATTTTTCGAACAGTGCCAATACTTTTGTCCACCCTTTTTTTATGTTTGGTGTGGAATTATATCCAATTTGGCTTTAGGACAATTCTTTTTGTGCTTTTTCATTTAAGACAAATTAAATGAAGATAATAATACCAAAGAATTTGTGTTTGCAATCATTTTCAGGAAGAAATTGAGTATTATCTGACTGAATTGCAGGGGTGTCAATACTTTTGGCCACAACTGTATAAGTCTTTTCCACTGACCCAGGTCAGTATATCACATGGCTTTCAAGTCTGTCCGCCCTCCTGGCTCAGCGTTGGCAGCAATGCAACATGTGCTTTTGGAAATCGTTGCCCTTAGCAACCGAATTTTGCAGTCCTCTTCCGTTGCCCCTAGCAACAAGGCTACAACACTGCCCATAGCATTCTCCACCAATTGTAAGGTAGCACTTGTCATTAAGGTTGGGGACACTCACTTGGCAGCCAAATAATCAGATCCGGCACGGGTTTTCCATAAAACAATAACAATCCATGCGATTTATTCAGGTATCACAAACCATGACCAGCAACATAAAGTTCATATCAAACAGCATAGCGTCCATGACAGAACTCCACTCTGTTAGCCCTGTAGTCATACAGGTTAGGCAGTGTCCAATATGCAGGCTTTCTAGCCTCACAGTTATCTCACCCCGTCAGGGTTACCTCATGGCTGCTTCTCCATACTGCAGACGTTCATTCCCTCTCCTGAGAACTCTCAGACACATGCAGCCATTATGCACACAGGCACTCAGGAAGGAAGACATCTTCCAGCGAGACCTTCCAAACGGACCAACCGGGTCCAAGCATTCACCCATGTGACCTACCCTGGCCCACCTTATATGGTCCGTAGCCACGCCCCACCGGATCACATGGCTACGACCTCATCACAGGTCCTTCACTCATTCACACACATATACGTTACTATGGTATCCTAGATACCCGCCCCTAGGTGGGTTTGCAGGTAGCTGGCCCCGCCCATCTCACCAGCTATCTGGAACAAATCCAAAGTGGAAAAAAGAGCCGGGCTGAATAAACCGCGCTGACCAGAAAAAAAACGCACCTTCGGCAGTCCATATAATAAAAAACTTCTTTAATAAGCCTACACGTTTCGTGGCAAAACCAGCCACTTTATCATCATACTCCAGAGATCCAAACGTTATCTTCCTCATCAGGTGGCAGATCACTACCACTTAAACCAACCGCACTACCTACTGTCACCACCAGAGGGAGAACGGAAGGGGAACTCTCAACTGGTGGAACAGAAAATGAGTTCATGACAGGACACATAACGATCATTCTGCACCATACCACTCATCCTCTCTCCTGGGACACCCACACAGCGCCCCCTAGCGGACACAGTGGTCACTACACCACAAATATATATATATATATATATATATATATATATATATACTAGCTGAAGAGCCCGGCGCTTCTCGGGCATAGTAACTAACTGTGGTTAGTTATAGTAAATTATAATTAGCCTCCATCCCATAGTCCCGTGCCCATATACCCATCATACATATCCACGATCCCATAGCCCCGTGCCCATATACCCGTCATATATATCCTCCATCCCATAGTCGAGTGCCCATATACCCATCACACATCCTCCATCCCATAGTCCCATGCCCATATACCCATCATACATATTTGCCATCCCATAGTCGAGTGCCCATATACCCATCACACATCCTCCATCCCATAGACCCATGCCCATATACCCATCACACATTCGCCATCCCATAGTGAAGTGCCCATATACCCATCACACATATCCTCCATCCCATAGTCCCGTGCCCATATACCCATCACACATCCTCCAACCCATAGTCCCATGCCCATAATCCCATCATACATATCCTCCATCCCATAGTCCCGTGCCCATATACCCATCATCCATATCCGCCATCCCATAGTCCCGTGCCCATATACCCATCATACATATCCTCCATCCCATAGTCCAGTGCTCATATGCCCATCACACATCCTCCATTCCATAGTCCCGTGCCCATATACCCATCATACATATCCTCCATCCCATAGTCCCATGCCCATATACCCATCATACATATTCGCCATCCCATAGTCGAGTGCCCATATACCCCTCACACATCCTTCATCTCATAGTCCCATGCCCATATACCCATCATACATATCCTCCATCCCATAGTCCCGTGCCCATATACCCATCATACATATCCGCCATCTCATAGTCCTGTGCCCATATACCCGTCACACATATCCTCCATCCCATAGTCCTGTGCCCATATACCCGTCATACATATCCTCCATCCCATAGTCCAGTGCCCATATACCCATCACACATCCTCCATCCCATAGTCCCGTGCCCATATACCCGTCATACATATCCTCCATCCCATAGTCTAGTGCCCATATACCCATCACACATCCTCCATCCCATAGTCAACCATTATGACATCATAATGAGCGGCGGCGGGGCTTGCAACCTATGATGACATCAGCGTCGCCATGGCAACCATTGTGACATCATAATGAAGGGCGGGGTTTGACGCGCACACACTTTTTCCCCCAGTATGTAGACAGGGGCAAAAATTGTTTGGTGAATTGGAACGCGCGGGGTTAAAATTTCGCCTCACAACATAGCTTAGGATGCTCTCGGGGTCCAGACTTGTGCCAAATTTTGTGGCTGTAGCTGCGACGGTGAGGATGCCTATCCCAGACATACACACGTACATACACTTTGAGCTTTATATATTAGATATGTGTGTGTATATGTATGGCTTTGGAGATCTGTATCACGGAGGTGATTGTCCTCTGTGAGGTAAACCTGGAGTAATGCTCTAGTACACATAATACTAAGAGGGGATAATCGGCCATGACAGGACTAGGATTATAGTGAAGAGCTAGAGTTGGGCGGGACAGCTTTTCACCATATCTCCACCCCTGGGTGTGGTTCACATTGTAAAATGGGACCTGTTTGTCTCACACATGCTGTGTGTGGATGTATGCAGATCTCCAGGAGTGTGTATGTCTTTGCTAAAGGTCTAAGAAGCTGGACTTTAACTCAAGTGGGCAAATCCACTCTACTTTTGAATGGACGTTTTACTTTATGTTTCACTTTGTGCCGAGAACAGGCTGTAATTAAGTTTTAACGTGTTGTGGTTTATGTGGAATGAAATAAACCAGCCGGATTATTAAATAGAAATATTTTCTTTGATCCGAATCGCAGGGGGGATATTTTTGAGTATCCCTCTGTTGCCACTGATATGTCAGGAACCGGGGTTCTTCTCAGCATGGATTTATGTATATCTTGCTTTCCAATTTCCAGTTTGGACTTTGCTGCTCTCCGGCGCCTCCTTACCCTCAGGTCATTCAGGGAACTGCACCTAGGACAAGTAGTCACTGGATGGGCCACCTCACCATGTACGGGCTAATGGGACGGCTGCAGTGAGGGAGATGACTTACCACTGTCCTAGGCACGATGTCCACTTATCTAACTCCGTCCGTCACTGCCAGGGTGTCCCCCAAAAGCCCAGAACACACTCTACGCCACCACCAACTCCTATTCCTAGGATCAATAACACGTCAGGAGCCAACACAATCAGTAGCGAATTTAGCCTCAGAGGACGTGAAGTACGTTATAGAGCAAGGAGAAATTAATCTAGTAATTTTATATTTTACTCCAAAAAGTAGGCAGTGTTTACAAAAGGTTTACAAATATATTACAACATGAGACAATGGAAATATGTACAAACGATTACAAAATAACAGAATAAAAGGAGAGAAACACTTACAGTTGCTTAAGTCATTTCATGAAACAAATCCAAAATGGAAAAAAATCCAAAGTGGAAAAAAAAGAGCCGGGCTGAATAAGTCACGCTGACCCGAAAAAAACGCACCTTTGGCAGTCCATATAATAAAAAACTTCTTTAATAAGCCTACGCATTTCATGGCAAAACCAGCCACTTCATCAGAGCATAAGGAACAATCACAAATTCAGGAGATAAATACAATCACAATTTGATTGAATTTATGATTGTTCCTTATGCCCTTATGAAGTGGCTGGTTTTGCCCCGAAACGCGTAGGCTTATTAAAGAAGTTTTTTATTATATGGACTGCCGAAGGTGCGTTTTTTTCTGGTCAGCGCGGTTTATTCAGCCCGGCTCTTTTTTTCCATTTTGGATTTGTTTCATTCACTACCAGCGGGATACCAGCGACGACCGGACTTTTATGAGTGATTCCCAGTTTGTTGTGACTCTCACAACTTCAGCAGGTGAGTCTAACTGATTGGGCTTGCTTGCTATTGTGGTTCTTCTAGACGATACACTCTATGTGCGCTTTCCATCTTTGTCTCTTTTTTTTTTTTAAGTCATTTCATAGCAGACCATGCGGTGTGGGGGGAGGGGCGATACATCACATTGCATCACAGAGCCTCTCTGTATCAGGGTTCCAGGGCAAAGATGCTTGCAAAATGAGCCCCCACTATCTTATACCCCCTGGTCGTGACATCACTGCAGGGGCTGAGTTATGGGAGCCCTCCTCTTTTCTCAGAGGGAATAACACGTACTGAAAACTCATAAGTATCATATCTCGGGGAGGGAACCTCGTATAGCGATAAACCAAGTATCCTCTTACTCAACATGATGTTGGCGTTCATCTAAGTCCAAACCCGAAGTGCCTGTATGATTTGGTTAAGTAGGAATCCATTTCTTGGATTCCACTGAAGCTGGAGTCTAGAAAATTACAGCGTGGGTAGCTATCGGAGCACATTCCAAATATGTAACTTTCATTCTTATACCACCAACTGGGGTCAAGATATGCCCTCTCACATATGCCTAAAGCACATGTCTGCAGACAAAGGATTGTGTTATGAATGGGCACCGAGGCTGATAGCAGGCCCAAGCTAAGCCACAGAAAACCAGAGAGGCTGGTAACTAAGCAGATGCAGACCCCTGATCCTGTCCACACAACTAGCAGTAGCCGTGGAGCGTGCCTACGATGATCCTAGACGCCTAGGCACAGCCGGAGAGCTAACTAAGCATAAAGCAAGAAAGGGGAAATCTAAACTGCCCCAGAGCAGACCCCAAAGGAATAGATAGCCCCCAAACATATATTGTCGATGAGACAAGATGAAAACACAAACACAGGCAGAAAAATAGACTGAGCAAACGATGGGGCCCAAGTTGACTAGACAGGACATGAAAGGACACTGTCTGCAATCATGCAAAAAAACCCTGCAAAAAGTCCAACACGTCTGATGCACAAAAAACACTGAAGTCGCACGACTTCGCCCCCACTATATCAGTACTCTGGTATATTCTGAAAGCAAAGCAAAAATAGACCAATATAACAGGGGACAAAACAAACTGGCAAATGCAATAACATGTGGGCGGTGATTCAGCACAGCCCCAGCCGGAGCTGGCTGACCCGCACAAAGCAGAGATAAACAAAACCAGATCAAATGCAAACAAAACAACAAATGAACCACTTGGCTGAACCATGCAGGGAAAGAGCAGGAGACATCAGACCTCAGAAGGCACAGGAAGAAAATCACCAGCAGGGATAGAGGGAGTCGGCTGTCTTAAATCCCAATCAGAAACCCCAGATCTCCAATCTGCTTCCTCATTATCAGAATTAAAACAGTGAGGGTGATATCCTGGATGAATTTAATAGTTAATAAAATAGTATAGTAGAATATAATAAAATATAAATTAGAACCACCCTTCTGAGACAATGGATGGCAGACCATCCGGGAAAAGCAACTGTACACACTGGATGTGGAGGAAAAAACCGGCAAGGTAACAAATGGATATCAATAAGATATATGCAACAACACGCAAGATAATTAAAATACCCTTTATTAAAATATGGGTGTAAACATTAAACAATTAAAAAGAAAGGCATCCCATATGTATACATGGTATAATAATGTAATACGCTATAGCATAAAGCTTAGTAAATAACCATGTAGGACAGGCTCAATAATGAACAGGTAATGATTATGTGCAACATGGCGTGACAAAGAAAATTATAAAAGTAGGGTGCACAAATAATGGGGACAAAAAAATGCCAATGTGTGCAAAAAAAACACACTAAATGTGTGGAAACCACGAAAAGTGAGGATCAGGGAATGGAACAATTACCTGGTGAGCCCTTAATGGTGCCTGTAACGCGCCCCGACGCGCGTTTCGGAGTAGGTCTCCTTCGTCAGGGGGTGGAGATGCTAATGGCCGGCACGTCCATTTATAATGAGTAAAATGCCGGGCAGGTCACAAAACGGCGCATGCGCCGCCACTGCGACCCGGAAGACACATCGCGCGCGGCGTCACATGACAAAACACCGCCGGGTGAACCCGGCGTGTCAGGGCATGAAGAGACGCCGTCGCCATGCGAATCCCCGGCGCCGAGGCGGCGCACGCGCACAAGTGCCCGTCCAGGAACAAATAGGGAAGAGTGTAGGTGCAGCAACAGCTGCAAAAGGACCACTTAGCCCAGCATATCGCCACAATATATATATATGGTTTATGGGGACACAAATATAAGATCCAATAATGTGAGAAAAAGGACATGGTGAAAAATAATAATAATAGTAATGATAAATGGAGAGCGTAATACTGTATATAAATACATAATGAACGATCCACATATGAGATGTGAGGAAAATCTTTTTTAAAAAACAAAATTACAACAATATATGTGACAACTAATTACAAAGTGATGAATAAATATAGTGCAAAAGGGGAAAGTGTACATTCCACAAAATGATATATAAATAGATATTGCTGAAAAAAAAATATATATCTCCATCCATATTGCAAGGTTCAAGGTATATCACTGTTACGAAGTGATAAATATATATAATGCAAAAGGAGGGAAGTGCACATTCCACATAATAATATACATATAAATATTGTTATAACTCAAGGTGCATCACTGTAACAAAGTGATGAATGTATATGATGTAAAAAAGGGGGGAGGTGCATATTCTACATAATATATATATATACATATTACTGAAAAAAAATATATATATCTCTCTCCATCCATATTCAATATCATAATATATACAAGTGAAAAAAATCTTGTCACTGTTTCTTCTTTCTCAGATGTGAACGGTCCACAAAAAATACAGAGTGCCGGCCAAAGAATCTAAAATAAACACAAAGAAAATTAAAAAGTGCACAAAAGTATTTTATAAAAACGGAATAAAAGACAAACTCTCATTCAAACGCAGTGGAGACACAGTGTTCAGTGTCCAGATCCACTGGGTTTCTATCTGTGCAAGACGTTTGCTAACGCTGCCTCCCCTAATCCCTTTACGGATCATATCAATGCCAAACACTTTTAATAGAGTAGGATCACAATTGTGATGCATTTTAAAGTGTTTTGGCAAGGTTTTAAGGGAAGCAATATCCTCAACCTCACTTGCTGCCCTTATGCCCAGAACGTGCTCACGAACCCTCACCTTGAGCTGGCGGGTGGTAAGGCCAACATAGATGAGGGAACATGGGCACGTGGCATAATAGATCACAGCTGTTGATAAACAGGTGATGGATTGTTTGATATCAAAGACACGCGATCCATCAGAGCTAGCAAAGGTGCAGGCTCTGACAATGTTACAGCAAGCAACACAAGAGCCACAAGGTTTGCATCCTGCGGATCGTGTATGTTGAGTCATGAAATTATTGACTGGTTCGGAAATATAGTGACTTTTCACTAACCAGTCACCAAGATTGGGTGATCTACGAAAAGCGATGTTAGGGCAGTCACCAATGTATTTAGAGATTATCGGGTCATTTTTTAAAATGGGCCAAAATTTTTTTAAATAAAATCTCATTTGTTCATTGTGACCATTGAACGTAGTGATAAACCTTACCACTTCCTTAGATTCAGATCTATTCATGTTCGTATAAAGTGCATTGTGACGTGACGTGTGCTTGGCCCTATTAAAGGCTCTCTTCAGTGATCGCCTGCTATAACCACGTTCAAGAAATCTTTCCTTTAGAAGATCAGCCTGTTTGAAAAAATCGGTGTCTGTAGAGCAAATACGTCTTAAACGTAAAAATTGCCCAATGGGTATTGAATTGATAAGCGTGTGGGGGTGGGAAGATGAAGCATGGAGAAGCGCATTAACGGAGGTATGTTTTCTAAATAAATCTGTCTGAAGATGATTGTCACAATCCCTCATCACTAGAACATCAAGAAATTCAATGGTTTTAAAATCACTGTGATATGTAAGATGCACGTTGATGTTATTGGAATTCAATACATCAATGAAATCAGGCAACATACCGATGGGATCCTGCCAAATGAAAAATATGTCGTCAATGTAGCGTGTCCAGAAAAGATGTGGACCGTTCACATCTGAGAAAGAAGAAACAGTGACAAGATTTTTTTCACTTGTATATATTATGATATTGAATATGGATGGAGAGAGATATATATTTTTTCAGTAATATGTATATATATATATATATATATATATTATATATATATTATTATGTAGAATATGCACCTCCCCCCTTTTTTACATCATATACATTCATCACTTTGTTACAGTGATGCACCTTGAGTTATAACAATATTTATATATTATTATGTGGAATGTGCACTTCCCTCCTTTTGCATTATATATATTTATCACTTCGTAACAGTGATATACCTTGAACCTTGCAATATGGATGGAGATATATATATTTTTTTTCAGCAATATCTATTTATATATCATTTTGTGGAATGTACACTTTCCCCTTTTCCACTATATTTATTCATCACTTTGTAATTAGTTGTCACATATATTGTTGTAATTTTGTTTTTTAAAAAAGATTTTCCTCACATCTCATATGTGGATCGTTCATTATGTATTTATATACAGTATTACGCTCTCCATTTATCATTATTATTATTATTCCTATTTTTCACCAAGTCCTTTTTCTCACATTATTGGATCTTAGATTTGTGTCCCCATAAACCATATATATATATTGTGGCGATATGCTGGGCTAAGTGGTCCTTTTGCAGCTGTTGCTGCACCTACACTCTTCCCTATTTGTTCCTGGACGGGCACTTGTGCGCGTGCGCCGCCTCGGCGCCGGGGGTTCGCATGGCGACGGCGTCTCTTCATGCCCTGACACGCCGGGTTCACCCGGCGGTGTTTTGTCATGTGACGCCGCGCGCGATGTGTCTTCCGGGTCGCGGCGGCGGTGACCTGCCCGGCATTGAACTCATTATAAATGGACGTGCCGGCCATTAGCATCTCCACCCCCTGACGAAGGAGACCTACTCCGAAACACGCGTCGGGGCGCATTACAGGCACCATTAAGGGCTCACCAGGTAATTGTTCCATTCCCTGATCCTCACTTTTCGTGGTTTCCACACATTTAGTGTGGTTTTTTTGCACACATTGGCATTTTTTTGTCCCCATTATTTGTGCACCCTACTTTTATAATTTTCTTTGTCATGCCATGTTGCACATAATCATTACCTGTTCATTATTGAGCCTGTCCTACATGGTTATTTACTAAGCTTTATGCTATAGCGTATTACATTATTATACTATGTATACATATGGGATGCCTTTCTTTTTAATTGTTTAATGTGTACACCCATATTTTAATAAAGGGTATTTTAATTATCTTGCGTGTTGTTGCATATATCTTATTGATATCCATTTGTTACTTTGCCGGTTTTTTCCTCCACATCCAGTGTGTACAGTTGCTGCCTCATTATCAGGTGGCAAGCCTCTGTCAATCAGATCAGCTCCACTACCTCCATTAACCACCAGAGGGAGTCCAGAAAGAGAACTCGCAACCCCTCTGTCAATCTGACCAGCTCCATTACCTTCAGTAATCACCAGAGGGAAGCCAGAGAGAGAATTCACAACAGGATTGTATTCTGATTCCCCCAGCACATTCTTGAGGGAGAGGGAGGATTATAGGATTACACTTGCAGGCATAGGGAGAAGGAGGTGGAAGGGGGGTCGAAAACCCACAGCGTGTGTTTGTAATGCCATGTATCTTTCTAGAAGTATACTCAGAATGTGGCATAGCAGGATCATTACACCTCATCCAAGGGAGTAGCTTTGTTACAGTGTATACAAAAATGTGCATTTTCCTAACAGATCAAAATTTCAGACCACACTCAGTGTCAAAGGCATATATGAAATACTAGTTTACCAGGAGAAAATGGTGACAATTAGAAAAAGAAAATGTACCTTCAATTAAAATATAATGAGTGCCAAATATATGTGTCATGCTCGCCATGTCTGTTTATGTCCGCCAAGTCTGTTTTGTCTCAAGAACTCCTGGAGCGGTGTGCATGCGCATCTCATGTCTGCTATCCTGCTTGCTCCCTAGAGCAGTGTGCACACTCACCTCATGTCTGCTGAGCTGCAAGATGCCTGCATTTCTGCTTTGCCTTCTGTGATCTTCTCGTCATGTCTAGAATCCCTGATCTTGTGTCTTTCCTAGGATCCTGCACTGTCTGGTTCTGCAATCATCTCGTCATGTCTAAAACCCTGATCATGTGACTGCACTCTGTGATCCTGGAGCATCTGAACTAGGAAGTTCTCCCCTGGTCCTGACTGGGAAGAGGAGGTGCTATGCCCTATATTAGACCGCCCCTTCCTATGCTCAGGGCCTGAGTATTGTGTGGTGTCCCTGCATGGCTGCTTGGTCTGTGGGGCACTCCCTCTATTCTGTGCCCTTGCACTCTGCTCTGTCGTGTGTCTCTGCACACGCTCCATGCTCATACTCCATCTCTTGTCCCGTGCCTTGTCTTATGTTTGTCTGTTGTGCCATGTTCGTCCTTGTCCTGCTTGGACTTGTAGTCCTTCTGTTATTCTCTGCCTTGCCTGTTTTCGCTATGCCTTGTTCCTCCCTATGGTCTCAGTCTTTGCTTGCTCTGCCTCGCCCTCTCCTATGGTGCTCTGTAGTGCTCCCTGGCACACGCACCATCCCTCCTTTCTTTCCTTTCGTGCTCTTTTCCATGTCTAGTCCCAAGGCTCTGCCTTGGCCCGGCTCTGGGCTTCGGCCTACGCTCCGCTGCTAGACTCTTTTCCTATTATGCTCTCTTGCACGTTTCTAGGCTAGTCCCAAGGTCCTCCCTTGGCCCGGCCCTGGGCTTCAGCCTAAGCTCCGCTGCTAGCTCTGTTCTTGCTCTGACCTGATTCCGTGTTTCTGCCTATGCTTCCGTCCCTGGTTCCGTACATTGCCTAAGCCCTGCCTTGTTTCTCGTCTTGTCTTCCCTTGCTCTGTTTCTTCGTGAGCCCTTTGCATACGCCTGGCCTTCCTACCCTCCTGTTTGTGCCTCAGCCGTGCCCGCCCTAGCCGTGCCCGCCTGCTTGTGCCTCAGCCGTGCTTGTCGGTCAGTGACAGCTGTGTCGCCTGCCATGCCTCAGCCGGGTTCGCTGGAGTCTTGCCCGTCTGTCAGTGGCCGCAGCCCGATCAGCTAGCCAGTGCCCCAGCCGTGCCCTCTGTGCTCCCTTGCACTTCACGCTGTTTCCGCACTGTGCTCTGCGTGCTCTTTAAAGCACGCGCAGGCCCTCGCCTGCCCATGGCATACCTCCCCGTGCTTCTATAAAAGTACGCGCAGGCTTTGCCATGTCCCCTGTCGTGCCCTCTTGCACGCACAGGCCCTAACCCTGTCCTGGAACCTGACCCTGGCGTGAATCTCTGCACGCGCAGGACTCTGCCTCGCCTGTCCCTGGCGTGCCTCTCTGCACGCGCAGGAATCTGCCTCGTCTGATCTTGGCGTGCCTCTCTGCACGCGAAGCACTCTGCCTTGTGACATTATGCCTTGGCGTGTCTCTACACACGCACTCTGTCTTACCTTGAACCCTGGCGTGTCTCCAAGCACGCACCCTACCTTGAACCCTGGCGTGTGTCCAAGCACACACCCTGCCTTGAACCCTGGAGTGGCTCCAAGCACGCACCCTGCCTTGAACCCTGGCGTGGCTCCAAGCACGCACCCTGCCTTGAACCCTGGCGTGGCTCCAAGCACGCACCCTGCCTTGAACCCTGGCGTGGCTCCAAGCACGCACCCTGCCTTGAACCCTGGCGTGGCTCCAAGCACGCACCCTGCCTTGAACCTTGGCTTGCCTGCCGGATTCCCGAAACCTGCCGACCGTTGCCAGAGGTCCCGAACCAGATAACTGTGGCCTGATGTCCAGAGCTGATGTCCACAGCCTGATGCCTGGACCCTGTCAGTCGTTGCCAGTAGTCCAGAGTCTGATGCCATCACACCCCGTCTTGGATCCTGGCGTGTCCTAGCATGCATCCCTTCTAGGAACTCTTGTGTGATCCCTATCACGTATCCTGTCTTGGTCCCTGGTATGTTTACATGCACGTGTTATGCCTGGAACATTTGGCATGCCCTTGCACGCATCCTGCCGTGTTTCACTGTTTGTGCCCTGCACCTGATTCCCTGTTATGCCTTACACCAGAATAAAGTGTGAATCCACGTTTGAGGAAGAAACTGTGTGACTTCGCGTTATGTTTGGTATCCTGTCCGTCCTGTTGTCAGACACTCAATAGTGTCTCCTTGAGTCGACCATCTGGTCCAGCTGCCTTGGTCTTGCCCCTGACACTCCCTGTACAGGCGGTGGGTTCTCCCCTACTAATCAAGGCTAATGTTAACTATTTATCTGGAGTATCCAATATACCCATAGCCTCCTGATGAACTTGTATCATTGGGGGAAAAGAATTGGAGGCATGATGTATAGATCAGTATCATTATTGAACATCCTATATATTAACCCCTTAATGTCCAATGACGGACACAGTCCGTCATTAGACATATCCCCTGCTTTGATGAGGGCTCCTGGCGCTGAGCCCGCATCAAAGCCGGGACATGTCAGCTGTTATGAACAGCTGACATGTGCCTGCAATAGGCTCGAGCGGAATCGCCGTCCACCCGCACCTATTAACTAGTTAAATCCCGCTGTCAAAGCTGACAGCGGGCATTTAAACAGCATTTCCGGCCGCCAGGCCAGAAATGACCTCATCGCCGACCCCCGTCATGTGATCGGGGGTCAGCGTTATGTTGCCTGGACAACCAGAGGTCTCTGAGACCTCTATGGTTGTTCCAGGCATATGGCTTTCAGCGCCACCCAGTGGTCGGCGCTGAAAGCACAGGAGTAAATTTGCTACATATGGGCGATTTGCTCATCGCCCATATGTAGCAGAGCCAATCAGGTTGCGCATGGTTCTAGCCTCCTATGGAGGCTATTGAAGCATGCCAAAAGTTAAAAAAAAATGTTTAGAATAAAAAAAATTAAAAAACCTAAAAGTTCAAATCACCCCCCCTTTTGCCCCAATCAAAATAAAACAGTAAAAAAAAAATCCCACATACACATATTAGGTATCGCCGCGTTCAGAATAGCCCGATCAATAAAAAAAAAGCATTAACCCGATCGCTAAACGGCGTAGCAAGAAAAAAAATTCAAAATGCCAGAATTACGTTTTTTTGGTCGCCAAGACATTGCATTAAACTGCAATAACGGGCGATCAAAAGAACGTATCATTAAAAACGTCAGCCCGGCACCGAAAAAATAAGCCCAGATCATGAAAAATGATAACGGTCTCGGAAAATTGCGCAAATTTTTTTTTTTTTTTTTTTTTTGTTTTAGCAAAGTCTGGAATTTTTTTCCACCACTTAGATAAAAGAGGACATAGACATGTTTGGTGTCTATGAACTCGTAATGACCTGGAGAATCATAATGGCTGGTCAGATTTAGCATCTAGTGAAGTGTGGGATTGCACTTTTTTTGCAATTTCACCGCACTTGGAATTTTTTTCCCGTTTTCGAGTACATGACATGGTAAAACCAATGGTGTCATTTAAAAGTACAACTTGTCCCGCAAAAAATAAGCCCTAACATGGCCATATAGATGGAAAAATAAAAAAGCTATGGCTTTGGAAAGAAGGGGAGCGAAAAACGAATGCGAAAAATCGAAAAAAGCTCCGGTCATTAAGGGGTTAACTGCATTTCAAGGTGCTATACTTGTTTGTTTATATATAAACCTATTTACTTATTGAGGCATAATGTGTGGATTAGCAACAATGTCTGTTTACCCTGTCTACTGAATAAGTTTAAGAAACTCCTCAATTTGCTTTGTTTTGGAGGCACGTGGTGTTATTGGTCAAGCATATGTACTGTACATTTGTCTAATGTATCTATTGACTGTACAGCTATCATTTAAGTCTTCCCCTCTATTTCTATTGGGGCTAATACATCATTTAATACCCTCAACAATGGTTATTAAATGTAGCCATTTATATGCATTTTCATTGAGTCATCAAGTGTATTTCTTCCCATTAATCAATTGTTTAGTGTCAGTTGCTTATATTCACCTACTTCCTGGTTCACCATCCACCACTCTATATACTCTTGCGTCCTGTCTAGGAGTAGACTCCAACAGATTGTAGACTGGAATTGGCCTGTAGCCTGCCATATTAACCCCTTAAAGAGCAAGCCACTTTGTAAGTTAATGACCAGGCCTTAATTTTGAAATCAGACCACTGTCACTATGTGCTTATAACTCTGGAATGCTTCAACGGAGGATCCCGCTGATTCTGAGAATGTTTTTTCGTGACATATTGTACTTCATGTTAGTGGTAAAATTTATTTGATATGACTTGCGTTTCTTTATGAAAAAATGGAAATATAGCGAAAATTTTTAAAATTTTGCCATTTTCAAACTTATTTTTTATGCCCTTAAATCAGAGAGATATGTCACAAAAAATAGTTAATAAATAACATTTACCACATGTCTACTTTACATCAGCACAATTTTGGAACCAAAATTTTTTTTGTTAGGAAGTTATAAGGGTTAAAAGTTGACCAGCGATTTCTCATTTTTATGACAAAATTTTAAAAAACATTTTTTTAGGGACCACATCACATTTGAAGTCACTTTGAGTGGTCAATATGACAGAAAATACCCAAAAGTGACACCATTCTAAAAACTACACCCCTCAAGGTGTTCAAAACTACATTCAAGAAGTATATTAACCCTTTAGGTACTTCACAAGAATTGAAGCAATGTGGAAGGAGAAAAATGAACATTTAACTTTTTTCCCTAAAATTTATCTTTGGACACAATTTTTTTTTTTTATTTTGTCAAGGGTTTCAGGAGAAAATGAACCATAATATTTGTTGTGCAATTTCTCCTGAGAACACTGATACCCCATGTGTGGAGGAAGACCAATCTTTAGGAGTACGGCAGGGCTCAGAAGGGAAGGAGCATCATTTGAGATTTTGAAGGTCAAATTGGCTGGAATCGAGAGCGGACGCCATGTCGCGTTTGGACAGACCATGATGTACCTAAACAGTGGAAACCCCACATAAGTGACCCCATTTTGGAAACTAGACTCCCCAAGGAACTTATCTAAATGTGTGGTGAGCACTTTGAACCCCCAAGGGCTTCACAGAAGGTTATAACGTAGAGTCGTAAAATTAAAAAATCATGTTTTCCACAAAAATGATCTTTTCACCCCCAATTTTTATTTTCCCAAGGGTAACAGGACCCCAAAAGTTATTGTGCAATTTGTCCTGAGTATGCTGATACCCCATATGTGGGGGTAAACCACTATTTGGGCGCATGGCAGAGCTCAGAAGGGAAGCAGCGCCATTTGACTTTTTTGGCTGGAATTGAAATAGGATGCCATGTCACATTTGGAGAGCCCTGATGTGCCTAAACTGTGTAAACCCCCCACAAGTGACACCATTTTGGAAACTAGACCCCCCCAAGGAGCTTATCTAGATGTGTGGTGAACACTTTGAACCCCCAAGTGCTTCACAGAAGTTTATAACGTAGAACCGTGAAAATAAATCATTTTTTTCCACAAAAATGATCTTTTTGCCACCAAATTTTTATTTTCACAAGGGTAACAGGAGAAATTAGACCCCAAAAGTTGTTGTGCAATTTGTCTCGAGTACGCTGATACCCCATATGTGGGGGTAAACCACTGTGATCGCCTTACTGCGATCCTTGGGAGGCAGAATGCACAAATCCACAAAAGGTGAAGAATTGGTTTTATTTTTTACGCCGTTCCTCATGCGGTATTAGTGATATGACTATTCCTCGGGTTGGTACAATTAAAGCGACATCTCATTTATATGTTTTTTGTTTTTTACACAATGAAAACTTTTATAGAAAAAATAATTATTTTTGCATCACTTTATTCTGCGAGCTATAACTTTTTTATTTTTCCGCTGATGGAGCTGTATGGTGGCTTGTTTTTTGGGGGACAAAATGATGCTTTCAGCGGTACCATGCTTATTCATATCTGTCTTTTTGATCGCGTGTTATTGCACTTTTTCCAAGCGGTATAAGGATACCGCTTGGAAAAAGTATAATTTGCTACTTTTTTGTTGTTTTTTTTAGCGGCGTTCACTGAAGGGGTTAACTAGGGTGACGCTTTTACAGATGGGATTTTTACGGATGCAGCGATACGAGACGAGTATTTTTGTGTTCATTTTATTTTTTTACATGTGTATTTTTAGGGGAATTTTTTTTATTATTTTTAATTATTTTTTAATATTTTATTTCATGTTTTTTTTTTCCTTGTCCAATTATGGGACATTCATTTTCGGTATAATACATTACAATGCTCCAGCATTATAATGTATTATGCCTATGCTGAAAGCTGCAGACACCATGGTCTCTGCAGCTTTCCGTAGGTAAATGACCCGGAGGTTGTCATGACACCTCTGGGTCATCATGGCACAGGTCGGTCCCCGCGATTACATCGTGGGGATGCCGACCTGAGGCAGAGGGAGCCCCCTACCCTCTACCTTCCCCTCTGAATGCTGCGATTGTGCTCGATCGCAGCAGTGAGGGGTTTAACAGCGGGGAATGGCGGGGGCACCACTCCCAGCTGTCAGTGCAGGACACTCAGCCCACTGCAGCGCTGAGCTCCTGCACTGATCATCGGGCAGGAGATGCTGACATTTTAGCCTCTCCTGCCCGATCGCTGCTGTTTGGTCAGTCAGACTGACTGACCAATCACAGCGCTTGGTGTGCAGGGACCGACTGCAAGGGTCCCTGCACCACTTGCCGTGCCTGTCAGCTGTCATAGACAGCTGTCGGCTCTGAACTGTCACTGCGTGTTTACACGCAGTGGCAGTTCAAAGCCATGACGTTCACAGTCCGTCATGATGCTGGAAGTTACCTCCTGCCATGACGGACTGTGCACGTCAGTGGACATTAAGGGGTTAATGAATCTGATAAAAAAAACCAACCAAACTAAATAATGATAAAAAAGGTTCATTTTCAGCTTTAAGCAAACAACACATGTACGATAAAATATGCTATAAACAGAAATTGGTACCTGATTGCTATAGTAGCTAGCGCTTTGTCCCTTTCAAAGAATAAACCACTAGTTGCATATAGATGCAGCAAGAATCTAAGTGATGTTTTATTACATAAACGATTCCAAGAAAATAAAAAGCAAAACAATTTGATGTGGTTAAATTCAATCAGTCCAATAGGTAACTTTATTTTACCCCTTAAGCCCCAAGGGTGGTTTGCACGTTAATGATCGCGCCATTTTTTACAATGCTGACCACTGTCCCTTTATGAGGTCATAACTCAGGAATGCTTCAACGGATCTAGGCGATTCTTAGGTTGTTTTCTCGTGACATATTGTACTTCATGTTAGTGGTAACATTTCATTGATATAACTTGCGTTTAATTGTGAAAAAAATGGAAATATGGAAAAAATTTTGAAAATATTGCCATTTTCAAACTTTGAATTTTTATGCCCTTAAAATAGAGAAATATGTGACAAAGTAATTACTAAATAACATTTCCCACATGTCTACTTTACATCAGCACAATTTTGGAAACAAAATTTTTTTTTATTAGGAAGTTATAAGGGTTAAAAGTTGACCAGCGATTTCTCATTTTAACAAAATTTACAAAACCATTATTTTTTTAGGGACCCCCTCATATTCAAAGTCACTTTGAGGGGTCTATATGGCAGAAAATACCCAAAAATGACACCATTCTAAAAACTGCACCCCTCAAGCTACTCAAAACTACATTCAAGAAGATTATTAACCCTTCAGGTGCTTCACAGGAACTAAAACAACGTGGAAGGAAAAAATGAACATTTATCTTTTTAGTCACAAAAATTGATCTTTTAGCAACATTTTTTTTATTTTCCCATGGGTAACAGGAGAAATTAGACCCCAAAAGTTGTTGTCCAATTTGTCCTGAGTGTGCTGATACCCCATATGTGGGGGAAAAACACTGTTTGAGCACACGGCAGGGCTCGGAAAGGAAGGAGCGCTGTTTGACATTTTCAACCTAAAATTGGCTGATATTGAAATCGGAAGCCATGTTCCGTTTGGAGAACCAATGATATGCCTAAACAGTGGAAACCCCCCACAAGTGACCCAATTTTGGAAACTAGACCCCCTAAGGAACTTATCTAGATGTGTGGTGAGCACTTTGAACCCCCAAATGTTTAAAATGCCCGGGCATGGTGAAAAAAAATTTTTTTTCCACAAAAATGATCTTTTAGTCCTCAATTTGTTATTTTCCCAAGAGTATCAGGAGAAATTGGACCCCAAAAGTTGTTGTCCAATTTGTCCTGTGTGCGCTAATACTCCATATGTGGGGAAGAAACACTGTTTGGGCACACTGCAGGGCTCGAAAGGGAAGTAATGACGTTTTGGAATGCAGACTTTGATGGCATGGTCTGCGGGCATCATGTTCCGTTTGCAGAGCCCCTGATGTACCTAAACAGTGGAAACCCCCCCCCCCCCAAGTGATCCCATTTTGGAAACTAGACCCCCTAAGGAACTTATCTAGATGTGTGGTGAGCACTTTGAACCCCCAAATGTTTCGCTAAAGCTTATAATGCCCGGGCGTGAAAATATAAAATCCTATTTTGATTCCTCATAAATGATTTTTAGTTCCCAATTTTTAATTTTCCCAAGAGTAACAGGAGAAATTGGACCCCAAAAGACGCTGTCCAATTTGACCTGAGTACGCTGGTACCCCACATGTGGGAAAAAACTGTTTAGGCACATGTCGGGGCTTGAAAGGGAAGTAGTGACGTTTTGGAATGCAGACTTTGATGGGTCTGCTGGCGTCATGTTCCGTTTGCAGAGCCCCTGATGTGCCTAAACAGGAAAAAAACCCACATGTGACATCATTTTGTATACTAGACCCCCAAAGAACAAATCTAGATGTGCCCCCAACTAAACTAATGTAAATTAGTAGTGAATGGAGGTGTGGTACAGTTTGAAGCAATCCTTCATACACAGGCCAGGTTTTTCGGGGCAGGTATCGCACTGGTAAATGGTGTCCTTGCGTATTCCCTTTTTGTAACACACTCGGCCCCTTTTTTGTGGCTTACCTTTTCTACCAGTTGGCGGGACCACCCCCGGAAAATGCTGACCTGGTACGATACGAGCACCTTCCGTTCCGGAAGTACTGGGACCCGCTCCTTCCTGAGTGCCAAACATCAGGGCCTTAACCACTACCTCCTGGAAATGAAGGTACAACGTATTGGTGTGGCGTGCACATTGTGACAGCAGTAATGCGTTGAGCATTGCCATTTGTACGATGTGCACGGCCAGCTTTTTGTACCACGCCCTGGCCTTTCTGAGAGCATTGTACGGTGGGAGGTATTGATCAGAGAGATCAACGCCCCCCATGTTTTTGTTGTACCCCACGACACAGGTCGGTTTGCTGACCTGTGTGGAGGTACCCCGTATAGTGCAGAGGGTGCTGCAATCACAGTGTATGGTGGTCAAGTGATGGACATCCCTCTTGTCCTTGTACTTGACCACCAGTAGGTGGTCGCTACATTGGGCTCTGCTCTCACCTTTTCTGAGCATCTGCCCAAGTAGCGTCTTCGGAAGGCCTGTCTGATTTTTGCGGACAGTACCGCAGTCTGCGGTACCTCGCGCAGATAGGGATTTGTAGAGTGGGATGCGGTATAAAAGTTATCAGTGTAGAGGTGATAACCTTTATCCAGCAGTGGGTGAACCAAATCCCACACAATTTTCCCACTCACTCCCAGGACAGGAGGACACTCAGGGGGTTCAATCCTGGTGTCCTTTCCTTCGTAGACTCTAAACCTGTGAGTGTACCCTGAGGTACTCTCACAAAGTTTGTAGAGTTTGATTCCGTACCTGGCCCTCTTACTGGGCAGGTATTGACGGAATCCGAGCCTTCACTTGAAATGGACCGAGGACTCATCCACGCTGATTTCCCTTTGGGGCACGTACACTTCAGCAAACTTTTTGTTGAAGTGTTCCATGACCGGCCGAACTTTGAACAGACGGTCAAAGTTGGGGTCATCTCGTGCGGGACACTGCATTATCGGTATAATGCAGAAACTTGTGGATGGCCTCAAAACGCGTCCGGACCATGACCATTCGGAACACTGGAGTGTGGTATAAAATATCAACACTCCAATATTGCCGAATTTCCGGCTTCTTCAGTATCCCCATGTGGAGGACCAGGCCCCAAAACTGCATCATTTCAACTGCAAAAAAAACCCTGTTTGGGAGAGAAGAACAGACAATTCGCGGCGCCCCAAGTGCGTAAACACAATATTGTAGTCTTTAAAGGGTGCACAATTTTATGCACTCACCTGATAGAAGACTAATATAGCTTTGGATTATGTATCCTCAAAAATCCTTCCTTTTGGGATACTTCTCAGAAAACAGGGCTTGCAGCTTACCTCGGGTGGATCCAAGTGAAAGAGCCAGGTTCAGGCTCACACAGGATGAGTAAATCAAGAAAAACACATCCAGCCCATAAACGGCAGCGCTTCTCAGGTCTCACATCCAAAGATGATATTCCATATTTTTTATTTCATAGGTTAAAAAAGAGATACAGAGTTTTTAAATGCACCTCTAAAAAATGTTGTACCTGTGGGATCCTAGATCACGGGGCTAAAACCATCAAATGTAATAGTACTGGTGAGATCTTTGAGATTTCACAAAGACTCAGCTGTATCAGTGATTTTGTTGTATATGTAATCACATGGAGTTGCGGTTTGCAATATGTGGGACGCACTGTGCAGACACTGCGGTCACGCATTAATGGTCACAGAAATAGAGCAAAAAACGGCTTTTTAAAACATAGTCTCTCAAGGCATCTACTAATTAAACATAACAAAATTTTTAACATAAAAGTAACTCCGGTGGAGCAGATACCCTCTGGTGTTGCAAATAGGAATGCTCTTTTAAACCGGAAAGAAACGTTTTGGATATATCGTCTGGGAACATTATATCCAAATGGATTGAATGATATCGTAGAGAGAGTTTGAACGTTGCTTTTTTTTTTTTTTTTCTCTCTCTGGGTTTTTTCCCCTTTTGGGGTTTTTTTTTTCTTTTTCTTTTTTTTTTTTTCTTTTCTGTTTTGCATATATGTTGTCAAGGTTGTATCAATCAGTGGGTGTGTTCCTGAACTGTGTTCCTGAACTTGGTCCACACCCTAAATCAAGTTTCTGAGACTGGGATAAAAGGTTGCTACTATATATAAGTGTAACTGAATTTTATACTATTAGGATTTGTACTGTGTTTTTAGGATACCTCATGAAGGATATACACTGTATCCGAAACGCGTTGTATCTCTTTTTTAACTTATGAAATAAAAAAATATGGAATATCATCTTTGGATGTGAGTCCTGGGAAGCTCTGCCGTTTATTGGCTGGATGTGTTTTTCTTGATCATTTCAACTGCGTCCACATGAGACCAGTTGGAATATGATGAACGTGGGTTTTCCGCCAAAAATTGGCGCGCATACAAATTAGTTTACTCCACCATGAGGTTAACAAAATCCTCAGAGAAAAAGACTTTGAAAAAGTCTATTTCAGTGAGGCTGGTGGTGTCAAACTTGATTCCTGATTCTGCCACAAAATCAGGAATCAGTGGCTCGTAATTTTCGGTGGGCGAAGTCCATACAGGGTCTACTGAATCAGCTTCGGGCATGGTGGGCGCTGCCTCATCTTCTGTCCTGGAGAATCTGCGTGGCGGTTCCGCAGGACCCGAGGATGAAGATGAGGAAGAGGATGAAGAATCCGAAAAATAAAGAAAAGTCGGATCCTCGTCCTTGCTATCAGTGTCGGAGGCAAGGTAAGAATATGCCTCCTCCATTGAATAGCGCTGTTGGGACGAACGCGATGGGCGAGACATTTTTTGTGAAAGTGGTGCTTGGATATACTTTATTTATAACCATGTGTATGTGTGGGGGGCTAGTGATTGGTGCACACTATCCTGTAAAGAAAAGAGGAAATGGGGAGAAAAATACCTGTGAAAAGAAAAGTCTAAAACAGCAGGCCCTAGCTCTGATAAGTGAACGGCGTCACTTATCAAAGTTCAGTGGCGGCTGCTGGGTGTGTGTACAGGTGTGGTGCAAGGGGGGGTGAAAAAAGGAAATCAGCAGGCACAAGCTCTGATAAGTGAACTATGTCACTTATCACAGTTTGGCGGCTGTGGGATGCAAATAAGGAGTTGGAGCTAAGGGGGCTGCTAAATGTGCGCACAGAGGTGGCGCAAAGGGGGATGGAGGGGGTAAAAAGAGGGGGAAGGGGGGATGAAGAGAGATCGGACAGGGATCAGGGATTAGCACTTCCACTTGTAGTTAGGTGGTGCAAAGGGGGGGTAAAAAAAAGGAAATCAGCAGGCACAAGCTATGATAAGTGAACTATGTCACTTATCACAGTTTGGCGGCTGTGGGATGCGAACACAGAGTGGCGCAAAGGGGGCTGCTAAATGTGTGCACAGAGGCGGCGCAAAGGGGGATTGAGGGGGGTAAAAAGAGGGGGAAGGGTGGGGATGAAGAGAGATCGGACAGGGATTAGCACTTATGCTTGTAGTCAGGTGGCGCAAAGGGTGGATAAAAAAAGGAAATCAGCAGGCACAAGCTATAAGTCAACTATGTCACTTATCAAAGTTTGGTGGCTGTAGGTTGCGAATATGGAGCTGGCGCAAAGGGGGCTTAGGGAAAAAAAGCAAGCACGAGTTGATTGGTGAACTGCGTCACCAATCAACGCTCGGCGGCTGCTAAATGTGCGCACGGAGGTGGCGCAAAGGGGGGGTGGAGAGGGGGTAAAAAGAGGGGGAAGGGGGGAGTGGGGGATGAAGCTAGATTGGGGGGATAAAGCTAGATTGGGGGTGAAGCTAGATTGGGCAGGGATCGGGGATCAGGCAATACTTACAGTTGTAGGGTTTTCTTTCTTCTTTCTTTAGCAGGTATTGTGATGCTACAAGCTGCTGTGGCACCACAATACCCAGCACACCAGGAGAACCAGCCATATGACTGCTCTCTAGGGAATCCTCAGCTAGTGTGAGCACCCCCTGCAGAGTTGTCATACAGGTCACAGGCAGGTCAGGGACCGGTCACAGAGCGGTCACTTCGCTGCTGTGAACTGTCATTGGTGGGATCAAATGATAACATCGATCCACCAATCCCTGCACTTCCTGGTGACCATGACAACCGCCTAGGATCAGAGCTCACAGCTCCGATTCAAAGGCAGGTCATGCCCAGGTCATCAGCACGGCACAGAGCGGTCACAGAGTGACCGCAGCTGTGCCCTGTGGTTGGCGCCATCGCCGATCTAATTGATCGTGCCAACCAGTCCTGCAGGCACTGCTGGGCCTGTATCAGGTCCCTGCCTAGGATCGGTGCTAATACAGCACCGATCCGGACCGATACGATCGCGCCAATCCGGGGAGGGTTTGCCGGTGCCTGGCGTTGCCAGGCACCGGATCCTGGATCGAGTACATCGGTACTCGATCCTAGCCTAGGACATCATTGTTTCAGCCGCGCGGATTGGCTGAAACAATGAGAAGCGCTGTGATTGGCTGTGTCGATTTCAACAGCCAATCACAGCGCTCGGGAGGAAGGGAGGGCGGCGACAGACCCCAGGATGTTGAGGCCATCTACAATAAGGTACGATGGCATCGGAATTTTAACGCGATCATCGCGACTTAAGTCGCGATGTCGCATTAAATGCCATGACTTACTCTACCGTCCCTGGAAATTAAGTCCCAGGGCACATGGATGGGATAGTACGTCTCATGGCAGAAAGGGGTTAAACACAGTTTGTAATGTTAAAAAAATTGGTAAAAAGCCAAAGGGCTGAATACCTTTGCAAGTCACTGTATATAATGTCATTCAAGGCTTGGTATTTAAACCCAAATGGGTCTTACACTCATTGCCTGGGGATCGTAATACAGACCCCTACTGTCTCCTAGCCATTTGTTATTGTACTTTTGAGCTGTATTGATATTGTCTCTCTGTTTTGGGCCATATCCTTGTCTGTCCCACAAGACGCTCCATGCAGCACTTGTATTTCCTGAATTCTGACTTTGGCATAATCCTTAATCTGGCTCCGTCTATTACCATAAATATCTTGCCAGTATCTGTTTCATTCATCCAGTACTGGTCAGTGGCTTACCTGTGACTTTACTTCTGGATTTTAAGTTGTCCTAATTTTTCCTGTCTATCTTCCTGTTTACGAGTCCCTACTTAGTTCCTGATCCTGACTTCACCACTGTCTCAGCACTTATCCATTACTCCATGACTTATAATACTTTAAAGTGCAATATGTTTGTAGAAAACAGTACAAGAAATAAACACTATGCGCAAAGAGCAGCTGGTATATTTCTATATTATTGTTTGAGCACAGTACTTCAGGTGAGTCTACAGGCTGATAGGCATTAGTGATTTTATTTTAGGTTTAATAATCCAGCAAGGTTGGACATCTAGCAACAGCCGTGTCTCATTGATTTAAGATCTTAATTTGATCAACACTGGAATTATTTGACTATTAACCAGAATTTAAAAAAAATAAGCAACAATTAACTTTGGTGTTAAAACAAAGTAAACGTTCTGAAAAACAATACAAACTATTTATTAATGAATTGAAAAGTTAATGCAGGTGCTTCTCACAAAACAAGAATATAAGCAAACATTTAAATTATTTCAGTTCTTCAAATAAAAAAAAAGTGAAACTCATTATATAGAGCCTGGATGTCTTCCTGGAGAGTAACAATATTGTATCTTACAGTTATTAGATTCTTTAGAAGGACGTAGATCTGGGGATTTATTCTGACGGAATATAGGCTGAACTGGATGGACAAATGTCCTTTTTCGGCCTTGCTAACTATGTTACTATGGATCTCAATTGTTTATTTCTGTTAATGTTGATGATTATGGCTTACAGCCAGTGAAAACCCAAACGTCATTATCTCAGTAAATAAAAAAAACTTTATAACACCAGCTTGAAAAATAATTTTAAAATCTGAAATGTTGGCCTACTTAAATGTATGTTCAGTAAATACACTTTTTGTATTGAAGAACTGAAATAATTTAACTTTTTGATATTCTAATTTTGTGAGAAGCACCTGTAATTAAGAGTCCTCAGTAGATTGTGCCTTTTAATGGCTAATGGAAAGCATGATGACTACTAACAACAAGCTTTGGACACAACTTCCATTTCTTCATGTTATAAAAAGACCAAAGTATTGTAAGAAGATTGCTATTTGTCATCGTCTTTTGGGCAGCCATTAAAAGCACCAACTACTGAGTACACTCAGTTTTTATCTTTTCTATACACTGATTTACACAAACAAGTATAAGACTGGAATCATTACCTTGGTTCATAACGTATGTCATCTAGATTTTCAAAAACTCCAGCACCAATGCGCAGTCTCTCAATACCATTCCTAAGAAATAATGGTTTGTAAACTGTAGTAACAAAATTATTTTGAGTGCATTACCATATACAAGATCCCTATTTATCACTATAAAAGGGCTAAAATGATGACAAGTAGGCATGAAAATGGATTTTAAAATGTGAAGCCTCGTCTAATCCTTAAACCCCCAAGGTCTCAGTCACACATCTGTCTTTTCACGTACGTGTTCTGTATTCTTCAGGGACAGAACACATACCAATCATAATCTAAGGTGTCAGTCATATGTCCATGTTTTTTATGAACCATGTGAACAGAAAAGTAATCATTGAGATGTGTCAGTTTTTGATCCTTCTAAGGGATCAAAATCACCCATACAAGTCTAAGGGTCAGTGAAAATCTAGGACAGCACACAGATGGCAGCAATGTACAATCCATGTGCGGTCTGTGATTAACATTGTCATGTATAGAAGCTTGGTAATTTATTTTTTGCAAAGGAAAATTACTAATGAAACTCTGATGGTAAAAACTGACACTGACCAAACACTGATGGAACTCGGACCCAAAACACTGATGAACTACAGATTATATTCTCATGTATGAGAAAAATCACTGATGTCAGAATAAGGCCTAAGAGCCAAGCCTAATTTGGCCTTAAAGGGGTATTTCTAGCTCCTAGAGTCTATTCCTTTATGTAGTAGGTGTAAATCTAAAATTGGGACACAGAGCGCACAATAGGGTGAAACCCTATGGAGGGAAAGTAAGAGAGTGATGGTTATGCTCACCTGGTGAGGTTGTGACAGGCATAACTCCTATGTAGGCTTGAAAAAAAAAAATAGCTGCTGCTGTCCCGTGGCTAGTGGGTAAATCCTTCAGGAGATATTGGATCCATTTGGAAAAAGACATAGGGGGGCTGCGCTGCTGGAGTGAATCAATTCTTCAGAAAGGATAATGAGAGAAAGGCTTTTTATTCACGACGCTTTTCAACAAATATTAACCAAACCATGTGTTTATCCAATTGAATCCAATATGTAGTAGGTGCAATAATAATAATAATAGAAAATACCACCAATTAGAAATGGAGCATAGCTCTTCTAATTAGCTTTTAGTGGTAAGCGACATAGCAAATTACCTGTCATTATATGCCCCACACGTGGGGTAAGCGATATAGCTAATTAGTAGAACTACAGTGGGTACAGAAAGTATTCAGACCCCTTTAAATTTTTCACTCTGTTTCATTGCAGCCATTTGGTAAATTCAAAAAAGTTATTTTTTTTTATCATTAATGTACACTGCACCACATCTTGACTGAAAAAATACAGAAATGTAGAAATTTTTGCAAATTTATTAAAAAAGAAAAAAACTAAATATCACATGGTCATAATTATTCAGACCCTTTGCTCAAACACTCATTTAAGTCACATGCTATCCATTTCCTTGTGATCCTCCTTGAGATGGTTCAACTCCTTCACTGGAGTCCAGCTGTGCTTAAACTGATAGGTGTGTGCCTTTCCAAATCAAGTCCTGTCTATATAAGACCTCACAACCCACAGTGCATGTCAGACCTATTGAGAATCATGAGGTCAAAGGAACTGTCCAATGAGCTCAGAGACAGAAATGTGCAAGGCACAGATCTGGCCAAGATTAAAAAAAGAATTGCTGCAGTACTCAAGGTTCCTATGAGCACAGTGGCCTCCATAATTCTTAAATGGAAGAAGTTTGGGACCACCAGAAGCCTTCCTAGACTTGGCTGTCCAACCAAACTGAGCAATTGTGGGAGAAAAGCCTTGGTGAGAGAGGTAAAGAAGACCCCCAAGATCACTGTGGCTGAGCTCCACAGATGCATAGGGAGATGGAAGAAAGCTCCACAAAGTCAACTATCACTACAGCCCTCCACTAGTTGGGCCTTTATGACAGCGTGGCCTGAGGGAAGCCTCTCCTCAATGCAAGACATATGAAAGCCCGCATAGAGTTTTGTAAAAAACAAATGAAGGACTCCCAGACTATGAGAATATTAATTAATAAATGAATTATTTTTGTAAGAAATGTTTCATACATAGCTGTGAATCAACTGACCATTTCACTCTAAGGCCGGGTTCCGATGGTGGTATGGAAAACATGGATTTTTGTGATAACTCACCGTAAAATCTTTTTCTCCGAGACGCTCATTGGAGGACACAGATACTGTGGGTGTATGCTTCTGCCGCTAGGAGGCTGACACTAAGTGAAAAAAAGAGGTTAGCTCCTCCTCCGCAGTATACACCCTCGCCCCTATTGCGGGCGGAAATCAGTTTGGTGTCAAAATCAGCCTTAATACAGGTACAACATGTCCAAATAAAAACACCACCCTAATATCAAACAAGTAAATGCATATTAATTAAACAAAACAAGAGCCAACTGGCTAATAGGGTGGGTGCTGTGTCCCCGATTGAGCGTCTAGGAGAAAAGGATTTTACGGTGTTATCACAAAAATCCATGTTTCTCCTTCGCCTCATTGGGGGACACAGATACCGTGGGACGTCCTAAAGCAGTCCCTGGATGGGAGATTGACTCACCGATCCAAACTACATGCACCTCTTGTTTAAAGGTGTGCCACCGCTGCTTGGAGAATCCTTCTACCCAGGCTCTCATCCGCCGAGGCCTGAGTATGGATATTATAATGTTTGGCAAATGTGTGTAGGCTGGACCAGGTTTCTGCCTTGTAAACCTGCTCCGTCGAAGCCTGGTGCTGAAGCGCCCAAGAGGTACCCACTGCCCGAGTAGAGTGCGCTCTGATCCTTCTGGAATCGACGTGTCTTTAATGCGGTAGGACTCCTGAATAGTCAAACAAATCCATTTGGCTATGGTCGATTTTGAGGCAGCGAGTCCTGTTGTGAGTTCATTTTCCCCTTCACCATTGAGGTCTGATGAACTCCCTCTTCTGGTGAAGGAAGGTAGTGAGGCTGATTACCAAGCACCTGGGTATGATGATGATGACTGGGTGATGGGAATTGCTGACTGGATATAAGGCAGCTGACGCCCTTCTGCCTTGCTGGTGATCTCTCTGAGGGATTCTAGGAGACCAGTCTGATTCCTGCTCCTCAAAAGCTAAGTTTTCTGCACTGCTTTTTGCATTTGTGTTTTGGTTTGTTTTGCCTTGTTTTTCTGAATTTCTGCCATTCCCTGCTGGGGTGAGTTGAATTCCTTTTTGCTCTGTCTTCAGAAAATACCTGAGTGCTGATATAGTCTTTTTGAAGCCTAGCGTCTTCAGGGCCTTTTTCCCTATCAGCCTGTTGGCCCTTATTTTGATAGGGTTTTTGGCGGATTGCAGACAGCAGCTTTCCTATCCTGTCCTATTTAGTTAGCTTGGGCCCCATCATTTGCTCAGCCTATCTTTCTATCTGTGTGAGTGTTTTTTCATCTTGCTTCACCGTCATTATATGTTGGGGGCTGCCTATTGCTTTTGGGTCTGCTCTGGGGCAGTTTAGATTTCCCTTTCTGTCTTTAGGCTATGTAGTTCTCCGGCTGTGATCGAGGGGTCTAGGGCACTGTAGGAACCCCCCACGGCTACTGCTAGTTGTTGTTGTTAGGTTCAGGTGTCTGCAATCCGATAGCTGCCAACTTCTCTGGTTTTCTGGACTTAGCTAGTATTTCTGTTTTTGCCTCCTACGGTGACTCATTCATAACAGAGTCCCTTCCTGCGCCCTTCGGGGAGCACAAACAGTGTGTCCGTCTGATGAAAGAGTGCCGTCCTCGACGCGTACCTCCGGAGGGCTCTTACCAGGTCTAACGTGTGAAGAGCCTTTACCACATGGTGCACCGGTGCTGGAAAAAAATGAGGGCAAGACAACATCTTCATTAATGAGAAAAAAGGACACAACTTTCAGCAGAAAAGGAGAGGGCTGGTCTGAGCACCACCTTATCCTTATGGAAAGTGAGGAACGGAGCTCAGCAGGATAGGGCCACCAGCTCTGAAACGCGCCTAATAGAAGTGATGGCCACTAGGAACACCACTTTCCGGGAAAGGTACCTCAGAGATATCCTGAAGCGGTTCAAATGGAGCTTCCTGCAGAACACTTAGGACCAGGTTAAGGTCCCAGGCGTCCATAGGTGCCTTATAGGGAGGTACCAAGTGGGAGACTCCCTGGATGAAAGTCTTCACCTGAAAATTTGGTTGCAATTCTGCGCTGGAACAGGACGGATAAGGCCGATATTTGTCTCCTGAGGGAACTTGGGGCCAAGTCCGAGTTTAGGCCTGACTGGAGAAAAGCCAAGATGTTGGGGATCGAGAATTTCAGCGGAGAAACACCGCGGCCTCGACACCAAGCAAAGAACACCTTCCAGGTGTGGTGGTAAATTCGTGCTGAAGCAGGTTTCCGGGCGCTAACCATTGTGGTGACCACCTTGCTCCCAAACCCTGCCTGGGTTAGAATCCAAGATTCAACGGTGCATTAGATCTGCGTACCACGCTTGAAGGGCCAGTCTGGGGCCAGCAGAATCGCCGGAACCCCTTCCGTCTTGATCTTCTTGATGACCCTCGGCAGTAGTGGCAGCGGGGGAAATAGATATGGGAGGCGAAACTGGTTCCATGGTAGAACCAACGCATCCACAGCGATTGCCTGCGGGTCCCTAGCCCGAGCGACATCTTTGGGATGTAGAGACCACTCTCCGGACGCAAGACCCTGCCGGCTGAGAAAGTCTGCCGCCCAATTTTCCACGCCTGGGATGTGTACAGCCGAAATCACTGAGTGGTTTGCTTCGGCCCACTGAAGAACGCGCCCCACCTCGCGCATGGTTGCTCTGCTGCGGGTGCCCCCTTGTAGATTTATGTGAGCCACCGCCGTGGACTTGTCCGGACAGGGCGGCCTGCTAGAAAGTGATGAAACCTTTGCAGGGCCAGCCGAATTGCTCGTATATCCAATAAGTTGATCAGGAGGCGTGCCTCCTGTGGCGACCACTGTCCATGGGTTGTGTGGTGGCGAAACACTGCTCTCCAGCCGAGGAGACTGGCGTCGGTTGTCATCCCCAACCAATGGTCTGGGGGGAAAGATTTGCCCTGGGTCAGAGAGGAACCGGTTAACCACCATCCGAGCGACTGCCTGACTTGAGAGGACAGTCGGCACTGCCGATCGAGCGTGAAAGGATTCTTGTCCCAGGCTGACAAGAGGGGGTGCTGTAGGGGGCAAAGATGGTACTGGGGGAATGGTATCACTTCCATTGCTGCCACCATTTTCCCTAGAATCCTCATCCCGGATCGGATGGTATGAGGGACTGGTTGGCGAAGTGTCCGGACTCCCTGCCGGAGAGCTATCGCTTTTTCCTGAGGGAGAATTACCAACCCTCGGCAAGTGTCGAAGATCATTCCTAAGAAGGAAATCCTCTGAGCTGGCACAATGGATGACATCTTCGCATTGACCAACCACCCTAAGCGGGCAGGAGTGTCTAGCGTGATACTGACATTTTCCTCGCATCCCCGTATTGACGGGCCCTTGACCAAGAGGTCATCCAAGTAAGGCAAGACGACTATGCCTCGAGAGTGCAGTATGGCCATGACAACTGCCATAACCTTTGTGAACACTCTGGGAGCCGTGGCTAGCCCGAAGGGTAGCGCTACGAACTGAAAATGTCGACTGCTGATGGCGAAGCCTAGGAACCTCTGATGAGGAGGAAAAAATGGGAATATGCAGATATGCGTTCTGGATGTCGACCCTCGGCAAGTGTCGAAGAGAATACGTGGAGGGACACTTGCACATGCTCGCCCGTTGTTGGTTTGGGGAAATCGGACCCTTTCAAGAGGATCCGTTGCCCCTGTCTCATCTTCATGGGAAAAAGACAAAAAAAAGTCTGGAGAAAAACCAGACGTGTGCCTCCATGGACACTAAGCAACAAACTGATTTCCGCCCGCAATAGGGGCAAGGGTGTATACGGCAGAGGAGCTAAGGCTGGTTTCACATTTGCGTTTTTTAGCGCTGGAAAAAAACGCAAATGTGCGCATGCGTTTTTTCCCCTATATTTAACATGGGTGCGCATACCTGCGCGCTTGTAAGCGCATGTATGCGATTTTCATGCGCTGCGTTTTTTTGGGGTGTGCGTTTGTATTTTCCAGACGCAGCATGTTGCATTTTTTGGCCCTGCAAAAAAGCGCATGCGCACATATGCGCACGTTTTACGCTAAAAATGGCCATTATAGCCTATGGATGCGCATATGTGCGCACTGGCATGCTCATGTATGCGTTTTTTTGCATATGCGTTTTTTTTTTTTAACCATGGAATTTAGGGGTTTGGGTTAGAGTTAGGGTTAGTTAAGGGGGTTTAGTGTTAGGGTTAGGGTCAGGGTTAGGGTTGGGGTTTGGGTCAGGGTTAGGGTTAAGTATGGTTTGGTTAAGGGTTAGGGTCAGGGTTAGGGTCAGGATTAGGGTTAAGTATGGTTTGGTTAAGGGTTAGGGTCAGGGCTAGGGTTAGGGTTAGGGTCAGGGTCAGGGTTAGGGTTAAGTATGGTTTTGTTAAGGGTTAGGGTCAGGGTTAGGGTCAGGATTAGGGTTAAGTATGGTTTGGTTAAGGGTTAGGGTCAGGGTTAGGGTCAGGGTTAGGGTTAAGTATGGTTTTGTTAAGGGTTAGGGTCAGGGTTAGGGTCAGGATTAGGGTTAAGTATGGTTTGGTTAAGGGTTAGGGTCAGGGTTAGGGTTAGGGTCAGGGTTAGGGTTAGGGTTATGGTCAGGGTTAGTGTTAGGGTCAGGGTTAGGGTTAAGTATGGTTTTGTTAAGGGTTAGGGTCAGGGTTAGGGTTAGGGTCAGGGTTAGGGTTAGGGTCAGGGTTAGGGTTAGGGTTAGTTAGGGTTTAGGGTTTGGGTTAGGGTTAAGTATGATTTGGTTAAGGGTTAGGGTCAGGGTTAGGGTTAGGGTTAGGGTCAGGGTTAGTAAAGTCATGGTTTGGGTTAGTGTGAGGGGCCACCTAATGTTGGAAAAAACGCAAACGCGGTAAAAACGCATACAAACGCATAAAAACGCATAAAAACGCTGCGTTTTTTTCATGCATGCTCATAAAAATGCTTGAAAAAAACGCAGCAGTTGTATGCTTTTGTATGCGTTTTTTCAATGCGTTTTTTGCGGGAAAAACGCGCTGCGAAAAAAAGAGAGTGTGAAACTAGCCTAACCTCTTTTTTTCACTTAATGTCAGCCTCCTAGCGGCAGAAGCATACACCCACAGTATCTGTGTCCTCCAATGAGGCGAAGGAGAAATCATTTGCTGAATATGATTGACAAAGTGTGCAACTTGTGGTCATTTGCGCAGTGGATGTGCAGGAGTTGCCTTCTATAGCATGCAGTAGACCAGACTAGGGCACAAAGTGTTTTTTTTCCCATTAGCCAGCGAGTAAACTGTTGATAAAGTAGTTACTGGCCAGTGAGCTTCTCTGTACAATTCCTAGTAGGCAAAAACCCTATAGCAGAACTGTGTACCTTTGTCAAGCTGTAGCCACCAGGGTGCACCATCAGCACCTTTTGACAGCTGACAGAGGTATCAAAGAAGTCAACAACCAGCACTGGGCCCTTCTTGAATGTCTATTGCTACAGGTGCTTCTCACAAAATTAGAATATCATCAAAAAGTTAATTTGTTTCATTTCTTCAATACAAAAAGTGAAACTCATATATTCTATAGAGTTATTAAGAAAAGAGTGATCTATTTCAAGTGTTTATTTCTGTTATTGTTGATGATTATGGCTTACAGCCAATGAAAACCCAAAAGTCATCATCTCAGTAAATTAGAAAAATCAACAAAAAACACCTGCAAAGGATTCCTAAGCATTTAAAAAGGTCCCTTATTCTGTTTCAGTAGGCTCAGCAATTATGGGGAAGACTGCTGACTTGAAAGATGTCCAGAAGGCAGTTATTGACACACTCCACAAGGAGGGTAAGCCACAAAAGGTCATTGCTAAAGAAGCTGGCTGCTTACAGAGTGCTGTATCCAATCATATTAATGGAAAGTTGAGTGGAAGGAAAAAGTGCACAAGTAACTGGGATAACCGCACCCTTGAAAGGATTGTTAAGAAAAGGCCATTCAAAAATTTGGGGGAGATTCATAAGGAGTGGACTGCTGCTGGAGCCCTTGCATCAAGAGCCACCAAACACAGACATGTCCAGGACATGGGCTACAAGTGACACATTCCTTGTGTCAATCCACTCATGACCAATAGACAACGCCAGAAGCGTCTTACCTGGGCCAAGGAGAAAAAGAACTGGACTGTTGCTCCAGTGGTCCAAAGTGTTGTTTTCAGATAAAAGTAAATTTTGCATTTCATTTGGAAATCAAGGACGCAGAGTCTGGAGGAATAGTGGAGAGGCACACAATCCAAGCTGCTTGAGGTCTAATGCGACGTCTCCACAATCAGTGATGGTTTGGGGAGCCATGACATCTGCTGGTGTAGGGCCACTGTGTTTTATCAAGACCAAAGTCAGTACAGCCATCTACCAGGAAATGTTAGAGCACTTCATGCTTTCCTCTGCCAACAAGCTTTTTGGAGATGGAAATTTAATTCTCTAGCAGGACTTGGCACCTGTCCGCCCTGCCAAAAGTACCAATACCTGGTTTACAAACAGTATCACTGTGCTTGATTGGCCAGCAAACTCGCCTGACCTTAACCTCATAGAGAATCTATGGGGTATTGTCAAGAGGAAGATGAGACCCCAGACCCAACAATGCAGATAAGCTGAAGGCTGATATCAAAGCAACCTGGGCTTCCATAACACCTCAGCAGTGCCACAGGCTGATCTCCTCCATGCCACTCCACATTGATGCAGTAATTGATGCAAAAGGAGCCCCAACCAAGTATTGAGTGCATTTACTGAACATACATTTCAGTAGGTAAACATTTCAGATTTTAAAATCATTTTTTCAAGCTGGTGTTATAAAGTATTCTAATTTACTGAGATGACGACTATTGAGTTTTCACTAGCTGCAAGCCATAATAATCAACATTAACAGAAACAATTGAAATAGTTAACTGTTTGTAATGACTATATAGAATATGAGTTTCACTTTTTGCATTGAAGAACAGAAATAAATTAACTTTTTGCTGATATTCTAATTTTGTGAGAAGCACCTGTATATTGGGAGTGTAACTGGGTAACACTGATGCCCTTCTGCGAGTAAATCCAGATGGATTAAGGGTGTCTTAACTTACTGTGCTTTTAGATGTACTTGTACATCCAGATGTGGTTATGGAAGTGGTTAGGTAAATAAGTGAACATTTCCAACCTTGTTATCTTACCAGGCAATCATAACACCATTGTCTGTGCAGAGGTTTGGTGGAGGACACAACAAAGACATATCGAGATCATCTGTTAAATTTTGTAGAACTTTGCAAATATATTTATTGCTGGCAACCCCTCCAGATACAACCTAAAATAGGAACATACAGACAGTTACTGTATATAGCCTTACATTCAGGACATCTATGAATATCAACTCAATCTATTTTAATTTGTCTTTAATTTGTCAGAAATTTATTTTCAAAATTTTCACTGGTTAGGATCAGAATGGCAAATAAAAATGCACAAAAGTAGAGTGTAATAATTTTATAAGATTTTAACTTGATAAAGTCTGGGAAATAATTTGTTTAGTTTAGCACAGAATAATTTATAGGGTCAGTTCATACATGGTCAGTTGACAGCACTTGTTTTATTGAATCGTATAATGACCATAGCCTGGGGATCAGTGACCATAGTATATAAGCATTGCATTTTAAGACAGATAACTTTCCAAAGCTAAGAACATCACTAGAGTGTATAGACTATAGCTTCATGTTCATAAATCAAAAAAATGTGAATTATTCACATGGATGACAAGAAGATACAGTAGCCCATTTACCGTATATATTCGTGTATAAGCCAACCCGTGTATAAGCCGACCCCCCTAATTTTGCCACAAAAAACTGGGAAAACTTATTGACTCGCGTAAAAGCCTAGGGTGGAAAATGCAGCAGCTACTGGTAAATTTCAAAAATAAAAATAGATACCAATAAAAGTAAAATTACTGTAATTGAGACATCAGTAGGCTAAATGTTTTTGAATATCCATATTGAATCAGGAGCCACATATAATGCTCCATACAGTTTATGATGGCCCCATAAAATGCTCCATACAAAATACACCCCATATAATGCTGCACAAAGGTTAATAATGACACCATAAGATGCTCCATAGAATAATATGCCCCATATGCTGCCCCATAAAGGTTATGGCCCCATAAGATGCTCCATAGAATAGGCCCCATAAGATACTCCATAGAGTATGCCCCCATATGCTGCCCCATAAGTTGCTCCATAGAATAGGCCCCATATGCTGCTCCAAAGATTATGCCGCCATATGCTGCCCCCATAAGATGCTCCATAGATTATGCCCCCATATGCTGCCCCATATGCTGCTCCATAAAATGCTCCATAGATTATGCCCCATATGCTGCCCCCTTAAGATGCTCCATAGATTATGCCCCAATATGCTGCCCCATAGATTATGCCCCCATATGCTGCCCCCATAAGATGCTCCATAGATTATGCCCCCATATGCTGCCCCATAAGATGCTCCATAAATTATGCCCCCATATGCAGCCCCCATAAGATGCTCCATAGATTATGTCCCCATATGCTTCCCCATAAGATGCTCCACAGATTATGCCCCATATGCTGTCCCATAAGATGCTCCATATATTATGCCCCCATATGCTGCTCCATAGATTATACCCCATATGCTGCTGAAAATGTAAAAAAAAAAAAAAAGACAATCACCTCTCCGTCACTGGGGGACAGGTGCCGGTGTCTGCCGCGTCCTGTCAGTGATGTTCAGGCAGCAGAGGGCACAGCGTGCACTAACCATGTCATCATGCCCTCTGCTGCCTGAATGTCACTAACAGAGGACGCGGCAGACAGCGGTGAGCAGCGTTGGAACGGGGGACAGGTGAATATAGCGTATACTTACCCCCTCCTGGCGTGGTCTCTGCATCATTATTCTCCCACGGTTTCCCTTCCTTCCTTCAGTGGTCACGTGGTACCGCTCATTAAAGTCATAAATATGCGCATATTCATGACTTTAATGAGCAGTACCACATGACCACTGAAGGAAGGAGCCTGAGACCGTGTGACAAGCAGGGGGGCTGCAGAGACCATGCCAGAGGGGCTTAGTATGATCTGACACCCCTGCCCCCCCTCCCCACCGACCCCCTGGCATATATAACTCGCGTATAAGCCGAGGGGGGGACTTACAGCCCAAAAAAATGGGCTGAAAATCTCGGCTTATACGCGAGTATATACGGTATTCCTATGGGAAGCACTCACAAAAAAAACCTTAAAACAAATTAAAAAATGAACAAAAAGTTAAAATCTAAATGTTGCTAACAATAAAGGTAAAATGAAAAATAAATGCAAAAAAAAAAAGAATTTGACCCTGATGTTATAGTCTACTTTGAACTTCAGGATGGAGCATCATTTTTCAAATATCACTTGTGTCTCTTTGTGTGGTAATGAGCGAATTTGTTTGAAAAACAATTGCCAAACAAAAATTCGGCATGAATATTGCACATTAGGATTCGTGATTGGAAACACAAGCAAAATTTAATAAAATCGGGGAAAAAAAAATCTGTAACATTCGGTAAAAAGTGCAGGAAAATATTTGCGTGGCCACAAAAGTATTTGCAGCACTTTGGCTACAATAATTGTGGTGTAAGATGAGCGTTGGGCACGTGTTTGATGAGAGTAGGGGGTTTGCAGAGCTCAGTGAGCGGCTTGCTTATAAACTGTAATTTTTTTTCTAACTTTATGTGTGCACATTGTGGCTAGCCAATCAGGGCGCATGAAACATCCACAATGTTCTGACACAACGGCTTGTGTCACTGGCTGCTGAAATCACATGTCCCTGTTCATATAAAGAGCGGACATCTTGTTTTAGCACCATTTTGACACTGCCAATCAGGGCGCAGGTAACATCCACAATGTTCTGACACGTTGGGCACGTGTTTGATGAGAGTAGGGGGTTTGCAGAGCTCAAGTGAGCGGCTTGCTTATAAACTGTAATTTTTTTTCTAACTTTATGTGTGCCCACTGTGTGTGGCTAGCCAATCAGGGCGCAGGAAACATCCACAATGTTCTGACACAATGGCTTGTATCACTGGCTGCTGAAATCACATGTCCCTGTTCATATAAAGAGCGGACATCTTGTTTTAGCACCATTTTGACACTGTAACAGCAAAGAGAGGCCGCTCCTGACAATGGCACTGTTAGCAGCTAGATTTTAGCTAGTTAGCCAGGCAGTTGTTTCTTAATAGTTTAGCAAGGAAGTGTCCTGTGTGGCTGTGAAAGTGACCTTCCAGCATTTTTTGCAATTACTGAGGTCCACAGACAAAAACAGCAGGGCACATTTCTAACAAGTGTGTTGTGCACTGCTTCTATAGTGCTCCATGCACGAGTATACCATTCTAAGGCTACTTTCACACTAGCGTTTTTTTGCGCTGCGTTTGGAGCGCACATGAAACACATGTCAAAAGTGCATGCAAACGCTGCGTTATTTTGTATCATTATTGTGCGCATTACAACAAAAAATCGCAGCGTTTTTATGCGTTTGTAAGCGTTTTTCATGAGATTGCATTGTTATGCCCAATAAACAGGAGAAAAAATCCTTGAAAAATTCTTGCAACACACTCCACCAATGGGACACCAGTGGGCGTGTCTATGGAAATTCTTTATATAGACCCTGTTTACACCTGAATTCTCCACATTTGCTTGCATTTGACTTGAGAAACACGGATCTGCGCTGGAAGAGCTTTGACTTTGACTTGGATCTGGACATGAGGACGGCTCAGGCTTATGCCGTTGCTTGCCATGAACAGAGGGAGAGAGAGAGGCAGCTAAGACGGCAGCAGCAGCGTATGTGGATACATCCCATTATTGAACTCCGGGAGAGCCGTGGAGCGTACCACACCCTCTACAGTGAGCTACAGGCAAACCCGGAGAAATTTACGGATTATACCCGGATGACCCAAGAAACCTTTAACTATTTGCTTGGTCGGGTCAAAGAAGTCATCCGGAGACAGGACACACAGCTCCGGTGTGCAATTACTCCTGAGGAACGGCTCCTGGTCACATTAAGGTAGGTAGTTTTGCTAAACCAATGCCTGTTGATTTTTCTTGCTTGTGACATGTACTTTTCCAAATCTGGCATAATTACAGTTCTGCCATGTCGGTAACTACAAGCTGCGTTAATTTTTGGATGGCATGTATTGAACCAAAGGCTGCAGAATTTTTTTTTTTTAATTTAACATGTTAAAAAAATTATGTATACACAAATATTAATTATTGTTTTCTTTGTGTCACAGATTCATGGCTACTGGAAAGACCCTCTCGTCACTGCACTTCTAGTACTGGATTGGAATCTCCACGCTGTCTGGAATTGTAGCGGACACCTGCCAAGCTCTCTGGAACATTCTTTGTCCCGAATTCATGCCCATGCTAACCGCAGAAAAGTGGTTGGAAATCGCCGAAAGATTCTGGACTGTCTGCAATTTCCCTAACTGTTTGGGAGCGGTAGAAGGCAAACACATCCGGATTATCAAGCCCAAAAGAACAGGCTCTGAGTTCTTTAACTACAAAAAGTACTTTTCTACTGTACTGATGGCTATTGCGGATGCAGACTGTATGTTTATTGCAGTGGACATTGGGGCATTTGGCCGTGGGAATGACTCCCAGGCTTTTAAGACCTCGGTCATGGGCAGGAGGTTGTATGGCAACAACTTCAAATTCCCCATGCCTCGGTCTCTTCCCAACACCGAAGGTCCGGCACAGCCATTTGTAATGGTTGGTGATGAAGCGTTCCAGATGTGCCAAAACCTGCTGAAACCCTACTCCAGCCGGGACTTGGACCACAACAAAAGAATTTTCAATTACAGGCTCACCAGGGCCAAGAGAACAGTAGAGTGTGCATTTGGTATCCTTGTATCTAGATGGCGCATTCTTGGCACAAGCTATTAATCTGAAACTGGAAACCGTGGATGAGGTGGTCAAGGCCTGTGTTGTTCTACTTAACTTTGTACTCTCTCAAGAGCACCCAAACTTTCATCTTGATGATGTTGACCCTAATCCATTGCTTGAATTTACACAGCACCCTCTCAGGTCATCCGTTGAAGTTGGCCAAATAAGGGACCAATTTGCGGCATACTTCAACTGAGATGTAGGACGGGTGGAATGGCAAGAGCAAATGGTTTAAAAAAATATTATTGCATGTTCTTTGTATGTTAATAAAAAAAACCTGTTTTGATACCTGTACTGAGTGCATTCTCTGTTTTTACACTCCCAATACCATTAGCAAGTAGCCAGGTGTATCAGTGAATTTATGATGCTGTGTTTTGTGCATGATTTCACTAATACTCCAGAGTAGGTGACTATATAGATTATGTGGTTATTTACAAGGTATATCTATAGTTCCTTGCCTTTTTGTCTAATAGTTAAATGAGAACAATAGATATGCCTTGCACTCAACACCATCCTCTATAGCCATGGTTTTCAAAATGTAGTCCTAAATGTCAACCAACATATCATGTTTACTTTTTTTTTTTAATTTTTTTAACTCCAATTTAATTACTAAAAACATGCTATGCTGTTTTGCTTTGAATACTGCAGTTGGGAAACCCTGCTCAATTCAGTGTGTGCAATACACCAGATATCTCGATTACTGACGTTTCTTGCGTCAGTCTTGGAGAAATGTTTTGTCAACGAAACCAATCTACATGACTGGTCTTTTTCACCGCAGTGTCAACATTCTAGTAATATTGCACAGACAGATTGGATCCAGCAGGGTTCCCCAACTCCACTCAACAAGGTCCACCACCAGATCATGTTGTAATGAAATCCATAGCTCCGTTGATAACTGTTTCACAATAGCCCAAAAAAAAGAGGATTCCATACAACATGATCTTTTGGTGGACCTTGAGGACTGGAGTTGGGGAAACCTGCTGGATTGAGTATGTGCAATATTACTAGAATGTAGAGACTGTTGTTGAAAAGGCAAGTCATGTAGATTTGGTTTGTTGATATCACACATATCTCCAAAACTGACACAAGAAACATGTCTCACACAAGAAACAGTAATGGAGATATTTGTTGTTGCAAAAACGCTAAGTGTACGGCGCAGTGTGTGTACGGCGCAGTGTGTGTAGTCAGCGAGAGACACAATAACCATTCCAAATTTTTTGAAAGCACAAGTGCACATTTATTTTGTAACAAAAAAGAACCAAAAAAAAATTTATTAGGAATGACATTTGGGGGAAGATTGGGAGACTTTGGGTGTGTGGAGAGACGAGGAAGGACTGGAGGTAGAGGAAGGGGTTCTAAAAGAAGGGGCGACAAAAGTACTGGGGGAAGGGAGCTCTGGAATGGACATTGAGCCAGCTTGGGACACATTAGGAGGAGACGGTGGATGGACAAACAAAGTTTTTTTTTCCTCTTCTTTGGCGCAGGAATATCCTGCCCGGACCGACTTGCAGCCTGTGACCGCCTTACTTTTGTTGACCGCCTGGTAACGGTGGACTGTGGCGTTGCCCTGTAAAATAGGGAATGCGGATCACCCCTTTGCTGCTCTGTGGTGGCGGTGCTTCTAGAAGTGGCGGTGCTCCTAGGAGAGAAATTTGGGTCGGTGCTCTGAGCAGGAGGCTGCCTGTCTGGAATCTCATCCAAAGTTCTTGGGGGACTCAGAGGAGGAGAATTGGTGGCGGTTATGTTGACATGAGGAGTGGTGGGGGTGCTCCTTTGCTGCGGAGTGCTGGCGGTGCTCCTTTGCTGAGGAGTGCTGGCGGTGCTCCGTTGCTGCGGAGTGCCGGCGGTGCTCCGTTGCTGCGGAGTGCCGGCGGTGCTCCGTTGCTGCGGAGTGCCGGCGGTGCTCTGTTGCTGCGGAGTGCTGGCGGTGCTCATTTGGTGTTGACTGGTGTTGTCGGTGGCCCAAGCAGGTTCTGTGGTGGTTTGCCTCCAAGCTGGTGGTGCTGTGGCGGTGGTGGTGCTCCATACAGGAGCAGCGCTTGCCATAGTGGTGGTGGCGGAGGAGTGTCCAGCAGCACTCAGACTTGAGGTGGTGTAGTGATGTCCGGCTTCGCTGGGAATGGAGGTGGCCGTGCAGTGGTATGCAGCAGAAGTCGGTAGTGTGGTAAAGCGAGTCAGCGGTGGAACTGTTGGAAATGACACCACTGACTGCTGAACATACCGATTCTGCTGCATAGCCTACAAGTAAGCAGCGTTGCAGGCCTGTAACACACTCAGCTGTTGCTCAGGACTAAGGTGTTCCGCCATGCCCTGTTCAATTTTACTGAAAAAATGGTGCGTTGGTCTGTTGAGGTCGGCCTCCAGACGGTCAAGGCGATGGTCAACAGAGTGGAAGCGGTGTTCCATGTGGTTAAAACCACGTTCCATGTGGTTAAAAGCACATTCCATCAGAGAAAACTGCTTTCCGTTCTAGCGGCCAGCGCCTTGAGGCTGGCCTTAAAGGCCTCGCTCAGGTGCATGAACTCGGGCATGACATTCCTGTCCAAGGCCCTCTACCGCTGGCGGGTAGTGCCCGCATAACCAGTGACAGAGACATGGGACAGGGGAACACCTGATGGACCAGCATCCTGGTCACCAGCTGTCTGTGTTGCTGACCTGCAAGATGCTTCCTGGCTGTCGGATGGCTGGGACGGGTCCGAGGTCGATCGATGAAGAACCGCTCCCGGGACAGGTTGCAGGGTGTTGCTCCAAGTGCTGTGGAAAGAAAGGGAAAACATGAGCATTATGCATTTACAAGAAGCATCACCTGTGGAATAGAAAAGCACATAGTAATAACAAACCAAAAAAAAAAAAAACACTTACGCTCTGCTGGCAAGGACCAGTCTCAGGAAAGCCAACTCGCGATGATAGCGGTACTTTCTTCTGCGCCTTGACGCAGAACCACTCCGAACCTGTCCCTCAGCATGAACATCAGTGTTGAAGCAGTCCTTCATCGAGCGCCAACGTGTGCGGATTTTGTTCACTGTTGGGAAAAAAAGAAAAAAAATATTAGAAAATGCACTTAAGGCAACTTAATTATCAGCACACACACCGGATAGAACTTTGCAAACAGTCAATGTTGCAGCACAAATAAAATTCTAGACACAATGCAGTCACTGTTGATACTGAGGACACTGCTATGTTTCCTGCTAGAATATATGTATCAGCGAAAACAACAGTATCATCAGGAGCAAGAGTGAAAACAGGATCAAGACAGCAGTTGAAAAAGCAATCACAGTCTTCCACAAGGCATTGTTGTTTTAAATGCAAGAATATATCTTGCCAAAAAAAACACCAGCACCATCAGGACCATAAATCAATGCAGCAGTTGAAGATACAAATCAATCACAGTTTTCCACAAGGCATTGGTGTTTTAAATGCAAGAATATATCTTGCCAAAAAAACACCAGCACCATCAGGACCATAAATCAATGCAGTATCACAGAGCATCTTTATACTTACTGAACGCCCTTTTTGAAGCTGCAGAGGCGCTGTCCCAGCCATCCATCATCGCTGCGGCCACCTCATTCCAGAGCTACCGGGTCACCACTGTGTCTTTGTACTGCTGGTCACGGCTGGCCCACAATGGGATACGCTCCTCAACAAGGCGGATAAGGTGCTCGTTGTCGATGTAGACTTCGTCATCCTGTTGTGGAACCTAGAAAAAAAATATAGAATGTTTAGAATTTTGGAAAAGATACAAAAAGAAACAGAAAAGAAGCAAGATAAATAAAGACAGAAAAAAAAAAAAAAAAAAATTATATATATATATATATATATATATATATATATATATATATATATATACACACACACACACACACACACACTCACATTGCGTCTCCTCGCCACAACTTGAGCACGCTGCTCCCGCTTAGAATCCTCAGACGGCTCCCGCAATACTTACCAAAAGGCAGCAAGATTCTCACCTCACGATCAGCTTGGGCCAGTTCTTGCCGTGTTGGCGAATACATTGAGCCAGAAGAAGACATGCTGAAAAGAAAAAAAAAACATTAGTACATTATAAAATCATACAGGACACACAGACATTATGTTGAAGAATACTCACATTTTGGCTCCTGAACCTTGAATCCACACTTGTAGGCTCTTGTCTGCTCTCTGCAAGGCTGTCTGTAGAGTAATTGTCTGACCCTGAAGACACCTTCTTTTATTTACACTCCTCCAAAACAATGTTGCTTGTTTAGGGGGAGTTCTAGACCAGTGTCTAGACATTGTTTACTCAAATCGCGTGCACGGTGCCAAGCGCTCGTCAGCGACCACATAGACTGCAATGCTATTTTTGTGCGCACACCGAGCGCACACGTGCGCGCGAGATTTTTTTAACGATGTCGCCGGAAAAAAATGCAACATGTAGAGTACGGCGCGTCTGGGCACACACCTGTAAAATGCGCAGCGTACACTAAACGCTGAAGAGCGCGTACATTCGCAAGACCCTACGATCACCATGTTAAAGATAGGGGAACATTGCGTGTGCGCCCGATAGCGCACGATGCACTGCCCGATCGAACGCTGGTGTGAAACCAGCCTAAATCTTATTTTTTCACTAACTAAAGATGAAACAGTGTGCTATATCCCACCTTGCCATTTAGTGGTGTGGTGACATTGCTCTGTGATTTGAGCCGTTGTGCATGAAATGTTTGGGGGGCAATTGCTACCGTGATTCACCATGCCATATCTCATATTGTTACCTTGTTATTTAGTGGCGGTGAAATTCAACATTTTACATAGCTCATGCACATTAAAAAAAATATTTTTTTCTGTTGCTAAACTTGATACAGCCCGACATATCCCATGTTGTATTGTTTTGAGTTGAAATTAAAATGAACCTATCACCTTGTTTTTCAGCTACTAGCTGTGGCCACTGCCTTTCGGGGCTTATCTACAGCATTCTAGAATGCTGTAGATAAGCCCCCGATCTAACCTGAAAAATAAGAAAAATAAGTTTTATTATACTCACCCGGGGCGGGGCGGTCTGGTCCGTTGGGCGTCGCATGTCCGAGTCCGGCGCCTCCCATCTTCATGCAATGTCGTCATCTTCCTTGCTTCGTGTCGTGGCTCCTGCGCAGGCGTACTGATCTGCCCTGTTGAGGGCAGAGCCAAGTACTGCAGTGTGCAGGCGCCAGGAAAGGTCAGAGAAGCCCAATAACAGTGCAAACCTGATGGCGTCCCTATGGCGAGGCCAGCTCACACATGTGCCTTGCATTGCTCACATCCTGAACCTGGTGGTACAGCATTTTCTACGCCACTATCCTGACCTGGGTGAGCTGCTGCAGAAACCACAGAAGCTGTGTGCTCACTTCCACCATTCGCCCCCCTCAGGTCATCGACTTGCTTCAATACAGAGGTCTATGTCCATGCCAGTTAACAGGTTGATATGCGGTGTAGAATTCCACTCTACAGTACACATGTTGCGACTATGGCAGCTGCATCGAGACCTGACGCAGCATGTCAGGTTGTATAGCCTGGGCCAACGCAGTATGGACGTGGCACTTATCACATTTACGGAGTGGGCACAGATTAAGAACCTTTGCATCCTTCTGCAGAGTTTTGAAATGGATACTATGATGGTTATCGCCGACAAAACTATTAGCATCACTCTTCCAGTCATTTATATGCTGGAGCAGACTTTCTATAGCCTGCAGGAGAAGGTGGTGGTCCCAGAAAAAGGGGAGGAGACAGAGGGGGATGCAGAAGGGATAACATGGTCTCAAAGCTCCAGACTGTCGTCACACAAGAGGGTGCCAAGGGAGGGTGGATTATTGCAATTGAGGGGGGGGTGGTGATAACAGAAACTGTTAGTGAAGGTGCAAGATCCGAGGAAAAGATGGAGGACGAAGAAGTGATGGTTGAGCAACTGTCAGGAGATGAAGAGGAAAATCATCCCCTCTCTGTTATTTGTGGTTGGCGGGAGCGGACAGAAGAAGCAAGCATCAGTGTTACCCAGCCACCAACACAGCATGGGCTTGGAACTCTTGGAAGAGCATGACATATCTGAAACATGATCCCAATATAGTTATGATTCAAAATAGTGCTGACTACTGGGTTGCCACTCACGTTATAAGACCAAATTTTGCCAGATGCTTCCTACCCTGGAAAGGGACCCACGAATGCTGAAGTATTGAAACACGCTTTTACACAACTTTAAGGAGAGGTTTTCCCCAAGACAGCAGTGAGGCACACAGTGTGCATCACAGCTCTAGATTTCCAACCTCTGGCATGTCAGTTCATCATTGCCAAAAGATTAGCAGCAGTAGCACTTTTTTAGACCAGCTCGTGCACCAGCACAAGAGTCCCAATCTGACACATGGTGGACGAATGGAGAGGATGGTGCAGGAGTATCTAGAAGTGAAAATCAATACCATCAAGGAGAGTTTGGACCCTTTCACATTTTTGGTATGCTGCATTAATCTGCACTCTGTGATATCTTTAGTGTGGCTTCTGTGCCTACTGTTGGGGCTTCAGATGTTAGCACAAATTTGTGGAAATGTGAACAGTCATGGTTGGCCACCATCTGATGGGTTGCCTGTAGTGAAAGAGATATCATTCTCCATTATACTATTTCTACTCTGGTGAAATTGATGCCAATTCAGAAGAGGCAGGACCTAATTTTTGGAAATGTCAACTCTCATGGTTGGGTGTAGTGAAAGAGATATCGTTCTCCATTATCCTATTTCTACTCTGGTAAAATTGATGCCACTTCAGTGGTGTCAGGCACTAATTTTTGGAAATGTCAACACTTCTGGTTCGGTGTCCACCTGCTTGGTTGGCTGTAGAGAAAGAGATATCGTTCTCCATTATACTATTTCTACTCTGGTAAAATTGATGGCACTTCAGTGGTGTCAGGCCCTAAATTTTTGGAAATGTCAACACTCCTGGTTGGGTGTCCACCTGCTTGGTTGGCTATAGTAAAAGAGATATCATTCTCCATTATACTATTTCTACTCTGGTGAAATTGATGCCACTTCAGTGGTGTCAGGCCCTAATTTTTGGAAATGTCAACACTCCTGGTTGGGTGTCTATGTGATGGGTTGGCTGCAGTGGAAAAGATGTCGATTCCTATTATACCATTTCTACTCTTGTGAAATTGATGTCACTTTGGTGGTGTCTGCCAATAATTTCTGGAAATGTTCTGATCCTGATTGGGTCCTGATTGAGTCTCCTTCAAGCGTGTTGCCTGTAGCCATAGGCGTCTGAGACAGTCAGGCCTCCACTTCCTTGGAGTCCGTGTTACTACTATCATCAGATTTTTCTGACAACAGAAGTCTACGAAACTGATATTTGTGCCACCTGTGTGTGGCTCAGCACAAAAGCAAGTTTAGGTGTTGCATGTGGTATGAGGGCTCCCAACACAGCAGGCCTATACTCATCCCTCACCTACCTCGTCTCACTTTGACGTTCAGTTCAAAGCTGTAAATGCTGGCCCACATCCCCGATACCTCACGCATGGCTGATCGCTGCCATCTCATGCTAGAATTTGTACTGTGGGTGAATTGAGACCACTTTCCTGGTGTCTGTCCCTCATTTGATATTTTTTGGCATCTTTTGGGTAAGAGCTTGAGGTTGAAACCCAGAAAGGAGAATATCATAAGATAAAAAACATGAAATGATAAAAAGAGAGTAATAGAGTGAGCCAAAGAGATTTTCAAACTGGTACTACAAGCAAACAGATTAAGTCAGTAGTCAGGACATTTTCACCCAATCCCTTTACGGTTTGGATACCCTTCCCTCCTGCAAGTTCACTTTCCACCTTTGAACCTGTCACAGAAGATACTAGGCTCCCCACTTCTTCTCGGCCTACAACCAGCAGCAATGATCCTATTCCCTCACATCTCCTTTAGTACCACTCCTCGGTTGTCACTTCCCAACTAACTAAAAGATTTCACCTCTCTCTCTTCCTTAATCTGACCCAACTCATTCAAACATGCCATCATAAACCCCTTACTAAAGAAACATTCCTCGACCAGAACTGCGCTGCTTAGTACATACCTGTCTCTAATCTTCCCTTCATCTCTAAAATGCTTGGTCCACTCTCGCCTAAACTTAAATCTCTCAGATATCGTTCTTATTGACTCATTACAATCTGGTTTCTGGTGTTTACACTCTAGTGAAAGTGAATTTACAAAAGTCTACTAACAGATAAATGTAATGGTCACTACTCCCTGCTGCATTTGAAACCATGGATTTCCAGTTTCTTCTCACTGTGCTCTGCTTTTTCGGCCTAAAGGACATCGTTCTCTCCTGCTTCTCCTATCTCTCTGACCACTCGTGTATTGTATAATTTGCCAGCATATCTATGGTACTTTAACCCCTTCACATTTAAGCCTTTTCTAACCTTCCTTCAAGGCCAAGTTATTCAATTATGATCAGTGTCACTTTATGTGGTTATATTTCTGAAATGCTTCAACATACCCAATGAGCTCCTCGTGACATATTGTGCTTCATGATAGTAGTAAACTTAAGTGAATATGATTTGTGTTTATTAATGAAAATATCTACAATTTGACAAAAATTTGAAAAGGTCATAATTTTTGAATTTTTAGTTTGTATGACCTAAATTTAAATTCACACTGTACAAAACAATAAATACGATTTCAACAGATGTGTACTTTGTCAGTATCATTTTTTAAATATTACTTTTTTAAATATTTAAAATATTTTTGTTAAGAAGTGAGAAGTCTTAAAACGTTTACCAGTAATTTTTCATTTTTACAATGAAATTTTCAAATTTTTTTTTAGAGATCATTTCACTTTTGATGTGACCTATGTGTCAGAAAACCCTCAAACAACATCCCATTGTAAAACACCTCACAGCATTCTAAACTGCATTTAGGAAGTTAACCCTTCAGATGCTTCACAAGAATAATAGCAAAATGGAAGAAAATAATGAGAAATTGTTATTTTTTCCCCACATAAATGTTACTTTAGCCCCACATTTTTTTTATTTTCATCAGGATAATAGAAGAAAATGGACCTCTATATACATTTTGCAATTTCTCCTCAGTACGCCGGTGCCCCATGTGTGGGGGAAAACTACAGTCTGTAGACACAGAAGAGCTTGGAAAGGAAGGAGAGCTATTTGACTTTTCAAGTGCAGATATGGTCGGAATAGACTGCGCATGCAATGTCGCATTTGAAGTGTCCCCAATGTTTCAAAACAGCAGAAACCCCCGACAAGTGATCCCATTTTGGAAACTGCACCCCTCAAGTAATTTATATTGGGGTGAGGTGAGCATATTGAACACATAAGTGCTTCATGGATTTTTAAAACATTGGACTGTGAAAATGAAAAATTATATTTTCCCAAAAATTATTGCCCTAGCCCAAAATGTTTCATTTTTACAAAAGGAAAAATGAGAAAATGGAGCACCCAATCTTTTGTGCAATTTTTGCAGATTTCGCAATTGCCACATACGGAGGGTAAAACTACTGTTTGAGTGCACAGCAGAGCTCCAAAGGGAAAGAGTGCCGCTTTGGAAAGCAGGCTATGCTTGAATGGCCATACACAAATATGATGCTTCAACACACAGCAACTAATTAACCCCTTAATGACCAGGGGTATTTCAGTTTTTTAATTTCTGTTTTTTGCTCCCCTTCTTCCCAGGGCCATAACTTTTTTATTTATATTTTTAAAAACTTTTTTTTACTTTTGCATACTTCAATATTCTTTATGGGAGACTAGAAGCTGCAGTACTTTGCTTCTGCTACACACAGGTGATGACCAGATCGCCTGTGTATAGCAGACAAGCTCACATGCTATCTGCGCCGAGCATGGGGCGGTGCTCAAAGCAATCTGGCTATGACAACCACAGAGGTCTGCTGCACACCTTTGGTCATCATGCTGACCCATGGGTGACCCACGATCATGTAACAAAGTCACCGACGGGCAGGATTAGCGACACGCTTCCAGTAAACATAAGATAAATGCCGCTGTCAGAGATTGACAGCGGCATTTAACTATCTAACAGCCACGGGTGGATTGTGATTCCACCCGTGGCTGTTGCGGGCACATGTCAGCCGTACAGATCAGCTGTCATGTGCCCGGAAAGGTGCTGGTTCAGCATCAGAGCACACACCAAACAGGGAAAGTTTGGCATGGGTGTACTCTAACACCCAATGTTGGAAAGGGGTTAATAAATAAACTTCAATATTGTGGAAAAGGCTAAAAATGTAAGGTACTTAGCGGTTTTGATCAAAGGGTAAAAGTCATCCAACCATGTCAAAGTGTACCTTTGAACTCCTTCCCGACCAATCACGCCACATAGGCGTCATGAAAACCTGTGCCATTATGACCAGTGATGCCTATGTGGCGTCATCACTTTAAAGCCCCCCTGCGGGTTGGGTGACCGGGGTCATTGAAAGGTCACCTGACCCGCAGATACAGGGGGCTTTGTACTTCACCACAAGGGGGGTGGCTTCGCCCCCACGTGGCTATGATCACTCTGATTGGCTGTTAAAAGTGAATCAGCCAATCAGAGCGATAGTAATATTTCATCAATGAAATTTGATGAAATATTACTATCCAGCCATGGCTGATGCTGCAATAGCATCGGACATGGCTGGAGACCATGATCAGACCCCCCACCAACTGACAGCGGCGATGTGCCGCTGCCATCAGTATCTGCTCCCCTCCGCTTCCCCCCATTTCCCCCTGCCTTCCGGTCACCCCCTATATCCCTCCCTGGTACCTCATGAGTCCCGGTACCTCCCGGTGTCCCGCCGTCTTCTCTCCATGGGTGCCGCCATCTTACAAAATTGGCGGGCGCATGCGCAGTGCGCCCGCGAATCTGCCGGACGGCAGATTCATTCATTTTACTATCACAGTGATCAAAATACAAAAAAAGTAAATAAAGCCCCCCTTTATCACCCCCATAGCTAGGGACACATAATAAAATAAAGAAAATATATTTATTTTTATTTTTCCTTTATGGTTAGAATTAGGGTTAGAATTAGGGTTAGGGTTGCAATTAGGGATAGGGTTAGGGTTGCAATTAGGGTTAGGGTTAGAATTAGGGTTGCAATTAGGGTTAGGATTAGAATTAGGGTTAGGGTTGCAATTAGGGTTAGGGTTGGAATTAGGGTTAGGATTAGGGGTGTGTTGGGGTTGGGATTAGGGTTAGGCTTGTGGTTAGGGTTATGGTTGGGATTAGGGTTAGGGGTGTGTTGGGTTTAGGGTTGTGATCAGGGTTAGGGGTGTTGGGGTTAGGGTGGAGTTAGAATTGAGAGGGTTTCCACTATTTAGGCACACCAGGGTGTCTCCAAACGCGACATGGCGCCACCATTGATTCCAGCCAATTTTGCGTCAAAAAAGTCAAACAGTGCTCCCTCCCTTCCGAGCCCTGACATGTATCCAAACAGTGGTTTACCCCAACATATGGAGTATTAGCGTAATCAGTAAAAATTGCACGACAACTTTGGGGGTCTAATTTCTCCTGATACCCTTGGGAAAATAAAAAATTGGGGGCTAAAAAATATTTCTGGAAAAAAAAATTTTTTCTCGTTATAAACTTCTGTGAAGCACTTGGGGGTTCAAAGAGCTCACCACACATCTAGATAAGCTCCTTAGGGGGTCTAGTTTCCAAAATGGTGTCACTTGTGGGGGGTTTCCACTGTTTAGGCACATCAGGGGCTCTGCAAACGCAACATGGTGTCCGATCTTAATTCCAGCCAATTCTGCATTGAAAAAGTGAAACTGCGCTCTCTCTCTTCCGAGCTCTACCGTGCACCCAAACAGAGGTTTACCCCCATATATGGGGCATCAGCCTACTCAGAACAAATTGCAAAACTTTTGGGGTCCAATTCCTTTTGCTACCCTTGGTAAAATAAAAAATAGGGGGCAAAAATCATTTTTGTGAAAAAAAATGATTTTTTTATTATTACGGCTCTACGTTATAAACTTCTGTGAAGCACTTTGGGGTCCAAGGAGCTCACCACATATCTAGGTAAGTTCCTTAGGGGGTCTAGTTTTCAAAATGGTGTCACTTGTGGGGAGTTTTCCACTGTTTAGGCACATCAGAGGCTCTGCAAATGTAACATGATGCCCGCAGACCATTCCATCAAGTCGACATTTCAAAACGTCACTACTTCCCTTCCGAGCCCCGACGTGTGCCCAAATAGTGGATCCCCCCACATATGGGGTACCAGCGTACTCATGACAAACTGGACAACAATTTTTCCTGTTACCCTTGTGAAAATAAATTGCGGGTTAAAAAATCATTTTTTGAGGAAAAAAAATGACTTTTTATTTTCACGGCTCGGCGTTATAAACTTCTGTGAAGCCCTTGGGGGTTCAAAGTGCCCACCACACATCTAGATAAGTTCCTTGGGGGGTCTAGTTTCCAAAATGGGGTCACTTGTGGGGGTACTCCATTGTTTAAGCACACAGGGGCTCTCCAAACATGGTGTCCGCTAACATTAGGAGCTAATTTTCCATTCAAAAGTCAAATGGCGCTCCTTCCCTTCCGGGCCCTGCCGTGCATTCAAACAGTGGTTTATGACCACACATGAGGTATTGGTGTATTCAGGAGAAATTGCCCAACAAATTTTAGGATCCATTTTATCCTGTTACCCATGTGAAAATGAAGAAATTGAGGCTAAAAGAAAATTTTTGTGAAAAAAAAAAGTACTTTTTTTTTTACAGATCAATTTGTGAAGCACCTGAGGGTTCAAAGTGCTAACTATACATCTAGAAAAGTTCCTTCGGGGGTCTAGTTTCCAAAATGGGTTCACTTGTGGGGGAGCTCCAATGTTTAGGCTCACAGGGGCTCTCCAAATGCGACATGGCAACCGCTAACGATTGGAGCTAATTTTCCATTCAAAAAGTCAAATGGTGCTCCTTCCCTTCCAGGCCCTGCCGTGCACCCAACAGTGGTTTATGACCACATATGAGGTATCGATGTACTCAGGAGAAATTGCCCAACAAATTTTAGGATCCATTTTATCTCCTGTTACCCATGTGAAAATGAAAAAATTGATGCTAAAAAAAATTTTTGTTGGAAAAATTAAAATGTCCATTTTTTCCTTCCACGTTGCTTTAGTTCCTGTGAAGCACCTGAAGGGTTAATAATCTTCTTGAATGAAGTTTTGAGTAGCTTGAGGGGTGCAGTTTTTAGAATGGTGTCACTTTTGGGTATTTTCTGCCATATAGACCCCTCAAAGTGACTTCAAATATGAGGTGGTCCCTAAAAAAAAATGGTTTTGTAAATTTTGTTGTAAAAATGAGAAATTGCTGGTCAACTTTTAACCCTTATAACTTCCTAACAAAAAAATTGCTTCCAAAATTGTGCTGATGTAACGTAGACATGTGGGAAATGTTATTTATTAACTATTTTGTGTCACATTACTCTCTGGTTTAACAGAATAAAAATTCAAAATTTGGAAATTGCGAAATTTGCAAAATTTTAGCCAAATTTCCGCTTTTTTCACAAATAAACGCAGAAATTATCGAACTAAATTTACCACTAACATGAAGCCCAATATGTCACGAAAAAACAATCTCAGAATTGCTAGGATGTGTTGAAGCGTTCCTGAGTTATTACCTCATAAAGGGACACTGGTTAGAATTGCAAAACATGGCATGGTCATTAAGGTCAAAATAGGCTTGGTCATGAAGGGGTTAATGTGGATGGTCTCTAACCACTATATGTCCTTCCTCTCCATGTGCCAAACCAGACCTCATCTGAAAGAATTCAGAACCCTTATACATCCATCTTTCCCATACAAGATCTAAGTACCTTAATGTTTTTCAACATTTACAGCTATATTGGGGTTCATGTATTCATTAGCCGCAGTGTGCTGACGCATCATATATGTATATGTTTGTATATTGGCCAGATAGCGAATTTGTACACCTGTGCATTAATTTAATACTAAAGGTGGGAGCCCTATTTTTTCTTTTTTATGCTTGTTTGTATGCACCATGCCACATTTGTAGACCTCTTGTACTGCCAGAAGATCAGTAACCCTCCACAAATGACCCCATTTTGAAAACTACAACCTTCAAGGAATTTTGTTGAGGGGTGTGTTGAACATATTGCACCACAGGTGCTTCACACATATTTTATAACATGAGGACATGTAAACGAAAAATTACTTTTATTCCATGAACATGTTGTAGCCCAAATTTTGAATTTTCACAAGGAATAATAGAAGGAAATGAATCCAAACATTTATGAAGCAATTTCTTCTGAATGCAGCATTACCCACTATGTGATCAGAGAATACATACTACAGGGCTCAGCTCAGACGGGGAGAATAGCTATTTGGCTATTGGAGCACAAATTTGGCAGTACTAGTTTGTGGGTGTCCCTTTTCAGAGCCCCTGAGGTGTCAGAACAGGAGAAAAACCGTACAACTGACTGAATTTTGGAAACTACATACCTCAATTAATTCATCTGGGGATGTAATTAATATTTGTTTACCATAATTGTCTTACCAGTTTTTTATAGTTGGGATATGAGAAAATGAAAAATTACATTTGTTATGTTACAATGATAAGATTTAGATCAAAATGTTTCAACTTTACCATTGCTATAAAGAAAAAATGTAGCCCATAAATTATTATGCTATCTCTCACAAGTGCAGAAATGCCCTATATGTTGTCATATACTCTTCAGCTTCCAAAATAGCAGAAAGCCCCCCCAAATTGTTCCAATTTAGCAATTTACACTCAGCAAAATAATCTAGGGGTGTACTGACTATTTTGACCCCACTGGCATTTTCCAGAAATCAGTGCGCAATGTATGTTGCACAGTGAAAAATGCAAATATGCAATTTTAGTGCATTATACATAGTGCCGACTTGTACTTCTGATGACGTGTGTCATACAGATTGCTAAAAGGGTTGTCCAGGACCTAACAATTGACGACTCATCTCAATATAAGCTTGGTGAGGGTCCGACAGTCTCCTGATCAGCTGAAACTAGTCTGGCAGCAGCCCAAACTAAGGCTAGGTCTACACTGCACTTGTCGACACTGATGCGTGCATACGCTTGGTTGGTATGTGCCCATGAGCATGCATTGTTACGATGCATCCCAAAGTATCCACCCACTGGAGGGACCCATTGTAAAGAGACATATACTGCATGGAATACACCTTTACACTGTTCCTTGGTATAGGAAAGTTAAATCTGCTGCTCTTTCCTATACAGATACATCAGTGCATGCCAGCCAGAAGGAGGCTTAAAGATCACACGTTTATCCTGAGTCTGCTGAATTGTCGGCCATGGTGACTGTGACGATACAGAATTTTAGCGTAATTAATCAGATGTCTATTTTCAGTAAGCCAGGAGGAATAGACTTATCTATATGTTGACTTTTGAATTTGTGATTGGTTCTTGACCAACTGAAGAACAAACACTTGTCATATAAGTCTTAAACGTTGATTTTTGATAATTTTGAATGGCTGTTTGCCTATTATATCAGCTCCTAGAAATTATTGTCTGCTATCTTTACAACACAGTGATGCAGGGTAATAAAACAATGTTTGCTGATATGTTGATTACACATTGTTCAGGCCAACTAGTTTTTTGACTTGCAAAACATAGGAGGAAAAACTATGCAAATAGAATAAATAATCAAACAATGCGAGTTGATCTCATCACCATTCATCTTTACCTGTGAATAATGGTTTAAAGAACAGTTGTGGACTATAAAAAGAGGACATATGCCTGTGTGAGATAATAACCAAACATCCAGACATACAAAGATCCAAAGAACCAGAGACTCTTTACAAGACAGCAGCCAAGACATCATGGCTCTATCACGAGGGACACAGATTTGACATTTTACAGGATGTCAGATTAGGGGACCATGGCCCTTGGTTAAAGAATACAGATCTGCTCAATTGACCATCACTAAACTATGGATACATTTGGGGTAATCAGGATTTGGACCCACCAGTCAAATGGCTCCCTGGAGATGTTCGGAGAAGCCAGAAAGTGACCTTCTGGTCACCTGGCCGTGTATTTCAATGGACTGTCATCTTCCTAAGTTTGTCATTACCTCCTCGCGGTGCTTGCCATAGGTGCTCTTATCCCGGCGAGTCAGCAGAAGGGTGAGACTCTGTAATTTTTCACCATCTTTGGTATTTTGCCGGGACTGTTTGATGTGTTATTTGCCTGTTTTGTGGTTCAATAAAGTATTGCAACACTGCTTTACCCTAACTCTGTGTTGTCTGAGCAGTATTCTGCCCATAGTAAAGGGAGAGCAGGTGTTTAGTGGGATAATCCCTGGTCCATGCGGTTTTGTCAAGCGGACTAGACAACTTACAAACTCCCTTGTCTCCACAGTGATGTTACCGTATATGTCTCACAAAGTTTCCAGATATATACTGTAGGCTAGGTGCACAGACTTAGTATGCATGCAGCCGAAAACATGTACAGGGTTGATATATATATCCCGTACATAGCTTGGTGGCTGCTGCCTAGATAATGCAGTACGTTCACTTCAATGTGAGAACAAGCTCAGCACTCATCTACTAAGAAATGTGCGGGACTGCTGTGTTCTGCCGGTACAGCGCTTAGGTAAGGCAGCTTCCAGAGCAGTCTTCAGCTGATACATCGGTGTGCTGTTGCAGGACCGCCACGGATCTCATTCGAAAATCTGTCCAATCAGATGGATAACAATTAGAGCCAGAGAGCGTCTTTAATCCCTTTACCCCCAAGGGTGGTTTCCACGTTAATGACCAGGCCAATATTTACTATTTACAATTCTGACCACTGTCCCTTTATGAGGTAATAACTCAGGAATGCTTCAATGGATCCCCGTGATTCTGAGATAGTTTTCTTGCGACATACTGCACTTCATGATAGTGGTAAAATTTATTTGATGTTACTTGCGTTTGTGAAAAAAAACAGAAATTTGGAGAAAATTTTGCAATTTTCAACTTTGAATTTTCATACCCTTAAATCACAGAGATGTGTCACACAAAATACTTAATAGATAATAATTCCCACATAGCTACTTTACATCAGCACAAATTTGGAACTATTTTTTTTTATTAGGAAGTTACAAGGGTTAAAAGTTGACCAGTGATTTCTCATTTTTACAACACCAGTTATTTTTAGGGACCAAATCACATTTGAAGTCACTTTGAGGGGTCCACATGATAGAAAATACCCAAACGTGACACCATTCTAAAAACAGCACCCCTCAAGGTGCTTAAAATCACATTCAAAAAGTTTATTAACCCTTCAGGTGCTTAACTGGAATTTTTGGAATGCCTAAAAAAATGACATTTAACATTTCACAAAAAAATTACTTCAGATCCAAATTTTTTTATTTTCCCAGGAGAAACTTTAACAGGAGAAATAGGACTCCAAAAGTTATTGTGCAGTTTTTCCTGAGTACGCTGACACTCCATATGTGGGGGGTAAACCACTGTTTGGGTGCATGGCAGAACTCGGAAGGGAAGGAGCGCCATTTGACCTTTCCAATGCAAAATTAGCTGGAATTGAGATCGGACACCAGGTCACGTTTGGAGAGCCCCCGATGTGCCTAAACAGTGGAAACTCCCAACAAGTGACCCCATTTTGGAAACGAGATTCCCCAAGGAACGTATCTACATGTGTGGTTTGCACTTTGAACCCCCAAGTGCTTCACAGAAGTTTATAACGTAGAGCCGTGAAAATAAAAAATCAGAGTTTTTGTACAAACATTTTATTTTAGCCCCAATTTTTGCATTTTCATTAGGGTAATAGGAGAAATTGCACCATACTGTTTGTTGTACAATTTTTCTTGAGTAGGCCGATACCCCATATGTAGGGGAAATACTACTTTTGAGGCAAAGTGCAAAGCTCAGAAGGGAAGAGGCGCCATATTGGAGTTCAGATTTTGCTGCAATGGTTTGAGGGTGCTGTTGTGAGCTCATTTTCGAGTTTGCCTGGCTTCTGGTGAGGGTTATAGAGCTGGCTGTGCTGACAGAGGAGTAGTGAGTTCTCTGTCTGGACTCCCTCTGTTGATGAAGGGAGGTAATGAAGCTGATCTAAATGGCAGAGACCGGCCACCTGAGGAAGAGGACTGCGATTGGACATGAGGAGTTTGATTGGATTTAAGGCAGCCGACTCCCTAGTTTCTTGCTGGTGATTTTTCCTGACTGTGGCTCCTGGTTTCCAGTTTGGTTCCTGCCTTCCTAAAGCTAAGTTTTCTTTGCTATTGTTCATATCAGTTTTTGTCTGGTTTACTTAATTTTTGTGTTCAGCCAGCCCTGGCTGGGACTGGGCTGAATCCCCATTTTGTCTCTGATCAGTTGATCTCTTTGCTCTGTCTTCAGAATATACCCGAGTGCTGATATAGTGATTTGAAGTCTAGCGACTTCAGGGCCTTTTTCTATCAGACGTGTTGGACATTCTTTTTGGCAGGGTTTTTTGCGTGATTGCAGACAGCAGCTTTTCTTTCCTGTCCTTTCTAGTTAGCGAGGGCCCCATCGTTTGCTCAGCCTATCTTTCTATCTGTGTCTGTGTTTTCATCTTGTTTCACCGACAATACATGTTGGGGGCTGTCTATTGCTTTGGGGTCTGCTCTGGGGCAGTTTACATTTTCCCTTTCTTTCTTTAGGCTTATTTAGTTCTCCGGCCGTGACATGGTGTCTAGGACCATCGTAGGCACGCTCCACGGCTACTGCTAGTTGTTGTGAATAGGATCAGGGGTCTGCAATCCACTAGTTACCAACCTCTCCGGTTTTCTGGGCTTAGCTTGTTTTTTGTTTTTTCCTCCTTGGTGACTCATTCATAACAGGGTGCCATATCACACTGGCAGAGCCCCTGAGGTGCCAGAACAACAGAAAGCCCCTATATGTGAACTCATTTTACAAACTACACTCCTCAATGAATTCATCTAGGGGTGCAATCATCATATTGACACCACATGTGTCTCACAGAACTTTATAACATTGGGCAGTGAAGACAAAATAACTACATTTTTACCACCAAAATTTTGTTTTAGCTTAAGATTTTATATTTTAGCCCAAGAAGTGGGAAAAAATGGTCACAAAGTTTGTCCCACAATTTCAATACCCCATATGTGGCTGTACAGTACTACTTAACCATACGGAGAAACTCGGGAGGAACGGAGCGCTATTTGCCTTCTGTAGCACAGATATTCCTAGAACAGTTTGCAGACTCCATAAACAGAGCCCTTAATTGCTAGAAGAGCAGAATCACCCCTCAAGTGACTCCATTTGTGAAACTATACCCCTCGGGGAATTTATCTACAGGTATAGTAATGAATTTGACTTCATGGGTATTTTCCAGAAACAAGCAGCAATGAATGTTGCCAAGTCACAATTGCAAACTGCCATTGTAGTGACCAGTACGCTCTAGTGACCAGTACATTGCAGTCACCAGTACGATAGGCCCAACCCGTGCTTCTGGAGGCATGCACCCGTAATTTAGGCGGGCTTTCATCGCTTCAGAAATGCCAAACGTGGACGCAATATGTGATTTTGGTATACTGTGGGGCTCAGAAGGGAGGGGGGCATTTGGATTTGGGAGAAGAGAATTTGTTGAATTTCTTTTGGAGGGTGAGAAGCCATTTTGCTTTTCCAGAGCCTTTGTGCTACTAGTAATATGGAAGCCCCCTATATTTCTGTTAACAGATGGCGGACCTGAGTGGGGACTTGCTTTTGTTGTGGATTGAGTTGAAGCTTTGATTGGGAACATTTTACATAACGTTTCGGATCACATTTATCCAGCGCTCTACGCTGAGCACTTACTTTGGGGTTTCCATCTAAATCTCAAAGTAACGTGATTCTGATGAAACCCCTGAGGGATCCATTCAATATAGTGAGGCAGCAGTTACTCTGGACTCCGTTTGGGCTCTGTTCAGCAGTGTCCTTTTCAGAAGTGAACAAACTGTGGTCGACGGCACTTTTATGCAATTCTAAAAAGATGAACACCACCGGATCACAGTTCAGACGGCGTCCACAGTGCCTCCATCTGCCTCATCATAGGGAATCTTCCACCAGAGATTCCGTCTAAATCACATATTTCAGAGATTTACACAGAAACTCCAGTGCAAGCACTCAGGCAAGGTTAAATGTGCGCCGAGCCTTACTGCGATCTTTGGGAAGCAGAATTAAAAAATAAACAGCATGTGAAGATTTGGTTTTCTTTATTTTTGTGCTTTTCCTCGTGCGGTATAAATGATTTGGCGACTTTATTCTTCGGGACGGGGCGATTACAGATTACAGTGATATCAGATTTAGGCATTTTTCACAAGTCCATGTCTCCATAACGTGTGTGGACAGCTTTCACATGTACCGGAGACACGTACACACGTAGACTCATTCAAGCAAATGGGTCTTTGCACGTCAGTGTGTTTCCACGGACCATGTGTCCATGGGCAAAATATGATGACATATCCGTTTATTAATGTCAGCACGGGCCGCAAAACGTTCCGCACACGTGAACATGGATAACACACATGGATGTGACATGCATCGGCGCCGGGGAAAAAGCGTTACAGTAAGCGCTGTTCTCCAGCGCTGGGTGCTGAACACGGCTCTCATCATTCTCCCCTGCTCTGCCGGCAATCGGCGCGAGCAGGGGAGAATGATGAGACTAATATTTAAGTGATAAAAAAGACAGCAGGTGGTTGCTGATGGGACTATTACTCCCATCAGCCTACCCCTGCTGCCGCTAAGAACAGTGACAGCAGGAGGGGCTGATGGGGGTATTCATCTGCCGCCACCTGCACTATAAAGAAAGAAATAAAAAAACGGAGTGGTTTCCTGAGTATTTTCTATAACCAACCAAGCAAAACTCACAGCTGGGGGTTGCAATCCTCAGCTGTCAGCTTCAGGAAGGTTGGTTATCAAGAACAGAGGCAACTCCATGCTGTTTTTAAAATTTCTTAAATAATTTTAAAAAATGGTGTGGGTTACCCCCATTTTTGACAAACAGCCTTGCTACAGCTCACAGCTGGGGGCTGGTATTCTCAGGCTGGTAAGGGGCCATGGATATTGACCCCATCCAGCCTAAAAATAGCTGCCCACAACCACCCAGGAAAGGCACATCTATTAGATGCACCACTTCTGGCGCCTTGCCCAGCTCTTCTCACTTGCCCTATAGCGGATGGCAAGTGGGGTGCATATTTGTGGGGTTGATGTCACCTTTGTATTGTAAGGTGTCATCAAGCCCAGAGATTACTAATGGAGAGGCGTCTATAAGACATCTATCCATTAATAATCCTATAGTTGTATAAAGACACAGCCAGAATAAAGTCTTTTATTAGAAAAAACCCCACAGTTTTCCATTTTTATTTAAAAATAACCAACACAGTTATACTAACGCCTAATTCCACTGAAGCCCTTGTTTTCCTGTAATAAACCAAAAATAAAAAATAACAATATCCACACACCTCTGTCGTTCTGTCCCACACCATTATCCATGTCTGGGAGAAAAATAGTATCAACTTAGACGGTACCAAGATGCGACCATCCAGGCTGAAAACCACTGGGGAATGGAACTACTGCTAAGTCGCAGCAAGGTTACTGCAAGTTGTAGGTTTTCCTGAAGAATTAAGTTTTAAGACTGTCTGAAGATTCCAAATGTCGGAGACATTCAGATGTGTTGAAGCACTGAATTCCATAATTTTGGTTAGGGCAGCTTCAGTGGAGTGATTGGAATGCAAGCTGGATTGTAGATTGTGGAAGAGTCTGTTAGATGGAAGAAAGGGATTAGGGATATGGGGGGGATAACTGGACATAGCGGTTGAGTCAAAGGATGGCTTCTTCATGGTGATCATTGCTTATTTGAAAGTGAGTATACCAAAGGTTAATGATAAGTTGAAGAGATGGGTTAGGGTTGGATAAACAGGGTGGCAAGGTCGGGGAGGAAGTGGCATGGGACAGAGAAATACAAGCGGTGAGGTGTGATTTGGAGACAAAATGAGCACTTTTTTTCTGTGATGATGTAAAAGAAGGTTGTGGGAGAAGGGCAAAATAACTTGTGACATGGTGAAAGAGTGGTAAATGCTGCCGTTTTCAACAGATAAGGCTTGTGAGGTATCGGATGATCTTTTATGTTTATGCTAGTATTTTAATGAAGTCACAAAAAAATTTTTGGCTTTTAACTCTTTACTGGATTGAAAAATACTTTTCATCACCCAATAGATCTATTTATTATAATGAGGCAGACTCCATAAGGCTCTATTCTAGTGGTGTGCGACTTTTAATAAGTGCACAAAAGCATGGTAGACTGCACTTTTGTGCCGGTCTAAAAAAAAAATGTGACACCTCTGGTTTGGAGCACAGATGGAGGCCAAAGTAAATTAGTCTGTTTCATTATTGTGAATGAGGGGGAGACACCAAGCATAATAAGGTCTTAACCAGAGGAGAAATTTCTCCACTGGTTAAGAAGTATAGGAATTGCTCACCTGTTGGGGTTGTTCAACCCACAACTGAGGAATCAAGGTATGGAAGCTGCTGCAGTACCCTAAGGTCAGGATTGGAACAATTACTAGGAGGATAGGCGTAGTAGTCTGCGCTGTGGTGACAGATTCAAGAAATCTGGAGAATGGGATGAAGAATTAGACCATGCGGTTTATTCTCAACTCATTTAAAAGTTGAACCAACTTTTTTCAAAACTGCCCTGTTTAGCTGCATGCACTATGAAAATATTGCACACATGCTGTAGCTTTTCATTTTTTTGGCCGACATACAGTAGCTTTATGCGGGCTTGTTATTTGTGGGATGAGTTGAAATTTTTATTGGTAACATTTTGGATTTTTACTTTTTTTATTGTTTTCTATTAAGATTTTTGAGAGACTGGATGAATAAGAAATAGCAGTTCACAGGTTGTTTTTAGATTTATTTATATTTTTTTCTACATCTTTCACTGTGTGGTAAATGTGATTAAACAGCTTTATTTTTCAGGTTGCCATCTTCTGACAGCTATAACTTTACGCTGACAAAGCTGAGTGTTAAGTGGAACCTGTCACCAGAAAAAAATGCTATTAACCTGGGGTAATCTGCAGGTTAATAACGTGGTTAATCTGCCTGTCATCCGCACTTAGCTGAACGTTGCGGTGAGAAAATGAACGTTATTTCTCCCGGCAGCATCCCAGTTAAAGCCATGAGGGTGGCTTGGTGTGGGTTCTGTCACCTCTCTGAGTATACAGAGTGATGGCTGGTACAATGCCCTTGGCCCTGACTGACACTAGTTCTGCATTAGGGCGGACTGTTAATCAGCTTTTTTATTTATTTTTTTGTACAAAGAACTTTTTGAGTCACCACAGAGAGCTATAATGTTTCTATATTTCTGCCTACAGTTATGTTTTTTGTTGGACGAGTTATCTTTTTATAGGTGCCAATTTTGGGCGCATAACATTCTTTGATCTCTTTCTATTCTGATTCTTTACCCTGCACCTATATTCTGTTTCTTTTAAGAAAGTAGGTGGCATATTCTCTAATCAGTACATACTTAATCTTTTATTTTTTTATTTCATGGTTTGTTTTACTCACTCTGGTATTTTTTTCTATTTCAGTACACTTTCTCTTCATGAGGGAATTTTCTCCCTGCTCAGCTCTCTGGTTCTTTAGGAGGAGCAAGAAACACTTGACAGCCTTGGTTCAATAAGGAACCACTAGAGACTGAAGGGACAGGATCTCTAGTCTGTGCAGGAACCAGCAGGGTCAGTTGCAGTTTTTAGTGTGTTACCTATTTTTCAGAGTGAGATTCTATACCATCATAACAGTAACTTCGCTACAAATGCCTGCTCACATATTAAAGGTACTGGTGACTTTTTGAAAAAAAATAGAGGTGTTCACCTGACTAAATCCACCATTTTGGCATCATTTAATGTAATTTCTCTGTAGACAAGTGCTCTCCAGGTCGAACATGGCACCTGAGTGTACATGATTTCCTGGAGGTCATCCTGAGGAGGAAATATCTTCTCTTCAGTGATGATTACCTCCTGCAGTGTCAGGGTTTTGCCATGGGGTCCAATGTGGCCCACACTTATGCTAACATCTACATGGTGGTATTCAAGGACAAGTATGTGTACAGTTTCTCCTTTTGGCCTTATGTCCTGAGCTGGTGGCGCTATATTGACGACATCTTTCCCTTGTGGGATGAAAGTAACGATTAATTACTTGCCTTTCAGGATCAAATTAATCATGTATTTCCAGAGCTACAGTTTACCCTGACAAACTGTACGATGGAATTACAATTTCTGGACACTCAGGTCTACAACGATGATGGTACTTTAAGCACTGATCTTTTTGTGAATCATACGGACAGAAATATTAAAATGTAGAAGACTATTTTAAAATTTGTTTATAGGAGCTATCGTGCTTCTAAGATTTCTAATCATAAAGTAAGGCACTGGAACTGAAACAAGATCTCCTTATGGAAGTACACGCTAACCCCTTCGTGACTTTGGGTTTTTCCATTTTTGAGTTTACATTTTCTGCTATCCTTTCCAGAGCCATGACTTTTTAATTTTTCTGTCAATATAGTCATGTGAGTACATGTTTTTCTCAAGTGAGCATTTCTGCTCTATGTAGCAGAAATGCTCACTTGCTATGAATGCCGACCGCTGGGAGCCATCACGCTGCCTCCGCCGTGTTTTACAGATGATGTGGTATGCTTTGGATCATCAGCTGTACCACGCCTTTGCCATACCTTTCTCTTTCCATCATTCTGGTAGAGGTTGATCTGGGTTTCATCTGTCCAAAGAATATTCTTCCAGAACTGTGCTGGCTTTTTTAGATTTTTTTTTAGCAAAGTCCAGTCTAGACTTTTGATCCTTGATGCTTATGAGTGGCTTGCACCGTGCAGTGAACCCTCTGTATTTACTTTCATGCAGTCTTCTTTTTATGGTAGATTTGGATATTGATACGCCTACCTCCTGGAGAGTGTTTTTCACTTGGTTGGCTGTTGTGAAGGGGTTTCTCTTCACCATGGAGATTATTCTGCGACCATCCACCACTGTTGTCTTCCGTGGGCGCCAAGGTCTTTTTGCATTGATGAGTTCACCAGTGCATTCTTTCTTTCTCAGGATGTACCAAACTGTAGATTTTGTCACTCCTAATGTAGCAATTTCTCGGATGGGTTTTTTCTGTTTTTGCAGCTTAAGGATGGCTTGTTTCACCTGCAAGGAGAGCTCCTTTGACCGCATGTTTCCTTCACAGCAAAACCTTCCAAATGCAAGCACCACACCTCAAATCAAATCCAGGCCTTTTATTTGCGTAATTGAGAATGACATAACGAAGGGATAGCCCACACCTGTCCATGAAATAGCCTTGGAGTCAATTGTCCAATTTCTTTTGGTCCTTTTAAAAACAGTCTCCCTTCAACCTTAATAACTATGTTACTATGTTAAGGAGCTGAAACTCCTAAACCCGTCATCCAATTTTAATGTGGATACCCTCAAATGAAAGCTGAAAGTCTGAACTTCAACTGCATCTGAATTGTTTTATTTAAAATTCATTGTGGTAATGTCTAGAATCAAAATTAGAAAAATGTTGTCTCTGTCCAAATATATATGGACCTAACTGTATATGCTTCACACTGGCAACGCTCCCTTTCATTTAAAATAAGCTCTGGAGTCAGATTCTCAGGGAGATCAGTGTCCGGCCCATAGTTCTGAACTGCTCATTTACATATTAAGGAAAATGTGGATTTCTCTGAAATATGACATTAGATTGCAGATATCAAGGTATTATTTTATTCAACTTTCTATTATGTACATGCCCATGCAGACAGCTTAGGAGGGTTGATTTTGCTGACAGATTCCCTTAAAGTTTCTTGTGCAGAGGAGAAACTGCTAAACATGCTGAAAACAGGTAATTTCATGACCAGAAATAGTAATATTCCTCATGTACACATGGGGCTGCTTATGGTGACAAGTCACCTGAAAGTGTAGATACATTTTAATGGGATCTACATGGTAATATAATAATGTTTAGGTTGGTGAAACATCATGTAACAAAAAAAAAAAATCAGACCTGGCCATGTTCTTCCATTGCTTTGTAGGCCAATTCTGATGCTTACATACTCACTGCAAGTCCTTTTGGTGATGGGCAGGAGTTCACACATAGCTACCTGCTATGTACTCTGACTTCTGACATTTTTCTATCAAATGCAGAAATGACGTTTTCCATTTTCAGCTAATTGTGCTACACTAGCTAGTGTTCATTCTCCAAGTGCATCAATCAGCCTTGGATGCCTATGATACAGTTACTGGTTCACCAGTTGTTCCTTGGTGAGTACTAACCAGTGCATCCTGGGAACAACTTACAAGTCATTCTTTCCCCAGGCATTTACCGTATATACTCGTGTATAAGCAGACTCGAGTATAAGCCGACCCCCCCTAATTTTGCCACAAAAAACTGGGAAAACTTATTGAATCGCGTATAAGTTTAGAGTGGAAAATGCAGCAGCTACTGGTAAATTTCAAAAATGAAAATAGATACCAATAAAAGTAAAATTAATTGAGACATCAGTAGGTTAAATGTTTTTGAATATACATATTGAATCAGGAACCCCATATAATGCTTCAAACAGTTCATGATGGCCCCATAAGATGCTCCATAGAATAATATGCCTCATATGCTGCCCCAAAAGACGCTCCACAGATTATGCCCCCATAAAATGCTCCATACATTATGCCCCCATATGATGGTCCATAGATTATTCTCCATATGCTGCTCCATAGATTATGCCCCCATAAGATGCTCCATAGAATATGCCCCCATAAGATGCTCCATAGATTATGTCCCCATAAGATGCTCCATAGATTATGTCCCCATAAGATGCGCCATAGATTATTCCCCCATATGCTGCTGCTGCAAATTAAAAAAAATGACATACTCACCTCTCGTCGCTGGGGGTCAGGTACCGGTGTCCTGAGCAGGCGGGGACACTGGCGCGCTATGTGGGACAGATGCCAGTGTCACCTCTGGCTCAGGACCCCGGCACTGGCAATATTCACCTGTCCCCGGTACATCACCACGCCCTCTGACCTGAACATTACAGCCAGAGGATGTGGAGGACAGAGCGGCCGCAGTAGTGGACCGGGGACAGGTGAATATCGCTTTTACTTACCCCCTCCTGGCTCCTGGCATGGTCTCTGCAGCTCCGCTTCTCCCACGGTTTCTGGCAGCTCTTCCTTCAGCGGTCACGTGGTACCGCTCATTAAAGTCATGAATATGCGCATATTCATGACTTTAATGAGCGGTACCACGTGACTGCTGAAGGAGGGTACCTGAGACCGTGGAAGACGCTCCCTCTACCCCGTCGACCCCCGGTATATGATTTGCGTATAAGCTAAGAGGGGGACTTTCAGCCCAAAAGAAAGGGCTGAAAATCTCGGCTTATACACGAGTATAAATGGTAGATTGTTACATTTGTACATGTTTCCTGCTTTTACCTACTCAACCTCAAAAAATAAATGTTTACTTTCTGCGTAATATTTCTCACCCATTAAAAGGTGCCATTGAAATATTAGAAATTGTTTGTTGCTGATATAAACATTAAGATTATAGACAGATTTTGATGGAATTTAGAATCTTTTGGATACTAAAGTTGGTGGCTGTTCTGCTCATCATAGACATCTAAGCAAACAGCATCATAACATATATTATTGCCCGCAGATTACAGTTCTAACGGTCCAAGATACACAATAAACAATTCAGCGATAAAACGGAATGTAATGTTTAGGAATTGATGTCCAAAATAAATCTGTAGCATAACTTATGCAAATAAAGTAGAGCAATCCCATAAATTCCTATGGTGTCTGTCTGGGTTCCATAATGTGTTTGGTTTTAGAGTAGACAAAAAAGTTCTGCAAAGTGTGCCTTTTCTGCCATTCTAAAATTTGACACTTAGTGGAACACAGATGGGTCACATAATACTCAATGGGCTTCCTATGATTCTGTTTGCATCAATTATGTAATAGAACCATTTTAAACATTAATTGCATAATATAAACGTCCACGGTAGAAATAAGCCTTTAGCATCATCATTTTATCTTGCATACCCCAAAATAAAGAGAATTCTCACCAATGAAGCTTTTGAAGATGGTAAAAGTTTTTCTTGCTTGCAGAACAAAATAGCTCGTTGGGTACGTTTCACCAAGTGATGTGCAACAGAGTGTTGAGCCGAAGCTGCAATGTCAGCTGCATTAGAAAGCAATGCTCCTTTTAGCATACCTGATGAATATTATTAATGAAACAATAAATCATGTAGAATAAAAGGAAACGCTCAGAAATGCATTATAACTTCAGTAATTGAACTACTCTACATTATCAAATGTCTGACCTCAGCAGTCATGCTCCTTAAGTTTTTTTGTTTATTTTCTTTTAAGTATGAAACAAACCTTTTACTCATTGCATAGCAGACACAATTGATATACCGGGTTGTTTAGATTCAGCATAATTAGCATTTTAGTTATTTAATCTCTGCTCATTCTGGGCTCAGGAATCCAGTTGATGTCAAAGAGAATATTTAGATATATTTACATATGCCAGATTTTATGGAGAAATGTCTGACACTTTCATATTCATTTGAATAATGTCTGCAGAAATCTATGCACATGCTGTAAATATCAGATGCTATCATTTCTGCAACAAATTTCTATTGTGCTTATATCTAAACCTATACATGTACAATACATATATCTTATAGCTGCCAACGCTATGTGAAAACAAAATATAAGTATTCAAGGTTGCCACATATTGGGTATTGGCGTACTCAGGAAAATGTCTATTGACTATTTTGTGTAACAGGATTCTCTGAATTAAGGGTAAAAAAAATTAAAAATCATAGCGAAAAAATTCTACCATTATCATACAGCACTTATTGCCAGGAAAAAACAATCTCAGAATCAGTGAGATCTGTCTCCAGAAGCATGAGCTAGTCACTACAACAGCAGTTTGCAATTTTCATTCAGCAACATCCACTGATGCTTGTTCCTGGAAAACACCTATGGAGTCAAAATAGTCAATATGACTGTAGATAAATTCCCAAAGGGGTATAATTTCCAAAATGGGGGCACTTGAGGGGAAATTCTGCTTTTCTAGCACTAAGGAGCTCTGCATATGGAGTCCATAAACTATGCTATGAAAATCTTAGCTCACGGAGGCAAAAAGCTCTTTGTCCCTTCCGAGTCTCGCCGTCTGGCTAAGGCCTCTTTCACACTTCAGTTTTTTGCAATCAGTCACAATCCGCCAGGTTTTGAAAAAAACGGATCCTCAATTTTCTTTTGAGGATCCATTTTTTTCCCCATTGACTTCCATTAATGGCGGATTGTGACGGATTGCCGTCCGTTGCATCCGTTTTTTTTGAGGATCCGCCAAAAGTTGCTGTCCGTTACCATCCTCAAAGATTTGATAACGGAGCTTGCAACGTTTTTTTCCTCTGGCAGATCCTCCAGACACTCATTTAACCCGAAATTCTTTCTAGGTGCCGGACAAAAAAAAAAAAAAAAAAAAAATTCTCTCTCTCTCTCCTTTCCAGGCTGCGATTCCTTTAAAATTCTTCATTTGTCGGATCCGTCAAAAAAACGGACAGGTGGCATCCGTTGTCATCAGTACTAAAACGGATCCACCATCCGTCCTTTTGGCGGATTTTGACTGATGCAAAAAACTGAAGTGTGAAACAGGCCTAAGCAGTACTGTACAGCCACACATGGGGTATTTCTACATTCAGCAGAAATTATGGAACAAAGCTTGGTGTAATTTTTATCCATTTCCCAGTATAAAAATGTAAAGTCTGGGGCTAACACAAAATCTTGGAGGTTAAAATTTAATTCTTTTTTTTCACTGTCCAATGGTATAAAATTCTGTGACACCAGGGGCTCTCCAAACACAACATGGCATCTGCTAATAATTCCAGCAAATTTTGCATCCAAAAAGTCAAATGGTGCTCCTTCCATTCCAAGCCCTGCCATGCACCTTAACAGTAGTTTTCTTCGACATTTTGGGTATTGGAGTACTTAGAAGAAATTGCACAACAAATTATATGGTGCAATTTCTCCTGTTACCCTTATCAAAATGGAGAATTTGGGGATAAAATAACATTTTTGTGGGAAAAATGTGATTCTTTTTATTTTCACGTCTCAATGTTATAAACATCTGTGAAGCATCTTGGGGTTCAAGGTGCTCTATACAAATCTACCTAAGTTCCGTGAGGGGTCAAGTTTCCATAAATTAGATGGGTTCTCTTTGCAACAGAAATGCCAAACAAGTGGATGCTAAATCTGGTTTACACACACTGGGGCTCAGAAGGGAGGGGAGCACAGAGATTGCTGAACTTATTTTGGAGGGCCAAGGAACAACTTCGCTTTTCCAGAGCCTTTGTACTACCAGTATGTGGAAGCCCTCTATATTTCCATTAACAAATGACAGACCTGAATGAGGGCTTGCTTTTTTGTGAACGGTGTTGAAGCTTTTATTGGGAAAAGTTTACATAACATTTAGGATCACATTTATCCGGGGTTCTAAGCTGAGCACTTACTTTGGGGTTTGATACTAAATCTCTGAGTGACGTGACCAATAAAACCACCGATGGATCCATTCACTATAATGAGGGAACAGAGTTACTCTGGACTCCATCTGGCCTCTGTTCCTTCTAATCAGAAATGCAGAAAAACAGGGTTGACCATGCTTTTATGCACGCCTAAAAAGACAGACATCACAGGATTACAGGTCCTACAGTGTTCACAATGCCTCCCTCTGGCTCATTATAGAGACTCTTCCACCGTGGGTTCTGTCTGAATCATGTTGCCACGGTCCATTTTTGGAGCCGTGGCAAAATGTGGTTTCTTATAGAAACCCTTTTCCTTTTTTCCCGGTGGCGGCTAGGGTTTACTACAACTGTAGTTGTTTTGGTGCTGGTTTTGCCCCCGGTGGCCGCTGGGGTTACTACACGTTTGAATTAACCAACAGGTGACGACTACTCCCCCCTCCTTCATATAAAAGGTCATCATGTGCAGTAAATTACTGTTGGTAATATTGTTCATTTGTTATCCAACCGTGGTGAAGACTGGACCTACCTGGTGGAGAGGGGGGGTCAGCTTATCTGGAACAGTGGAGTTGCTGCTGGATGCTGATCGGATCCTTATTCTGTTGCTTGGAGCATTTGCAGCAGAGTAAAGCTAAGTTTTGGGTTTTAGTTGCTTTAACCCCGTGGTGTCTGTTTTATTTTCCCTTGTGTTATTGGGTGCAGTTCACTTTATTCCCTGTCTCACCTCCTGGGGAGGGGGTTGGTGGTTTAGCTCAGGGCTAAACAGGACATAGGGACAGGTTGGGGACTTGGGCCTCACTACCTTCAAGTGTACCCCCCAAGTTAAGGAGAGTCAGGGCACCCCCTTAGCCTGAGGGGCAGTTCAGGGGCCCAGGTTCCACGTCTCCTGCTTTGTCCCAACGGTCCCGTGACACATGTATTTCAGAGATTTACATGAAAAAACAGGTGTAAGCGCTCAGTGCAGCATGCAAGATGAATGCGAGCCAAGCCTTAGTGCGATCTTTGGGAGACAGAATGAACAAATCAACAGCAGATGAAGAATTGGTTTTATTTATTTTTACACCATTCCTCATGCGGTGTAAGTGATTAGACGACTTTATTCTTCGGGTCAGTGCGATTACAGCGATACCAGATTTATATCAGATTTTTATGTTTGGCCGCTACCACACACTAAAAGCACCTTTTTATTGCAAAAACTAGAATTTGCAACCCCATATTTATTTAGACAGCTATCATTTTTTCATATTTTGGCCAACAGAGTCATGTGAAATCTTTTTTACGGGAGAAGTTGATGTTTTTATTGGTGCTATTTTTGAGCACATGACATTTTTTGAATGCTTTCTATTCCGACTTTTGGGAGGCAGAAAAACAGTGATTCATGAATTGATTTTTGTTTTCTTTATTCCGTTCTGCGTGTGGAAAAATTGATAAGGAAGCTTTATTCTTTGGGTCAGTACAATTACAGCAATACCACTTTTTTTTTCATATTTTGGCACTTTTACACAATAAAAACTATTTTATAGAAAAAAGAATCACTATATATAGTCATGTACAAGCAGAGTTTTTTAGCACAAAAGTCAATTGTCCAAGAAAGCCGTCGAGGGAGGGGGAGCGGCGGAGCTGTGGGTCAGCGAGGCAGAAGCCGACAGCTGTGGCCACAGCTTGTGCAGCTGCTAAAGAGAAATTAATATTCATTTCTCTTATAGCGTGCACAGTGACAGCTGCAGCCGCAGCCACCGGCTTCCAGAAGACATTCTACTCACAATCCAGAGTGCCCTGCATATCGTTGGTCCTGGCGCCCTCACAGCATTTCGCTGGTGCTGGCTTCCAGCAGCTCTTCCTGTACTGAGCGATCACGTGGCACCACTCATTAACCCCTTAAGCCCCAAGGGTGGTTTGCATGTTCATGACCGGGCCAATTTTTACAACTCTGACCACTGTCCCTTTATGAGGTAATAACTCTGAAACACTTCCATGGATCCCGGTGATTCTGACATTGTTTTCTTGTGACATATTGTACATCATGTTAGTGGAAAACTTTCATTCAAATAACTTGTGTTTATTTGTGAAAAAAACGGAAATTTGGCAAATTTTGAAAATATCGCAATTTTCCAACTTTGAATTTTTATGCCCTTAAATCACAGAGATACAGCACACAAAAAACTTGATAAGTAACATTTCCCACATGTTTACTTTACATCAGCACAATTTTGGAACCAACATTTTTTTTTGCTAGGAAGTTATAAGGGTTAAAAATTGACCAGCGATTTCTCATTTTTGCAACACCATTTTATTTTTACGGACCACATCACATTTGAAGCCACTTTGCGGGGTCTATATGATAGAAAATACCCAAAAGTGACACCATTCTAAAAACTGCACCCCTTAAGGTGCTCAAAACCACATTCAAGAAGTTTATTAACCCTTTAGGTGCGTCACAGGAATTTTTTGAATATTTAAAAAAAATGAACATTTAACTTTTTCACAAAAAAAAATAATTCAGGTTCAATTTTTTTTCATTTTACCAAGGGTAACAGGAGAAATTGGACTGCAAAAGTTATTGTGCAATTTGTCCTGAGTACGCTGATACCTGATATGTGGGGGGGAACCACTGTTTCGGCGCATGGCAGAGCTCAGAAGGGAAGGAGCGCCGTTTGACTTTTTCAATGCAAAATTGGCTGGAATTCAGATCGGACGCCATGTCGCGTTTGGAGAGCCCCTGATGTACCTAAACAGTGGAAACCCCCCACAAGTGACCCAATTTTCGAAGCTAGACCCCCCAAGGAACTTATCTAGATATGTGGTGAGAACTCTGAACCCACAAGGGCTTCACAGAAGTTTATAACGTACAGCGATACAATTAAAAAATCATTTTCCACAAAAATGATCTTTTCACCCCCAATTTTTATTTTCCCAAGGGTAGCAGGACCCTAAAAGTTATTATGCAATTTGTCCTGAGTACTCTGATACCCCACATGTGGGGTTAAACCACTATTTGGGCGCATGGCAGAGCTCAGAAGGGAAGCAGCGCCATTTGACGTTTTTGGCTGGAATTGAGATTGGACACCATGTCGTGATTGGAAAACCCCTGATGTACCAAATCAGTGGAAACCCCCCACAAATGACACCATGACACCATTTTGGAAACTAGACCCCCCAAGGAACTTATCTAGATGTGTGGTGAGAACTTTGAACCCCCCAGTGCTTCACAGAAGTTTATAATGCCTGGGTGTGAAAATAAAAAAATCGTATTTTTTCCACTAACATGATCAATTAGTCCACAATTTTTTTATTTTCCCAAGGGTAACAGGAAAAATTGGACCCCAAAAGTTGTTGTCCAATTTGTCCTGAGTATGCTGATACCTCATATGTGGGAGAAATCTACTGTATGGGCACACGTCAGGGCTCAGAAGGGAAGTAGTGACGTTTTGGAATGCAGACTTTGATGGAATGGTCTGCGGGTGTCATGTGCGTTTGGAGAGCCCCTGATGTACCTAAACTATTGAAACTCCCCACAAGTGACCCCATTTTGGAAACTAGACCCCCCACGGAACTTATCTAGATGTGTGCTGAGCACTTTGAATCCCCAAGTGATTCACAGAAGTTTATAACGCCCGGGCGTGAAAATAAAAAAATCATTTTTTTCCACAAAACTATTTTTGCCCCCAATTTTTTATTTTCCTAAGGGTAACAGGAGAAATTGGACCCCAAAAGTTGTTTTGCAATTTGTCCTGAGTAGGCTGATACCCTATATGTGGGGTTAAAACACTGTTTGGGTGCATGGCAGAGCTTGGAAGGGAAGGAGCACCATTTGACCTTTTCAACGTAGTATTGGCTGGAATTGAGATCAGACGCCATGTTGCATTTGGAGAGCACCTGATGTGCCCAAACAGTGGAAACCCCCAATTCTAACACACCCCTAACCCTAATCTCAGACCTAACCCTATTCTCAGCCCTAACCCTAGCGGGAAACTAGAAATAAATACATTTTCTTTTAATTTTATTATTTTTCCCTAACTAAGGGGGTGATAACGGGGGGTTTGATTTACTATTTATAACGGGTTTCTATGTTTGGCAGCTGACATAGGCTAAAAGACGCTTTTTATTGTAAAAATAGTTTTTGCATCACCACATATTGAGAGCTATAATTTTTCCATATTTTGACGCACCGAGTCATGTGAGGTCTTATTTTTTGCGGGACGAGTTGACGTTTTTATTGGTACCATTTTCGGGCACGTGACTTTTTTTAATCGCTTTTTATTCCGATATTTGGGACGCAGAATGAACAAAAACAAGCGTTTCATGAATTTCTTTTGAGGGGTGCGTTTACACCGTTCCGCGTGCGGTAAAATTGATAAAGCGCTTTTATTCCTCGGGTCAGTACGGTTACAGCGATACCTCATTTATGTCGATTTTTTATGTTTTGGCGGTTTTATGCAATGAAAACTATTTTACATAAAAAATTATTATTTTTGTATCGCTTTATTCTGCGAGCTATAACTTTATTTTTTCGCTGATGACGCTGTATAGCGGCTTGTTTTTTGCGGGACAAGATGATGTTTTCAGCGGTACCATGGATATTTATATACGTCTTTTTGATCGCGCGTTATTGCACTTTTTGTTCGGTGGTATGATAAATCGTTTTTTATTTTTATTTTTTTAAGGGGTTCGCTAAAAGGGTTAACTAATGGGACAACTTTATAGGGCAGGTCGTTACGGACGCGGTGATACCAAATATGTTTACTTCTATTGTTTTTTTCTATTTTTATTTCCAAAAAATGAATTTATTGGGGAATATTTTTTTTTCTAATTTAGCGATTTTTTTAAAATTATTTTTACACTTTTTTTTTTTTTTTTTAACTTTATTAGGTTGTCTCAGGGGGGACATCACGGTCCTGTGACAGATGGCTGATCTGTCACATCACAGATCAGAGATCTGTCACAGGCATAGATGCAGACTTCCTCATGCCTGCGCTTTGCAGGCACTGAGGAAGTCAGCTCCCTACAGGCCCCCGAAGGTCCCCGTCGCCATCTTGGATCCGGGGACCTGTAGGGAAAGAGACCCCCGCAGCAGCACTGCACATTGCGCTGCAGTGGGGGGCTCAGGGAAGCACGGAGGGAGCCCCCTCCCTGCCGATGCTTCCCTTTTAACCCCCGGTACACCGCGATCATGTTTGATCGCGGTGTGCAAGGGGTTAACGTGTCGGGGCGGTCCGTGACTGCCCTTGACACATTGTGCTGGGTGTCAGATGTGATAATTAGCTGAAACCCGGCCGCGATCAGCGGCGCTCACCACGTGGGCGCCGCTGATCGCTGTGACGTACTATCCCGTCCCTGGGAATTAAGTCCCAGGGCAAATGGACGGGATAGTACGTCACATGGGATTAAGGGGTTAAGCTAATGAATATGCATGCGTCTCCACACCCATAGGCGTGGAAGGAATATTCATTACCTTAATAAGAAGTGCCATGTGATCGCTCGGCAGGAAAAGCTGCTGGAAGCCGGAATGAGGTGCTGCGAGGTCATGCTGGAGGGTGAGTAGGATGTTTGGGGCTTTTTGTGTAACAGGAAGCATGCATGCAAGGACAGGAGGGGGAGCCATGCATATCAGGACAGCTATGGGGGGGAGCCATGCATACCAGGACAGCGACGGGGGGAGCCACCATACCAGGACAGCGACGGGGGGGGGGGAACCACACATACCAGGACAGTGACGGGGGAGCCACGCATACCAGGGACAGCTACAGGGGAGCCATGCATACCAGGACAGCTACAGAGGGAGCCACACATACCAGGACAGTGACGGGGGAGCCACGCATACCAGGAACAGCGACTGGGGGAGCCACCATACCAGAACAGCAACTAGGGGAGCCACGCATACCAGGACAGCGACAGCCACCATACCAGGACAGCGATGGGGGAGCCATGCATACCAGGACAGGACAGGGTGAGCCACGCATACCAGGGACAGCGACGGGGGGAGGCACGCATGCCAGGACAGGGATGAGGGGACAATGTAGGCCCGGATTATACTCGAGTCAATAAGCTTCCACAGTTTTCCATGGCAAAATTAGGTCCTTGGCTTATACTTGGGTTCGCTTATACTCGAGTATATAAGGTACTTTTTTTTATTATAAAACGCACCCCAAATTTTGAGAATAGGAAAAGATTTATTAAAATGGTGGTGCTTCTTATAATCCATGTGTCTTAATGCTTACCAGCGGTGGTGGCTGCAGTGAAGCGGGGTCCCAGGGTTGCTGCTGGAGGAGGCAGGAGTGGAACGATGCTGCCGGGCGCAGGCTGGGATAAGGGGGTGTTCCAATGTGCGGCGCGCCGTTGTGGATGTCTGGTGCTGCTGCGGTGTGCGGTACTGCTGCAGGTGTCTGGCCCTCCTGCCTGGTGCTGCTGTGGGTGTCTTCGTTGCTGCAAGTTCCCGGCGGTGCTATGTGGGTGTCCGGCGGTGCTGCGAGTGTCTCTGGTGCTGCTGCGGGTGCCCAGCGGTACTATGGAGGTGTCCAGCGCTGTGGGGGGTGTTGAGCGGTGCTGCTGGGGCTTTGCCGGCACCAAGATCTTGGGAGATGATATCTCAGTGCTGAACTCACATCTCCTGAGATCTCCATCTACGCATGCACCGCCTCCGGTGGCCATTTTCCCGGAGTCCACTGCACAGAAAACCATGGAACTGCAAGGGCTCTGAAATTTCACAAAATGTCGACAGAGCCCCGACAGCACCAGAGACACCACAGCAGCACCACCAGACATCCCCTCATCCCAGCCTGCTACAACGGTACCGATAAGGTATATACGCATTATAAGACGCACCCCCATTTTCCCTCCAAATTTGGGAGAAAAAAGTGCGTCTTCAAATCCAAAACATACAGTATTTTTGCTTAGTTTCTTTCTGAGAGCTATAACTTTATTATTTCTCCTTTGATGGAGTTAAATGGTGGCTTGTTTTTTGCGGGACAAGATGATGTTTTTTTTATTTACATTCGTCTTTTTGATGGCATTTTATAGCACTTTTTGTTAGGTGGTATGATGATAAAGCATAGTTTTTTGCCTCATTTTTTTACGGTGTTCACTGAAAGGGTTATCTAGTAGGACAGTTTTATAGGTTGGGTTGTTCCAGACGCGGTGATACTAAATATATGCAATGATAAAAATATTTACTATTTCTTTATTTTTAATTTTTACATAAACATTTATTTGATTAATGTTTTTTCATTTTTTTGTTCATTTGGGAATGTTTTAAAAATATCTTTACAAATTGTATTAACTTTCTTTTAACTTTTTTACATTGTATCAGGATGGGACATCAACTGTAAAGTGACAAATCACTGATAGGATACCCTGCAATGCCTCAACACTACAAGGCATCAGAGCAGCAATTGACAGCAAGGAAAGAGGGGTGTCAGCTCCTGCTCTTAGCAGGAGATCACAGGCCACCTACCCACAAGGACACTGCAGCCATCTTGCAACCCAGGGTCATCACGGAAACCATCGCACACAGGAATCTCACTATTAAAAGCGGCATCAGAGGGGTTAAACGTCTTCCATTGGTACTACCACCAATCACGGGTGTTGCTGCACGGTGTCAGCTGTCATATAAAGCTGAAACTTGCACTCTATCGCAGTGGTGTCCACGCGAGAAGTATATGTACAGCGTTTTGCGAGAATGCAGTACCGTACACCAGCCCCCAGCTGTCTTCTTTAGTAAGGCTGGTTGTGAAAAATGGGGGGGATCCCACGCCGTTTTTTAAATTATTTATTTAAGTAATTTAAAAAAAACAGCATGGGGACCACTTTATTCTTGATAACTAGCCTTACTGAAGCTGACAGCTGAGGGTTGCAGCCCCCAGCTCTGCGTTTTGCCTGGTTATCAAAAATGCAGGGGGACCACACGCTGTTTTTTTTTTAAATTATTTATATACAGCACAGGAGAGGCTGATGATTACCCCCATCAACCGCTCCTGCTGTTACTGTTATTAGAGGCTGCAGGTGTTGGATGAAGGGTTCAGTAGTCTCATCAGCTGACACCAATGACCGAGGTAAACTTTATATCACAGCTGCGCGCTCAAGCTGTCTTTTAACAGCATGGGAACCGCGGCTGCCTGACCAGCAGGGATGATATCATTGCCGATCAGAAGCTGTGTTTGCCACGCTGCCATGCACATGACAGCATGACAAACAACCGGTGTTCGGGGGCCGAACCTGAACAGCAATACAGACTTCCTGGTGAAGTCTGTGTTCGGGGTCCGTGCCCAAACAGTAGGTGTTCAGTACGGATGCCGAACTTTACTGTTCAGGTTCGCCCATTTCTAGTCATAACCTTGTAATTCTTCATTCAGTGTTCATTCTTTTATTACTGATCTGGGAATTAATTAGCATATGGGAAGAGGTGGTATTGAGGGACTATGACCCCCATCTAAACTACTGTCACTATGTATGCCATAGCAATAAATTAATTAAAATGCACATTTCTGAAGTTGTAAACTTTCATCTTTATTTAATCTTGACCTGTTAATGAATCAGTTCATTTGTATATGTGAAAAGGTGGCACTGAGGGATGGTAGTTCCGGTCTGTACCAGCGCAATAGACCTTTAATCCCCACATTGCTAAAGTCCGTGTGAGAACTAGAGGAACTCCTAGGATGGACTCGCTGGACCGTGGCAACGAACGTCCCTCGGGCGAGCTGACCAGGTGGACCACCCTGTTATGATTGGGTCACCGAGGAGGAAAGCAAGACCAAGCTAAGCCACAGAACACCAGAGAGGTTGGTAACTAAGTGGGTTGCAGACCTCTGATGCTATCCACACAACTAGCAGTAGCCGTGGAGCGTACCTATGATGATCCTAGACGCCTCGACACAGCCGGAGAACTAAATAAGCCTAAAGCAAGAAAGGGGAAATTTAAACTGCCCCAGAGCAGACCCCAAAGGAATAGATAGCCCCCAAACATATTGTCGGTGAGACAAGATGAAAACACAAACGCAGGTAGGAAAATAGACTGAGCAAACGATGGGGCCCACACTAACTAGACAGGAAAGGAAAGACTCTGTATGCAATCACGCAAAAAAAAGCCCAACACGTCTGATAAAAAAACACCTCAGGAGGCAGGAAAAAAATCACCAGCAGGGATAGAGGGAGTCGGCTGTCTTAAATCCAGTCAGAAACTCCAGATCTCCAGTCATCCTCCTCATTATCAGGTGGCAGGCCTCTGTTAATTAGATCAGCTCCATTATTTCCTGTAACCACCAGAGGGAGCCCGGAAAGAGAACTCGCAATCCCTCTGTCAATATAACCAGCTCCACTACCTTCACTAGTAACCAGAGGTAGGCCAGAAAGCGAATTCACAACAGTACCCCCCTTGAGGAGGGGGTCACCGAACCCTCATCCACGATACCAGGCCGATCAGGATGGACCCAGTGAAAAGCACGAACCAATCTATCAGCATGAATGTCAGAAGCAGAGACCCACGAATTATCCTCCTGGCCACAGCCCTTCCATTTGACCAAGTACTGGAGTCTCCGCCTAGTCAAAAGAGAATCCAATATTTTCTCTATCTCATATTCCACATTGCCTTTAACCAATACAGGGTCAGGAGGCGCCGCCATAGGAAATACTGGCTCCACAAACCTCTTCAACAGAGATTTATGAAACACGTTATGGATCTTAAACGTAACTGAAAGAGCCAAGAAACAGGATTAAGAATCTCCAAAATCTTATAAGGTAAAATGAATCTTGGCTTGAACTTTGGAGATGCAACCTTCATAGGAATATTCTTTGATGACAACCAAACCATATCACTCACTTTAAACCGGGGACCAATGGTCCCATGCCGGTTGGAAGACTGTTGGGCCTTTTCCTGAGAGAGGGACAACTTATCCACCACTTGGTCCCAAATCTGCTGCATTCTCTCTACCACAGTGTCCACACTTGGGTAGGTCGAAGATTCCACTTTCCCTGAAGAAAATCGAGGATGAAACCCAAAGTTACAGAAAAAGGGCAACATCAAACTGGCAGAACTAGCTCTATTGTTTAGCGCGAATTCGGCCAAGGGCAAAAATGAGACCCAGTCATCCTGATCAGCAGATATGAAACATCTAAAATAGGACTCCAAAGTATGGTATATTCTCTCAGTCTGCCCATTGGTCTGAGGATGAAATGCAGAGAAGATAGATAACTGAATTCCCAGTTTGGAACAAAAAGCTCTCCAAAATCTGGAAACAAACTGGACTCCTCTGTCCGACACAATGTTCTCAGGAATCCCATGCAACTGAACCACCTGTTGTAAAAACAAGGGCACCAACTCTGAAGAAGATGGCAACTTTGGGAGTGGTACAAGATGGATCTTAGAAAATCTATCACAAATCACCCAGATAACAGTCAGTCATTCTCAGAAACAGGAAGATCAGAAATAAAATCCATTGAAATATGGGTCCATGGCCTCCTGGGCACCGGCAGGGGCATCAACAACCCACTAGAACGAGAACAGGGTTTAGACAGAGAACAAGTCCCACAGAACTGCACAAAATTCCTGACATCACGAGATAAGGCAGGCCACCAAAAAGACCGACTCACCAAATCTCTGGTACCAAAAATACCTGGTTGACCAGCCAACGCGGAGCAATGAATTTCAGACATTACTCTTTTCCTCCACTGGTCAGGGACATACAATTTTCCATAGGGCAACATTCAGGTTTGTCCTCCTGAAATTCCTCCAGGGCACATCTCAAATCGGGTGAGATGGCGGAAAGAACTACCCCCTCATTTAGAATGGTAGTAGGCTTGGTCACAATAAGAGAATCCGCAAAGAAACTCCTAGAAAGGGCATCTGCCTTAACATTCTTAGTGCCCAGAAGAAAAGAGACCACAAAATTAAAATGCATGAAAAACAAGGCCCGCCTAGCCTGTCTAGGATTCAAGCGTTTGGCTGATTCAAGATAAATAAAATTCTTGTGGTCGGTGAGGACAACAACTTGGTGTCTAGCTCCCTCCAACCAATGTCTCCACTCTTCAAATGCCCATTTCATGGCCAACAATTCCCGATACCCCATGTCATAGTTGCGTTCAGATGGGGAGAATTTTCGAGAAAAGGCGGCACAGGGATTCATTTTAGAAGTCACCGGATGTTTTTGGGACAAAACGGCTCCTGCACCAACCTCAGAAGCATCTACCTCCACCTGAAATGGGAGTGAGACATCAGGTTGCTGTAGAATCGGAGCAGAAGCGAATCTCCGCTTAAGCTCTTGAAATGCCGAGACTGCCTCTGGAGACCAATTCACCACATCAGCGCCCTTTTTGGTCAGATCCCTCAGTGGTTTGACAATACCAGAAAAATTACTTATAAATTTACGATAGAAACTAGCAAAACCCAAAAACTTCTGGAGAGCCTTCAAAGAAGTGGGTTGAACCCAATCATAAATGGCCTGTACCTTGGCCAGGTCCATTTCAATAGCCAACGGGGACAAAATGAATCCCAAAAATGAAATCCTCTGTACACCAAAGAGGCACTTCGATCCCTTAACATACAGGGAATTTTCCCTCAAAATCTGGAACACAGTCCGGACATGTTCCACATGAGAATCCCAATCACTGGAAAAGATCAAAATATCATCCAGATAAATGATCAAAAACTTATCCACAAAGTCCTGGAAAATATCGTTCATAAACGATTGGAAGACAGAAGGGGCATTAGTGAGCCCAAAAGGCATCACCAGGTACTCAAAATGTCCCTCCGGAGTATTAAATGCCGTCTTCCATTCATCCCCGTCCTTGATGTGAAGATTATACGCCCCCTGAGGTCAAGCTTGGTAAACCAGCAGGCACTTTTAACTCTGGAAAATAAATCAGGATTCAGGGGTAACGGGTACTGATATTTAACAGTGATTTTGTTAAGGGAACGATAGTCAATGCAAGGCCTTAATGAACCATCTTTCTTGGCCACAAAAAAAAAACAACAGGTGAAGAGGATGGTCTAATATGACCCTTCTCCAACGACTCCTTGATATAAGATCGCATAGCATCATGTTCAGGTACCGATAAGTTGAAAAGCCGACCCTTGGGAAATTTACACCGGGACATTAACTCAATTGGACAGTCATAACTCCAATGAGGAGGCAAAGACGCAGAATTACTCTCACTAAATGCATCAGAAAAATCAGCCAAATAATCAGGAATATCATGAGAGTGGGGAGAGGTGGAGAAAACAGAAGTGTCACTAAGAACACACTGACAACCCCAACTCACCACAGACACAGATTTCCAATCCAAAACAGGATTATGAGTTTGAAACCAGGGAAAACCCAGAACAATAGTATCATGCAAATTGTGCAACACCAAAAATTTTCAATTCTCTTGGTGGTCCAGGGCGACCCGCATTATCACCTGGGTCCAAAACTGGGGTTTATTCTCCGCCAAAGGAGTAGCATCAATACCCCTCAAAGGGATAGGAGTCCGCAGGGGGATCATGGGAAAACCACAACATTTAGCAAAGTCTAAATCCATCAGATTCAAAGCTGCTCCTGAATCTATAAAAGCCTTAGAGGAAAATGTAGACAAGTAGCAGATCAGAGTAATTGCCAAAAGGAACTTAGGTTGTACACTGCCCACAGCAAATGTGTGCGCAAAACGTTTTTCTCGTTTAGGGCAGACAGAAATAGTATGATTGGCGTCTCCACAGAAAAAACACAGCTTATTACGCCTTCTAAACTCCTGATGTTGCACCCTAGACAAAACCCTATCACATTGCATGGGTTCAGACGTTCATTCAAAAGGCGGCAACGCCTCTGGTGTAGTTTTGCGCTCACGTAAACGCCGATCAACTTGAATGGCTAACGACATAGAATCATCAAGACCAGAGGGAACAGGAAATCCCACCATAACATCTTTTACGGTTTCTGCCAAACCCTTCCGAAAGAGCGCTGCTAAGGCACCGTCATTCCATGTAGTAAGGAACCGCCCACTTTCGGAATTTTTGACAGTATAACTCTGCAGAAATCTGACCCTGGTTCAATGCCAATAGGGTTTTCTCAGCTTGATCAATAGCATTAGGTTCAACATACAACAACCCCAAGGCTTGAAAAAATGCGTCCACATTAGTCAGAATAGGATCTCCAGGTGTCAGAGAAAAAGTCCAATCCTGGGGATTACCGCGCAGCAAGGAGATGACAATTTTAACCTGCTGCACCGAGCTCCCCGATGAGTTAGGCTTCAAGGCAAGAAATAGTTTACAATTATTCTTAAAATGCAAAAATTTAGACCGATCCCCAGAAAACACATCAGGAGTAGGGATTTTTGGTTCAACAGCAGATGATTGAGCAAGACAGGCGGAAATTCCCCGCACTTCAGCAGCAAGCTGCTCAATATGATCAGACAATTGCTTAATCTCCATTAAAGAAAAAATCCTCCTACGGCCTCAGAGAAAAAGAGGAAAAAATCCATATAAAAAAAAAAAAAAAATTGACACTTTTTTTTTTTTTTTACAATTCTCTCCTGCTTTTGAGTGCCCTAGAATCTGCGGTTTAGGCTGGTGATTCTGTTATGATTGGGACACCAAGGAGGAAAGCAAGACCAAGCTTTCCACAGAAAACCAGAGAGGTTGGTAACTAAGCTAACAGCAGACCCCTGATCCTATCCACACAACTAGCAGTAGCCGTGGAGCGTACCTACAATGATCCTAGATGCCTCGACACAGCCGGAGAACTAAATAAGCCTAAAGCAAGAAAGGGGAAATCTAAACTGCCCCAGAGCAGACCCCAAAGGAATAGATAGCCCCCAAACATATATTGTCGGTGAGACAAGATGAAAATACAAACGCAGGAAGGAAAATAGACTGAGCAAATGATGGGGCCCACACTAACTAGACTGGAAAGGAAAGACTCTGCCTGCAATCACGCAAAAAACCCTGCAAAAAATGCCCAACATGTCTGATAGAAAAACACTGAAGTCACTAGACTTTGCCCACTATATCAGCACTCTGGTATATTCTGATAGCAAAGCAAAAAAGAGGTCAATCTAATAAGGGACTAAAACAAACTGGCACAAGCAGTAACATAAGGATGGAAATTCAGCACAGCCCCAGCCGGAGCTGGCTGAACACACAAAACTGAAATAGACAAAACCAGATCAAATGTGAACAATAGCAGAAGAACACTTAGCTGAGCATGCAGGGACTGAGCTGGAAACTAAGACCTCAGGAGGCAGGAAAAAATCACCAGCAGGGATAGAGGGAGTCGGCTGTCTTAAATCCAGTCAGAAACTCCAGATCTCCAGTCATCCTCCTCATTATCAGGTGGCAGGCCTCTGATAATTAGATCATCTCCATAACCACCAGTATCCACCAGAGGGAGCCTGGAATGAGAACTCATGACCCCTCTGTCAATATAACCAGCTCCACTACCTTCACTAGTAACCAGAGGTAGGCCAGAAAGTGAATTCACAACACCACCCCTATACAGGGAGGGTTAGGGGCAGGCCCAGGGGAGACTATCACCCCACGGCAGCTGGTACCCAGGGGTGAACAACAGGAGTCACAGCGGGAGACAGGGAGGACAGGCAGGAGGACTGACAAAGCAGAGACACAGGAACATGGGCAGGACTGAGATGCATGCTGGCACGGCTGTGACATGAGAACACGGGCGGAATGGAGACTCTAGCAGACAGGCTCGGCTGAGACACGGAAACACGGGCAGGACGGAGACACTGGCTGGTAGACACGGCAGAGACACGGGAGCTCGGGGAGGATGGAGACACAGGTAGGCTGGCACTAGGAGAGAGCAAAAATGGAGGATGTAGGCAAGGGCAGGAGATAGGCAGCAAAAGCTAGTGGCAGAGCGCAGGGAGACGTGGGGCCAGAATTACTTGTGGGGCACAAATGACAGGCACAGTCAGGAGGAAGAGGTGGCCTGATAAGCAGAGTGCATGGCTGGACTTCTGGGCCAGGATCCTCCAGGAGCATAGAGCAGACTGGGGAGGAGTGGCAGACATCAGAGAGGAGAGTGCATGTGCGCTGCCAAACCCAGTGCGCGTACCCGACGGGAGCCGGAGCAAGAGCCAGGTGAGGGGCGGGAGTGCGCCAGGACGCCGAGGACCGGTAAGTATGCCGGGGCTCGGGGGCGGCAGCATGACCGGCGAGGGCAGGGGAAAGACAGGCAGTGGCGGCGTGACAGTACCCCCCTTACGCGCCCCCCTCCCAAGGCCAGAAAGAAATCTTGCCAAGATTCGGGGAGGATGGATGTTCTCCCGAAGCTCCCAAGATCTCTCCTCAGGACCAAAATCTTTCCAGTCTGCTAGGAAAAAGGTCTTCCCTTTTAGCTTTTTCATGGCGAGGATGTCTTCAACTTCAAAGACATCATTAGCGGAAACAGGCGTGGCGAATGAGTGGTAGAAGCATGGAACTGGTTGAGGACATTTGGCTTCAGGAGAGAAACGTGGAATTGGGTTGCGGAGCGAAGCAGGTAGCATCAACTTGTAGGAGACATCATTGATGCGAGCCAAGACCTCCAAGGGTCCAATGTATCGGGGACCCAGTTTATGCGAGGGGACCTTTAGGCGGATGAACTTGGAAGATAACCACACCTTATCGCAGGATGATATGTGGAGGGTCTAAGCGCCTCTTGTCCGTGTGTCTTTTCATTCTGTCACGTGCTTGTTCGAGAGCGGTCTTGGTCTCCTGTCAGATCCTGGAAAACTCCCCGGACAGAAGATCAGCCGTCGGAACACCCGAAACAGGAGGGACCGGTAGAGGTACACCAGGATGTTGCCCGTAGATGATAAAGAAAGGTGACTTGGAAGAAGATTCGATGGTGTGATTGTTGAATGCGAATTCAGCCCACGGGATTAAGTCTGACCAGTAGTTCTGGTGGGCGTTAGAGAAATGACGGAGGTAAGTCACCAGAATCTGATTAGTATGCTCCACCTGACCGTTGGTCTGGGGGTGGTAGGCAGAAAAGTCAAGCGTGATGTTCATAAACTTGCAGAGAGCTCTCCAGAACCGGGAGGTGAACTGGACTCCCCTGTCCGAAACGATATGTTGTGGAAGGCCATAGACATGAAAAATATGATGGATGAAAACTATCACCAACTCAGGTGCCGAGGGTAGACCAGGGAGAGAGATGAAATGAGCCATCTTGGAGAATCTGTCCTCGACCAGGAGGATGACGGTGCAGCCCGCAAACCGAGGCAGATCGGTAATAAAGTCCATTGCAATGTGCCTGAAGGTAGCTGCCTAGGGACCTTGTTCTTGGCACAAGACGGACAGGAGGCAATAAAGCTTTGGACATCTTGGAGAAGGGTTGGCCACCAGTAGTAGCGGGACACAAGGATGAGATTCTTCTTGAGGCCAGCATGACCTGCAAGTTTGGAGGCATGTCCCCAGCGCAAGACTCACCTCCTGTTGTTCTCGGGAACAAAAGTTTTACCCGGAGGTAGAGAAGTTAGACAGGTGCTACCGTGATGACCTTGGAAGGGTCCATGATGTGCGTGGGTTCTTCCTCTGTATCAACTGACAAAAAGGACCTGGACAACATGTCAGCCATCAGTTTATTACTGCCGGGGTGGAAGTGAAGCTCAAAATCAAAACGGGCGAAGAATAGGGACCACCTAGCTTGCCGGGGATTAAGTCTCTGTGCCGATTGGATGTATGCCAAGTTCTTATGGTCCGTGTAGATCTTAAAAGGATTTATAGCTCCCTCCAATAAGTACCTCCACTCCTCTAATGCCAACTTGATGGCCAACAGCTCCCTGTCACCAATGGAGTAGTTCCGTTCCGAGGTGGAAAATGTCTTGAAGAAGAAACCGCAGGTGACGAGCCGCCCGGAGGAAGACTTCTGAAAAAGTATCACTCCGGCACCTGTGGCTGAGGCATCTACCTCAAGAATGAAAGGTTTGATAGCCTCAGGATGATGGCGTACGGGAGCTGTGGCGAAGGTTTGTTTCAGGGACAGAAAGGAGTTTTCGGCCTCCGACGACCAGACGTGAGGGTTGGCCCCCTTGCGAATCAGAGAGGAGATGGGGCCGCTCAACGAGGAAAAGTGGGGGATGAACTGCCGATAGTAATTCGCAAAACCGAGAAACCGCTGAATTGCCTTGACACCATGAGGATGCGGCCAATTGAGCACAGCGGACACCTTCTCCAGGCCCATGCATAAGCCCGAGTCAGATGATGTAACCCAAGAACGGGAGAGACGACTGTTCAAAGGCGCACTTTTCGAGTTTAGCATAAAGGCAATTCTCGCTCAGGCGCAGCATTACTTGACGGACGTATTTTCTATGGGTAGGCAGATCCGGAGAAAAAAACGAGAATATCGTCCAGGTACACCACCACTCAAGAGTACAGTAGATCCCAGAAAATATCATTCACAAATTCCTGGAACACTGTGGGGGCATTGCACAAGCCGAAGGACATGACAAAATACTCATAGTGCCCGTTCCTGGTGTTAAAAGCGGTCTTCCACTCATCTCCAGGGCGGATACGGATTAGATTGTAGGCCCCACAGAGATATAGTTTAGTGAAGATTCGTGCTCCTCGCAGCTGGTCGAATAGCTCCCGAATGAGAGGTAGCGGGTACTTGTTCTTAATTGTGATGACATTGAGACCCCGGTAGTCGATGCAGGTACGATGAGATCCGTCCTTCTTGACAAAGAAGAAACCTGCACCTATGGGTGAAAAGGACTTCCGTATAAAGCCTCTGGCCAGATTTTCCTGGACGTACTCGGTCATGGCTTGGGACTCGAGAGGATTCAGTGGATAGATTCGGCCCCTGAGTGGCATAGAGCCTGAAACGAGATCGATCGGATAATCATATGGACGATGCGGGGGCAGGCTCTCCACTTCCTTCTTGTTGAAAACGACCGCAAATAACCAGTAGGCCAAAGGTAAGTCTGCAGGCACCGTAGTAGGCCCAGAAGACTTTATTGGCTGAATGGGAAGCAGGCACCTAGTCTGGCAGGATTGACCCCAACGTAGAATGTCACCAGATCGCCAATCAAGGATGGATTCGTGAATTCTTAACCACAGAAGGCCTAGGAGGAATGTAAGAGACGAGGGCAGCACGTAGTAGGCGATCTTCTCCCGATGCAATGCTCAGATATGTAGCGCCACTTTTTCGGTGACCAGGGTAACAGTTTCCCGCAAAGGTTCGCCATCGACCAAAGCTATCTGCCGAGGAGTCTCAAGGGACCTGACAGAAATATGAAATTTTCTGACTGCCTCGAGCTGAATGAAGTTCCCTGCTGCTCCAGAATCTATATATGCCACCTCCAAGAAGCGACTGGAACCCAGATTCAATAAAACAGAGAGGGTCAACTGTAGGGAGGTATCACTGACACCTAGGGAGGCCTCTCTTACCTGTCCTAGGTGGAGGCGTTTCCCGGCTTCACTGGACAAGAACGCAGAAGATGGGAGGCGCTGCCACAATAGAAGCAGAGAACCTGTGAGTCTCTCTTTGCGGCACTGCTCTGCCGGCTTGAGATGATCTACCTGCATGGGCTCTGCTGCCGAGGCTGCAGAGGCAGAGGCGAATCGAGAGCGGGGGGGCTGCGTGTAGCTGGAGATAGAGAGGTAAGTCTTCTCTCTTTGGCAGCTTTGCGGGAACGTTCCTGGAAATGCAAGTCAATGCAAATCACCAGGGAAATGAGATCCTCCAAAGACATTGGTGTGTCTCGACCCACCAGGTCATCCTTAATTCGAGCACACAAACCCAGCCAAAAAGCTCCCACCAAGGCCTCATTGTTCCATCCCAGTTCGCAGGATGAAATCGAATGGCGTACTGGCCAAGAGAGAGTGCCCTGTGGAGATTAAAAAGGGACTTGGTGGTAGAGGCCAGGCGTCTGGGCTCGTCGAAGACTTTGCGAAAGGTCTCCAGAATGGTGGAGAGCCGGGAGACCAGAGGATCGTCTCGCTCCCAGAGGGGATTCACCAGGCCAAGGCCTCGCCCTCCAAGTGGGACACCACAAAGGCCAACTTATCTTGGTCGGTGGGGCATTGTTGTGGCAGCAAATCAAATTGCAACTGGCATTGGTTTAGGAATCGCCGACACAATTTGGGATCTCCGCTATACCGCGGAGGTTTAGCCAAATGGGGCGGTGGGTGTGGAGCCGGAGCCTGGGCAGGGGCTGTGGCGACGGACTGTAGAGAGAGAAGTCGGTTATCCACTGAGGCGATATAACTAAGGATGTGGGCTTGGGTATCGCGTTGCTGGAGACCAGCCAGCTGGGACGCATTGCCCGGATCAGAAGGCTGCAACGCCGATAAACGGGACTCAATGATCTTTAAAAAGGCCATGATCCTGGTCTGATTTTCCCATAGGAACACCAGTTCCTTTAGGGCAGAGGCTGAAGTACCAGCAGGGTCCGTGGCCTGATTGTGTTGTGAGAACTAGAGGAACTCCTAGGGTGGACCCGCTGGACCGCGGCAACGAATCTCCCTCGGGTGAGCTGACCAGGTGGACCACCCCCTATACAGGGAGCGTTAGGGGCAGGCACATGGGAGACTATCGCCACGGCAGCTGGTACCCAGGGGTGAACAACAGGAGTCACAGCGGGAGACAGGGAGGACAGGCAGGAGGACTGACACAGCAGAGACACAGGAACACGGGCAGTAATGAGATGCAGGTAGGCACGGCTGTGACACAAGAACACGGGCGGAATGGAGACTCTAGCAAACAGGCTCGGCTGAGACACGGAAACACTGGCAGGACGGTGACACTGGCTGGCAGACATGGCAGAGACACGGGAGCACGGGCAGTTTAGAGACACTGGCTGGTAGACACAGCAGAGACACGGGAGCTCGGGCAAGATGGAGACACAGGTAGGCTGGCACTAGGAGAGCGCAAAAATGGAGGACATAGGTAAGGGCAGGAGATAGGCAACAAAAGCTAGTGGCAGAGAGCGCAGGGAGACGTGGGGCCAGAATCACTTGTGCGGCACAATTGACAGTCAGGCACAGCCAGAAGGAAGAGGCGGCCTGATAAGCAGAGTGTGCGGCTGGACTTCCGGGTCAGGGTCCTCCAGGAGCATAGAGCAGACTAGGGAGGAGCAGCAGACATCATAGAGAGGAGTGTGCGCTGCCGAACCCAGTGCGCACGCACCCTGACGGGAGACAGGAGCTGGAGCAAGCGCCAGGTGACGGGCAGGAGCATGCTGGAATGCTGAGGACCGGTAAGTATGCCGGGGCTCAGGGGCGGCAGCATGACAGGCGGGGGCAGTCTGCTTTGACCTTCCTGACAGTGATTCCATTTTGGAGACTACACTCATCAAAAAATTAATCTAGTGATGTGGTGTACAGCTAGATCCCACAGGTGCTTCATTGATTTTTATAATGTTGAGCCATGAAAATTAAAAATTACATTTTTCACAACAAAAAAGTTGCTTAAGCCCCAATTTTTCATTTTCCCCAGGGTAACAGGAGAAAATGGACCCAAAATTTATTGTGTACTTTCTCCAGAGTGCGCCGATACCCCATATGTGGTGGAAAACTACTATTTTGGCACACAGCGGGGCTTATAAGGGAAGGAGCGTCATTTGAATTATGGAGCATAAACGCAAAGTAAAATTGAAAAATTTAAAATGTTTATTGATATATCTCATAAAATGAATAATTTAAAACAACAATGATACAGGTAAATACCGATAAGGGTGTAGAACATGGGAGTGACCCCTGAGCAACCAAGTTCATAGATGAAAAAAAGGTAAAATAGACAGATACACCATTATTATGTAAAATAATTTTTTCTACATACAATATTAATAATAAAAACCAAATGGTTAAGATAAATAGTCCACAGGTGCAATACAAAGTGTACAAAATATATAATGTTTTAAGTGTCCAGTGGCAAAACACTGACATGACAAGTAGTAGTCTATGACAATAATGCATATGGACCCATGCAAACAGTGATTTTATGCATTATTGTCATAGACTACTACTTGTCATAGCAGTGTTTTGCCATTGCACATTTAAAACATTGCACATTTTGTACAGTTATTGCACCTGTGGACTATTTATCTTAACCACTTGGTTTTTATTATTAATATTGTATGTGTCCATCACTATTTTACATCTTAACGGTGTACCTACCTATTTTAACTTTTGTTCATTTATGAACTTGGTTGCTCAGGAGTCACTCTGCCTTGTTCTACACCCTTTTCAGTATTTACCTGTATCAGTTTTTTTTAAGTTACCATATTCATTTTATGAGATAAATCAATAAACATTTTCAATTTTACTTTGGGTTATATACTTCCCTTCTTCTGGGTCTGCCATGTTAAGTTTGCAGAGCTCTTGATGTGCTTAAAACAGTGGACACCGCCCACAAATGACCCCAATTTGGAAAATAACCTCCTCAAGAGTTTATCTAGAGGTGCGCTTCACAGAATTTTATCACGTCAAACTGTCAACACTAAAAAAATGTGTTTTTCCCACAAAAAATTTTGCTTTAGCGCCAAATTTTTCATTTATACAAGTGTAGCAGGATAAAATGGATGCCTAAATCTGTTGTACAATTTCTCCCGAGTACGCCGATACCCCGTATGTTGCCGGAAACAAATGTTTGGGCCCACTGCCGAGCTCTGAAAAGAAGGAACGACATTTTGGAGAGCAGAGTTTGATGGAATCGCATGTGGGTGCTATGTCGTATTTGCACAGCCTTTCTGGTGCCAAAACAGTGGAAAACAGTGACCCCATTTTGGAAACTACACCCCTTAATGAATTTATCAAGGCGCATGATTATAATAATGCTTTTGGTTTGATTGGTGTATTAATTTTTATTGTGGTGGTATGTTTAAGATGTGAGGAGTAATTCAGGATATAGAATAGTATTGTGTAAACAGGGTAAAAACTAATTTTAACAATTCATTGTTGTGTCGTATGCTTTGAAACAACCCGTAATGCAAAGGCAAGGTTTCTCAGGGTAGGTTTCAAAATTGTGTCCTTTAGTATTCCCCTTTTAGCGCATACTCTGCACCTTTTCTATGTTCCTCCTTTCCCTGTAGTTTGGGGAACAATACCAGAAAAATGTTGCCCTGGTACAATACGGGCACTATCAATGTCTGAGGTACTTGAAAACAACCAACTGAAACTGAAGGAAGGTCATCATATTACCTGTACATCGAAGCTGCACAAAAGCATTGAACAAGTGCGATTGTACAGGGGCAGAGATATCCTGGAAGTTGGGAATCTCAGAATTTTGTGAAACTGAAGCCACATCCCATGACCAGCCCTGTTATCAGTCACCAGAGGGGAGTTAACGTGTTAGTAAAAGGCAAATGCAAAATTTTGGTCTTTGTCAGTCCTTGGAGGTGCAGCTAACTGTGGCTCCTGTCCATTTTCTTTCTGCAGTACCTCCCTCTATAAATCTGAAGCCACTGCAGAGACGTCAGGTTTAGCAAGTTTCTTTTTTTATCATTTTTATTTAATGTAATTGTATATAATGTATTATTTTGTCCCCTTTGTAAAATCTTTTGTATTTTTTTTTTTTTTTTATGAACACTGCCTATATTTCTGGAGTAAACATAAAATTTAATAGTACTGTGCCGTTTGGATACAGTTTACAGAGCAATCGGCCCAGTCTGTAAATCGATTGGTGGTGAGAGCTAATAATCTTTCTTGGGTTATTGGGGAGTTGACAACGACTGTGCCAACTAACGACTGTGTATATATGAAATATTGTATTTGTTAACCCCTTATCCCCATGAGCTTTCTTCGGTTTTGCGTTTTCATTTTTCGCTCCCCTCCTTCCCATAGCCATAACTTTTTTATTTTTCAGTCAATATGGCCATCTGAGGGCTTGTTTTTTTGCAGGACAAGTTGTACTTTTGAGTATCATTGGTTTTACCATGTCATGGACTAAAAAACAGAAAAAAAAATCCAAGTGCGGTGAAACTGCAAAAAAAGTGCAATCCCACACTTGTTTTTTGTTTGGCTTTTTTGCTGGGTTCACTAAATGCTAAAACTGACCTGCCATTATGATTCTCCAGGTCATTATGAGTTCATAGACACCAAACATGTTAAGGTTCTTTTTTATCTAAGTGGTAAAAAAAAAAAAATCTAAAGGTTATTAAAAAAGAATTGCTCCATTTTCCGATACCCGTATCGTCTCCATTTTTCAAGACCTGGGGTTGGGTGAGGGCTTAAATTTTGCATGCCGAGCTGACGTTTTTAATGATACCATTTTGGTGCAGATGCGATCTTTTGATCGCCTATTATTGCATTTTAATGCAATGCCTGGGCGACCAAAAAAAAGTAATTCTTTTTTTCTCGCTACGCAGTTTAGCCATCAGGTTAATCCTTTTTTTATTGATAGATCGAGCGATTCGGAACACGGCAATACCAAATATGTGTATCTTTGATTTTATTTTTGTTTTATTTTGAATGGGGTGAAAGGTGGGTGATTTGACATTTTATATATTTTTTATAATTTTAACCCCTTTACCCCCAAGAGTGGTTTGCACGTTAATGACCGGGCCAATTATTACAATCCTGACCACTGTCCCTTTATGAGGTAATAATTCTGGAACACTTCCATGGATCCTGGTGATTCTGACATTATTTTCTCGTGACATATTGTACTTCATGTTAGTGGTAAAATTTCTTTGATAGGACTTGCGTTTCTTTGTGAAAAAAATGGAAATTTGTCGAAAGTTTTGCACAATTTTTTTGTTTGTAAGTTATAAGGGTTAAAAGTTAACCAGCGATTTCTCATTTTTACAACACCATTTTTTTTTTTTGGGGGGGTAGGGTCTATTTGATAGAAAACACCCAAAAGTGATACCATTCTAAAAACTGCACCTCTCAAGGTGCTCAAAACCACATTCAAGAAGTTTATTAACCCTTCAGGTGCTTCACAGGAATTTTTTTAATGTTTTTAAAAAATGAACAGTTGGCTTTTTTTCACAAAAAAATTATTTCAGGTCCAATTGTTTTACTTTCCCAAGGGTAACAGGAGAAATTGGACCCCAAAAGTTGTTGTGCAATTTGTTCTGAGTGCGCTGATACCCCATATGTGGGGGGAACCACTGTTTTGGCGCACGTCAGAGCATGGAAGGGAAGAAGCGCCGTTTGACTTTTTCAACGCAATATTGGCTGGAATTGAGATCGGATGCCATGTCAGGTTTGGAGAGCCCCTGATGTGCCTAAGGGTATGTGCACACATTTCGGATTCCAATGCGGATATTTCCGCATGGATTCTGCAGAATCCGCAGGTAAAATGACCTGCGTTTTACCTGCAGATTCCCTGCGGGTTTTCTGAGGATTTGGTGCAGATTTCGCCTGCGTTTTTACACCTGCGGATTCCTATAATGGGATAGGTGTAAAAACGCTGCGGATTCCGCACAAAGAATTGACATGCTGTGGAAAATAAACCGCTGCGTTTCTGCGTGGAATTTTCCACAGCATGTGCACAGCGCTTTTTTGTTTTCCATGGTACTGTACACAGCATTAAAAACTGCTGCGGATCCGCAGGGCCAAATCCGCTGTGGATCCGCAGCCAAATCCGCAACATGTGCACATACCCTAAACAGTGGAAACACCCCACAAGTGACCCCATTTTGGAAACTAGACCCCCCAAGGAACTTAACTAGATGTGTGGTGAGAACTTTGAACCCCCAAGTGCTTCACAGAAGTTTATAACGTAGAGCCATAAAAATAAAAAATCATTTTTTTCCACAAAAATCATATTTTTTCCCCTTATCCTATTTTTTATTTTCCAAAAGGTAACAGAAGAAATTGGACACCAAGAGTTATTGTGCAATTTGTTCTGAGAATGCTGATACTCCATATGTGGGGGTAAACCACTGTTTTGGCGCATGGCAGAGCTTAGAAGAGAAGGAGCACCGTTTGACTTTTTGGCAGCTGTCACATGCTAAAAGACGCTTTTTATTGCAAAAAATAGTTTTTGCATCACCACATTTTGAGAGCTATAATTTCTCCATATTTTGGCCCATAGAGTCATTTGAGGTCTTATTTTTTGCGGGACGAGTTGACGGTTTTATTGGTACCATTTTCGGGCACATGACAATTTTTGATCGCTTTTTATTATAATAATTATTTTTGCTTTGCTTTATTCTGGGAGCTATAACTTTTTTATTTTTTTGCTGATGATGCTGTATGGTGGCTCGTTTTTTGCGGGATAAGATGATGTTTATTTATATACGTCTTTTTGATCGCATGTTATTGCACTTTTTGTTTGGCGGTATAATGATAAAGCATTGTTTTTTGCCTTGTTTTTTTTTTTTTTTTAAGGGGTTCAATAAAGGGGTTAACTAGTGGAACAGTTTTATGGGCGGGTCATTGCAGGCACGGCGATACTAAATATGTGTACTTTTAGGCTATGTGCCCACGTAGCGTTTTATTCCGGACACTAAAAACCGGACTCCTTCCCAGAAATCGCGCGTTTTTTTCCGTGCGATTTCACAGCGATTTTACCACGATTATGATCGCGATTTTCACGTGCGATATTCAAGCACTTTCCAAGCGATTTCAAGCATCGCTTGGAAAGTGATTGACAGGTTGGTCACACTCGTCAAACATAGTGTTTGACAAGTGTGAGCAGCTTTTTACTATTGAGGCTGCCTATGCGGCATCAATAGTAAAATATAGAATGTTAAAATGCTAAAAATTAATAAAAAAAAATCGGGGTATATTTACGTTCCGGCGTCACGCGCTGCATTCCCGGCCTCAGGCGCTGCATTCCCGGCCTCAGCGTTCCCAGTAATGCCTTGCGAGACCTGTGATAACGTTGGTCTCGCGTTGCTATAGCGATCTCGCAAGACCGCTAGAGTCACGCGAGACTACGTCATCACAGGACCTTGCCACAAGGCATTACTGGGAACGCTGAGGCCCGGGAATGCAGCGCGGGACGTCGGAAGGTAAATATACCCCGATTTTTTATTTTTTATTCTTTTTTTTTTACAGGGGTATGGTACCCAGGGCCTGGAGGACAGTCTCCTCTCCTCCACACCGTGGGTACCAACCGCACATGAGACGCTTAACTTCGCGCATGGTGGGCATAGCCACATGCGGGAAGTAAGCGATTCTCATGCATTCCTATGGGTGCGGAATAGCAGCAATTCTTTGCGATTCCGCACAAAAGAATGACCATGCTGCGATTTTTTCCGCAATGCGATTCCGCCGCGGAAAAAAGCGCAGCATTAGCACAGCATGTGCGGAATGCCATAGGAATGCATGGGGGGCGTTCTGTACACGATTTTTAAACGTTTTTGCGCCGAAAATCGTGGCAAAAACGCTTAAAAATCGCTACGTGGGCACACAGCCTTATAGTTTTTTTATTCACATAAAGAAATGAATTTATTGGGGAATATTTTTTTTTATTTAGGATTTTTTAAAAATTATTTTTACACATTGTTAAATTTTTTTTTTTTAGTTTTTTACATTGTCCCAGGGTGGAACATTACTATGCAAAGTCAGATCGCTGATCTGACACTTTGCACATCACTGTGTCAGATCAGCGATCTGACAGGCAGTGTAGGAGGCTTCTCATTGCCTGCTTCAGGTGGAATCATAATCCACCCGTAGCTATTAACCAGTTAAATGCCGCTGTCAAACTCTGACAGCGGCATTTAACAAGCGCTTCCGGTAATCGTGCCGCAAATACGCACACCGGTAACTCGTGTCACGTGATCAAGGGTCACCAATGTGTCGCCATAACAACCGGTGGTCTCATGGAGACTTCTATGGTTGTCAGTGCCAGATCGCTGTGCGCACCACCCAGTGGTTGGCGATCCTAGGACATGAGCAATTCTACTACATAGAGGCGATCTGACAAAGTTGTCATTTTGTGGGATCAGATTGTAATTTCCCACTATATATTCATAGGTATATCTAGTTTGACACTTGTCATGATATGGCAATTCCTCTGGACCCTTTAATGACATCTGTCCACATCAGTAACTTCGGATATAAACATTATACTTTTATGGAACATGATTCTCCGATCGATAAACTATTTGGTATTGACCCCAGACCTCTTTACCCGAGTCCTTTATGATTTACTTTTTGTTCTTTATGTAATCATGTTTTACTGATTCGTGTTTCTGAATGTTAGTACACGACACTTTAATAAAAGTATTTTTGTATTATATTTAAACAGACCCTTCTTGATTCAATTTTTTCAGTATTTAAGTATAAGGCTGAGTTCACACGTCGCGGTTTTTTCGCGTTTTCGCGGCAGTTTTAAACGCGCAATTTTGCCGTGAAAACGCGAAATATAAGCATCCCATGCATTTCTATGGGATTCCGCAATGCTGTGCTAATGCTGCGTTTTTTTCCACGGCGGAATCGCTTCGCGGTAAAAAACGCAGCATGCTCATTAATTTAGCGGAATCGCTGCGATCCCGCACCCATAGGATTGCATTGTTCTGCTTACTTCCCGCATGTGGCTGTGCCCACCATGCGAAAAGTAAGCAGAACCCACGGTCCGGACGAGAGGAGACTGTCCTTCAGGCTCTGGGTACAATATCCCTGTAAAAAATAGAATTAAAATAAAAAATATTGTTATTCTCACCTTCCGGCGTCCCGCGCAGCCTTCCCGCCTTGCGCCACGCTCCCGGTCCCAGTAATCCTTTGCGAGAATGCGGGAGCGCGACGTCTCGCGGTCATTTGCGATGACGTCGCGGGAGCGCGACGTCTCGCGGTCATTCTCGCAAAGGATTACTGGGACCGGGAGCGTGGAGCAAGGCGGGAAGGCTGCGCGGGACGCCGGAAGGTGAGAATAACAATATTTTTTTTTTTTTTTTATTAGTTTTACATCCTATCTTTTACTACTGATGCTGCATAGGCAGCCTCAATAGTAAAAAGTTGGTCACACTTGTCAAACACTATGTTTGACGAGTGTGACCAACCTGTCAGTCAGTTCTCCAAGCGATGCTCCAGATCGCTTGGAAAACGCTAGCATTCTTGCAAGCTAATTACGCTTGCAAATCGCTAGTTTTCCACGGGAAAATCGCGGGAATCTAAAATGTGATTTTCCCACGGAATAGAATTCCAGAATTCTCGCTGTAACTTCCATGAGAGTTCCGCTACGTGTGCACATAGCCTAAGGCTTCTAAGTAATAATTACTATTTTTTTTTCTTAAAAAGAAATATCCGACATCACTAACACTGTGATGTCCACTACTATAATAATACACATTATATATATAGTGGTCTCTAACTTTTGCCAGAGTGTGTGTGTGTGTGTGTGTGTATGTGTGTATATATATATATATATATATATATATATATATATATATATATATATATATATACACACACACACACACATACACACATATATACAGCTCTGGCAAAAGTTAGAGACCACTGCAAAGTTTTGAGTTTGTCTGATTTTTCTCTTTACAGGTATATTTTTGAGTAAAATGTAAATTGCTCTTTTATTCTATAAACTAATGACAACATGTCTTCGAATTTCCAAGCACTAATTCTAACCCTAACCCCAACCCTAATTATAACCCTAACCCTAATTGAAAAATAAAAATATTTTCTTTATTTTATTATTTGTCTATACTTATAGGGGTGATAAAGAGGGGGTTTATTTACTTTTTTTATTTTGATCACTGTGATAGGGTTTATCACAGTGATTGAAATGTACCTGCAGTGAATGAAAGACTCTGCCAGGTGCCGGCAGGCAGATTCAGTGCGTGCACTACGCATGCGCCAGCCATTATGGAAGATAGCGGCGCCCATACTGGAAGACCGATGGACAGCGGGACATGGGAAGTACCGGGGGGGCAATCGGAAGGCGGGGAAATCAGAAGGTGGGGGAGCAGATACTGCCGGCGGCAGGTCGCCGCCGTCAGTCGGTGGCGGGGGAATATCACCACCGTCAGTCGTGGGGGGGTCTGATCGGTGTCTCCAGCCATGGCTGGTGCTATTGCAGCATTGGCCATGGCTGGATTGTAATATTTCACCAAGTTTCATTGGTGAAATATTACAATTGCTCTGATTGGCTGTTGAAAGTGAAACAGCCAATCAGAGCGATTGTAGCCGTGGGGGGGGCAAAGCCAACCCCCCTGGGGTGAAGTACAAAGCCCCCTGTACCTGCGGGTCGGGTGAACTTTCATTGACCCTGCTCACCCGACCCGCAGGAGGGCGATCTCCCCATCACACAGCATATGCGTCACAGGTCGGATTGGCACTGACTTTTATGATGCATGCGGTGTCACAGGTCGGGAAGGGGTTAAGGATGGAGGCAACATGACGCTCACTGTATCACTCTGCTAGTTAAGCCAGAATTAAGCCATTCTTTTCTTCACCCAACACTTTTCTGCCTGTGGCATGATTAAAAGTTATTTTTTCATTCCTATTACTTTTAGGATATTACTAGCACTTGTTTTGCCATCCAGCATGTGTTATTTGCAAGAGGATTGTGAACACCACAGCAGGGTTTTTTATACTTCCCTTCCTTAAATAAGATTTGGTTTAGGTGATCACCTAATCAGAAGCACATTAAGTAGAATGAGGTGTACTCTGGAATTCAACGGACACTGGCATGGAATGGCTGTCAGACATGTAGAGAAGCTGATTTTTATAAAACTGTGCAGTAGTCTCTTAATTTTTGCCAGAGCTGAAGTAAGTTTGCCCACTGACAAAGACATGAACAAAAGATATATAGACAGATATCCCTTGCGGATATATATACACACAAACACACATTCTCCCACCCTCTCTATGAATATCCACATAAAACCGGCCCATTTATGCAACTTTAGTTTAAGCCTCACAACACTTTAGCGTGCAGGAGGAAAATACTCTGGCTTTATAACACTGACGCAAATAAGCTGGTAAAGTACTGTAAGGGAGATATGTGTCACTGCGCTTAATGGCGTCAGTCATATAAAGCCAGAGTATTTTCCTCCAACTGAAGTGTTGTGAGGCTTAAACTAAAGTTGCATAAATGGGCTGGTTTTATGTGGACATTCATAGTATGGGTGGGAGAATGTCCACCTTATCTCCTCCAGCAGAGCTGGCACCACGGTGTCCTGACAGGACCTGTGTAATATCACAATCATGTGATCAGTCACATGGTCTGGGGCTTAAGCACTTGGCTTCCAAAGGCAGCAGTGTTCTGTGCGCCTCGAGAGGAAGCACTCCAGGAAAGTGTTCATGCATGTGTTGTATGCTCAAACCTCAACCATGTATGTTCTACTAGCGGTGAGCGGGAGGAACCACGCTCTCAGAAGGACTGTGTTTTCTGCCACCATTTTGTTTTACCTTGGTTTATATGCTGCCTAAAATAAACCAAAGGAAGTTCTTAAAGCCGCAGCATACCCATGTCTACCTTCGTGTGCAGCCGAGTGAGCCAATCTACCACAATATATTATATATATATATATATATATATATATATATATATATATATATATATATATATATATATATATATATATATATATATATAGATTTACAGTTTGATCAGCAATACTAATCAGAGCACTGTGGCAGCTAAACACACATGTGTCAAAAAAAAAAAAAAAGGTGCTCCAAATATTGATCAAGTATGCTCAGCACAGAATGCAATTTGGGGGTGGACGAAGGACACACACATAAAAGGCGCAGAAAAAATGTACCAAAAATGCAACTGGCAAGTGGGGAAGAGCAAGTGAGAGAAGCTGAAACAGGGATTCGAAACTTTGCTGCTGCTGTAATCACAAATGAGACACAGAGAGCGGACTGCAGACAGCCCAGCACACAAGATCGGATGATCTGAAGCTCTTGATAAAGCACGATCGCAGCAAATGTCTACCAATTATTATTCTCTCACAAGTGAACCAGGGATTGAAGCTTGAGGAAGATAATTTGCATATTCCAGGTGCCTTCTGTGAAAAGCGAAGAGTCTCCCTAAGCAAGAGGATCATTGGATACAGCCGGGACCAGCTGCTTGGAAAGCATCGCCGAACCGCCCGCCTTACAGCGCACAAATTTTTGCCTCTAGCACATTATTGCAAGAAAGCTTTCCTGATTGAGTAAATTACACAAGAAGGGAGACACGCAGCAAGTCAGCAGGATCTAGGAGCAACATGGCAGATGTGACAACCTACATGGTGAGCTGCAACATATGCTACATGTTCACAGATCGACCAGAAGAAGAATCCAACTTCACCTGCCAGAAGTGTAGATTAGTGGCCCTTTTAGAAGAAAAGGTGCGTGGTCTGGAAAAAAAGAATTGCAACTTTGAAACTCAAAGAAAATGAAGACTTCCTAGACAGAACAGAAGTATCTCTACTGGTCACAGAAGGTGAAGAAAGTGTCAGAGAACATCCAAAAGCAGACGAGCGGAAGCATGTGACCAAAAGAAGCAAGAAGACCATAGAGACATCACCAACCACACAACTGACAAACCGATACCAAGGCCTTGCGGAGGATGACGATGGTACACCTAAGGATGAGGCACAACCAGCAAGCAAAGAAGAAAAGGGCACACAGCAACACCCAGAAGTGACAACAAAAAGTACAGCCAAGAAGCGAAGAAGAGTGGTAGTGGTGGGAGACTCACTACTGAGAGGCACAGAAGCAGGCATCTGCAGACCGGATATAACCGCAAGAGAAGTATGCTGCCTCCCAGGTGCGAAGATCAAGGATGTGACCGATAGGATACCAAAGCTCATCAGTTCCAAGGACGTCCACCCATTACTTCTCATACATGTTGGCACCAATGACACGGCAAGGAAGGACCTACCGACAATCTGCAAGGACTTTGAAGAGTTGGGGAAAAAAGTAAAGGAACTGGATGCACAGGTAGTATTTTCTTCTATCCTCCCAGTAGACAGGTATGGCACCAGGAGATGGAACAGGATCCTTGACGCGAACAACTGGCTAAGACGATGGTGCAGACAACAAGGATTCGGATTCCTGGACCACGGTGTGAATTACCTGTACGATGGACTCCTCGCCAGAGACCGACTACACCTCAACAAACCTGGGAAACACACATTCGCCAGAAGACTCGCTACACTCATTAGGAGAGCGTTAAACTAGAAGAAGAGGGAATGGGAAGAAAAATGTTAGACACGAACATGAAACCAGATATTATACTCATGAATGATATGAGGTGCAGCAAAGAAGATCCAAGACAACATACTCAGAAGGGAGGTAAGAAAATTTCTAAAACAATCAACAGGGAGGAGGTTGGAACAAAGCAAAATTCTCTAAAATGCATGCTCGCAAACGCCAGAAGCCTGACAAAAAAGATGGAAGAACTAGAAGCAGAAATATCTACAGGTAACTATGACATAGTGGGAATAACCGAGACATGGTTAGATGAAAGCTATGACTGGGCAGTTAACTTACAGGGTTACAGTCTGTTTAGAAAGGATCGTAAAAATCGGAGTGGAGGAGGGGTTTGTCTTTATGTAAAGTCTTGTCTAAAGTCCACTTTAAGGGAAGATATTAGTGAAGGGAATGAGGATGTCGAGTCCATATGGGTCGAAATACATGGAGGGAAAAATAGTAACAAAATTCTCTTTGGGGTCTGTTACAAACCCCCAAATATAACAGAAATCATGGAAAGTTTACTACTAAGGCAGATAGATGAAGCTGCAACCCATAATGAGGTCCTAGTTATGGGGGACTTTAACTACCCGGATATTAACTGGGAAACAGAGACCTGCGAAACCCATAAAGGCAACAGGTTTCTGCTAATAGTCAAGAATAATTATCTTTCACAATTGGTGCAGAATCCAACCAGAGGAGCAGCACTTTTAGACCTAATACTATCTAACAGACCTGACAGAATAACAAATCTGCAGGTTGTTGGGCATCTAGGAAATAGCGACCACAATATTGTACAGTTTCACTTGTCTTTCGCTAGGGGGACATGTCAGGGAGTCACAAAAACACTGAACTTTAGGAAGGCAAAGTTTGACCAGCTTAGAGATGCCCTTAATCTGGTTGACTGGGACAATGTCCTCAGAAATAAGAATACAGAAAATAAATGGGAAATGTTTAAGAACATCATTAATAGGCACTGTAAGCGGTTTATACCTTGTGGAAATAAAAGGACAATAAATAGGAAAAACCCAATGTGGCTAAACAAAGAAATTAGAGGGGCAATTAACAGTAAAAAAAAGAAAGCATTTAAACTACTAAAGTAGGATTGCACTGTTGAAGCTCTAAAAACTATGAGAAAAATTCTTTATCTAAAAAAATAATTAAAGCTGCCAAATAGGAAACAGAGAAGCAAATTTGCTAAGGAGAGTAAAACTAATCCCAAGCTGTTCTTCAACTATATCAATAGTAAAAGAATCAAAAGTGAAAGTGTAGGCCCATTAAAAAATTGTGAGGAAAGTATGGTTGTAGATGATGAGGAAAAAGCTAATATATTAAACACCTTCTTCTCCACGGTATTCACGGTGGAAAATGAAATGCTAGGTGAAATGCCAAGAGACAAAGAAAATCCTATATTAAGGGTCACCAATCTAACCCAAGAAGAGGTGCAAAACCGGCTAAATAAGATTAAAATAGATAAATCTCCAGGTCCGGATGGCATACACCCACGAGTACTAAGAGAATTAAGTAATGTAATAGACAAACCATTATTTCTTACATTTAGAGACTCTATAGTGACGGGGTCTGTTCCACGGGACTGGCACACAGCAAATGTGGTACCAATAGTCAATAAGGGCTCTAAAAGTGAACCTGGAAATTATAGGCCAGTAAGTCTAACCTCTATTGTTGGTAAAATATTTGAAGGGTTTCTGAGGGACATTATTCTGGATTGTCTCAATGAGAATAACTGTTTAACACCATATCAGCATGGGTTTATGAGGAATCGCTCCTGTCAAACCAATCTAATCAGCTTTTATGAAGAGGTAAGCTATAGACTGGACCAAGGTGAGTCATTGGATGTGGTATATCTTGATTTTTCCAAAGCGTTTGATACTGTGCCACACAAGAGGTTGGTACACAAAATTAAAATGCTGGGTCTGGGGGAAAATGTGTGTAAATGGGTAAGTAACTGGCTTAGTGATATAAAGCAGAGGGTGGTTATAAATGGTGTATTCTCTAACTGGGTCGCTGTGACCAGTGGGGTACCGCAGGGGCCGATGTTGGGACTTATTCTCTTCAACATATTTATTAACGATCTGGTAGAAGGTTTGCACAGTAAAATATCGATATTTGCAGATGATACAAAACTATGTAAAGCAGTCAATACAAGAGAAGATAGTATTCTGCTACAGAGGGATCTGGATAAGTTGGGAACTTGGGCCAAAAGGTGGCAGATGCAGTTTAACAATGATAAATGTAAGGTTATACACATGGGAAGAAGGAATCAATATCACCATTACACACTGAACGGTAAACCACTTGGTAAATCTGACATGGAGAAGGACTTGGGGATCCTAGTTAATGATAAACTTACCTGGAGCAGCCAGTGCCAGGCAGCGGCTGCCAAGGCAAACAGGATCATGGGGTGGATTAAAAGAGGTCTGGATACACATAATGAGAGCATTATACTGCCTCTGTACAAATCTCTGGTTAGACCGCACATGGAGTACTGTGTACAGTTTTGGGCACCGGTGCTCAGGAAGGATATAATGGAACAAGAGCGGGTACAAAGGAGGGCAACAAAATTAATAAAGGGGATGGGGGAACTACAATACCCAGAGAGATTAGCAAAATTAGGATTATTTAGTCTAGAAAAAAAGACGACTGAGGGGCGATCTAATAACCATGTAGAAGTACATAAGGGGACAATACAAATATCTCTCCGAGGATCTGTTTATACCAAGGAAGGTGATGGTCACAAGGGGGCATTCTCTGCATCTGGAGGAGAAAAGGTTTTTCCACCAACATAGAAGAGGATTCTTTACTGTTAGGGCAGTGAGAATCTGGAATTCCCTGCCTGAGGAGGTGGTGATGACGAACTCAGTCGAAGGATTCAAGAGAGGCCTGGATGTCTTCCTGGAGCGTAACAATATTATCTCTTACAGTAATTGTTAGGTTCTTTAGAAGGACGTAGATCTGGGGATTTATTCTGACAGAATTTTATAGGCTGAACTGGATGGACTAATGTCTTTTTTTGGCCTAACTATGTTACTATGTTAAGTACACAGGGGCTATACAACTGCTCTGCACAACAGATATGAGGGAAATATGGCATGCAGAGCAGCTATCATTATTTTAAATGAACCCTTTTGATGCAAATTGGTCAGTACCTATTGAATGACCAATTGGGGCTAAGAGGATCAATAAACAGATGTGACGTAAAAATAACTCCATTCCTTTAGCTTGCTATTATTGGTGATCTCTAAGACAGCACTAATCAAGCTCTTGACAAGGGATTACTCCATCCCTTTAGCTTGCTATGATTAGTGCGATCTGAGACTGCACCAATCATCACTTGACAAGTTCTATTTTTAAAAAACCTTATTGCTAAAATGATGTGAACGGCCGGTCACAATTGACAGGCCAATCACAGCGATTGTCACTGCTTAGGCGCTGGGATTCTCTAACCTTTCCTGGCGCCTGCGCACTGCAGTACTTTGCTCTGCCCTCAACAGGGTAGATAAGTACGCCTGTGCAGGAGCGAGATGCCAGGGAGCGATGAAGCAACAGGAGGGCGACAGCGCAAGAAGATGCGAGGCACCGGACCCGGACCTGCGACACCCATCGGACCGGACCGCCCCCCCCCCTCCGGGTGAGTATAATAAAACTTATTTTTCTTATCTTGCAGGTCATATCGGGGGCTCATCTACAGCATTATAGAATGCTGTAGAGAAGCCCTGATAGGCAGTGGCCGCATCTGGTTTGGTTGGAATTGTCTCGACTGGAAAAATAAGGTTAAAATATGTCTATCATACCTGATCAAAAGTAGTATGTACCACAAAATTGTGCCAAATCAAGACTAAAGGTGGTCAAGCAAAAAGTAACTCTCACATACCTCACAGAAAAAAGGGATTTTGCCAAGAGTGTACTTACTGGACAAAATTAATAAAACCATAATTAAAATCTACAGTATTTTCAGACGATAGGACACACCTAATTATAACAATCACACCAGGTTTAGACATCAGAAAAAAGGAAACACATGCCATATTTTTCGCTTTATAAGACGCACCTGTTTATAAAATGCACCCCCAAATTTGGTGAAGAAAAAGAGAAATTTTTTTTTATGTTAAATGGAGGTGTGTCTTATAATGCCAGTGTCTGTCTTTCAAATCATATATATGTCACTCATCCTGGTATCTATATAACCCCCATCCTGGCACATTGCCCCCTTGTGCTGGCACATAGCCCCCCATCCCAGCCTGGATATGGCCCCCCCGGTCACTATATGCCCCCCCCTGCTGGCCCTCACATGGGCCCCCCTCTCTCTATGCCCCCTGCTGGCACACACATGGCCCCCACCTCTCGATATGCCCCCGTGCTGGCATGCACACGGCCCCCCGTCCCTATATTTCCCCCTGCTGGCATTCACACGGCCCCCCCGTCCCTATATTCCCCGCTGCTGGCAAGCACATGATAAAATAAACACTTAACTCACCTTCCGATGATGGCTCCTGCTTCCAGCATCTCCGTGGCTTTCCTGTGTCTGTGCTGACATCCTCCTCCTGCGAGGGCGCGCGGTAGCAGCTGCTCATTCAGGCAGTTCATTGTAGCTTCAGGACCTTCCATCACGTGACCAATAGGACCTGCGGTCGTGTGACTCAGTGCACATTGGGGCGGGGGGGGGGGGAGTGAATGCACATGTAATATGCACCGATCCTCTGTCTACCAACGTGGCATGGCTTCAGCACCGAGGTGATGGACAGCGGGTGCAGTGAATATTACATGAGCCTAATGAGCGGGAGCACGTGACCACCCGCTGTCTCTGCAGCCCGCAGCCAGCCCATCCCAGCCCCCTGACACCACGCCAGAGCGCCCCCCCCCCCTACTCTGTAGCCCAGCAGCACACAGATTCGGATTATAAGACGCACCCCCCACTTTCCCCCAGAATTTGGGGGAACAAAAGTGCGTCTTGTAATCCGAAAAATATGGTACTTCCTAGTAATGAAAACTTTCCTGGCAGTTAAAAGATCTGAAGGGGTCAATATCACTAATGTTAATGCACTAGGGTAAAACAAGGAGTTATTAAACCTAGGGTTAGTGTTTTTTCACAGCATGTGCATTTTACATACATAGCTTTACAGAAAGGAAATTATATACACTCTCTGCAGTGCACACATATGCACAATTCTGAATTCACAGTTTATACACACACTCAAGTTTTGCTACATGTACACGCACAGCAATCTTTCTTGTACACTCAACTCTTCTACATATGCATACAGCTTTCTTACACGCACAGCTCTCATATATACACACACACACACCTCTGCCACACACAGCTCTCCTACAGGCATGTAATTACATCCCCTAAAACAGTGTTTCTCAACTCCTGTCCTCAAGATCCACCAACAAATCATGTTTTCAGGATTTCTTTAGTATTGCCCATGTGCAATGTGAATGGAAATCCTGAAAACATGACATGTTTGTGGGCCTTGAGGACAGGAGTTGAGAAACACTGACCTAAAAGATTTTTCAGCATCCTTGCAGGTCCGGTAGCTTTCTCTCCTGCCCTGCACTGATCAGATTCAGTGTGAGACAGGAGGCTAGAGTACTGTGCTGTCCAAAAACCTGGGCTGTGGCGTTTGTAAGCCAAACCTTTGACTAAGACTCCTCAATTTCCCTGACTCCCATCTCCACGACTCAGACCCAACAGCACTGGTCACTACTGAGCATGTAAATAAAGTGCAGCACTGATTCATCTCAACTAAAAGCCGAGATCCTTAGATCAGGAACAGAAAAGACATTTATAGGACATTCAGAACTTTCCCAAATTCTTATGAAAAATTTAACGCACATACTGCATTGAACCAACTCCATCAATATGGACACTGACTCTACGACTCTAAAGCCCTGCTGAAAACACATGCAAAAATGCATCGAAAATGCTGCAAAACCACGTGTTATTGACACTGTGCTTTTCCTGCCAAGAGATTCAGAGATGATGCAGAAAATTCTGCATCCAAATACTCAACGCGTCCTCCTACCCTTATGATCTATGGGCAGTCCTTTAAGCAGTTAATCATTAAGGGACTTAATTTATAGCCTGTAACTAAACAACAAGCCTAAAGGTTATATAAAAAGTGGGCCAATTTTGTCCACAAATTATGGCAGTGATGGACACTGAAAATTGGTGAGGGAGATGCTTTTTACATCACATGCATTATACAGACCAGAATAGATCATACTATGATTTTTTTTCCACATGGTTCCTCGGTATGCGTAAAGCATGGCGTAGATGAACAAAATAAATGCTTATTTGAACAAGCCCTAAGAAGTGTGATGTATAAAAAAGGAAAATAGCCCCCCAATGCTAATTTCTTTGTAGCACAATCACGGACATTAATCATATGAAATTAGAATTTCACAGATAGATTTGCTAGTTGTTAGTCTGCCTAACTGAATAACTTACCATAAGAGATGGCATGACAGTCATTTAAAAAAGTAATTTGCATTGATTGCTTTAAAGGGAATCTGTCACCTCTGTAAATGACCTATCAATATGGGCATACAGGTATTAGAAATGTTACACTGTATTCCTCCATATTAACGGTATTGATACTGAGAAGTGTTATTTTCTGTCTATATGTTAATGATTTCTTACAGGCTTCGGGGCGTGCAGTGCCTGGAAGAAAATCCTGCCTCATGTCTTCATTGTTATACTACCTCCCTCCCATCAGCGTCAGTTATGGCCCCGGAATCCTGTGCCAGCGCCCTGCACTCCCTCAGAAATACATACCTCATCCTCCCTTCTGTGCGCGCTGCATTCAGAGATCTTCTGCCCAGGCAGTGACCTCCGGTGTGCGCCCCGATAATATGCTCTCCCCAATTCCTCGCTACATAGTCATCGCTAGGAATCATGTGTACATAGCAATGACTATGCAGGGAGGAAGTGGGGAGAGCATCGAAGTGGTGCGCACACAAGAGGTCACTGGAGCGGAAGTTGCCGGCGCCTGTGTAGAAGATCCCTGAATGCAGCACCCACAGAAGGGAGGATCAGTTATGCATTTCTGAGGGAGTGCAGGGCGCAGGCGCGTTAGATTCCGGGGTCATAACTGATGCTGGTGGGAGGGAAGTAGTATTACAATGAAGACAGAAGGCAGGGATTTCTTCCAGGCACCGCACGCACCGGAGCCTGGAAGAAATCATTAACATAAAAAAACAATATAACATTTCTCAGCTACAAGACCGTTAATATGAGGCATACAGGTAGGACTAGTGTAACATTTCTATTACTTGTATGCCCATATTAAGTCATATACGCCCCGAGGGTAACAGATTCCCTTTAACTAGAATATTGAAACTACTTAGGCATATTTGATGTGGATGAAAAAAAGTAAAAAAAAAAAAAAAAAAACTCAAAATCCAAATATACCTTCCTGATCCTCTAGTTTTTTAATAAGGCGATTATAATGGTTGCGCAATCCAGTAAAAGAAAAGTTGCAGTCTTGGTAATGTGCCATTGGAGGATTGTGGTTGATAAACCTCTTTTCGCCAAACTGAGCCAAGTACTCTATGGACTGTCCGCCACTCAATGTGGAACATTCAGGAAGTTGGGACAATGAGAGTCTTCTGGCCACCTGAAGAGAAATGATACATAGATGTCAAACATTTTTGTATTATTTCCACACAATTACAGTTCAGGTCACATATGAGATTGTACAATACTATATTATTGAAAGAAAATACAGCAGTAACATAATTTAAAGGACCGCTCCAAAGTTTTGTCTTTTAATGCCTTTTCTGCTACCTAACAGTGATGTGTCTAAAATGTGTGCATTAAGTTACCGTACTTAACTGTCGCGGTCTTCTACCATTTGTAGTTTCGCTCTGATCGCCTCCTGCATCAAGTGACAATTGAGACCTGTCAGTTCACACTGCGTCTTTTGTATGGGAAAGGAAGTAATGGCCAAAAACCCTGAGCTGTGGTCAAATGATGCAACACAGGACCAAGTTGGAAATGGCAGAAGACAGAGACCAGTACACACTACACACATAGCACTGATTGGTATCAGTAAGGCAATAAAATAAAACAATAAATGCTGAAATGGTTCCTTAACCCCTTAATGACCAGGAGAATTTTTGGTTTTGCATTTTCATTTTTCACTCCCCTTCTTCCCAGAGCCATAACTTTTTTATTTTTCTGTCAATATGGCCATGTGAGGGCTTGTTTTTTTGCGGGACGAGCAGTACTTTTGAACGACTCCATGTCGTGTACTACAAAACGGGAAAAAAATTCCAAGTGCGGTGAAATTGCAAAAAAAGTGCAATCCTACACTTGTTTTTTGCTTGGCTTTTTTGCTAGGTTCATTAAATGCTAAAAGTGACCTGCCATTATGATTCTCCAGGTCATTACAAGCTCAGTCACCAAACATATCTAGGTTCTTTTTTATCGAAGTGCAGAAAAAAAATTCCAAAGTTTGTTAAAAAAAAAAAAAAAAAAAAAATTGTGCCATCTTCCGAGACCCGTAGCGTCTCCATTTTTCATGATCTCGGGTTGGGTGAGGGCTTATTTTTTGTACACCGAGCTGACGTTTCTAATGATACCAGGTATGTTCTTTTGATCGCCCGTTACTGCATTTTAATGCAATGTCACAGCGACCAAAAAAACCTAATTCTGGCGTTATGATTTTTTTTATCGCTATGCCGTTTAGTGATCGGGTTAATCCTTTTTTTATTGATACGATCACGTGACGGGGGTCAGCGATGCGCACAGTTCCGGCTGCGTGACCGGAAGCACTGGTTAAATGCCGCTGTCAGCGTTTAACTAGTTAATAGGCACGGGTGGATCGCGATTCCACCTGCACCTATTGCGGGCACATGTCAACTATTCAAAACAGCTGACATGTCCTGGCTTTGATGCGGGCTCACCGCCGGAGCCCTCATCAAAGCGGGGGAGACATCCAATGACGGATTGTGTCCATCATTGGACGTTAAGGGGTTAAAGTGGTTTAACCATGACAGTAAATACATTCTGTGCAAAAGATCTTGGAATAACAAACTTTTCAAATACAATTAAATCTTCAAAACTACATTTTCCAGGACGTCCCTCCTGACAGCACAATGGAGGTCGTCCTCCTCCTCCTTACCAGGACAGTTAACACACGAGAGGTTAAAAGGCCCCTCCCCACCCACCTCCCTCAGTGTTTTTCCTGTCCCTGCATGGAGGACGCATGAGAGAGACGGGCTGGAGCTTACCGGAGGGTGCAGGGGATCATGTGGAGCAGCTAATCCTTCCCTCTGTCAAGAATGCCCAGGGCTGACACTCTCCCTCAGCCACAGAGGCTAGTTGAGCGGACGAGCTCCTGGGTAGCTGGGTAGAGCCGCTTCCTCCCGATGGGGGGGGCTCTCTGTTCCGACGGGGCGCTGCTACTTCCAGAAGCCGCGCAGTGCAAATGACCGTCACGAGGTCTGCGTACATTCCAGGGTAGAATGTGGAAGTAAAACAAGACAGATAATAAGACCGCTACCTGGATGTCGCGGGGCACTGGGCATGCACGAAGCGCTATGGAGGAATCGAGCAAAGGTGACCAGGACTGCGGGGTAAGTGTGCTTTTGCGCAGTCCAGCAGGTGGTAGTACAGCCTGTGACTATCCCCATTTACTACATCATATAGAATAAGGGAACCCGAGCTATGCCCTACCTACACCCAAACGGTCGGGCAAAGCTTTGGCAAAATCCAGACGGTGTCCTGTATGCAATATAAAGTTACCAGAGGCATATGGCAGAACACTCTGACACCTGCACCGCCAGAGTTATAAGGGAAGAACAACCGTCCCTATTGTTTGAGATGAGGTCTATAATCCGGGAAGTCCAGGCCTCTTTATCTAGCCTTACCGGCCCGCAACCTCCCAGTCCAGGTCCGAGAACTAAGAGGCCTCGGTGGGAGATGGAGCTAAGCTCGGAAGAGGAATCCTCCCAGCTTCTTGGGTCAGACCAGGAAGAAGAGGGTGAAGTAGCGTTGGAAAACCCGGAACGGGGCAAAAGATACTTATTTGCCTTAGAGGATACCGATGACCTAGTCCAGGCTATCAGAGATATGATGCAGGTGGAGGGGGATGAGATGTTTGGTAGACTCAGAGCTCAGAAACAGCGGGTGCTCGAAGTGAATGACCATATCCAGGACCATGGTCCTGGAGGAATGGGAGGATGCGGAGAAATGCTTGGTGGTTCCACGGGAATTTAAGAATCGTTTGCCATTTGATCCAGAGGACATTAAGATCTGGGAGGAGGTTCACAAGATAGATGTACCGGTTGCCAAGGTCTCTAGGTAGACATCTAATCCCTTTGAGGACTCTTCAAGTCTAAAAGACCCAATGGACAGAAAGGCTGAAAACCTCCTAAAACAGGATTGAGAGACATCTGCAGCTGTGATAAAAACCAATATAGCAGCCACTTCAGTTGCCAAGTCCATGTTTCTATGAATGGGGCAAATGGAGGAGCCCTTAAATAACAAAACGCCCAGGGAAGATATTATAGCCTCCCTCCCTCTAATGAAGTCCGCTACAGCCTTTTTAGGCATATACATCTGTTGAATCTGTGCAATTCTCTGCCAGAAATAGCTCATTATTTAGTCAGCCACCAATTGTGCAAGTTCTCCCACTTAAAAAGATGAGAGAGGCCTCTAATTGCCATCATAGGCAGCCCACAACTATGAGAATCAAAATTGAGAAAACAAATCTAGAAAATCACCTTGTCTGATTTGGCAAGATATATTTTAAAATTATGGTGGAAAATAAGTATTTGGTCATTAACAAAAGTTCATCTCAATATTTTGTTATATATCCTTTGTTGGAAATGACAGAGGTCAAACGTTTTCTGTAAGTCTTTACAAGGTTGGCACACACTGTTGGTTGTTATGAATAAGTCACCGGAGGAGGAAAAAACAAAAATGCAAGCTAAGTCCAGAAAACCGGAGAGGTTGGTAGCTAGCGCATTGCAGACCCCTGATCCTATTCACAACAACTAACAGTAGCCGTGGAGCGTTCCTACGGTGGTCCTAGACGCCTCTTCACAACCGAAGAACTAAATAAGCCTAAAGAAAGGAAAGGAGAAATCTAAACTGCCCCAGAGCAGACCCCAAAGCAATAGACAGCCCCCAACATGTATTGTCGGTGAAAACAGATGAAAACACAAACACAGACAGAAAGACAGGCAGAGCAAATGATGGGGCCCAACTAACTAGATAGAAAAGGACAGAAAAGATGCTGGCTGCAATCCGCAAAAACCCTACCAAAAATGTCCCAACATGTCTGATAGGAAAAACGGCCCTGAAGTCACTAGACTTCAAAATCCCTATATCAGCACTCCAATATATTCTGAAGACAGAGCAAAAGAGATTTCACCGATCAGGGACAAAAAAGGAAATTCAGCAGAGCCCCAGCCGGGGCTGGCAGAACACAAAACTAAGCAAATCAGACAAAATCTCATGGAACAATAACAGAGAAAAACTTAGCTTTAGAAGACAGGAACTGAACTGGAGGCCAGAGCTCAGAGCAGAGAAATCACCAGCAACCCTACAGGGCGTCGGCTGCCTTACATCCACTCAGAGATTCCGGATGTCCAATCGCAATCCACCTGTTCAGGTGACAGGTTTCTCCCATCCAAATCAGTTTCACCACCTCCTTTCACCAGCAGAGGGAGTTCATAGGACATCAAAGGTGAACGAGAAACATGGATTTTTGTGAGTACTCACCGTAAAATCCTTTTCTCCGAGACGCTCAATGAGGGACACAGATACTGTGGGTGTATGCTTCTGCCGCTAGGAGGCTGATACTAAGTGAAAAAAAAGAGGTTAGCTCCTCCTCCGCAGTATACACCCTCGCCCCTATTGCGGGCGGAAATCAGTTTGGTGCCAAAGCAGTAGGACAAATCAGCCTTAATACAGGTACAACATGTCCAAAGGAAAACACCACCCTTATATCAAATAAGTAAACACATTCATTTAAACAAGAGCCAACTGGCTAATAGGGTGGGTGCTGTGTCCCCCAATGAGCGTCTCTGAGAAAAGGATTTTACGGTGAGTACTCACAAAAATCCATGTTTCTCCTTCGTCTCATTGGGGGACAGATACTGTGGGACATCCTAAAGCAGTCCCTAGGTGGGAGATTGACTCACCGATCCAAGCTACATTCACCTCCTGTTTAAAGGTGCACCACCGTTGCTGGGAGAATCCTTCTACCCAGGCTGGCATCCGCCGAGGCCTGAGCATGGATATTATGTTTGGCAAATGTGTGCAGGCTGGACCAGGTTGCTGCCTTGCAAACCTGTTCCATCGAAGCGCCCAAGAGGCGCCCACTGCCCGAGTAGAGTGCGCTCTGATCCCTGCTGGAATCGGCGTGCCTCTAATGCAGTAGGACTCCTGAATAGTCAAACGAATCCATCTGGCTATGATCGATTTTAAGGCAGCGAGTCCCTTCCTGCGTTCTTGAGGGAGCACGAACAGCGTGTCCGTCTGAGGAAAGGGTGCCTGTTGTGAGTTCATTTTCTCCTTCACCATTGAGGTCTGATGAACTCCCTTCTTCTGGTGAAGGAAGGTAGTGAGGCTGATTACAAAGCACCTGAGCAGAATGATGATGACTGGGTGACTGGAATTGCTGACTGGATATAAGGCAGCCGACGCCCTTCTGCCTTGCAGATGATTTCTCTGAGGGATTCTAGGAGACCAGTCTGATTCCTGCTCCTCAAAAGCTAAGTTTTCTGCTCTGCTTTTTGCATTTGTGTTTTGGTTTTGTTTTGCCTTGTTTTCCTGGATTTCTGCCTTCCCCTTCTGGGTGAGCTGAATTCCTTTTTGCTCTGTCTTCAGTAAATACCTGAGTACTGATATAGTCTTTTTGAAGCCTAGCGTCTTCAGGGCTTTTTTCCCTATCAGTCTGTTGGCTCTTGTTTTGAGAGGGTTTTGGCAGATTGCAGACAGCAGCTTTTCTATTCTGTCCTATTTAGTTAGCTTGGGCCCCATCATTTGCTCAGCCTATCTTTCTGTGTGAGTGCTTTTTTCTTGCTTCACCGTCATTATATGTTGGGGTCTGCCTATTGCTTTGGGGTCTGCTCTGGGGCAGTTTAGATTTCCCTTTCAGTCTTTAGGCTATGTAGTTCTCCGGCTGTGATCGAGGGGTCTAGGGCACCGTAGGAACCCCCCACGGCTACTGCTAGTTGTTGTTGTTAGGTTCAGGTGTCTGCAATCCGATAGCTGCCAACTTCTCTGGTTTTCTGGACTTAGCTAGTATTTCTGTTTTTGCCTCCTACGGTGACTCATTCATAACAGAATCACCCGCCCTACCGCAGATCCTAGGCTACTCAATAGCAGGAAAGAATTGTAAAAAAAAAAAAAAAAAAAAAAAAGGTGTGTATATTTTTTCCTCTATATCTCTGAGGCCGTAGGGGGAATTTTTTTTTTCTCTCAATGGAGATAAAGCAATTGTCTGATTGTGTGGAGCAGCTCGCTGCGGAAGTGCGGGGAATTTCCGCCTACCTTGCTCATTCACATGCTGCTGAACCAAAGATCCCTACTCCTGATGTGTTTTTTGGGGATCGGTCTAAATTTTTGAATTTCAAAAATAATTGTAAATTTTTTTTTGCCTTGAAGCCTAATTCGTCAGGGAGCTCCGCGCAGCAGGTTAAAATTGTCATCTCTTTGCTGCGTGGCGATCCCCAGGATTGGGCGTTTTCTTTGAAACCAGATGAACCTATTCTGTCTAATGTGAACGCATTTTTTCAAGCCTTGGGGTTGTTGTATGACGAACCTAATGCTATTGATCAGTTTGAAAAGACCCTGTTGGCATTGAGCCAGGGTCGAGATTCTGCAGAATTGTACTGTCAAAAATTCCGAAAGTGGGCGGTCCTTACTACCTGGAATGATAATGCCTTGGCAGCTCTCTTTCGGAAGGGTTTGTCAGAAGCCGTAAAAGATACTATGGTGGGATTTCCTGTTCCCTCTGGTCTTGACGATTCTGTGTCATTAGCCATTCATGTTGATCGGCGTTTACGTGAAAGCAGGACTGCACGAGAGGTGTTGCCACCTGTTGAACAAGTGTCTGAACCTATGCAATGTGATAGTTTTGTCCAGGGAGCAACGTCAGGAGTTCAGAAGGCGTAATAAGCTGTGTTTATTTTGTGGAGATGCCTCGCATATTATTTCTGTCTGTCCTAAACGAGAGAAACGTTTTGCACACATGTTTTCTGTGGGTGGTGTTCAACCTAAGTTTCTTCTGGCAATTACTCTGATCTGCTCCCTGTCCACATTTTCCGACAAGGCTTTTGTGGATTCGGGAGCAGCCCTGAACCTAATGGACTTGGATTTTGCTAAACGTTGTGGATTTCCGATGACACCTCTGCGGACGCCTATCCCTTTGAGGGGGATTGATGCTACTCCTTTGGCGAAAAATAAACCTCAGTTTTGGACCCAGGTGGTAATGCGGGTCGCCCCAGACCATCAAGAAAATTGCAGATTTTTGGTGTTGCATAATTTGCATGATACCATTGTTCTGGGCTTTCCCTGGTTGCAAATTCATAATCCAGTTTTGGATTGGAAATCTGTGTCTGTGGTGAGTTGGGGTTGTCGGTGTGCCCTTAGTGAGGCTCCGGTTTTTTCCACCTCTCCTCAGTCACATGATGTTCCTGACTATTTGGCGGACTTTTATGATGTATTTAGTGAGAATGAGTCTGCGTCTTTGCCTCCTCATAGGAGTTATGACTGTGCAATTGAACTGAGCCCGGGGTGTAAATTTCCCAAGGGTCGGCTCTTCAATTTATCTGTACCCGAGCACGAGGCTATGCGATCCTATATTAAGGAGGCGTTGGAGAAGGGTCATATTAGACCATCCTCTTTACCCTTAGGTGCCTTTTTTTTTTCGTGGCCAAAAAGGATGGTTCATTAAGGCCTTGTATTGATTATCGTGCCCTCAACAAAATTACTATTAAATATCAGTATCCGTTAGCCCTGATTTCGGATCTATTCTCCAGAGTTAAAGGTGCTTGCTGGTTTACCAAGCTTGACCTCAGGGGGGCGTATAATCTTATCCGCATTAAGCATGGGGATGAATGGAAGACGGCGTTTAATACTCCGGAGGGACATTTTAAGTACCTGGTGATGCCTTTTGGGCTCACTAATGCCCCTTCTGTCTTCCAGTGCTTCATGAACGACATTTTCCGAGACTTTGTGGATAAATTTTTGGTTATCTATCTGGATGATATTTTGATCTTCTCCAAGGATTTTGATTCTCATGTGGAACATGTTCGGACTGTGTTCCGGATCTTGAGGGAGAATTCCCTGTATGTCAAAGGATCGAAATGCCTTTTTGGGGTACAGAGGATTTCATTTTTGGGATTCATTTTGTCTCCGTCAACTATTGAAATGGACCCGGCCAAGGTACAGGCCATTTATGATTGGGTTCAGCCCACTTCTTTGAAGGCCCTCCAGAAGTTTTTGGGTTTTGCTAATTTTTATCGGAAATTTATAGCAAAATTTTCTAGTATTGCCAAGCCATTGACTGATCTGACTACGAAGGGTGCTGATGTGTTGAATTGGTCTCCGGAGGCTGTTTCTTCCTTTCAGGAGCTGAAGCGAAGATTCACTTCTGCCCCGGTTTTGCGGCAACCTGATGTCTCACTCCCGTTCCAGGTAGAGGTGGACGCTTCTGAGATTGGTGCAGGAGCTGTTTTGTCCCAAAAGGATCCTGTAACATCTAAAATGAATCCCTGTGCTTTCTTTTCCCGAAAGTTCTCTCCATCTGAACGTAACTATGATGTGGGGAATCGGGAACTGTTAGCCATGAAATGGGCATTTGATGAGTGGAGACATTGGTTGGAGGGAGCTAAACACCAAGTCGTGGTCCTCACTGACCACAAGAATTTGATTTACCTGGAGTCGGCCAAACACTTGAACCCTAGACAGGCTAGGTGGGCCTTGTTTTTTACACGTTTTGATTTTGTGGTCTCTTTTCTTCCTGGCACTAAGAATGTCAAGGCAGACGCCCTCTCTAGGAGCTTCTTTGCTGATTCTCCTGTGGTGACCAAGCATGCTACCATCTTAGGCGAAGGGGTAGTTCTTTCTGCCATCTCGCCCGATTTGAGACGTGCTCTGGAAGAGTTCCAGGAGGACAAACCTGAGCGTTGTCCCAGTGGAAAGTTGTATGTTCCTGACCAGTCAGTGGAAGAAGAGAGTGATGTCTGAAGTTCATTGCTCTGCATTGGCTGGTCATCCAAGTATTTTTGGTACTAGAGATCTGGTGAGTCGGTCTTTTTGGTGGCCCGCCTTGTCTCGTGATGTCAGGAATTTTGTGCAGTCCTGTGGGACTTGCTCCCGGTCTAAACCTTGTTCTCGCTCTAAACCTTGTTCTCGCTCTAGTGGGTTGTTGATGCCTTTGCCGGTCCCCAGGAGGCCATGGGTGATTTGTGATAGGTTCTCTAAGATGGTTCATCTTGTACCACTCCCTAAGTTGCCATCTTCCTCTGAATTGGTGCCCCTGTTTTTGCAACAGGTGGTTCGCTTGCACAGGATTCCTGAGAACATTGTATCTGACAGAGGAGTTCAGTTTGTGTCTAGATTTTGGAGGACTTTCTGTTCCAAGCTGGGAATTCAGTTGTCCTTCTCCTCTGCTTTTCACCCTCAGACCAATGGGCAGACGGAGAGAATAAACCAGACCTTGGAGTCGTATTTGAGATGTTTTATTTCCACTGATCAGGATGATTGGGTTTCATTTTTGCCCTTGGCCGAATTTGCTTTAAATAATAGAGCTAGTTCTGCCACTTTGATGTCACTTTTTTTGTAGCTTTGGGTTTCATCCTCGATTTTCTTCAGGGCAGGTGGAGCCTTCTGCCTGCCCAGGTGTTGACACTGTGGTGGAGAGAATGCACCAGATCTGGGACCAAATGGTAGTTATCTCTCTCCCAGGAAAAGGCCCAGCGGTTTTCCAACCGGCATAGGACCATTGGTCCCCAGTTTAAGGTTGGTGATATGGTTTGGTTATCAAAAAATATCGCTATGAAGGTGGCTTCTCCTAAGTTTAAGCCTAGATTTATTGGACCTTACAAGATTTTGGAGAATATAATCCGGTCTCTCTTCTTTTGGCTCTTCCTGTCACATTTAAAATTCATAATGTGTTTCATAAGTCCTTGTTGAAGAGGTTTGTTGAACCAGTTGTTCCTGGGGTGGCACCTCCGGACCCTATATTAGTTAAAGGTAACATGGAATATGAGGTAGAGAAGATACTGGATTCCCGTCTGGCTAGACGGAGACTCCAGTATTTGGTTAAGTGGAAGGGTTATGGTCAGGAGGATAATTCCTGGGTCTCTGCCTCTGAAAATCATGCCAAAAGATTGGTGCGTGCCTTTCATCGGGCTCACAATGATCACCCTGGTGGCGTGGATGAGGGTTCGGTGACCCCTCCTCAAGGGGGAGGTACTGTTGTGAGTTCATTTTCCCCTTCACCATTGAGGTCTGATGAACTCCCTCTTCTGGTGAAGGAAGGTAGTGAGGCTGATTACAAAGCACCTGAGCAGAATGATGATGACTGGGTGACTGGAATTGCTGACTGGATATAAGGCAGCCGACGCCCTTCTGCCTTGCGGGTGATTTCTCTGAGGGATTCTAGGAGACCAGTCTGATTCCTGCTCCTCAAAAGCTAAGTTTTCTGCTCTGCTTTTTGCATTTGTGTTTTGGTTTTGTTTTGCTTTGTTTTCCTGGATTTCTGCCTTCCCCTTCTGGGTGAGCTGAATTCCTTTTTGCTCTGTCTTCAGAAAATACCTGAGTACTGATATAGTCTTTTTGAAGCCTAGCGTCTTCAAGGCTTTTTTCCCTATCAGTCTGTTGGCTCTTGTTTTGAGAGGGTTTTGGTGGATTGCAGACAGCAGCTTTTTCTATTCTGTCCTATTTAGTTAGCTTGGGCCCCATCATTTGCTCAGCCTATCTTTCTATCTGTGTGAGTGTTTTTTTTCTTGCTTCACCGTCATTATATGTTGGGGGCTGCCTATTGCTTTGGGGTCTGCTCTGGGGCAGTTTAGATTTCCCTTTCAGTCTTTAGGCTATGTAGTTCTCCGGCTGTGATCGAGGGGTCTAGGGCACCGTAGGAACCCCCCCACGGCTACTGCTAGTTGTTTTTGTTAGGTTCAGGGGTCTGCAATCTGATAGCTGCCAACTTCTCTGGTTTTCTGGACTTAGCTAGTATTTCTGTTTTTGCCTCCTACGGTGACTCATTCATAACAGGTGCCGTCCGTGACACGTACCTCCGGAGGTTCTTACCAGGTCTAATGTGTGAAGAGCCTTCTTCCACACGGTGCACCGGTGCTGGACAAAATGAAGGCAAAACAACATCTTCATTGATGTGAAAAAGATGAAATGACCTTCGGCAGAAAAAGAGGGGCTGGTCTGAGGACCACCTTATACCTATGGAAAGTGAGGAACGGAGCTCGGCAGGATAGAGCCGCCAGCTCTGAAACCCGCCTGATAGAAGTGATGGCCACTAGGGGAACAACTTTCCAGGAAAGGTATCCTGAACAGTTCTAATGGAGCTTTCTGCAGAACGCTTAAGACCATGTTAAGAACCCAGGCGTCCATCGGCACCATATAGGGAGGTATCAAGTGGGACACTCCCCGGATGAAAAGTTTTCACCTGCAAATTGGCAGCAACCCTGCACTGGAACAGGACGGATAAGGCCGACATTCGTCTCCTGCGGAAACCTGGGGCACAGCCCGAGTCTAATGCTCTACCGACTGAGCTATCCGGGCTCTCTGAGCCCGACTGGAGAAAAACCAAGATGTTGGAGATCGAGAATCTTAGCGGAGAAACACCGCGCCTCGACATCAAGCAAAGAACACCTTCCAGGTGTGGTGGTAAATTCATGCTGAAGCAGGCCTCCGGGCGCTAATCGTTGTAGCGACCACCTTGCTCCCGAACCCTGCCTGGGTTAGAATCCAAGATTCAACGGCCCTGCCGTTAAACACAGGGTCCCTGAGTTCGGGTGGCAAATTGGCCCTTGAGACGGTATATCTGGACGCTCTAGCAGGCGCCCAGGAACGTCGGCGAGCAGCTGCCTTAGATCAACGTAAGAAACTGGGTCTGAGCAGAAAAAGTAAATTAATGTGCATGCAAAATGTAATTGCATAGGAACACATGACCTTTACACAGAGAAAACCAAAAGCAAAACACAAAACAAATATCCTGGAATAAAAAAGTAAAAAAATATATTGCAAAAATTGCATGAAGGTAGTAATAATAGTAATAATAAGGGTATTTAGTTAACATAATTTTGATCAAAATAATGTAGAAGCCATCCCGCCACGTCACGGCAACCCTTGTGGGACAGTCCTAACTCTTGTATTTAAAACCTTTCCACTTGTCAAGTGACGTAAATGTGAACAAGGACAGAGGGACTGAACCACCAGTAATAGTATAGGCCAGACAGGATGGATTTTCCAACTCAGAAACAGGGTGGTCACACCCTTATATGCACAGAATGCACATTGAAACAAATAAGAAACTGGGTCTGAGCAAAAAAAGTAAATTAATGTGCATGCAAAATGTAATTGCATAGGAACACATGACCTTTACACAGAGAAAACCAAAAGCAAAAACACAAAACAAATATCCTGGAATAAAAAAGTAAAAAAATATATTGCAAAAATTGCATGAAGGTAGTAATAATAGTAATAATAAGGGTATTTAGTTAACATAATTTTGATCAAAATAATGTAGAAGCCATCCCGCCACGTCACGGCAACCCTTGTGGGACAGTCCTAACTCTTGTATTTAAAACCTTTCCACTTGTCAAGTGACGTAAATGTGAACAAGGACAGAGGGACTGAACCACCAGTAATAGTATAGGCCAGACAGGATGGATTTTCCAACTCAGAAACAGGGCGGTCACACCCTTATATGCACATTGAAACAAATAAGAAACTGGGTCTGAGCAGAAAAAGTAAATTAATGTGCATGCAAAATGTAATTGCATAGGAACACATGAACTTTACACAGAGAAAACCAAAAGCAAAATTTACTTTAAATTTAATTTACTTTTTCTGCTCAGACCCAGTTTCTTATTTGTTTCAATGTGCATTCTGTGCATATAAGGGTGTGACCGCCCTGTTTCTGAGTTGGAAAATCCATCCTGTCTAGCCTATTCTATTACTGGTGGTTCAGTCCCTCTGTCCTTGTTCACATTTACGTCACTTGACAAGTGGAAAGGTTTTAAATACAAGAGTTAGGACTGTCCCACAAGGGTTGCCGTGACGTGGCGGGATGGCTTCTACATTATTTTGATCAAAATTATGTTAACTAAATACCCTTATTATTACTATTATTACTACCTTCATGCAATTTTTGCAATATATTTTTTTACTTTTTTATTCCAGGATATTTGTTTTGTGTTTTGCTTTTAGATCTACGTACCACGCTCGACGGGGCCAGTCTGGGGCCAGCAGAATCGCCGGCCCCCCCTTCTGTCTTGATCCCTTAGCTGACTCTCGGGAGTAGTGGCAGTGGGGGAAACAGATATGGGAGGCGAAACTGGATCCATGGCAGAACCAACGCGTCCACCGCGAATGCCTGCGGGTCCCTAGCCCGAGCGACATATGTGGGCACCTTGGCATTCACTCTGGAAACCGTCAGGTCCACATCCGGAGCTCCCCAAAGTTGACAAATCTGTTGAAGAACTTCGTGATGTAGAGACCACTCTCCGGATGCAAGACCCTGCCCGCTGAGGAAGTATGCCGCCCAATTTTCCACTCCCGGGATGTGGACAGCCGAAATCACAGAGTGGTTTGCTTCGGCCCACTGAAGAACGTGCTCCACCTCACGCATGGTTGTTCTGCTGCGGGTGCCCCCCTGACGAATTATGTAAACCACCGCCGTGGCGATGTCCGATGGAATCCGGACGGGACAGCCTGCTCCTGCTAGAAAGTGATGAAACCTCTGCAGAGCCAGCCGAATTGCTCTTATTCCCCAATAAGTTGATCGGGAGGCGTGCCTCCTGTGGCGACCACCGTTTCTGGGTTGTGTGGTGGCGAAACACCGCTCCCCAACCGAGGAGACTGACGTCAATTGTCATTATCAGCCCATGACATGGGGGGAAAGGTTTCCCCTAGGCCGGAGAGGAACTGGTTATCCACCATCCGAGCGACTGCCTGACTTGAGAGGACAGTTTGCACAGTCGATTGAGCGTGAAAGGATTCTTGTCCCAGGCTGACACGAGGCGTGCTGCAGGGGGTGAAGGATGGAACTGGACGAAAGGTATCGCTTCGATTGCTGCCACCATTTTCCCTAGGATCCTTATCGCGGATCGGATGGTATGAGGGACTGGTTGGCGAAGTGTCCGGACTCCCTGCCGGAGACTAGCGCCCTTTCCTGAGGAAGAATTATCAACCCTCAGCAAATGTCAAAGATCATTCCTAGGAAGGAGATCCTCTGAGCTGGCACAAGGGATGATTTCTTTGCATTGACCAACCATCTAAGCGGCAAGAGTATCTAGCGTGATGTTGACACCTTCCTCACATGCCCGTATTGACGGGCCCTTGACCAAGAGGTCGTCCAAATAAGGCAAGACGACTATGCCTCGAGTATGCAGTGTGGCCCTGACAATTGCCAAAACCCTTGTGAACACTCTGGGAGCCGTGGCTAGCCTGAAGGGTAGCGCTATGAACTGAAAATGCTGAACGCTGATGGCGAAGCGTAGCCGCCTCTGATGAGGAGGAAAAAATGGGAATATGCAGAAAAGCGTCATGGCTGTCAATCGAGGCCATGTATTCTCACTGCTCCATGACCGCTATGACTGAACGGAGAGACTCCATCCGGAAATGTCTGATCCTGATGAATTTGTTCAGAAGCTTTAGGTCCAAAACAGGCCTGACAGACCCGTCCTTTTTGGGGACCGCAAAAAGGTTTGAATAGAACCCCTGAGCTCTTCCATGTTCCGCCACTGGAACAATGACTCCGTTGTGCAGGAGCGACTTGATGGCTCACGATAGAGCCCTTACCTGGGTATCCACCCTGGGAAGCCGGGAAAGAAAAAACCTTCTTGGAGGATATCTGACAAATTCTAATTTTGTAACCTGAGGACACCAACTCTTTTACCCATGCGTCGTGAGCGATGTTGGCCCAGACGTGGTGAAAACAGAGTAGGCAGCTGCCCACTTGCTGGTGTCGTCTGGTAAAGACCTCGAGACATTTGGCTGATGATCCTTAGGATCTGGGTCCCCTCGATCTGGCCTCTTGAGCACGCATTCTCCCCAATGGGTTGGCTCTATATGACCTGCCGTTCCCTATCCTGGTTGGGGCGGCCTGAGGTGGCGGAATTGGGCCCCGTAGTCCACCCGGAGTCTTAACGCATGACCCCAGACCGTCTCCTATTCGGGTCCCGGACCAGGCTCAGGCTGCTTAGCGGCCGCCACCTGACCAATGCCGTCACGCCCGGCCTAGAATGGCCGGTGGCACTGCGAAAGGCCCGAAAACGTGCCTGAACCGGGTGACGAAAAAACGATCTAACCTTCTGTTGGGGGAGAAACCCGCTCTTTCCTCCTGTGGAGTCGGAGATAAGTTGATCCAAAAATAGGCGGCCGCACTGATCAGGCAGGGAAGTCAAGGACTTCTTGGAAGTAGAATCGGCCCGCCATATCCTCAACCATAGGGCTCTTCAGATAGAGATTGCATTAGCGGCAGCAAGTGCTGAACAATTGGCCGCATCCAAAAACGCATTCATTACATAATCTCCGGCTATCGTCATCTGACCTGTGACCTCCGAGATCTCTGCAGGTAGATCCTGCTCCTGCGCGACCTTGTTTAATGTTTCTGACTATGATATCATAGCCTTGGCTACCCAAGTTGCTGCGAACGAGGGAGCGAGTGCAGACCCTGACGCCTCATATACTGAACGAGCTAGGCTCTCAATAAGGCAGTCCATGGGATCTTTATTCAAGGAAACCCTAGGGACAGATAACAGGGTCTTAGTGGCCAGGCGTGAAACCGGAGGATCCACTATCGAGGATTCCATCCATTGTTTACGGAGGTCCGGAGCAAACGGATAACACATTTCGAGTGCCCTTTAACCCGAGAAAAACGCCTTTTTGGACGTTCTCTGTGCCGCTGTACTATGTCCTCAAACTCAGGGTGAGAGGAAAAAAATTCTGTGCGGCCGCTTCACTTGTTTACATGCCACTTTATGCCCCGTAGCCGCTGCGTTATCATCCTCAAACCCCAGGGTCTGATTGATGGCTTCTATGAGGCTGTCCACCGTTTCACGTGACTCTGGAGTGTCCAGGTCAATGGGCTCATCTGAGTCGCAATCTGAGGTCTGCTCGCTATCAACCACTGGTGACGGGGAGCGAGAAGCAGATCTTACGGATGCCAAAGGCACCGGATGGACTGGGCGACACCGTGTGGATTTGTTTCCCCCGGGTCTGCCTGGAGTGAGGGCGGCCCCTGCAGGCCGGAGGCTCCTGTGAGGTGGATGTTCCCTCTAAAGGCGGCGACACTGTCCCTGCCCCTATCTGGGGCTTGAAGGGATTCTATTGCTCTCGTAAGCGACACCATGTACTGTGACAGTGATCGGGCCCACATTGGTCGCGGTCGCAGGGGAGGGCTCCTGGACGCGTTTGGATTCGCAGGCTTCGCATAAACGCTTGCTCTGCGCCCGCGGAAACGCAGTCCGGCAAGAGATGCATGCCGCGTAAAAGAACGTGTGTCTTTGCTTTTTTCGGACATGCTGTATCTGTCCACTGCTGGGGATATGGGGAAGAGGTAGCCCCTCGTTTTTCCCTAGCATGGCCTCTCGGGCAGCACTTACCCCAGTCCTGCGCCCCCCCGACCTGGATACTTCCTTTAAATTATGCACCGAAGCCGGGGCCTCGATTTTTACTGCCGAGTGCGGGGCGGGCTGCCGGAAGTGACACGCGGCCCCGAGAGCGGAACTTCCGGCCGCGGCCTAGCTCCGGCCGAAGCCGCGGGCTCAATTTTTCCCCTACCCGACCGGGGGGGGGGGGGGCGGTACCAAAAAATGGCACTACTGACCGGCGCAGCGTTCCTGTCCTGACGGATCCAGCCCTTCTCTTGCATGCTATTGGACGCCGCCTGCTGCGGCTGTGGGCTCCAGCCCGAAATCTTCGCAGGAGCCCTCCCCGACCCTCTCCTCACCGATGATCCTCTTCAGCCTGAGCGCAGGTATGTGAGGGGGTCTTTGATAAAAAATAGGACGGTGCAGGCACCCTAGCTCCATCTAACCCCTTCAGGGGGTGAGGAGAGGGACCCTCCGCCACCTTGCAGCACCGCCGTCTAGCGTTGGTGGAGCAGTGGGGGCCGCACAGACTAGTCTTGTGCCTCTGTGCAAGCCCATGGTTTCAATACCTAGGGGTGGACAGGGCTAAGTCTGGTATAATATCCCACGTCGCGGGAAAGGATACGTGGAGGGACACTCGCACGTGCTCGCCCGTTGATGGTTTGGGGAAATCGGATCCTTTCAGTAGGATGCATTGCCCCTATCTCATCTTCATAAAATAACAAACAAAAATAGAAGTCTGGGGAAAAGTCCCAGATATGTCCCTCGGTGCGGGAAAGTATACGCGGAGACGATACTCAACGCGTGCTTGCCCGTTGATGGTTTGGGTAGATCAGACCCTTTCAATAGGATCCGTCGCCCCTGTCTCATCTTCATAGTAAACTAGAAAAAAATAGTCTGGAGAGATCCAGACTGAGTGCCTCCATAGGACACTAAGCAAAAAACTGATTTCCGCCCGCAATAGGGGCGAGGGTGTATACTGCGGAGGAGCTAACCTCTTTTTTTCCACTTAGTGTCAGCCTCCTAGCGGCAGAAGCATACACCCACAGTATCTGTGTCCCCCAATGAGACGAAGGAGAAAATGAGCTCACAACAGTTGGTGGTATGTTGGCCGATTCCTCCATGCAGATCTCCTCTAGAGCAATGATGTTTTGGGCCTGTCCCTGGGCAACACGGACTTTCAACTCCCTCCGAATGTTTTCTATGGGGTTGAGATCTGGAGACTGGCTAGGCCACTCCAGGACCTTCAGATGCTTCTTACGAAGACACTCCTTCGTTGCCCTGGCGGTGTGCTTCAGATCATTATTATGCTGGAAGACCCATCCACGTTCCATCTTCAATGCCCTTGCTGATGGAAGGAGGTTTGCACTCAAAAATCTCACAATACATGGCCCCATTCATTCTTTCATGTACACGTATCAGTCGTCCTGGTCACTTTGCAGAGAAACAGCCCCAAAGCATGATGTTGCCACCCCACTGATTCACAGTAGGTATGGTGTTCTTTGGATGCAACACAGCATTCTGTCTCCTCCAAACACTTAGAGTCTTGTTTCAACCAAACAGTTCTACTTTGGTTTCATCAGACCATACTGTATGACATTCTCCCAATACTCTTCTGAATAATCCAAATGCTCTCTAGCAAATATCAGACAGGCCCGGACATGTACTGGCTTAAGCAGGGGGACACGTCTGGCACTGCAATATCTGAGTCCCTGGCGGTGTAGTTTGTTACTGATGATAGCCTTTGTTATGGTGGTCCCAGTTCTATGCAGGTCATTCACTAGGACTCCCCGTGTGGTTCTGGGATTTTTGCTCATCATTCTTTCTTGTGATCATTTTGACCCCACAGGGTGAGATCTTGCGTGAAGCCCTCAAATCGAGGGAGATTATCAGTGGTCTTGTATGTGCTCCATTTTCTTATTATTGCTTCCACAGTTGAATTCATCACACCAAGCTGCTTGCCTAGATTCAGTCTTCCCAGCCTGGTGCAGGGATACAATTTTGTTTTTGGTGTCCTTCGACAGCTCTTTGGACTTCACCATCTTGGAGTTTGGAGTGTGACTGTTTGAGGTTGCGAACAGTGTCATTTGTACTGATAAGTTCAAACAGGTGCCGTTACTACAGGTAATAAGTGGAGGACAGAGGAGCCTCTTACAGAAGTTACAGGTCTGTGAGAGCCAGAAATCTTGCATGTTTTAAAGGTAACCAAATAATTATTTTCTACCATAATTTGCAAAAAAAATCTTGCCAAATCAGACAAGGTGATTTTTCTGTTTTTTTTTTTCAATTTTGACTCTCATAGTTGTGGTCTACCTGCGATGTCATCTTTTTAAGTTGGAGAACTTGCACAATTAGTGGCTGACTAAATACTTTTTTTCCCCCCAGTGTATATGGATAAAAACCTGGTTGGGGGACAATGCCTCTAAAAATAAATTGTGCTCCATTCCGTTTTCAGGGTAAGGATGTTTGGACCAGCATCAGACCGAGATCACTTACCGTGTGTGATGCGAGTATCTCGCACGAGTCTCTCGCATCAACACACGGTGCTACCGCTGCAGCTGTGGCTGCATATAAATACGTGCAGCTGAAAGCTCCGCTCCTGAGTGCCCGCGGCAGATGCGAGACTCGGCCGTGTTTCTCGCATGTGTGATGACGGCCTTAGATGACATCCTGGAGAAAAGATATAAGATCTGAGATACAGATACCATAGTATTCAAAATAGTCTTGAGTTTGTCAACCAGGCCTAATATGGGCATATACCCTTTGGAGCTCCCAAATAACATGAAAATACCAAAATATGGAGAATATCAACCACCAAAAAACTGCATAATGATTAAAAAGGTATAAACTGAATCAAATAAACTATAACAATCAAATATCACAGGTCAAAAAACAGAGCTATTTGAGTCCAGCTAAAGGAGCACCTGTAGAAAGTGGTGTTACGTCACATTAGACATGGGGAAAGAACAATTACATAGCCAGTCTTATAACCAACCCTCCCCCCCCCACAAACATATATATACACATGTAAAATGTCAGTGCAGACAATACTATTAGGGAGAGGTGGGCTCCCTATTACCGCATAGGTAAAACATAACGAAATGTCAAAGTTTTTTAGGTCAGTGACCATTCATTTACAGAACCTACATAGCAAGGGAGCTAGTATTACCATTAATGGCACTTACCCATAACCATGTCCGTGAGTGCAAACACGTGCCCCTATGAGCGTTTCACGTCCGCTTCCTCAGAAGGAGAACAGGAAGATTTTTCTGCGCGTATTATTGGATTCCAGTTACAGACCTTCCTTGCTACCAGAGGAGAAGCAGGAGACGATGCGGAACCTAATCCGAGAGTTCCTGAGAGGTCGAGCTTCAATCAGGTCGGCAGTGAAAATCTTAGGCCTCCTGTTGGCTTGCAACCCTGGTGTCCATTGGGCCCTGTTCCACTCGAGAGCCTTGCAGAGGGTAGTCCTGTCCGTTTGGGATCGACGCCAGTCATCACTTGACAGAGGAATGTCATTATCCCCGGCTGTGAAAAGATCATTTCTTTGGTGGACTCAACCAAAAAATCTGCAGTTAGGCATTCCCTGGATCTCCTCACCATGCGTGGTGATCACTACGGATGCCAGCAAATGGGTTTGGGGAGCACACATGGAAGGAAAGATTCTTCAGGGGAGACAGCCTTCAGAGATCCAGTCCATGTCGTCCAACTACAGTGAACTCTACACTGTGTGGGAGGCCCTAAGGCAAAATCAGCCATATCTAAAGAATCGACACATAAAGATCATATATCGGACAATGTAACATTGGTACCTTTCTTACGACAACAAGGAGGCCCCAGACACCGGGCACTCCAGGACCTGGCATTCAGAATCTTCTCTTGGGGAGAGAAGACGGTACTTTCGGTGGCAGCGGTCCATCACGAGGGATCCCAGAATCCAATAGCAGATTATCTGAGCAGGCAGAAGGTCTAGCCAACAGAATTGGAGCTAAATGAGGAGGTTTTCCAGTACTTGTGTTATCTCTGGGGAACACCTCAAATAGACTTGTTCGCAACCAGAAAGAATACAAAGGTCACCAGATTCTACTCCCTAAATCCTATGGACAAACCGGAGGCTGTCGACGCCTTAAGTCAGAGGTGGGACAGGTCCCGGTCTTATGCTTTTACTTCTGATCGTTCCGTATTGGTTAAAGAAAATTTGGTTCCCACGGCCAAGAGCCATGGCATTAGAGCAGGGTTCCCCAACTCCAGTCCTCAAGGCCCACCAACAGGTCATGTTTTCAGGATTTCCCTAGTATTGCCCAGGTGATAATTCCATCACCTGTGCAATACAAAGGAAATCCTGAAAACATGTTGGTGGGCCTTGAGGACTGGAGTTGGGGAACACTGTGTTAGAGGATCTGGTTATGCTTCCTCAGAGGGAGGATATAATCCATCAGGGTCCAGTTTTTCATCAGAACCCAGGAAGACTTCATCTATCAGCTTGGATAAGGCGGGACATCCTGAGAGCTCAAGGGTTATCTGACCAAGTTATAACCACGAATCAGGCTAGTAGGAAGCTGGTCACAGCGACGATATTGCAAAATAAGGAAAAGGTTCTGTTTGGAAGGTGGATCCAAAGAAAGAAAATGGAGTACAAGTCCAAAATACTTAAAGAGGTATAATTTTATTAAATAGTTCATCACATTATTCACAAACAGAGAATAAAGGTAAATAGAGAATCAACAAGTATTACATGTTTAGCGAGGGTAAAACAAGGTAGAACAAACCAGTGTGTTTATCCAAAAATACCACACACATTACATAAATAAGGTGCTTAGTGTTTTGTAGACGATGGGAGAAAAAGCCAGAACAGGGTGGCAAGTAGGGCTAATATAGAAGTCCTATAAGCCTAGAGAGAAGTGCCTTATAAATATGAAAACCTACCAAACCCTGGATTCCTTACCCATGTTGTGGTATAGTTGGATCCACACCGTGCAGCCCCAATGCACATTTCACTCTAGGCTTATAGTCAACAAACTGCTTTGGAAGAAGGGTTCTCCAGGCAGTGGTCCCACCCTGAGGAGATATTTTGGTATTCTCCATGGTGCTCTCAGGAGGGACGTCCGGGAAAATAGGTATTAGACCTACCGGTAATTATGTTTCCAGGAGTCCATCCTGACAGCACAGTTAGTTCCCTCCTTGTTTGTATTGTTTCATGATGTCTTGATATGATATCGGTTGAAATAAATTTGTTAAGTTGCATCAATCATGGTGTAGAGAAAGATTTCCAGTTTGTCAAGGAGCGCTTCCGGCTGATTCATTAATTACTCCGAGTATTTCAAGGAATATCCAGAAAAAGAAGGGGAGTGTAGATCTAAGTGCAGAGTTTTAATTATGTCAGATAGAAATAAAAAATTCTTCTCACCTTTTTGGTGTCTTGTTGCTCAGCGTATAACCATGTGTTTGGGTACTGGAGTAATAGTCTGGATCTGCTGGCCTGCAGCTCAAAACAGGTGGAACGAACTACCTTGTAGGAGATTCGTCAGAGAAAGCGGAAAAGGATTTCCAGTTTGTCAAGGAGCGCATCCGGCTGATTCATTAATTACTCTGAATATTTAAAGGAATATCCAGTTTATTATTAGACATAAAAACACAACGCGTTTCGGCTATACATAAAATTAGCCTTCATCAGGTAAAATCATATATCGTATTTTCCGCTTTGTAAGACGCACTTTTTTTCCCCCAAACTTGGGGGGAAAATGGGGGTGTGTCTTACAAAGAGGATATACCTTACCGAGTGTAGGCCGCATGGGTGTCCGGCTATCTCCGGGTCTCCGTCGGCGCTGTGGGTGTTTCCGGGTGCCCAGCGGTGTCTCCGGTTCCCATCGCGGGGCTCTGCCGACATTTTGCGCCAGGCCAGAGCCCCGGGTCTCCCTCTCGGTTCCCTCTGTATTGGTTCCGGCAATATGGCGGCCGCTGGCGCATGCGCTGATGGTGATCTCGGGAGCCAATACAGAGGGAGCCCCGGGGCTCTGGCCTGTCGCAAAATGTCGGCAGAGCCCCGGGATAGGAACCGGAGACACCGCTGGGCATGTGGAGACACGGCTGGGCACCCGGAGACATCCACAGCGCCGACGGACACCCGGAGACACCCAGACACCTCTGCTGCCTGCACTCGTTAAATGTCGGCAGAGCCCTGGGCAGCTGCACAGACCCCCCCTGGCAGCAGTACAGCCCCCCTGGTAGCAGCTCGAGCCCCCCTGGTAGCAGCACAGACCCCAGGTAGCAGCACGAGCCCCTCTGGTAACAGCACGAGCCCCCCTGGCAGCAGCACGAGCCCCCCTGGCAGCAGCACGAGCCCCCCTGGCAGCAGCACGAGCCCCCCTGGCAGCGTGCTGCACATCTGAGCACCCTCTCATCCCTTCCTGCGGTCTGCAGTATCACCCCACTCCTGCCTCCTCCAGCAGCGACCCTGGGACCCCGCTTCACCGCAGCCGCCACCCCCCGGTAAGCAATAAGATGCCTGGATTATAAGAGGCACCACCATTTTATTAAAAAATAGTTTTCCTATTTTTCTCCTCAAAATTTGGGGTGCGTCTTATAATCCGGAGCGTCTTATAAAGCGAAAAATACGGTATATCTTTAAAAGACACATTTATATAGGGAAAAAAAAAAAGTTCCACCCTTCAATCAATTATCATCGATTAAAAACACATGCACACCTCTCCAAACTGTTGGGAGGCTAGTTGTAGGTGGAATCTATATTACTTGGAATCTAAAAAAAAAGAAAAAAAACATTTTCTATGTGCTTTTTGTTCCCCCTTTCTTCCTGCCTTCCCTTCTCTTTTTTCCTTTCTTTTCTCCCTTCTCTTCTCAATAAATAAATATATATATATATATATATATATATATATATATTTCTTCCATGTTTAAAATTAATAAAATTAATAAGGTTATTTATCATTTAGCATCAATATTAAAGAATTTGTATCTATGTCTGATGAGTCAAAACTATTTTTCAAATCCGTAGGTAATTTCATTTTATTAGTTTCATCAATAGGGACCATCAGATTAACTAGTATCTCATGCATTCATATTGCCTATATCTATCACACTTACATATTTACTCTACAGAGCCACCCACATGTATGGTCTCTGGGTGCTTAGTTTCTTTCAATGGGGTTTTTAGCCATTGATTTCTAACCGGGGATATTTGTGTTCCACACAAATCATTATTATATACTAGAGGAAACATCTCATCAGAAATGGCATCTGATCACATTCTTAAGGGGGATTCAAAGCGAACCAACAAGAAACCAGTAGTGAATATATCAAAGAATCTTTTTAGACTTAAGACAACAGTACTATATATTTTCTAGCTTATCATTGAGGCCATCTGAATACAGAGTCCTCAGTCTGTATATCCAGAAGGCCTCTTTCTTATTTAACTGTTGTATCCTGTTCGAAACATCTCCAGGAATCTGTTCAACCGGTGTCAGGGTCACATTGAATTCTTTTTTATGTGTTAGCAGGAGGTGTCTTGATAGACTGTGAGTAAGGCGACCGACTTTGGCATTGTGCCTGTGGCCATTCAGTCGGGTTCAGACCATTTGTGTGGTCCTACCCACATATTGGAGGCCACAGTCACAATTGAGGACATATTACAAAGTCACTCGTACATGTCAGAAATTGTTCTATTTGAAATATTTCACCTGTACTGTAGGAGACTATTTGTTGTTGCTTATCTGCTATATTATAGCAACACCGACATTTATTCTGTTTGCATTTATAGACACAATGCCAAAGTCTGTCTCCTTACCCAGTCTATCAAGACACCTCCTGCTAAGACGGCCTCAATGATAAACTAGAAAATATATAGTACTGTTGTCTTAAGTCTGAACGGTGGAACCTTTTTTTTTTTTTTTCCCCTATATAAATGTGTCTTAACGATATATATGATTTTACCTGATGAAGGCTAATTTTATGTACAGCCGAAACGCGTTGTGTTTTTATGTCTAATAATAAACTGGATATGCCTTTAAATATTCGGAGTAATTAATGAATCAGCCGGAAGCGCTCCTTAACAAACTGGAAATCCTTTTCTGCATCAATCATGGTGTGGTACTTGTTAAAACACTGAGGGAGGTTCGTGGGGAGGGGCCTTTTAACCTCTCGTGTGTTTTCTGTCCCTGTAAGGAGGAGGACGACCTCCATGGTGCTGTCAGGATGGACTCCTGGAAACATAATTACCGGTAGGTCTACTGCCTATTTTTTCAACTGCAGGCTCTACTCTATAGCCTGATTATTTTCTTATTATTTGCTGCTAATAGTTTGTCAAGTAGCAGGGTTCTCCTGCTCTGGTCGAGAATGCACAGATGTTTTCTGCAATATTGGTTCTATCTGATCTCCTCACACAAGGCATTTTTTAACAAAAAAACACCTTTGCATGTGTAAGGGGGTGGGAAAGCGAAGATGTCGTTCATTAATGCTCTATGACTCTCGCGACCAAATGTCGCCATCTGCTGACCGCACTGAGTAAGGTGGAACTAGAAGATGAAGGAAGCATTTTTGGAAGGATGAACTTGAAATGGACACCAAGTCATGTGGTAGCTGCGGCGCAGTTATTGAAAAAAAAAAAAAAGTCTGGGTGAGATGGCAGTTGGCACTAGAGTTGAGCGAATTTTTCAAAATTATGATCCGATTATGATCGGTGGCGAATATTGTTTTTGCAATATTCGCCAAACATAGCCGAATGTCACTGGAGTCAATGAGAGTAGACATGAACAAATATGTTCAGAACTAATCATCAAACATAAATTCGGCACAAATAGGGTACCAATATGGCACGAATATGGCAAATTCAGATTCAATGACCGATTCCGAACATATGCGCTCAACTCTAGTTGGCACCAACCAGTGAAAGAGGGAGGATTTGTGAGCATTAGAACGCAGAAGCAGAGCGGCTGAAGAGTGGTTGGGGACCGAGACAAGCGGAACATCATGGGTCCAACACCGATGTCCAGGCTGCGACAATCAAGATCAGGAAACAAGAGTAAACTGCGCCGTTACTTCCAGAGTAGACTACGGTACAAGGCGCGAGCCTGGTTACAGGAACACACAGAGTACCAATTTACTTGTTGCTGAGGACTTGCTGCCTAGTGGGAAATACCAGTAAATCCAGCTAGTGCCAGTAATCAGAAGCGCCTGAAGGACATATTGCATTGACAAGTATCGTGATAGACGCCCATGGAGTTAAACCAGACGAACATAAAACGTTGCTCACTCTAAGAGATAGATACATAATAGATAGATACTGAACATATAGCACTGTTGTTATTGCCGTTATTGTCAATATTTTTATTTTTTTATGTGATTTGTTATTATTTGTTATCCTGTACCGAACAACTGCCTGTTTCCATAATTAACACTTTACTTTCTGTGATAGGAAAATTAATAGCTTAGTTACTTCCACCACATCTTTATCTGAGTGTTGCATCTCAGTAACTTGTTCACACATGGTAGAAGCCTGGGACTATAGCTTTAGCAGAAAATGAGAAGGCAAGCAGTCAGGCTATATAGTCAATAGCTTAGGTGTGTATTATGAGGTCCTGCCGCAGCTGAGAGGTAATATGAGGTTCTGCAGCAGCTGAAGTGTGTATTAAATGAAACCCTCTCGCCAGCAAAAATGGCATTAACCTGCAGATATGGGCTTAGTCTTCAGGTTAACAGGGCCAATGACCTACCTGGCGCCTGCACGTAGCTGAATGATGTGGTGAGAAAATGAAGTTTATTTTCTCCTATGGCATTCGGTTTCAGCCAGCACGGGTTCAGTCACCGCTCTGGGTAAACACAGTGGCAGCTGTAACTGCCCCCCGGCACTGACTTACAGCCGGCCCTAATGCATAGCCAGTGTCAGTCAGATTGCAGTGGCGGCTTACTATACTCAGAGCGGTGACTGACTCGGCGCCGCCCCAACACTGAAACCGAATTCTGCCAGGGAGAATAAAGTACATTTTCTCCCCACAGCTTTTGGCTACGTGCAGGCGCTGGGCAGTTTAGTAATACTTTGAACCTGCAGATTAACCCTAGGTAAATACGTTTTTGCTGGTGACAGGTTCCCTTTCTGACATTGGGTGTAATAGTACGCACATATCAAACTCTCCCTATTTGGTGCGGGCTCTGGCTTATTGCCAAAGTATGAATCATGAAACATGTAGATCTGTCCTCACCCACATGTATTATAGTATACACTACTGCAAATCTGTGGTCAGGAATCTAAACCTCAAATCAGCAATAAAACCTTAAATATCATTAAATTCCTCTCTCTTTTTTAATTTCTCCCCATCTTGTTTTAGACCATTCCCATCTATCCAATTCCCTTCCTACCTACATTTTCCATTCATGTACCTAACCTTAGTTTTCATTCCCTTCCTGACATCCTTGCCTTGTTTCTTCATTGTTGTAAAAGTTATTTATTTCATACTGATTAACCCCTTCACTACCAAGGGTGGTTTGCACGTTAACTCCCGGGCCAATTTTTACAATTCTGACCAGTGTCCTTTTATGAGGCCATAACTCTGGAACGCTTCTATGGATCCCGGTAATTCTGACAATGTTTTCTCGTGACATATTGTACTTCATGCTAGTGGTAACATTTCATTCATATAACTTGCGTTTATTTGTGAAAAAAACGGAAATTTGGGGAAAATTTTGAAAATTTCGCAATTTTCCAACTTTGAATTTTTATGCCCTTAAATCACAGAGATATGGCACACAAAAAACTTAATAAGTAACATTTCCCACATGTTTACTCAACATCAGCACAATTTTGGAACCAACATTTTTTTTTGTTAGGAAGTTATAAGGGTTAAAAGTTGACCAGCGATTTCTCATTTTTGCAACACCATTTTATTTTTACGGACCACATCACATTTGAAGTCACTTTGAAGGGTCTATATGATAGAAAATACCCAAAACTGACACCATTCTAAAAACTGTACCCCTTAAGGTGCTTAAAACCACATTCAAGAAGTTTATTAACCCTTCAGGTGCTTCACAGGAATATTTAGAATATTTTAAAAAAAAAATGAACATTTAAATTTTTTTCACAAAAAAAATACTTCAGGTTCAATTTTTTTTATTTTACCAAGGGTAACAGGAGAAATTTGTCCTGAGTACGCTGATACCTGATATGTGGGGGGGAACCACTGTTTCGGCGCATGGCAGAGCTCAGAAGGGAAGGAGCGCCGTTGGACTTTTACAATGCAAAATTGGCTGGAATTCAGATCGGACGCCATGTCACGTTTGGAGAGCATCTGATGTACCTAAACAGTGGAAACCCCCCACAAGTAACCCCATTTTGGAAACTAGACCCCCCAAGGAACTTATCTAGATATGTGGTGAGAACTTTGATCCCACAAGGGCTTTACAGAAGTTTATAATGTACAGCAGTACAATTAAAAAATCATATTTTTTCCACAAAATGATCTTTTCACCCCGAATTTTTATTTTTCCAAGGGTAACAGGACCCTAAAAGTTATTGTGCAATTTGTCCTGAGTACGATGATACCCCATGTGTGGGTGTAAATGACTATTTGGGCGCATGGCAGAGCTCGGAAGGGAAGCAGCGTCATTTGACTTTTTTGGCTGGAATTGAGATCGGACACCATGTTGCGTTTGGAAAGCCCCTGATGTACCAAAACAGTGGAATCCCCCCACAAATGACACCATTTTGGAAACTAGACCCCCCCAAGGAACTTATCTAGATGTGTGGTGAGAACTTTGATCCCCCAAGTGCTTCACAGAAGTTTATAACGCCCAGGCGTGAAAATAAAAAAATCATTTTTTTTTGCCACAAAAATGATATTTTTGCCCCCAATTTTTTATTTTCCTAAGGACAACAGGAGAAATAGGACCCCAAAAGTTGTTTTGCATATTGTCCTGAGGAAGCTGTTACCCCATATGAGGGGGTAAAACACTGGGTGCATGGCAGAGCTTGGAAGGGAAGGAGCACCATTTGACTTTTTCAACGCAGAATTGGCTGGAATTGAGATCAGACGCCATGTTGCGTTTGGAGAGCACCTGATGTGCGCAAATAGTGGAAACCCCCCAATTCTAACTCCAACCCTAACCCCAACACACCCCTAACCCTAGCCCTAACGGGAAAATGGAAATAAATAAATTTTATTATTTTTCCCTAACTAAGGGGGTGATAATGGGGGGTTTGATTTACTATTTATGGCGGCATTTATATTTGGCAGCTGTCGCACGCTAAAAGATGCTTTTTATTGTAAAAATAGTTTTTGCATCACCACATATTGAGAGCTATAATTTTTCCATATTTTGACCCACCGAGTCATGTAAGGTCTTATTTTTTGCGGGACGAGTTGACGTTTTTATTGGTACCATGCTCGGGCATGTGACATTTTTTGATTGCTTTTTTTTTCGTTTTTTGGGACGCAGAATTTACAAAAACCAGTGTTTCATGAATTTCTCTTGGGTGGTGCGTTTACGCCGTTCCGCGTGCGAATAAAATTGATAAAGCGGTTTTCTTCTTCGGGTCAGTACGGTTACAGCGATACTTCATTTATGTCGTTTTTTAATGTTTTGGCGCTTTTATGCAATGAAAACAATTTTATATAAAAAAATAATTATTTTTGCATCGCTTTATTCTGCAAGCTATAACTTTTATTTTTTCGCTGATGATGCTGTTTGGTGGCTCGTTTTTTGCGGGACAAGATGACGTTTTCAGCGGTACCATGGATATTTATATGCGTCTTTTTGATCGCGCGTTATTGCACTTTTTGTTCGGCGGTATGAAAAATCATTTTTTGCTTCGTTTTTTATTTTTATTTTTTAAGGGGTTAACTAATGGGACAGTTTTATAGGGCGGGTCGTTACGGATGCGGCGATACCAAATATGTGTACTTTTATTGTTTTGTTTTTTTTATTTCCAAAAAATGAATTTATTGGGGGATTTTTTTAAAATTATTTTTACACTTTTTTTTTTTTACTTTATTACAATGTCCCGGGGGGATATAACTGTCATGTGACAGATCGCTTATCTGTAACATCACAGATCGCTGTGACAGATCAGCGATCTGTCACAGGCACTGCTGCAGGCTTCCTCATGCCTGTGCTCTGCGGGCAGTGAGGAAGCCAGCTTCCTGCAGGCCCCCGGATGTCCCCGCCGCCATATTGGTTCCGGGGACCTGCAGGAAAGGAGCCCCTCGCAGCAGCGCTGCACATTGCGCTGCCGTGGGGGGCTCAGGGAAGCATGGAGGGAGCCCCCTCCCTGCCGATGCTTCCCATTAACCCCGTTACACCGCGATCGTGTTTGATCGCGGTGTACAAGTGGTTAACATGTCGGGGGCGGTCCGTGGGCGCCGCTTATCGCTATGACGTAATATTTCGTCCATGGCAATTAGGGCCCAGGGCACATGGACGGAATATTACGTCCAATGAAGGAAAGGGGTTAAAACATTTAAGCATTAAAAGGTTAGAGTAGCTTATTGCTGTATATCCATAATGAATATAGAGCCTATAAATTCGATACACAGCCAGACGTTCGAGAAACAATATGTTAATTAAATACATAATTATAACATACAATTACAAAGTAATATGAAAAAATGGAAAAAGGGGTAAAAAGAACCAATGCTATTCCAACTGCCCAAAGCACGTTCCGCCGATGGATTCAACATGGAACTGAGCGATCGGTGAAATGCGCATTAGACAGGTGAAATAGCAGTGGGTCAGTACACTCCAACACAATTACTTACCATCAGTTGTATTTATCTTCTTACCTTGGTCACTCTGTGCCATTATATCTGATGCTCTTATATGCTTTGGTGCAAACAATTGTGTATATTAACTTGTGGCCATTTTGGGCCCATTAATAAGCACTTTAAATAACACCTATGTAAACTATTTGTATTTTATTTGATATATTATGTATTCATAATGTGCACAGATTGTACTTCACCATAGTCACTTTGACATTTGGTGACCTTGACATTTAACTACCCCTGCTTATGCAACATGAGGTTTTACCCCTTTTTCCGTTTATTCATATTACTTTTTAATTGCATGTTTTAATTATATATTTAATGAATATATTGTTTTTCGTACATCTGGCAGTTTATCATATTTGTGGGCTCTAGGTTTCAAACATTTGCTAATTGGAAAAAAATTATTTGTAAGGTAAAATGTTAAACAAATAACAATACCTTGTCTAATGCTTGACCTGGCGATTCATCCTGTGACTGTCCAAGTAACAAAAAGTCTGAAATACCATTAGCTACGGACAAGATGCAATGGCCTCCCGAAATTAAAAGCACCAAAAAAGGAAATTCCACCTGGTGCAATAATCGAATTGTTAATGCATGAGCTTCCATATGGTGGATTGGGATAAAGGGTTTGCTATAACGTTTCACCAAATTTAGGCTGTATGAAAGACCAACTCCAAGGCTTAATGCAAGTCCAGGCTTTACAGTTGTTGCAATGGCCGAAACCTCAGGTAGAGAGATGCCACTAGACAGAATGGCTTCATTAACAACTCGGTCAATATTATCTTTGTGAAGTTGCTGTGCCACACTTGGTATGATTCCACCAGTTCTGCAAAAGAATTGTAATGACAAAAATAAAACACTAACAGAACACAGAAACTTGAGAAAAATGTATTTTTCAGTAATACTAACTATGTGGCTTAATAAAAACATTACTAAAGGGTTAACCATACTTTCAAGTAACCATTTTATGAGGAATAATACCTTTTCTGGTGGTTATTTGACGGATATCCTGCATTGTCATCAGGATTTACTTCCAGCAGACACCATCTGTAATTTGCATGCCACTTTGAGCATGTTTGAGGACCTAGACGCTCTGATGTCTTTCACAGACAGCACATCACACATGCCTGCTCTTCACAGAGAGAGAGAAGCAGCAAGAACATGAGGACATTATATGGTAGTGCTGAGCTGTCTGAAAGTGACCTAGCACATGGGCTCAGGAAAAAGACTTTGTAGAAACCTCAGCACAATCCATCTGTCTTTTCCTTTGTTTCCTCGCTATGCCTATATAAGAAACAATGGAAAAGCACACTATACATATAGTGGGTGCAAGGCCTCCCGAGCAAATCAGCCGTTATTTGCAGAAATACAGAAGACAAAAAAGCAGGCAGCACTACAGTATTTACCGAAAGACAAGGTGGACTTTTATTTAGCACGTCTCCTGACATCACTCCTGTATTACTGCAAAATATCAGTGATTGAATGTCCGCAGTCTATAACTTTATATCCTTTATCTAAAACTGAACTCATGTTTCCTCCCTCCATTAACCTACCTATACTAAATACTTCCATTTCCGTGTATGGCCTAGCATTACTCCCCAGCAGCATGCCCGCTGTCTTGGGGTCATACAGAGATTTCATTCACCACCTACATCCTATCACTCATTCAGGTCACCTACACCTCAAAAACATCTCCAGAATTGAACCTTTTCTTACCTTTGACTCTGCAAAAATGCTAATAGTTGCTTTTATTCATTCTCATCTGGACTATTGAGTTGATGATAATGTATCTAAAGGGACAGTGATGATAATGTATGTAAAGTGCTGCAGAACAAGATAGCACTATAAAAGCAAAGCATAGAAAATAAAATAAAATTAACCCCTTAACGACCGCCGATACGCCTTTTAACGGGGGTAGTTAAGAGTACTTAAAGCACAGCGCCGTGAATTCACAGCGCTGTGGAAAAAGTGTATAGCGCCCCCTAGAGTCAGATTTTCTCCGGGGTCTCGGCTGCCGGGGGTAGCCGAGACCCCAGATAACATGATTTGGGTTGTTTTTTACCGACCCCATTTTTGCGATTGCCGTTATTAATCATATAACTGCGACAGCAAAAAAAAAGCCAGATGTTCCATTTAATTTCTCTCTTTTCTGATGTGATCGCACATTAGAGGAGAGAGAAATAGGGTCCTCCATCCCCCCCCGGTGCTCCTCAGCCCTCGTGCTTCCCCTCATGGGAGCCGCCGAGATCTGCCGGCTGGCACCCGGCAATAATAGGAAGATTTTTCCTATTAGTTCATTTTGGTCACTGTCATAGACCCTATCACAGTGATCAAAGTAAAAAAAGTACATAAACCCCCCCTTTATCACCCCCTTAGTTAGGGAAAAATAATGAAATAAAGATAATATATTTATTTTCATTTTCCAATTAGAGTTAGTTAGGCTAAAGTGAGTTAGGGTTATGGTTAGGGTTGGGATTAGGGTTAGGGTTGGAATTAGGGTTAGGGTGTTGTGGTGTAATGACCACTGTGTCCACTAGGGGGCGCTGTGTGGATGTCCCAAGAGAACGGATGAGTGGCAGAATCCTGAAGGATAGTTATGTATCTCAAAGTGGGTGGCTTTGAGATGGAGACTTGTGTATGTGTGATCAGCAATATCATTGCTGAGGTGTTGTTTCTAAGTGTAAGGGAGAAGTCTTCAGGTAACTAGAGAGCTGGGCGGGTCCTGGTAACCTACAAATTCACCCAGGGGTGTCTGAAAACGCCTTTAGTAAAAGGCTTTGTAAGTGTGTGAAGGACCTGTGATGAGGTCATAGCCATGTGACCCAGTGGGCGTGGCTACGGGCCATATAAGGTGGCCAGGGTAGGTCACAAGGAGTGAATGCCGAGACCTGATTGGTCCAGTTTGGAAGGTCCTGTGAGGAGAAGGATCTCCTCGCTAACAGCCTGTGGAGCGGCTGTGTAAGCATTGGCGATGTGCGCCTGAGAGCTCCCTGGAGGGAACTAACGTATGCGATGGTGAAGCCGCATAAGGAAGCCTGACGGGTGGGATGATGATGAGGCTGAATAGCTTATATAATGGACGCTATGCTGATATGAACTTTGTGGTGCTTCCTTTGGTTTATGCTGAATAATAAACCTCACGGACTGATATGGTTTTATGGAAAACCCGTACCGGATGTGATTTATTTGCCGCCAAGCTTGTGTCCCCCAACCTTGAATGACAGCGCTACCTCACAATTGGTGGAGAAGGCTATGGGCAGTGGTGTAGCCTTGTTGCTGGGAGCAACGGATAAGGACTGCAAAATTCGGTGGCAAAGAGCAACGCTGAGCCAGGAGGGCTGACGGTTGTGGAAGCCGTGTGATGTGCTGCTGACCGGCCACGTGTGAGCAGAGCCTGTGACGGCCTGCAAGTGGGGAAGCCACTGTCCGGCTGTGGTTCTGGAAAACCGTGGGGCGGCCTAGTGAGTAAGGCACTGTCCAGATCGGTGAGCCCAGTGCGGCCGCTTCCCCAGAAGAAAGAGACTGGTGATTGCTAGGGTGCCTCTGCGGAGAAGAGGTACCCGAGGACCTGTGTGGGCAACACAGGAGAAACGGACTGGTGTTCATGTGGTACTGACCTGGGTCAATGAGTAAAACGGTGACCCGTGTGGCTGACACAGGTATCGGACAGGTGTTCGAGTGGTACTGACCTGGGTCAGTGAGGAAGACAGTGTACCTGGAGGGTTCAGTGAGGAAAGGTCCTGGAGGGTCAGCCCTGGGAGCAGAGTCGGATCCAAGGAGCACGTGGTGTGACCTTGGACCTGGTGAGGCGCGAGTGTTGGGCAGTCTCAGGCGGAGACAGATGTCCTGAAGAGCAACCGCCGAGCCCCTGGACCTGGTGAGGCCGTTGTGTGGGGAGACCCTGGGAGGAGGGTCGCTCCCTGAATCGCACCCGGTGCGCCCTGTGTGCTGGACAGTCTCAGGTGGAGACAGGAGCGTCCTAAACAGCACACAGTCAGGACACGTGAGTTTTTGAGTTTGTGGTGTTTTTTCTTCTTTTTTCTTGACTCAGCCTGAAGTGGCTCAGTGGGAGTCAAGAAGGTGACAAGCGGCTTGATGTGGCTCAGTGGGGTCACGAAGGCGACAAGCAGCTTGATGTGGCTCAGTGGGGTCACGAAGGTGACAAGCGGCTTCCGGTGGATCGGTGGGTCCACGAAGACGGCGCAGCAGGAGCTGCAGTGACTCCAGCCGCTGTGTGTGTGTGAACAGCAGCCGGTGGTGCCGGTGATCGGTGACAGCAGGAGCTGTGGTGGTGCCAACAAAGACTTGTGTGGTATCGTAAGAGACAAACTGTGTGGTGTGAACTGTGGTCTGAGAAGACCGGTATAACAGACATGGCGAGATCCTGAAAGGGGGTGGAGTCCAAAAAAGGGGGCGGTGACCCAAATCGGGGTGGTAGCCCAAAAGGGGGTGGAGTCCCAAATTGGCATGGTAACCAAAAAAGAAGTGGAGTCCCAAAAGGGGGAGGAGTCCCAAATTGGGGTGGTAACCCAAAAAGGGGCGGAGTCTCAGAAGGAGGAGGTAGCCCAAATTGGGGTGGTGGTCCAGAAAGGGGCCGAGTTTGAAGAAGTGGCAGCCCTGGTTGGCTCAGTGGGTATGTCTGGGAAACTGCAGTGTTCATGTATGTCATTTCCAGAATGTGGGATATTCTTTCCGAGTGATGACTGGCCGCAAGTGTGTACCGTGATGCTACACCGGGAAGGGATATCGGGACGGTTGGACTCAAAGAGTCGGTTACTCTGGTAGGGACTTCTCTCACTTTCTGTCTGACCGAGAAAATGGTCCAGGTTCGCTGTGCACATGGGATCACAGTGAACTATGCGGTAGACAGAATAATGTTTGAGGGGCTTGGAGGCAGTGAGTGCCAAGGGGGCAGTATACCATCAGACTTAGTGTATGCCTTGGAGTGGGGCCGGGGCTTTTTCAGGTTTGATGATATATGCCAGCAGGGTGGAGACGTTCCTACTGTTGGACTAACCAATACGAAGACGCTGACACCTCCTAACGTGGACAGGCCAGACATAGGGGTGACCAGAGAAAGAATTACGTTAGATGAATTTACTGACCTGACGTCACCTGAAGGGTACCACAGTGTGAATGAGAATGGTGTAGTAAACAAAAAGAGCGGAGCTGACACACCGACAGAGAGTGTCTTGGGGGTTCACCGTACGATGTGGTGTGACTTTGACGTGTCGTTGCCAGTAGCCACCACTAGGACAGAATCTAGTGCTGTGCTGACTGAAAATCGTGACAAAACTGACGCTGACCTGGTGGATAAGACGGCAGAAGTAGTAACACGGTTAGTGAGTAACTGCAGGGATGACTTATTCTCTGGGGGTGACTGTGGCTCTGAGAAAGAAAAGGGAGCAAAGAATAGAAGGGCTACAAAAAGAAGTTTCTGAGCTCAAAGGCCACATGGTAACGTGGCAAGGACTGAATAAGGCCCTCAGAGAAGAGGTGGATGAATATGTCAAACGAGAAAGAGTCCTGAGACAAACGGCCGAGCACAGGGTCGAGGAGCTCGAGAAAGAAGTCTTAGAGCTCAGAGGTCACCTGTCCACTTGGAAAAGTGTGAACAAGAACCTCAAGGAAGAGATGGGAGGAACTCAGAGGAGTAGTTAACAGTCTTCTGCGGGAGAAATTGGATGAAGACTTACCGCGGGTGAGCGTGAGTGATAATAAGACAGAACTGCCAGTAGCCATAGTGGCCAAGGGTCATGAAGTGATCCAATCGTGTGAAGTTGATGAGTGAAGAACTGAAGAAGACAGTCACCCGGTCGGGTCAACTGTAGTGAGGGAAGTGTCCGTGGTAAGGCCAGAGCCTCCTGGCCTGGAAGAGAGCAAGACCACGTCCTTCAAGACTGTGATTGACGTTCCAGAAGACATGCAAGATGCCTGTGCGGAGGAAGGAGTACATGAGGCTTTCAAAGAGGCGGTCAAGGCGTGTGAGGTGCACTAGGCACCTGAGACTCGGCAGTTAGTGATAGTATCAGCCAGAGAAGATACATCAAACCAAGTAGCTGTCCTGAAAGAGATGCATCTACAATGTCTCCACGCCAAACAGCTGGTCAGTCGGAGTAATCTGAAGGCTTCTCGACGCCTAGCGTTAGCCAGGGGGGGCTATGGATCGGAGGGGTTTGCGGAAAGATGTGGTTTCGGTACCCAAAGCTCTGATTGGAAGAATCATTGGAAGATCCGGGAAGGTGATGCAAGACCTCGTGAATATCTCCGGTGTGGTGAGGGTGAGGATCCCTCTTGATAATGAAGACCCGGTATCCAGTGAAGTGGGTAGAATTCCCATCATGGTGGTTGGCTCCATGGAGAGCCTGAGAGACTTTCGGATGCTCATGGAGTATCGAGTGGGGTACCTGCAAGAAATTGAGCAGTTGAGGCTGGACCGTCAGCGAATTATAAAAGAAGTAAGGAATAACAGGTTGCGGCCGCCTTCAACCCAAGATGTAAGGACCCGAACGGTTCCTCCAAGTAGTGACATGGCAGGTGGCCGAAGAATGTCAGCAAATGGCAGTTCGGTGGGCCGTGCGAGGCTGAGAGACCGCAGTTCCTGTGAGACGCTGAATGAGTCAGACTCAGGCCAGACAGTAGGACTGATTAAGACTGATGACTGTACCAACCGGGAGAGCTGGTCAGTGGGAGAATGGTCAGGTGACGAAGCGCACTCTAGGAGGGTGGTGACTAAACAGTGTCTGATGACGCAGACAGACTGCAACTGGAGGGTCAAAGACAATGACCGATATTTTGACCGCTGGGGAGGCCTAACGCAGAGATGAGGCCGTATGACAGATCGAGACAGTTCTCTCGACCTGAGGGGCAAGGTGTAATGAGTGCCCGGTCTCGAGATCCTGGTGTAAGATTGTGTGTTCAACCCCACAAGTTTGAACAGAGGGGCGAGGTATGTGGTGTAATGACCACTGTGTCCACTAGGGGGCGCTGTGTGGATGTCCCAAGAAAACGGATGAGTGGCAGAATCCTGAAGGATAGTTATTTATCTCAAAGTTGGTGGCTTTGAGATGGAGACTTGTGTATGTGTGATCAGCAATATCATTGCTGAGGTGTTGTTTCTAAGTGTAAGGGAGAAGTCTTCAGGTAACTAGAGAGATGGGCGGGTCCTGGTTACCTACAAATCCACCCAGGGGTGTGTCTGAAAACACCTACAGTAAAAGGCTTTGTAAGTGTGTGAAGGACCTGTGATGAGGTCATAGCCATGTGACCCAGTGGGCATGGCTACGGGCCATATAAGGTGGCCAGGGTAGGTCACAAGGAGTGAATGCTGGGACCTGATTGGTCCAGTTTGGAAGATCCTGTGAGAAGGATCTCCTCGCTAACAGCCTGTGGAGCGGCTGTGTGAGCATTGGCGATGTGCGCCTGAGAGCGCCCTGGAGGGAACTAACGTATGCGATGGTGAAGCCGCATAAGGAACCCTGACAGGTGAGATGATGATGAGGCTGAATAGCCTATATAATGGACGCTATGCTGATATGAACTTTGTGGTGCTTCCTTTGGTTTATGCTGAATAATAAACCTCACGGACTGATATGGTTTTATGGAAAACCCGTACCGGATGTGATTTATTTGCTGCCAAGCGAGTGTCCCCCAACCTTGAATGACAACGCTACCTCACAGTGTGTTGGGGTTATGGTTAGTTTTGTGGTTAGAGTTATGGTCAGGGTTGGGATTAGGGTTAGGGGTGTGTTGAGTTTAGGGTTGGAGTAAGAATTGAGGGGTTTCCACTGTTTAGGCACATCAGTGGGTCTCCAAACGCGACATGGCGCCATCATTGATTCCAGACAATTTTGCTTTCAAAAAGTCAAATGGTGCTCCCTCCCTTCCGAGCCCCGACGTGAGCCCTAACAGTGGTTCACCCCAACATACGGGGCATCAATGTACTCAGGACAAATTGCACACAAACTTTGGGGGTCTAATTTTGTCTGATACCCTTGGGAATATAAAAAATTGGGGCTAAAAAATCATTTTTGTGGACAAAAAAAAAAAAGAGAGTTTTATTTTCACTGCTCTGCGTTATAAACTTCTGTGAAGCACTTAAGGGTTCGAAGTGCTCACCACATATCTAGATAAGCTCCTTGGGGGGTCAAATTTCCAAAATGGGGTCACATGTGTGGGGTTTCTACTGTTTAAGCACATCAAGGGCTCTGCAAACGCAACATCACGCCCGTAGACCATTCCATCAAAGTCTGAATTCTAAAACGTCAATACTTCCCTTTCGAGCCCCGACGTTTGTCCCAACAGTGGTTCCTCCCCACATTTGGGGTTTCAGCGTACTCAGGACAAATTGCACAACAACTTTTGTGGTACAATTTCTCTTGATACCCTTGTGAAAATCAAAAATAGCGGGCTAAAAAATAATTGAGGAAAAAAAAAAGATTTTTTATTTTCATGGACCTGCGTTATAAACTTCTGTGAAGCACTTGGGGGTTCAAAGTGCACAACACACATCTAGATAAGTTCCTTAATCTAGTTTCCAAAATGGTGTCAGTTGTGGGGGTTTTCACTGTTTAGGCACATCAGGAGCTCTCCAAATGCGACATGGCATCTGATCTCAAATTCAGCCAATTCTGCACAGAAAAAGTCAAATGGCGCTCTGTTATGAATGAGTCACCGGAGGAGGAAAAAACAAAAATGCAAGCTAAGTCCAGAAAACCGGAGAGGTTGGTAGCTAGCGGATTGCAGACCCCTGATCCTATTCACAACAACTTACAGTAGCCGTGGGGTGTTCCTACGGTGGTCCTAGACACCTCGTTCACAGCCGGAGAACTAAATAAACCTAAATAAAGAAAGGGGAAATCTAAACTGCCCCAGAGCAGACCCCAAAGCAATAGACAGCCCCCAACATGTATTGACGGTGAAAACAAACACAAACAGAAAGACAGGCTGAGCAAACGATGGGGCCCTCACTAACTAGAAATGACAGGAAAGAAAAGCAACTGTCTGCAATCACGCAAAAACCCTGCCAAAAATAATGTCCAACACGTCTGATAGAAAAGGCCCTGAAGTCACTAGACTTCAAAATCACTATATCAGCACTCAGGTATATTCTGAAAACAGAGCAAAGAGATCAACTGATCAGAGACAAAAATGGAGTTCAGCCAGTCCCAACAAGGGCTGGCTGAACACAAACACTAAGTAAACCAGACAAAATCTCATGGAACAATAGCAGAGCAAAAACTTAGCTTTAGTAGACCGGACTAAACTGAACCAGAGCTCAGAGCAAAGAGGATCACCAGCAATCCAGCAGGGCGTCGGCGGCCTTATATCCACTCAGAGATTCCAGATGTCCAATCACACTCCACCTGTTCAGATGACAGGTTTTTCCCATCCAAATCAATTTCACTACCTCCTTTCACCAGCAGAGGGAGTTCATCGGACATCAAAGATGAAGGAGAAAATGAGCTCATAACAGCGCTCTTTCCCTTCTGAGCTCTGCCGTATGCCCAAACAATGGTTTACCCCCACATATCAGGTATCAGTGTACTCAGGACAAATTTCACAACAACACTGAGGGTCTAATTTCTCCTGTTACCCTTGTGAAAATAAAAATTTGGGGGCAAAAAATCATTTTTGTTGAAAAAATAAGATTTTTTATTTTCATGGCTCTATGTTATAAACTTCTTTGAAGCACTTGGAGGTTCAAAGTGCTCACCACACATCTAGATAATTTCCTTAAGGGGTCTCGTTTGCTTCCAAAATTGTGCTTATGTAAAGTACACGTGTGAAATGCTATTTATTAACCGCTTCATGACCATTGATAGTAGATAAACATCGACACTTGCTGGGCTTTGTGCAGCACTGACGTTTGTCTACGGTCGGCGGTTTTGTGCCCCCCGGGACCCCCACGTACCTTATAATGCAGGGATCCCGGCGCAAAATGCTTTCTGTGACCCCCGACCTCATTGAGACCTGATTGGTTCAGGTCCTGATGACATCAGCATCACAGCAGCCAGTGAGAGAGATCACTGAGAAAGCTTGATGTAGCAACAAACTTTCCCGGCGATCTGCCTCACAGTAACGCTGTTTCTCCTGATCTCCTGTCAGTGAGAGATCAGAGGAGAAACAGTGTGAAAAGCGCTGCTGGCAACAGCTGTGCCAGTCAGCGATCTTGTCACAAATTTAAAAAAGCAGGTACGGCAGGTTAGGCCTAGTGATGTAGTTACGGTTAGGGTTACTGTTAAGGTTACTATTAGGGTTAGTACTATAGTTAGGGTTACTGTTAGGGTTAGGCTAAAGTTAGGGTTACTGTTAGGGATAGGGTTACTGTTAAGGTTATTATTAGTGTAAAGTTTGTGCTACTGACAGGGTTAGTTTTACTGTTAAGGTTACTGTTAGGCTAAAGTTAGGGTTAGGCTAAAGTTAGGCTTATGGTTACGCTAAAGTTAGGGTTATTGTTAGGCTAAAGTTAGGGTTATGGTTAGGCTAAAGTTTGGGTTAGGTAGGGTTAGGCTAAAGTTAGGGTTATGGTTGGGGCTAGAGCTTGGGTTAGGATTGAGGCTAATATTAGGGTTAGAGTTGGGATTAGGGTTAGGTTTGAGGTTAGGGTTATGGTTATGGTTAGGGTTGGGATTAGGGTTAGAGGTGTGTTGGGGTTAGGGCTGGAAATAGAATTTGGGGTTTCCACTGTTTAGGCACATCAGAGGCTCTGCAAACGCAACATGACGCCCACAGACCATTCCATCAAAGTCTGCATTTCAAAACGTCACTACTTCCCTTCCAAGCCCCACCGCGTGCCCAAACAGTAGTTACCCCCACATATGTGGTACCAGCATACTCAGAACAAATTGGACAACAACTTTTGGGGTCTAATTTCTCCTGTTACCCTTGGCAAAATAAAAAATTGGGGGCTAAAAGATCATTTTTGTGAAAAAAAAAAAAAAGATTTTTTATTTTCACGGCTCTACATTCTAAACTTTAATGAAACACTTGGGGGATCAAAGCGCTCACCACACATCTAGAAAAGTTCCTTGGGTGGTCAAGTTTCCAAAAATGGGGTCAATTGTGGAAGGTTTCTACTGTTTAGGCACATCAGAGGCTTTGCAAATGCAACATGACACCTGCAGACTATTTCATCAAAGTCTGCATTCCAGAACGTCACTACTTCCCTTCCGAGCCCCACCATGTGCCCAAACAGTAGTTTTATCCCACATATGGGGTACCAGCGTACTCAGGACAAATTGGACAACAATTTTTGGGGTCCAATTTCTCCTGATACCCTTGGGAAAATAAAAATTTTGGGGCGAAAAGATCATTTTTGTGTAAAAAAATGTTTTCTTATTTTTACGGCTCTACGTTATAAACTTCTGTGAAGCACTTGGGGGTTCAAAGTGCTCACCACACATCTAGATAAGTTCCTTGAGTGGTCTAGTTTACAAAACGGTGTCACTTGTGGGGGAGTTTCCACTGTTTAGGCACATCAGGGGCTCTCCGAACGTGACATGGTGTCCGTTCTCAATTCCAGCCAATTATGCATTGAAAAAGTCAAACAGCGCTCCTTCCTTTCCGAGTTCTGCTGTGCACCCAAACAGTGGTTTACCCCCACATATGGTGTATGGGTGTACTCAGGACAAATTGCACAAAAAATTTTGTGGTTCATTTTCTCTTTTTACACTTGTGAAAATAAAAAAATTTGGTTCAGAAGTAAAATGTTTGTGAAAAAAAAGTTAAATGGTTATTTTTTCCTTCCACATTCCATTCATTCATGTGAAGCACCTGAAGGGTTAAGAAATTTTTTGAATGTGGTTTTGAGTACCTTGAGGGGTGCAGTTTTTACAATGGTGTTACTTTTGGGTAACATCATACTCTCATCATACTCCCCTGCTCTGCCGGCGATCGGAACGAGCAGGGGAGAATGATGAGAGTTACATTTAAGTGATAAAAGAGACAACAGGCGTCTGCTGATAAAAGAGACAACAGGCGTCTGCTGATGGGACTATTACCACCATCAGCCTACCCCTGCTGCTGCTGCTAATAACAGTGACAGCAGGAGCGGCTGATCGGGGTATTCAACAGCCGGCGCCTGCGTTATAAATAAATGAAAAAAAAAGGTGTGGGTTCCCCTGTATTTTCTATAACCAGCCAGGCAAAACTCGCAGCTGGGGGCTGCAACCCTCAGCTATCAGGTTCAGCAATGTTGGTTATCAAGAATAGAGTGGTCCCCACTCAGTTTTTCTTTTAATTATTCAAATTTAAAAAAACGGCGTAGGGCCCCCCTCATTTCTGACAACCAGCCTTGCTAAAGCTCACAGTTGAGGGTTGGTACTCTCAGGCTGGTAAGGGGCCATGGATATTGACCCCCCAGCCTAAAAATAGCAGCCCGCAGCTGCCCAGAAGAGGCACATCTATTAGATGCGCCAATTCTAGCACTTTGCCCGTCTCTTCCCACTTGTCCTGTAGCGGCAATTGGGGTTCATATTTGTGGGATTGATGTCACCTTTGTATTGTCATGTGACATCAAGCCCACGGCTTAGTAATGGAGAGGTGTCTATAAGACACCTCTCCATTATTATTCCTATAGTTATATGGTAAATAAAGACACAGTCAGAATAAAGTCTTTTAATTGAAAACAATGACATAGACTTCTTTAATAATCTCAATTAAACCATACTTACGAACTCGCATAATTCCACCGAAGCGCTCGATATCCTGTAATCAAACTAAAATAAAAAAAACAACAATATACCATACCTGTCCATCGTTGTGTCCCACGCTGTAATCCATGTCTGGGGGATAATTAGTTTTCAACCTGGACAGTGCCAAGATGTGACTGTCCAGGCTGAGGACCACTGGTGAATGAGCTGCTGGGAACGCAACGGGAATCTCACCGCAACTCAGCCCGGCTGGAAACAAAGTCCAGTGACCGGAGGTAACCTCTATAAAGTCACCCCTTGTCACTGAGCGCTCACGGTGCTAGCAGGGATCTCACCGCAGCTCAGCCCAGCTAGGAACGGAGCCCAGTGACCAGATGTAAACTCTATGATGTCACCCCGTCAATGACGCTGCATTCCCAGCAGCTCATTCACCAGTGGTTCTCAGCTTAGACGGTCGCATCTTGGCACCGTCCAGGTCGAAAACAAATTATCACCAAGACATGGATGAAAATTGCCACCTCTACAGGGTAAGTGAGAAGAGCCGGGCAAAGCGCCAGAATTGGCGCACCAAAAAGATGCGCCTATTCTGGGCAGCTGCGGGCTGCTATTTTTAGGCTCAGGGGGGTCAATATCCATAGCCCCTTACCAGCCTGATAATACCAGCCCCCAGCTGTGAGCTTTAGCAAGGCTGGTTGTCAAAAATGGGGGGGGGGGGGGGGGGGGGAGACTCCACAACATTTTTTTATTATTATTTATTTAAATAATTTAAAAAACAGCATGGGGACCCCTCTATTCTTGATAACCAGCCTTGCTGAAGCTGACAGCGGAGGAGGGATGCAGTCCCCAGCTGTGAGTTTTGCCTGCTGCTTAAAAAAAATACAGGAGAACATGAAATTTTTTCATCGCTTTCTATTCTGAATTTTGGGAGGCAGAATGAACAGAAACCAGCAATTCATGAATTCCTTTTTTTTGGGGGGGGGGGGGGGGTTATGCCATTCCGTGTGTGGTAAAATTGATAAGGCAGTTTTATTCTTTGGGTCAGTACGATTACAGCAATAACTCATTTATATTTTTTTTTTTTATGTTTTGGCGCTTTTATACAAAAAAATCTATTTTAGAGAAAAAAAATTATTTTTGTATCATTTTATTCTGGGAGCTATAACTTATTTTTACGCTGATGGAGCTGTATAGCAGCTTGTTTTTTTGTGGGACAAGATGACGTTTCAGCGGTTCCATGTTTATTTATATCCGTCTTTTTGATCACGCTATTCCACTTTTTGTTCGGTGGTATGATGATAAAGCATTGTTTTTTGCCTTGTTTTTTATTTATTTTATTATGGTGTTCACTAAAGGGGATAAGTAGTGGGACAGTTTTATAGGTCAGATCGTTGAGGACACTGCGATGTCAAATATGTCTACTTTTATTGTTTAGATTTTATTTTTATTCAAATATTTATTTAGAGATATAATATATTGATTTTTTTATTATTTTGATTCTTTTTTAAATAATTTTACAATTATGTTAAATTATTTTTTTTTACTTTTTTCTAAATTTTTTTTATTTAGTTCCACTATGGGACAATCATTTTTTGCAGGCTGATCGCTACTATAGCATGCAGATGAAGCAGCATCAGCATGTCATAAAAGCTGTCAGCGCTGCACTGACAGAGACATGCTGATCATGCACTGTGCAAGATCAACAAGTTTTGTAGCTCTGGTGACCCAGATGTTACGATGACGACATCTGCTCACCATGGCAACGATCGGGACCCCACGTCACGCCGCGGGGTCTCCGATCCAAAGGCAGAAGGGCTGTCAGCCCTGTGCCTGCTTACGGAATGATGCGATCGTGTTCAATCGCAGTATTTCGGGGATTATAGTGCCGGGAGCGGTCTGTGACCGCTCCTCGCACCTAGTACCGGGTGTCACCTGTCAGAATCAGCTGACACCCGGCAGCGATCGCCCGGGCACCCCCAGTGAGCGCATGACGTAATGATCCGTCCATAGTCAAATTGGCCCAGGTCACATGGACAGATCATTACAACTGATGTCAGAAAGGGGTTAAACAATGTTTTACCTCAAATAGAAAAATCAGCTGTGATCCCATGCTGTGCTGTTTGTACAGTATACTCTTTTGCATCCTCCTCTGCCCTTTAGCTGTGATATGATCAGACCATGTTCCTGCACAGTCAGACACAGCCATTACACAGCAGGGGCACATTTATAAAATTATCTCAGCACAGAAACATTTTTCTTTAAACACATCGAATTGTGGAAATTATTATTATTCATAGATCTATTGATTAAAATGTTGATTGAAATTAACTTTGTTCATGGGAAAACCCCTTTAACCCTTTTACCGCCAAGGGTGGTTTGCACGTTAATGACCAGGCCAATTTTTACAATTCTGACCAGTGTCCCTTTATGAGGTAATAACTCTGAAACGCTTACATGGATCCCGGTGATTCTGACAGTGTTTTCGCGTGACATATTGTACTTCATGTTAGTGGTAAAATTTAATTCATATAACTTGCGTTTATTCGTGAAAAAAATGGAAATTTGGAGAAAATGTTGCAATTTTCCAACTTTAAACTTTTATGCCCTTAAATCACAGAGATATGGCACACAAAAAACTTGATAACTAACATTTCCCACATGTTTACTTTACATCAGCACAATTTCGGAACCAACATTTTTTTTTTGTTAGGAAGTTATAAGAGTTAAAAAGTTGACCAGCGATTTCTCATTTTTACAACACCACTTTTTTTTTTTTTTAGGGACCACATCACATTTGAAGTTACTTTGAGGTGTCTATGTGATAGAAAATACCCAAAAGTGACACCATCCTAAAAACTGCACCCCTGACGGTACTCAAAACCACATTCAAGACGTTTATTAACCCTTCAGGTGCTTCACAGGAATTTTTTGAATGTTTTTTTAAAAAAATGAACATTTAACTTTTTTCACAAAAAAATTACTTCAGGTCCAATTTTTTTTATTTTACCAAGGGTAACAGGAGAAATTGGACTGCAAAAGTTATTATGCAATTTGTCCTGAGTACGCTGATACCTGATATGTGGGGGGGAACCACTGTTTCGGCGCATGGCAGAGCTCAGAAGGGAAGGAGCGTCGTTTCACTTTTTCAACACAAAATTGGCTGGACTTGAGATTGGCAGCATGACACGTTTGGAGAGCCCCCGCGATGTGCCTAAACAGTGGAAACTCCCCAAAAGTTATTGTGCAATTTGTCCTGAGTACGCCAATACCCCACATGTGGGGGTAAACCACTGTTTGTGTTCATGGCAGAGCTCAGAAGGAATGGAGCTCCGTTTGACGCAAAATTGGATGGAATTGAGATCGGGCGCCATGTCGTGTTTGGAGAGCCCCTGATGTACCTAAACAGTGGAAACCCCACACACGTGATCCCATTTTGGAAACTAGACCTGATAAGGAACTTATCTAGATGTGGATGTGTGGTGAACACTTTGAACCCCCAAGTGCTTAACAGAAGTTTATAATGCCCCGGCCTGAAAATAAAAAAAATCATATTTTTTCCACAAACACGATCTTTTAGTCCCCAATTTTTTTATTTTCCCAAGGGTAACATAAGAAATTGGACCCCAAATGTTCTTGTCCAATTTGTCCTGAGTACACTGATACCCCATATGTGGAAGAAAACTACTGTATGGGCACACGTCGGGGCTCGGTAGGGAAGTAATGACGTTTTGGAATGCAGACTTTGATGGAATAGACTGCGGGTGTCATGTCGCGTTTGGGGAGCCCCTGATGTGCCTAAACTGTGGAAACCCCCCACAAGTGACCCCATTTTGGAAACTAGACACCCAAGGAACCTATCTAGATGTGTGGTGAGCACTTTGAACCCCCAAGTGCTTCACAGAAGTTTATAACGTAGAGCAATAAAAATAAAAAAAATCATTTTATTCTACAAAAATGATATTTTTGCCCCTAATTTTTTATTTTTCCAAGGGTAACAGGAGAAATTGGACCCCAAAAGTTGTTGTACAATTTTTCCTGAGTAGGCTGATACCTCATATGTGGGGGTAAACCACTGTTTGGGCACATGGCAGAGCTTGGAAGGGAAGGAGCACCGTTTGACTTTTTCAACGCAGAATCGGCTAGAATTGAGATCAGGCGCCATGTTGCATTTGGAAAGCCCCTGATGTGCCTAAACAGTTGAAACCCCCCAATTGTAACTCCAACCAACCCTAACCCCAACACACCCCTAACCTTAATCTCAGCCCTAACCCTAATGGGAAAATGGAAATAAATACATTTTTTTCTATTTTATTATTTTCCTTAACTAAGGGGGTGATAAAGGGGGTTTGATTTACTATTTGTGGCTGGTTTTTATTTTTGGCAGCTGTCACATGCTAAAAGACGCTTTTTATAGTAAAAATAGTTTTTGCATCACCACATTTTGAAAGCTGTAATTTTTTCCATATTTTGACCCACAGAGTCATGTGAGGTCCTATTTTTTGCGGGACGAGTTGACGTTTTTATTTGTACCATCTTCGGGTACATGACATTTTTTGATCGCTTTTTATTCCGATTTTTGGGACGCAGAACGAACAAAAAACAGCATTTCATGAATTTCTTTTGGGGGGGGCGTTTACACCGTTCCGCGTGCAGTAAAATTGATAAAGCAGTTTTATTCTTCGGGTCAGTATGATTACAGCGATGCCTCATTTATATAATTTTTTATGTTTTGGCGCTTTTCTACAATAAAAACACTTATATAAAAAATAATTATTTTTGCATCGCCTTATTCTGCGAGCTATAACTTTTTTATTTTTTCGCTGATGACGCTGTATGGCAGCTCGTTTTTTTGCGGGACAAGATGATGTTTTCAGCAGTACCATGTTTATTTAAATACATCTTTTTGATTGTGTGTTATTGCACTTTTTGTTCGGCGGTATGATGATAAAGCATTGTTTGACTTTTTTTTCTGAAGGGGTTCACTAAAGGGGTTACCTACTGGGACAGTTTTATAGGGCGGGTCGTTAGCGCCGCTGATTGCGGTGATGTACAATCCTATCCACGGTCATACAGGCCCAAGTCCCGTGGACGGGATAGTACGTCACATGTGAGAAAGGGGTTAAGGAAAACTAAAAATTTTGTAATTAATTTATGCCGAATACTGAATAGGTATCACCTGCCACTGTAATCCTAACTGTGATGATAATGACATGGCTACTAAAAAGTGATCTTTAAAAACAACAGTATATGATATTTTAAAAAAAATATCTTTACCCATGTACATTTATAGAAATTGAAAATTAGTTATTAAAAAAACAATGCAAAGATACTGCCATTTGAGACAATTATTGAGACAGTTTGACAGCTATTACCTTGCACAAACACAAATATTTAGCAAAAGGATGTGTCTGCCTTCATACCTAGAAGTGCCATCCCCAATGGAATTAGTGACATCTTTCACCATAGCAAGAGGAAACAAAAGCTGTTGTCCACATTGAGAGGAAAAAAAAAAAAAAAAAAAAAAAAGGTATTCAGGGTAGCCTCAAAAATTTAATCAAAACGAGAGAACAAATTTCCAAAGCTGCTTATATACTAGGAATTACAAGTGGATATTTCCTGAATGACTTGTTATAAATATGAACTGTGACGATTATTAGGTAGCATAAGAATGATATTATTAGAACAACAAATCGTTGAACAATATATACCAAAATCTGTGGCAGACTCTAGTCTTTCATTAAATAGGCAGCCCATTACTTTGAAAATGGGCATAGGGTGTTCTAAAAATTAAAAACACATACGTACCAGACCCCCGCTGCTCCTTGGTACTGCGGTCAGTGTTCCCTGACAGTGTCTTCACTTCCTTTACTGTCGAGAAGTCTGGTGACCACACTAAGTGACTGCAGCAGCATTTTTTTGAGCTAGTAGAGAACATTCATAAACCCTTTCCTCTGGCTTAGATGAAACATGACCACTGCAGCCAATCTGTGGCTGCAGTGAACACCCAAGGCCTCCCTGGTGGAATAAGAAGAGAGGAGACCAGAGAGAGACACTGGCAGCAGTACCGAGGAGTGGTGGCGTTGTTTAGGGAAGCATGTACATTCTATTAAAACCATGCTTAAAATAAAAACTGGCAGACAACTCCTTGTAATAGGATGCGGATCATTAATGCATGAGTGACGAGTAAAAGTCCTATATGGCTGATCAACTTTAAAACAGCTGTTGGCCTTAGGTCAGTACATGTAAAGCTCACTTGTATCACAAAAAGCTCAAATGGTAGAGGAAAGGTCTAAATTGGCCTTTTCAGCCATCTAAAGTCCTTACTGTATGGCAAGCTTTAGATAAAAAGCGTGGAAAGCATTAAAAAAAAATACCTTGAAAAAGAATCATAATAGAGAAAAATTATTTTCCCTTTTCCAGGACAACACATTGAGTTCTGCACCCACTCGTTGGTCCGGCAAAATGGGATTCAGGTGTATGCACCGACAAGGCTATATGTTATGATGAGTCACCGAAGGAGGAAAAAACAAAATACCAGCTAAGTCCAGAAAAACCAGAGAGGTTGGCAGCTATCGGATTGCAGACCCCTGAACCTATCCACAACAACTAGCAGTAGCCGTGGGGGTTTCCTACGGGGCCCTAGACCCCTTGATCACAGCCGGAGAGCTACATAGCCTAATGACAGAAAGGGGAAAAACTAAACTGCCCCAGAGCAGACCCCAAAGCAATAGGCAGCCCCCAACATATAATGACGGTGAAGCAAGATAAAAACACTAACACAGATAGAAAGCTAGGTTGAGCAAACGATGGGGCCCAAGCTAACTACATAGGACAGGATAGGAAAGCCGCTGTATGCCATCCGCAAAAACCCTATCAAAATGAGCCAACCGACTGATAGGAAAAACAGGCCCTGAAGTCGCTAGGCTTCAAAAGACTATATCAGCACTCAGGTATATTCTGAAGACAGAGCAAAAGATCAACAGATCAGAGACAAAAATGGAATTCAGCTCACCCCCGGCCGGGGATGGCAGAACTCCCAAAAAACAAGGCAAAACAAAAACAAAACTGAAGAGTACAAAGCAGAGCAGAAAAACTTAGCTTTGAGACACAGGAATCAGGCTGGTCTCCAAGAATCCAGCAGGAAAATCACCAGCCAGGAAGAAGGGCGTCGGCAGCCTTATATTCAGTCCTCAATTCCAGCCACCCAGTTATCATCTAGCTGCCCAGGTGTTTGGTAATCAGTCTCACTACCTGCCTTCACCAGAGGAGGGAGTTCATCAGACCTCAATGATGAAGGGAAAAATGAACTCACAACAGCTATAGATATAATGTAGAATTATTTTCAGGTGTGTACGCCTACTGAAGGCAGGTACCCAGATGTAGTAGACTGCGTCTGAGCTGTCGCCTCCACTCAAAAATTATGCACGACAGAGCACACGTTCACTCTCTCAGCACCATTATAGCTTTTGGCTCCATAAGCACATACAGTCATGGACTAAAGTGCTGGTACCCTTGAAATTGTTCCAGAAAATAAAGTATTTCTCAAGTAAAAATATTGCAATTACATATATTTTGTTATACACACATTTATTTCCTGAGTGTGTATTGGAACACAAAAAAAAAAAAAAAAAACAGGAAAAATAGGCACATTGGACATTATTTTACACAAAACATACCGTATTTTCCGCTTTGTAAGACGCATTTTTTTTTCCCCAAACTTGGGGGGAAAATGGGGGTGCGTCTTACAAAGAGGATATACATTACTGGGTGTAGGCCGCAGAAGTGTCTGGCTGTCCGTCGGCGCTGTGGGTGTCTCTGGGTGCCCAGCCATGTCTCCGGTTCCAATCCCGGGGCTCTGGAGACATTTTGCGACAGGCCAGAGCCCCGGGGCTCCCTCTCGGTTCCCTGTTTTGGCTCTGGCAATATGGCAGCCGCCGCCGGGGGCGGCGCATGCGCTGATGGTGATCTCGGGACAGATCTCGAGAGATGAGATCTCAGCACTGAAATCTCATCTCTCGAGATCTCAGTCCCGAGATCACCATCAGCGCATGCGCCGTCCCCGGCGCGGGCCCCAATTTCCGGAGCCAAAACAGAGGGAACAGAGAGGGAGCCCCGGGGCTCTGGCCTGTCGCAAAATGTCGCCAGAGCCCCGGGATTGGAACCAGAGACACCGCTGGGCACGTGGAGACACGGCTGGGCACCCGGAGACACCCACAGCGCCGACGGACACCCGGTAAATGTGGGCAGAGCCCCGGGCTGCTGCACAGACCCCCCTGGCAGCAGTACAGCCCCCCTGGCAGCAGTGCAAGCCCCCCTGGCAGCAGTACAGCCCCCCCTGGCAGCAGTACAGCCCCCCCTGGCAGCAGCACAATCCCCCCCTGGTAGCAGCACGAGCCCCCCTGGCAGCAGCGCAAGCCCCCCCAGGTAGCAGCACGAGCCCCCCCTGGCAGCGCGCTGCACATCGGAGCACCCTCTCATCCCTTCCTGCGGCCTGCAGTATCACCCCACTCCTGCCTCCTCCAGCAGTGACCCTGGGACCCCACTTCACCGCAGCCACCACCCCCGGTAAGCAATAAGACACCTGGATTATAAGAGGCACCACCATTTTATTAAAAAAACGTTTTTTCCTATTTTTCTCCTCAAAATGTGTGGTGCGTCTTATAATCCAGAGCGTCTTATAAAGCGAAAAATACGGTACTTAAAGAATCTCCCTAAAATGGATGGAGACCAGTCACTGACTCATCGCAGCTCCAGAGCATGCAGATATAAAATGAAGCTGGGGATGTACACCTAGATTCAGTGTGTATGCGCGGGGACCTGATAGTCAAGTGTGGGATTTACTGGACGATTGCCGTGACATCGGGGAAGCCTATTCCATCAGGCTGCAATGGGCATGAGTAATTTGAAGAAGACCGTGACTGGAAGATTAGAGAGATTAGAAAGCACCACACGTGTGACTGAAAGACAAGGTGATGTAATCGCCTGAGAATAAATAGTGTTTTGCACATTGCATCACTGACAGGACATTGGGGGCAGCTTAATATTGGAAAAGGACTAGACAGGTTCCTTATAAAGAACTCTTGCCTTTCAGATTGTAAGCCCTCACAGGCAGGACCTATTCTTTCTACCAGCTCATAATTACTGTACTCGTTTTTTATTATTTTACATTACCCAGAAGATAAGGAATAGAAAATGTGTATATCATCTTTCTAGATGTACTCACTTTAGATGGACTTCTTTCTGAGAGTGAATTGCCTCTCCTAGTATTTTACCATTTTCATCAACAACAGCGGCTCCAGTATCATCACAGCTTGTTTCTATTCCCAGAACCACTCTTTGGTAGTTCACTAAAGACAGTACAGAAAATGTTCGTTTTTTAAGCGTCCAATAGTTTTTGCAGAAATTGCAGCATGTTCTACTCATCTTTCAAAGTAAGAGTCTGAAAGAAAAAAGAAAAAAAAACAAACACATAAAACACTTTTTAGGTGGACAGTTTGTCTCGAACAGCAAGTTGCCAGCACTAAAGGAGCCAAAACTACCATTCCCTCGTTTCTGAGTATGCCTAGCCCTGGTAGACCCTGATAAACTATAGGGGGGAAATCAATGAGCAAATAAAAGAGATCAAAAGATAGTGCTTAATGTTATACACTTAAGAGGTTATTATATGCAGACATAGAACCTCTAGTATATCCGATATATAACAACAATCTTGTCTTCTTAGGCATAATCACCCATGGACCAAAAATGCAGATTTCATTAGCTTAATACACTGTCAGAGAGGGCCACCTCACATCTATGAATTGGCTGGTTCCTTATTGTGCCTCCTGATGAACCGTGTGGACGGAGAAACGCATCGCGGCTGGAAGCCAAGTTTGGGTTAACCCCCAGCTGTTTCTTTGGCTTTTTCTTGGCAACTAATATCGCTTATTGCTTTTTGTGGGAACCAATATGGACAAAATCCTGATGTTCCTTGTTTGAACCATGCTATTTTTTACCTCTTGTACATGTTTGTCTGTTTTATTGCAGAGAGATTGTTTTGGCCCTATCTGATAGTATATTAGGCTAAATGAAATGTGCATTTTTGGTCCATGGGTGATTATGCCTAATAAGACAAGATTATTGTTATATATCAGATATACAAGAGGTTCTATGTATGCATATACCTGTTAAGTCTATAACATTAAGCACTATCTTTTCATCTCTTATTTGCTCATTGTTTTCCCACCTATAGTTAATTATTATTATACATTTACATAGCACAATTTATTCCATGGCGCTTTACATGTGAAAAGGGGAAATATAGACAAGTACAATAAACATGTGCAAGACAAGGGACATACAAATATAGAAGGAGAGAGGACCCTGCCCGCGAGGGCTCACAGTCTACAGGGATGGGTCAGGATACACTAGGAGAGGGTAGAGCTGGTTGTGCGGTGGTTCAGTAGACCGAGGATCATTGCAGGCTGTAGGCTTGGCAGAACAGGTGGGTCTTCAGGTTCTTCTTGAAGGTTTCCGTTGGTGAGAGACTGATGTGTTGCGGCAGAGAGTTCCAGAGTATAGGGGAAGCAAGGGAGAAGTCTTGTATGCGGTTGTGGGAAGAAGAGATGATGGGGGAGTAGAGAAGGAGATCTTGAGAGGATCGAATGTTGCGTGCAGGTAGGTACCGGGAGACCATGTCACAGATGTATGGAGGAGACAGGTTGTGGATGGCTTTGTATGTCATGGTTAAGGTTTTGAACTGGAGCCTCTGGACAATAGGAAGCCAGTGAAGGGCCTGGCATAGGGGGGGGAGGCTGGGGAATAACAGGGAGGACAGGTGGATTAGTCGGGCAGCAGAGTGTAGGATGGACTGGAGTGGTTCCAGAGTGCTGGAGGAGACCAGAGAGTAGGAGGTTGCAGTAGTCGAGGCGGGAGATAAGGGCGTGCACTAGTGTTTTTGTGGTTTCATGCTTGAGAAATGTGCGGATCCGGGAAATATTTTTGAGTCTGAGGCGGCAGGAGGAGGCAAGGGCTTGGAGATGTGGGTTGAAAGAGAGGGTAGAGTCGAGGATCACCCCAAGACACCGAGCGGGCGGGACTGCGGAAAGTGAGCAGCCATTGACATTGATGGATAGGTCTAGTGGAGGGGTAGAGTAAGCTGGGGGAAAGATGATGAATTCTGTTTTGTCCATGTTCAGCTTGAGAAAGCGAGCAGAAAAGAAGGCTGAAATAGCAAACAGACATTGTGGGATTTTGGTCAGCAAGGAGGTGAGGTCAGGTCCAGATAGGTAGATCTGCGTGTCATCGGCGTAGAGGTGAAACTGCAAGCCATGGGATTCCATGAGCTGTCTCAGGACGAAGGTGTAGATGGAGAAGAGTAGGGGTCCTAGGACTGAGCCTTGAGGAAGACCGACAGACAGGGGGCGAGGTGAGGAGGTGGTGTGTGAGAGGGAGACACTAAATGTTCGATCTGTTAGATATGATGAGATCCAGAATAGGGCCAAGTTTGTGATGCCAAGAGATGAGAGACTCTGTAGCAGGAGGGAATGGTCCACGGTGTCGAAGGCAGAAGACAGGTCCAGGAGAAGGAGGACAGAGTAGTGTCGTTTGCTCTTGGCGGTTAGTAGGTCGTTAGTGACTTTAGTTAGCGCAGTTTCAGTTGAGTGACGCGGTCGGAAGCCAGATTGTAACCGGTCAAAGAGGGAACAGGAGGAGAGGTGGGAGGACAGTTCAAGATATACATGCTGTTCCAGTAGTTTTCAGCTGTAAGGGAGAAGAGATATCAGGTGATAGTTAGACACAGAGGATGGGTCGAGGGAGGGCTTTTTGAGGATGGGTGTGATTGAGGCATGTTTCAAGGATGAGGGAAAGACACCATTTGTAAGGGAAAGGTTGAAGAGGTGTGTTAGAGTTGGGATGAAGATTATGGCAAAGTTAGGGATGAGGTGGGATGGAAGCGGGTCAAGCGCACAAATGGTGAGGCGTGATCTTGACAGGAGGGTGGAGAGCAGATCTTCTGTCATTGCGGAGAAGCTGGCTTTGGAAAAACAGGGCTGAGCAGCTAAGAGGGGCATTGGGGGCTGCGAGCCAAAGCTTTCTCTGATCGCATCGATCTTCTGCTTAAAGAAGGAGGCAAAGTCTTCAGCAGAAATGAGAGGAGAGGGAGGTGCTGTGGGACGGAGTAGAGAATTGAAAGTGTTGAAAAACTGTTTAGGGTTGTGAGATAGTGAGAATTGTTGTGAGTTCATTTTCCCCTTCACCGTTGATGTCTGATGAACTCCCTCTGCTGGTGAAGAGAGGTAGTGAAATTGATTGGGTTGGGAAGAACCTGTCATCTGAACAGGTGGAGCCTGATTGGACACCCGGAATCACTGAGTGGATATAAGGCAGCCGACGCCCTACAGGGGTGCTGGTGATCCTTTCTGCTCTGAGCTCTTGCAAACCAGTTCAGTACCTGTCTTCTGAAAGCTAAGTATTTGCTCTCTTATTTTTCCATGAGATATTGTCTGTTTACTTAGTGTTTGTGTTCTGCCTGCCCTTGTTGGTACAGGCTGAGCTCCATTTTTGTCTCTGGTCAAGTTGACCTTTTGCTCAGTCTTCAGAATATACCTGAGTGCTGATATAGTGTTTTTGAAGTCTAGTGGCTTCAGGGCCTTTTTTCTATCAGACGTGTTGGACATTATTTTAGCAGTATTTTTGCGGATTGCAGTCAGCATCTTTTCTGTCCTTTCCTATTTAGTTAGTTGGGCCCCATCGTTTGCTCAACCTGTCTTTCTGTCTGTCTTTGTGTTTTCATCCGCTTTTCACCGACAATACATGTTGGGGGCTGTCTATTGCTTTGGGGTCTGCTCTGGGGCAGTTTAGATTTCCCCTTTCTTTCGTTAGGCTTATTTAGTTCTCCGGCTGTGAACGAGGGGTCTAGGGCACCGTAGGAACCCCCCACGGCTACTGTTAGTTGTGTGAATAGGATCAGGGGTCTGCAATCCGATAGCTACCAACCTCTCCGATTTTCTGGACTTAGCTTGTATTTTTGTTTTTTCCTCCTTCGGTGACTCATTTATAACAGAGAATATGAGGGATGCAAAGTAAGTTTGTTTTGTGGCAGAGAGCGTGTACTTGAAGCTGGCAAGGGACTACTTGTATACATTGAAGTGCTTGGTAGAACAGGTTCGCTTCCATCCCCGCTCAGCGGCCCTGGAAACCCATCTCAGTTCTTTGGTCAGGGTCTACCAGGGCTAGTCTGTGACAGCTGTCGCGAAGTGGGGGCGCCAAACAATCGTTTCTTTTAGGGTGCCAACCTCCACTGTTAGGAAGGGATAGCAGGCTAGCATAGCCCTAATACAGGTTATGCAAGATTTTGTACTGTATTGATTGCACTGGGGGGTGTTTTTTTACCTCAATTGATGAAAGTTTCATGTTTTTAAGGGAATATACAGTACAGACCAAAAGTTTGGACACACCTTCTCATTCAAAGAGTTTTCTTTATTTTCATGATTATGAAAATTGTAGATTCACTCTGAAGGCATCAAAACTATGAATTAACACATGTCAAATTAGATAATTAACAAAAAAGTGTGAAACAACTGAAAATACGTCTTATATTCTAGGTTCTTCAAAGTAGCCACCTTATGCTTTGCTTTGATTACTGCTTTGCACACTGTTGGCATTCTCTTGATGAGGTTCAAGAGGTAGTAACTACCTCAGTCACCGGAATGGTCTTCCAACAGTCTTGAAGGAGTTCCCAGAGATGCTTAGAACTTGTTGGCCCTTTTGCCTTCACTCTGCGGTCCAGCTCACCCCAAACCATCTCGATTGGGTGTTCAGGTCTGGTGACTGTGGAGGCCAGGTCATCTGGAGTAGCACCCCATCACTCTCCTTCTTGGTCAAATAGCCCTTACACAGCCTGGAGGTGTGTTTGGGGTCATTGTCCTGTGGAAAAATAAATGATGGTCCAACTAAACGCAAACCGGATAGAATATCATGCTGCTGCAAAATGCTGTGGTAGCCATGCTGGATCAGTATGTCTTCAATTTTGAATAAATCCCCAATAGTGTTACAAGCAAAGCAACCCCACACCATCACACCTCCTCTTCCATGCTTCACTGTGGGAACCAGGCATGTAGAGTCCATCAGTTCACCTTTTCTACGTCGCACAAAGACACGGTGGTTGGAACCAAAGATCTCAAATTTGGACTCACCAGACAAAAGCACAGATTTCCACTGGTCTAATGTCCATTCCTTGTGTTCTTTAGCCCAAACAAGTCCCTTCTGCTTGTTGCCTGTCCTTAGCAGTGGCTTCCTAGCAGCTATTTTACCATGAAGGCCTGCTGCACAAAGTCTCCTCTTAACAGTTGTTGTATTGTTGTAGAGATGTGTCTGCAGCTAGAACTCTGTGTGGCATTGACCTGGTCTCTAATCTGAGCTGTTGTTAACCTGCGATTTCTGAGGCTGGTGACTCGGATTAACTTATCCTCCGCAGCAGAGGTGACTCTTGGTCTTCCTTTCCTGGGGAGGTCCTGATGTGAGCCAGTTTCTTTGTAGCGCTGGATGGTTGCACTGCACTAGGGGGACACTTTCAAAGTTTTCCCAATTTTTCGGACTGACTGACCTTCATTTCTTAAAGTAATGATGGCAACTCGTTTTTCTTTACTTTGCTTTTTTCTTGCCATAATACCAATTCTAACAGTCTATTCAGTAGGACTATCAGCTGTGTATCCACCAGACTACTGCACAACACAACTGATGGTCCCAACCCCATTTATAAGGCAAGAAATCCCACTAATTAAACCTGACAGGGCACACCTGTGAAGTGAAAACCATTTCCGGTGACTACCTCTTGAAGCTCATCAAGAGAATGCCAAGAGTGGGCAAAGCAGTAATCAAAGCAAAAGGTGGCTACTTTGAAGAACCTAGAATATAAGGCTGGTTTCACATTTGCGTTACAGGCCGAAGCGCCGGCCTGCGCACGGCCGCCACTAAGCCCCGCCCCCTACCGCGCCTCCGGTGGTAGCTCCGCCTCCGGGCGCATGACGCTGCATGCGTCCCCTATCTTTATCACTGAGGACGCAGGCCGTGCGCACTATGCGTTTGGCGGCGCCTGCGTCCTTTTGACGGTGCACCGAGAGCAACCAAATTGCAACAGGTTGCGTTTGGCGCTGGTCGGCGCACCGTCAACAGGACGCAGGCGCCGCCAAACGCATACTGCACACGGCCTGCGTCCTCAGTGATAAAGATAGGGGACGCATGACGCATACAGCGTCATGCGCCCGGAGGCGGAGCTACCGCCGGAGGCGCGGTGCGGGGCTTAGCGGCGGCCGTGCGCAGGCCGGCGCTGCGGCCTGTAACGCAAATGTGAAACCAGCCTAAGACATATTTTCAGTTGTTTCACACTTTTTTGTTAATTATATAATTCCACGTGTTAATTCATAGTTTTGATGCCTTCAGAGTGAATCTACAATTTTCATAGTCATGAAAATAAAGAAACACGGGTATTACATACCTGGTAATGTGTTTTTTCATGAGACATGACGGCACCATGAGAGAGGGGATCCGCCCAGCGAGGACAGGAAACCTTCAAGATAAAGTGGCGGCTCCTCTCTCCGCATCAGTTGTTTTACAGATCACGAGAGGAACTCCGCACATTAGTGTACACATAAATCATACATCCTTTACACTACTAAATTTCCAACACCAAGGGAGTGTATAATACTAATAAAGCACCCAACTAATCAATAGCGAGGGAATATAAGGGTGCCGTCATGTCTCATGAAAAAACACATTACCAGGTATGTAATACCCGTGTTTTTCCATTCTACATGACGGCACCACAAGAGAGTTACAGAGATTTGTATTCTCTTTAGGGAGGGATCACTGCTTGTAACACTCTTCTTCCAAATGTGAGATCAGAGGTAGCACATAGGTCTAATCTGTAATGTTTGAAAAAGGTAGATGGAGAGGACCAAGTGGCCACCTTACAGATTTGGTCGAAGGAGGCGTCAGTTCTCTGTGCCCAGGACGTCGCCATGGCCCTCGTGGAGTGGGCTTTTAGGTCCTCTGGAACAGCCCTGCCTGCACTACTATGCGCTAGCATGATGGCCTCTCTCACCCATCTAGCTATAGTCTGCTTAGAGGCTTTAAGGGTGTGTGCACACGCTGTGGATTCTGCTGCGGTTCCGCAGCGGATTTGGCCGCTACGGGTCCGCAGCAGTTTTTGCTGCAATGTACAGTACCATTATTCCTTACTAGATTATGGCCCGATGCTATCGCATCGGGAGGATGCGATAGCATCACACCTCTTGCCATATTAACCCTCAACACACACACTCCTCTCACCTTTCACCATCTCCACTCGCATCCACTCACTCTTTCACTCCACATACGACCCTTTCTCTCTCACTCCATCTCTCATACTCACACAGTCATCGTCGCTGCCCCGACATCTTCCTCCGCCGCGATCCAGGATCCAGGCGTTCTCCAGGCCGCCGACATGTTCTTGCGGGACGCCATCTTGGATTTCGTGAAATCCCGCGATATTAAAGATGGCGTCGCCGCAACAGGTCGCTGGCGTGGATGACATCGGGATCCAAAAAGATGGCGTCGGCGAAATCTCGCGAGATTACGCCGACGCCATTTTGGATCCCGATGTCGCCCACGCCAGCGACATATTCTTGCGGGACGCCATCTTGGATTTCGTGAAGTCCCGCGAGATTTCGCCGACGCCATCTTTTTGGATCCCGATGTCGTCCACACCAGCGACATGTTGTTGCGGCGACGCCATCTTTAATATCGCGGGATTTCACGAAATCCAAGATGGCGTCCCGCAAGAACATGTCGGTGGCCTGGAGAACGTCTGGATCCTGGATCGCGGCGGCGGAGGAAGATGTCGGGGCAGCGACGATGACGGTGTGAGTATGAGAAACGGAGTGAGAGAAAGGAACGTATGTGGAGTGAAAGAGTGAGTGGACATGAGTGGAGGTGAAAGGTGAGAGGAGTGTGTGTTGAGGCGGTGTGGTGTGTTGAGGGTTAACATGTGCGTGTGTGTGGTGACGTCACCGGTTACAACTGGACGGAAGTTGTTACAACCGGAAGCTGGTTAGGGCATTTTATTATTATAGATGGGAATAAAAAACCGCAGTGCAGACAGTGCGGATTTTTCCGCGCAGTTTTCCTGCGGTTTTGAAACCGCAGAAAGAATTGACATGTCAATTCTTTCTGCGGATTCCGCTGCGGTTTGCCATCTCCTCCATTGTGGAGATGAAAAACCGCAGGGCAAAACCACAGAGCAATCCGCAGGTAAAACCGCAGGTCTTTTGACCTGCAGATTTACCTGCGGATTTTACAAAATCCGCGCGGCCAAATCCATACCCCAATCCGCAGCGTGTGCACATACCCCAAGGCCTTTTCTTGCCCCCTGGTATGAGACAAATAGGGCCCTCTCTTTTCTCCAGGGTCTTGTCATCTCTAAATACTGTAGGATACATCTCCTAACATCTAAGCAATGAAGTCTCTCCTCCTTCTGATTACCGGGGTTAGGACAAAAGGATGGTAAGACTATCTCTTGAAACCTAGGAAATTTTGAAACCACCTTGGGAAGGTATGCTGGATCTAATTTTAACACAACTCTATCGTCCATGACCTGAGTGTATGGCGGGTCTGCATGTAAGTCCCCAACTTTACGGGCCAATGTGAGTGCCACTAATAAAGCTGTTTTTAAAGTCAACACTTTTTCTGACGTTTCGTTTAGCGGTTCAAACGGACTTTGACAGAGATGATAGGACTAAATTTAGATCCCAGGGAGGAGGAGTAGGGGATGGGACAGTCAGCGCTAGTACAGGCCCGGATAAACCTGGCCACCCATCTATTGTTTGCCAGGTCGCAGTTGAATAAGGCTGCCAGGGCTGAGACATGTACTTTGAGGGTGCTAACAGCTAACCCCAACTCTAAACCTTTCTGCAGAAACTCCAGTACTGCCCCTATCGGTACTTCTCCCTCCCGTTTTGGGCCTGAGGTAGATAAAAATTTTCTCCATACCCTTCCATAAATTGTTGTAGTCACTGGTTTTCTGCTACTGAGTAAGGTGGATATTAACCCCGCTGAGAAACCTTTTTTCTCCAACAGTGACCTTTCAGATTCCGGGCTGTCAAATGCAGCCTGGACTTCGGAGGGTGATTGAAGGGACCCTGTGCTTGAAGGTCGTGGTCCTCTGGGAGCCCCATGGGTCCGTCACCGACATCACTCTCAGACAGTAGAACCATAGTCTTTTCGGCCAAAAGGGAGCTATCATAATTACTCTGGCTTGGTCCTCCCTGATCTTCCTCAGAACTGCTGGAATGAGGCATATTGGAGGGAAGGCGTACAGGAGACCTGGTGTCCACTTTATCCTGAAAGTGTCTACTCCTAATGGCCTGTCTGCTGGACTTAGGGAGCAGAATTATTGAACCTTCCTGCTGGTTTTTGAGGCGAAGCAATCTATGATGGGTTTCCCCCACATATGCACAATCCGTTGAAAAATGGACTCTTTTAGGCACCATTCTCCTTGTCTCAAGTGGTTCCAGCTCAGAAAGTCTGCCTTCAGGTTGTCTATGCCTCGAATATGCAGGGCTGATAATGAAAGGAACTGGTGTTCTGCTAGAGTCATGATCCTTTCTGCTATTCGCATCAGGGACTGAGAACGGGTGCCCCCCTGGTGGATCACATATGCGACTGCTGTACGGTTGTCTGATAGGACTCTCACATGATGTCCTCTTAGGTGTGTCAACAATCCTTCCAGCGCCCTTTCGATGGCTAGTAGCTCGCACTCATTTGAGGATAGATTTCTTTCCTCCTGGGCCCAGGGATCCTGGAGCCATAGTGTGTCTAGATGGGCCCTCCAGCCCCAAGGACTGGCGTCCATTGTGACTACTTTGGAGGCTGTGTATGTCCAAGGTACTCCTCTTGGAGAGGACTCTATCTGTAACCACCATCTGAGTGACTGGAGTACAGGGTCCGGGAGGGTGAGCTTCTGCTCTAACTGCCCCTGAAGCCTAAGGTCGTTTTGTAGTACACACCACTGAAGTTCTCTTGTGTGAAACTGGGCCCATTTCACTGCTGGTAAGAAAGAGGCTAGGGACCCCAACACTGACATGGCCCTTCTCAGAGTCATTTCTGTTTTTTTTTTATGTTGCCATGATTAGATTTTTGATCTTCTCTTCTTTCTCCTCTGGGAGGTGACACTCCTGTACCACCAAGTCCATGGTTAAGCCCCAAAAATTCTGGATCATTGCTGGTTCCAGTTTGGATTTTTTGAGGTTCAGTTGCCAAGCCAGGGTCTGTAGTGTCTCCATCACTATTTTGACTTGTTCTTGACAGTGAAATTTCTTCCCACTATCAAGAAGTCGTCCAGATATGGTATCACCAGTGTGTCTGTTTCCCCAAGATATGCTGTGACCTCTGCAATTAATTTTGTTAAGACTCAGGGGGGCTATTGCTACACCAAAAGGGCAAAGCCCTGTATTGAAAGTGACGCCACTGAGACATTATCTGGACCGCCACTCTGAGATATTTGCGGTTTTGTTGCCGGATCGTGACATGATAGTAAGCATCCTTGAGATCCAGGACTGCCATGTAGCACCGAGGAAAGAGGAGTATCACCGCTGACCTTATTGTTTCCATCTTAAATGATGGGACTATCAGATATTTGTTGAGGCCTTTCAAATTTATAATCGTCCTCCAGGAATTGTCTGGCTTTTTTATAAGAAATAGGGGGGAGTAAAAACCTTCCTTCTTTTCTTTTTCAAGAATTTCTTCCAGGACATGTTTTTCTAGAAGTGATAATACTTCCCCTTCCAGACTTTCTTGTTTTTCTTGAGATGACTGTACTGGAGTCTGCATGTATCTTCGTGGCGGCCAGTGGTGGAATCTTAATTCCAGACCCGACCCTACTATTTGTTGGATCCAGGTGCTGGATGAGATCCTCTCCCAGGCTGGGAGGAAGTGAGAGAGCCTTCCCCCCACCTGAGAAGGACCGTCACAGAGGGTTTTTGGCGTCTTTGGAGGGCTTGCCAAAATAGAAGCCTCTCCCACCTCTGGATCGCTTGTCAGAGTTGTTTCTGTCTCGATCCCTGAACTGCTGTCTTCTGAATTTTCGGCCCTTCTGAAAGGAGCGCCGAAAGGCCTGAAATGGCTGTTTTGGGAAATTCTTTTTGTCACCGGCTTTCTCCAATACATTATTCAATGCTGGTCTAAACAGGAAATTTCCCTCACATGGCAGAGAGCAAAGTTTCATCTTTGCCTGAGTGTCCCCCGGCCAGCATTTGAGCCATACTGCACAGCGTCCTACATTGGTTAAGGCTGCTGACTTTGCTGCTAGCCTGGCTGAATCTGCTGAAGCCTCAGTGAGAAAGACTGCCGCTGCTCTGATGGCCGGCAATGCATCCAGAATAGACTCCCTGGGGACTCCTTGCTCTAGCTGATCCTCCAGGTTGTCCACCCATATCTTTAGGGACCTAGCCACACAAGTGGCAGCGATGGCGGGCCTTAGTGCCCCAGCCGAGGCCTCCCAGGCTGTTTTAAGACAATGGTTTGCCTTTCGGTCCAGAGGTTCTTTTAGAGAACCTAGATCCTCAAAGGGTAGGGAGGATTTCCTGGTGACTTTTGATATCGCTACATCAATTTTTGGAGCTATATCCCAGGACAAGGATGCCTCTTCCTCAAAGGGGTAACTCCTTTTTAGGGAATTGATTATCTGGGACTTCTTCTCTGGTTTTTCCCACTCCCATTTTAGGAGTCCTTCCAGCTGTTCATCAATAGGGAAGGCTCTACGTTTTTTCTTTCGTAGTCCACTAAACATGAGTTCTTGAGCTGTCTTTATTGCTCGCTCATCTACCAGCCCCATGGTAGACCGGATAGCCTTTATAAGCTTATCTGTAGCTTCTACTGGGAATGCGTCTTCCTCGTCAGAACTACTATCCGAATAGTGGGTTTTATCTCAGTCATCCTCTGACCCTGTGGAGTCCTCCTGAGAGACCACTGAGGGACTGGATCTATCTCTTGTTTTGCTATCCGTATCCGCTGATTGTAATGACCTCACTGATTTGCAAACCTCTGTTTGAATTAGGGATCTCACACTGACAGAGAATGAGGGTGTCTCTTCCGCTACTGTCTTCTTAATACAATCCTGGCACAATCTTTTATTCCAGGATGCTCCTAGAGGACAATTGCATAAAGGACATTCTTTATTTTTAGTTTTTTCCCTACTCTTCTTAGGGGCCTCCTATACTCCACCCCGCCAATGTATGTAAAAGAGGGGAGAGAGGAGACAAGAGAGAAAGAGAACAGACATTAGAGTGCTGGACTTTCTCGAAGCTCACTCACCACTCGGACGCTTCACAGAACGGGTACCGGATCTGGAGGCTGACTGGTCTTCTCACTCCCAAAGAGACTAGGGACCCCTCCTTTTTGCGGCGATGGTCCGCCCGTGCACTGCCCGAACAGCTCCCACTGCTGCTGCGGCGTATCTGGCCCTTCTCCTCTGAGCGCGACCGCCTCTCCTTCTCCTCCTGGCGCGGCTGCAAGTGTTCTGGTGAAGGGCTCTCCATTCTATAAACTGCTTAGCTGCTGCTGCTGTTATGTGATGAGGGCAGTCACATCCAACCCAATAATGGTGTGGTGACGCCTGCCAGCACTTCCTGTTGCCTTTAAATAGCAGCATTTTTTTTTATTACTAATTAATTGGCACACCTGGTTGATCCTGCACCTGCCGGCCGCTTGCGCCCCCACGCCTGCGCACTATAGCTTGCCTATGCGTGCACCCGGCAACCACATCTGGTGCGCGCCACCGGTACCTGCGCCCCCCCGGGCGTACGTGACCCGAAAACAATGCCCGCGCGCACATGGTAACCCGATGCGCGCCTGTCATGTGGCCGCTTGCTGTGCGCGCTCTCCCTGCCTGCCGGGTGTCGCGCTCCACTTCCGGGTTGCCAACATCTACTTCCGGTACGCACACCACTAGGTGGGCGTACCCGGACCTATTCACAGCTCTAGTCCCGTCATGCGCGCTTCCAGTGCACGCGCCTGTGCCGACTGCCCTGCACGAGCGTCCCCCTCAGCAGTGCGTACCCGGCTTCCCTTCCGGTGCGCGCCCGGGACTGTTGCGGCATTCCCACGCCATCGGCTGCCATGACACCTGCCCCCTCATACCTGTGTTCTCAGGACCCCTGCCGACCAGCTGTCACCTGGAGAAAATATGGACGTCACCCTGGCCACTGATCACAGGTACTTGGCTTGATTCCAGGGTTCACATCCCATGGGGTCTGGCCTCAACATGGAGGGTACACATATGTGGCCTCCAAGGAGCTTTACTTCTGCCCGGGCACCGATGTGCCACACGTGCTGCATGGCCACCATATGTCGACAGGGAGGGAGCACGGAAAGTGGCCTCCGTGGACTTTTATGGGGTATATCAGCATCTGGGAGGGTACACCACATGTGGTCTCCAGGGCATCCAACTTCACCCGGGCAATTTGCCTCACAGGCTGTGGCCATGCACTCGCTCGGGGGGGGGGGGGGGGGCATAGGAATATATGGCCCCCGAGGCGACTACTGGTACCTGGCGACTGGTGTAGCAGACCAGTGCCTGCCGTTAATCACCCGACCCAGGCATCCTCTTCTTTCTTCAAGAGGTTTTCATCTTGAGGGTTCCCCATCGAGGACAGGAAACCAACTGATGCTGAGAGAGGAGCCGCCCCTTTTATCTTGAAGGTTTCCTGTCCTCGCTGGGCGGATCCCCTCGTGGTGCCGTCATGTAGAATGGAAAAAACTCTTTGAATGAGGTGTGTCCAAACTTTTGGTTTGTACTGTCTGTTAACACTTCACTAGTATACTGCATTAGTCTTACAACTGTTTTTGGATTATGTAGCACATTTTGAAAGCATCACACAAAAAAAATAAGAAGATGGAGATTTCCCAGCCTCTCCTAGCAGTCAGTGAAAATGTTCACTATAATATCAATGTATTGACCTTTTTTAAGCTAACCAATTCACTTAAAGAGAAAAGTTCTTTCTGCAAAATGGACCAGCATAGGATGACTTTTTTTTTTTTGAAGGCCAATGGTCAAAAAAAAAAAAAAAAAAAACAAGCATGACTTGCCCCATAGAATGTGGGAAACTATGATCTGCGTGAAGGGGAAGAGACTTTTACATTGTAAGTCTATGGAGCGCCAGAACAATGCTTTACTTCCCTGCCCAAAACCCATCCCTCCAAGGCAGTGGGAGGAGAGAAGATGCCAGGCACAGTGCAGAGCGGTAGAGTATGTAGCCCAAGATCGGTCCCTCCAGGGCAGCGGGAGGAGAGATGATGTCGGGAACCGTGCAGAGCGGTACAGTATATAGCCCAAAATCAGTCCCTCCAGGGCAGCGGGAGGAGAGAAGATGCCAGGGACAGTGCAGAGCGGCAGAATATATAGCTCAAGACCTGTCCCTCCAGGGCAGCGGGAGGAGAGAAGATGCCGGGGACCGCGCAGAGCGGCAGAGTATATAGCCCAAGACCTGTTGTCATTCCAGGGCAGAGAGAAGCTGCTGGGGACAGTGCAGAGTGGTAGAGTATATAGCCCAAGATCGGTCCTTCCAGGGCAGCAGGAGAAGATGCCGGGAACAGTGCAGAGCGGTACAGTATACAGCCCAAGACCTGTCCCTCCAGGGCAGCGGGAGGAGAGAAGCTGCTGGGGACAGTGCAGAGTGGTAGAGTATATAGCTCAAGACCTGTCCCTCCAGGGCAGCGGGAGAAGATGCCGGGAACAGTGCAGAGCGGTACAGTATACAGCCCAAGACCTGTCCCTCCAGGGCAGCGGGAGGAGAGAAGCTGCTGGGGACCGTGCAGAGCGGTACAGTATACAGCCCAAGACCTGTCCCTCCAGGGCAGCAGGAGGAGAGAAGCTGCTGGGGACCGTGCAGAGCGGTACAGTATATAGCCCAAGACCTGTCCCTCCAGGGCAGCGGGAGGAGAGAAGCTGCTGGGGACCGTGCAGAGCGGTAGAGTATATAGCCCAAGACCTGTCCCTCCAGGGCAGCGGGAGGAGAGAAGCTGCTGGGGACCGAGCAGAGCGGTAGAGTATATAGCCCAAGACCTGTCCCTCCAGGGCAGTCGGAGGAGAGAAGCTGCTGGGGACCGTGCAGAGCGGTAGAGTATATACCCAAGACCTGTCCCTCCAGGGCAGTGGGAGGAGAAGCTGCTGGGGACCGGGCAGAGTATATACCCAAGACCTGTCCCTCCAGGGCAGCGGGAGGAGAGAAGCTGCTGGGGACCGTGCAGAGCGGTAGAGTATATAGCTCAAGACCTGTCCCTCCAGGGCAGCGGGAGGAGAGAAGCTGCTGGGGACCGTGCAGAGTGGTAGAGTATATAGCCCAAGACCAGTCACTCCAGGGCAGCGGGAGGAGAGAAGCTGCTGGGGACCGTGGAGAGTGGTAGAGTATATAGCTCAAGACCTGTCCCTCCAGGGCAGCGGGAGGAGAGAAGCTGCTGGGGACCGTGCAGAGCGGTAGAGTATATACCCAAGACCTGTCCCTCCAGGGCAGCGGGAGGAGAGAAGCTGCTGGGGACCGTGCAGAGCGGTAGAGTATATACCCAAGACCTGTCCCTCCAGGGCAGTGGGAGGAGAGAAGCTGCCGGGGACCGTGCAGAGCGGTAGAGTATATACCCAAGACCTGTCCCTCCAGGGCAGTGGGAGGAGAGAAGCTGCCGGGGACCGTGCAGAGCGGTAGAGTATATACCCAAGACCTGTCCCTCCAGGGCAGTGGGAGGAGAGAAGCTGCTGGGGACCGTGCAGAGCGGTAGAGTATATACCCAAGACCAATCACTCCAGGGCAGCGGGAGGAGAGAAGCTGCTGGGGACCGTGCAGAGCGGTAGAGTATATACCCAAGACCTGTCCCTCCAGGGCAGCGGGAGGAGAGAAGCTGCTGGGAACCGGGCAGAGCGGTACAGTATATACCCAAGACCTGTCCCTCCAAGGCAGCGGGAGGAGAGAAGCTGCTGGGGACCGTGCAGAGCGGTAGAGTATATACCCAAGACCTGTCCCTCCAGGGCAGTGGGAGGAGAGAAGCTGCTGGGGACCGTGCAGAGCATATACCCAAGACCTGTCCCTCCAGGGCAGCGGGAGGAGAGAAGCTGCTGGGGACCGTGCAGAGCGGTAGAGTATACAGCCCAAGACCTGTCCCTCCAGGGCAGCAGGAGGAGAGAAGCTGCTGGGGACCGTGCAGAGCGGTACAGTATATAGCCCAAGACCTGTCCCTCCAGGGCAGCGGGAGGAGAGAAGCTGCTGGGGACCGTGCAGAGCGGTAGAGTATATAGCCCAAGACCTGTCCCTCCAGGGCAGCGGGAGGAGAGAAGCTGCTGGGGACTGAGCAGAGCGGTAGAGTATATAGCCCAAGACCTGTCCCTCCAGGGCAGCGGGAGGAGAGAAGCTGCTGGGGACCGTGCAGAGCGGTAGAGTATATACCCAAGACCAATCACTCCAGGGCAGCGGGAGGAGAGAAGCTGCTGGGGACCGTGCAGAGCGGTAGAGTATATACCCAAGACCTGTCCCTCCAGGGCAGCGGGAGGAGAGAAGCTGCTGGGGACCGGGCAGAGCGGTAGAGTATATACCCAAGACCTGTCCCTCCAGGGCAGCGGGAGGAGAGAAGCTGCTGGGGACCGTGCAGAGCGGTAGAGTATATAGCCCAAGACCTGTCCCTCCAGGGCAGTCGGAGGAGAGAAGCTGCTGGGGACCGTGCAGAGCGGTAGAGTATATACCCAAGACCTGTCCCTCCAGGGCAGTGGGAGGAGAGAAGCTGCTGGGGACCGGGCAGAGTATATACCCAAGACCTGTCCCTCCAGGGCAGCGGGAGGAGAGAAGCTGCTGGGGACCGTGCAGAGCGGTAGAGTATATAGCTCAAGACCTGTCCCTCCAGGGCAGCGGGAGAAGATGCCGGGAACAGTGCAGAGCGGTACAGTATACAGCCCAAGACCTGTCCCTCCAGGGCAGCGGGAGGAGAGAAGCTGCTGGGGACCGTGCAGAGCGGTACAGTATATACCCAAGACCTGTCCCTGCAGGGCAGCGGGAGGAGAGAAGCTGCTGGGGACCGTGCAGAGCGGTAGAGTATATACCCAAGACCTGTCCCTCCAGGGCAGCAGGAGGAGAGAAGCTGCTGGGGACCGTGCAGAGCGGTACAGTATATAGCCCAAGACCTGTCCCTCCAGGGCAGCGGGAGGAGAGAAGCTGCTGGGGACCGTGCAGAGCGGTAGAGTATATAGCCCAAGACCTGTCCCTCCAGGGCAGCGGGAGGAGAGAAGCTGCTGGGGACCGAGCAGAGCGGTAGAGTATATAGCCCAAGACCTGTCCCTCCAGGGCAGTCGGAGGAGAGAAGCTGCTGGGGACCGTGCAGAGCGGTAGAGTATATACCCAAGACCTGTCCCTCCAGGGCAGTGGGAGGAGAAGCTGCTGGGGACCGGGCAGAGTATATACCCAAGACCTGTCCCTCCAGGGCAGCGGGAGGAGAGAAGCTGCTGGGGACCGTGCAGAGCGGTAGAGTATATAGCTCAAGACCTGTCCCTCCAGGGCAGCGGGAGGAGAGAAGCTGCTGGGGACCGTGCAGAGTGGTAGAGTATATAGCCCAAGACCAGTCACTCCAGGGCAGCGGGAGGAGAGAAGCTGCTGGGGACCGTGGAGAGTGGTAGAGTATATAGCTCAAGACCTGTCCCTCCAGGGCAGCGGGAGGAGAGAAGCTGCTGGGGACCGTGCAGAGCGGTAGAGTATATACCCAAGACCTGTCCCTCCAGGGCAGCGGGAGGAGAGAAGCTGCTGGGGACCGTGCAGAGCGGTAGAGTATATACCCAAGACCTGTCCCTCCAGGGCAGTGGGAGGAGAGAAGCTGCCGGGGACCGTGCAGAGCGGTAGAGTATATACCCAAGACCTGTCCCTCCAGGGCAGTGGGAGGAGAGAAGCTGCCGGGGACCGTGCAGAGCGGTAGAGTATATACCCAAGACCTGTCCCTCCAGGGCAGTGGGAGGAGAGAAGCTGCTGGGGACCGTGCAGAGCGGTAGAGTATATACCCAAGACCAATCACTCCAGGGCAGCGGGAGGAGAGAAGCTGCTGGGGACCGTGCAGAGCGGTAGAGTATATACCCAAGACCTGTCCCTCCAGGGCAGCGGGAGGAGAGAAGCTGCTGGGAACCGGGCAGAGCGGTACAGTATATACCCAAGACCTGTCCCTCCAAGGCAGCGGGAGGAGAGAAGCTGCTGGGGACCGTGCAGAGCGGTAGAGTATATACCCAAGACCTGTCCCTCCAGGGCAGTGGGAGGAGAGAAGCTGCTGGGGACCGTGCAGAGCATATACCCAAGACCTGTCCCTCCAGGGCAGCGGGAGGAGAGAAGCTGCTGGGGACCGTGCAGAGCGGTAGAGTATACAGCCCAAGACCTGTCCCTCCAGGGCAGCAGGAGGAGAGAAGCTGCTGGGGACCGTGCAGAGCGGTACAGTATATAGCCCAAGACCTGTCCCTCCAGGGCAGCGGGAGGAGAGAAGCTGCTGGGGACCGTGCAGAGCGGTAGAGTATATAGCCCAAGACCTGTCCCTCCAGGGCAGCGGGAGGAGAGAAGCTGCTGGGGACTGAGCAGAGCGGTAGAGTATATAGCCCAAGACCTGTCCCTCCAGGGCAGCGGGAGGAGAGAAGCTGCTGGGGACCGTGCAGAGCGGTAGAGTATATACCCAAGACCAATCACTCCAGGGCAGCGGGAGGAGAGAAGCTGCTGGGGACCGTGCAGAGCGGTAGAGTATATACCCAAGACCTGTCCCTCCAGGGCAGCGGGAGGAGAGAAGCTGCTGGGGACCGGGCAGAGCGGTAGAGTATATACCCAAGACCTGTCCCTCCAGGGCAGCGGGAGGAGAGAAGCTGCTGGGGACCGGGCAGAGCGGTACAGTATATACCCAAGACCTGTCCCTCCAAGGCAGCGGGAGGAGAGAAGCTGCTGGGGACCGTGCAGAGCGGTAGAGTATATACCCAAGACCTGTCCCTCCAGGGCAGCGGGAGGAGAGAAGCTGCTGGGGACCGTGCAGAGCGGTAGAGTATACAGCCCAAGACCTGTCCCTCCAGGGCAGCAGGAGGAGAGAAGCTGCTGGGGACCGTGCAGAGCGGTACAGTATATAGCCCAAGACCTGTCCCTCCAGGGCAGCGGGAGGAGAGAAGCTGCTGGGGACCGTGCAGAGCGGTAGAGTATATAGCCCAAGACCTGTCCCTCCAGGGCAGCGGGAGGAGAGAAGCTGCTGGGGACTGAGCAGAGCGGTAGAGCATATAGCCCAAGACCTGTCCCTCCAGGGCAGCGGGAGGAGAGAAGCTGCTGGGGACCGTGCAGAGCGGTAGAGTATATAGCCCAAGACCTGTCCCTCCAGGGCAGTCGGAGGAGAGAAGCTGCTGGGGACCGTGCAGAGCGGTAGAGTATATACCCAAGACCTGTCCCTCCAGGGCAGTGGGAGGAGAGAAGCTGCTGGGGACCGGGCAGAGTATATACCCAAGACCTGTCCCTCCAGGGCAGCGGGAGGAGAGAAGCTGCTGGGGACCGTGCAGAGCGGTAGAGTATATAGCTCAAGACCTGTCCCTCCAGGGCAGCGGGAGGAGAGAAGCTGCTGGGGACCGTGCAGAGTGGTAGAGTATATAGCCCAAGACCAGTCACTCCAGGGCAGCGGGAGGAGAGAAGCTGCTGGGGACCGTGGAGAGTGGTAGAGTATATAGCTCAAGACCTGTCCCTCCAGGGCAGCGGGAGGAGAGAAGCTGCTGGGGACCGTGCAGAGCGGTAGAGTATATACCCAAGACCTGTCCCTCCAGGGCAGTGGGAGGAGAGAAGCTGCCGGGGACCGTGCAGAGCGGTAGAGTATATACCCAAGACCTGTCCCTCCAGGGCAGTGGGAGGAGAGAAGCTGCCGGGGACCGTGCAGAGCAGTAGAGTATATACCCAAGACCTGTCCCTCCAGGGCAGTGGGAGGAGAGAAGCTGCTGGGGACCGTGCAGAGCGGTAGAGTATATACCCAAGACCAATCACTCCAGGGCAGCGGGAGGAGAGAAGCTGCTGGGGACCGTGCAGAGCGGTAGAGTATATACCCAAGACCTGTCTCTCCAGGGCAGCGGGAGGAGAGAAGCTGCTGGGGACCGGGCAGAGCGGTACAGTATATACCCAAGACCTGTCCCTCCAAGGCAGCGGGAGGAGAGAAGCTGCTGGGGACCGTGCAGAGCGGTAGAGTATATACCCAAGACCTGTCCCTCCAGGGCAGTGGGAGGAGAGAAGCTGCTGGGGACCGTGCAGAGCGGTAGAGTATATACCCAAGACCTGTCCCTCCAGGGCAGCGGGAGGAGAGAAGCTGCTGGGGACCGTGCAGAGCGGTAGAGTATACAGCCCAAGACCTGTCCCTCCAGGGCAGCAGGAGGAGAGAAGCTGCTGGGGACCGTGCAGAGCGGTACAGTATATAGCCCAAGACCTGTCCCTCCAGGGCAGCGGGAGGAGAGAAGCTGCTGGGGACCGTGCAGAGCGGTAGAGTATATAGCCCAAGACCTGTCCCTCCAGGGCAGCGGGAGGAGAGAAGCTGCTGGGGACTGAGCAGAGCGGTAGAGTATATAGCCCAAGACCTGTCCCTCCAGGGCAGCGGGAGGAGAGAAGCTGCTGGGGACCGTGCAGAGCGGTAGAGTATATACCCAAGACCAATCACTCCAGGGCAGCGGGAAGAGAGAAGCTGCTGGGGACCGTGCAGAGCGGTAGAGTATATACCCAAGACCTGTCCCTCCAGGGCAGCGGGAGGAGAGAAGCTGCTGGGGACCGGGCAGAGCGGTAGAGTATATACCCAAGACCTGTCCCTCCAGGGCAGCGGGAGGAGAGAAGCTCCTGGGGACCGGGCAGAGCGGTACAGTATATACCCAAGACCTGTCCCTCCAAGGCAGCGGGAGGAGAGAAGCTGCTGGGGACCGTGCAGAGCGGTAGAGTATATACCCAAGACCTGTCCCTCCAGGGCAGTGGGAGGAGAGAAGCTGCTGGGGACCGTGCAGAGCGGTAGAGTATATACCCAAGACCTGTCCCTCCAGGGCAGCGGGAGGAGAGAAGCTGCTGGGGACCGTGCAGAGCGGTAGAGTATACAGCCCAAGACCTGTCCCTCCAGGGCAGCGGGAGGAGAGAAGCTGCTGGGGACCGTGCAGAGCGGTACAGTATATAGCCCAAGACCTGTCCCTCCAGGGCAGCGGGAGGAGAGAAGCTGCTGGGGACCGTGCAGAGCGGTAGAGTATATAGCCCAAGACCTGTCCCTCCAGGGCAGCGGGAGGAGAGAAGCTGCTGGGGACTGAGCAGAGCGGTAGAGTATATAGCCCAAGACCTGTCCCTCCAGGGCAGCGGGAGGAGAGAAGCTGCTGGGGACCGTGCAGAGCGGTAGAGTATATAGCCCAAGACCTGTCCCTCCAGGGCAGTCGGAGGAGAGAAGCTGCTGGGGACCGTGCAGAGCGGTAGAGTATATACCCAAGACCTGTCCCTCCAGGGCAGTGGGAGGAGAGAAGCTGCTGGGGACCGGGCAGAGTATATACCCAAGACCTGTCCCTCCAGGGCAGCGGGAGGAGAGAAGCTGCTGGGGACCGTGCAGAGCGGTAGAGTATATAGCTCAAGACCTGTCCCTCCAGGGCAGCGGGAGGAGAGAAGCTGCTGGGGACCGTGCAGAGTGGTAGAGTATATAGCCCAAGACCAGTCACTCCAGGGCAGCGGGAGGAGAGAAGCTGCTGGGGACCGTGGAGAGTGGTAGAGTATATAGCTCAAGACCTGTCCCTCCAGGGCAGCGGGAGGAGAGAAGCTGCTGGGGACCGGGCAGAGCGGTAGAGTATATACCCAAGACCTGTCCCTCCAGGGCAGCGGGAGGAGAGAAGCTGCTGGGGACCGGGCAGAGCGGTAGAGTATATACCCAAGACCTGTCCCTCCAGGACAGCGGGAGGAGAGAAGCTGCTGGGGACCGTGCAGAGCGGTAGAGTATATACCCAAGACCTGTCCCTCCAGGGCAGCGGGAGGAGAGAAGCTGCTGGGGACCGGGAAGAGTGGTACAGTATATACCCAAGACCTGTCCCTCCAGGGCAGCGGGAGGAGAGAAGCTGCTGGGGACCGTGCAGAGCGGTAGAGTATATACCCAAGACCTGTCCCTCCAGGGCAGCGGGAGGAGAGAAGCTGCTGGGGACCGTGCAGAGCGGTAGAGTATATACCCAAGACCTGTCCCTCCAGGGCAGCGGGAGGAGAGAAGCTGCTGGGGACCGGGCAGAGCGGTACAGTATATACCCAAGACCTGTCCCTCCAGGGCAGCGGGAGGAGAGAAGCTGCTGGGGACCGGGCAGAGCGGTAGAGTATATACCCAAGACCTGTCCCTCCAGGGCAGCGGGAGGAGAGAAGCTGCTGGGGACCGGGCAGAGCGGTAGAGTATATACCCAAGACCTGTCCCTGCAGGGCAGCGGGAGGAGAGAAGCTGCTGGGGACCGGGCAGAGTATATACCCAAGACCTGTCCCTCCAGGGCAGTGGGAGGAGAGAAGCTGCTGGGGACCGTGCAGAGCGGTACAGTATATACCCAAGACCTGTCCCTCCAGGGCAGTGGGAGGAGAGAAGCTGCCGGGGACCGTGCAGAGCGGTAGAGTATATACCCAAGACCTGTCCCTGCAGGGCAGCGGGAGGAGAGAAGCTGCTGGGGACCGTGCAGAGCGGTAGAGTATATACCCAAGACCTGTCCCTGCAGGGCAGCGGGAGGAGAGAAGCTGCTGGGGACCGTGCAGAGCGGTACAGTATATACCCAAGACCTGTCCCTCCAGGGCAGCGGGAGGAGAGAAGCTGCTGGGGACCGTGCAGAGCGGTAGAGTATATACCCAAGACCTGTCCCTCCAGGGCAGCGGGAGGAGAGAAGCTGCTGGGGACCGGGCAGAGCGGTACAGTATATACCCAAGACCTGTCCCTCCAGGGCAGCGGGAGGAGAGAAGCTGCTGGGGACCGTGCAGAGCGGTAGAGTATATACCCAAGACCTGTCCCTCCAGGGCAGCGGGAGGAGAGAAGCTGCTGGGGACCGGGCAGAGCGGTAGAGTATATACCCAAGACCTGTCCCTCCAGGGCAGCGGGAGGAGAGAAGCTGCTGGGGACCGTGCAGAGCGGTAGAGTATATACCCAAGACCTGTCCCTCCAGGGCAGCGGGAGGAGAGAAGCTGCTGGGGACCGGGCAGAGCGGTAGAGTATATACCCAAGACCTGTCCCTCCAGGACAGCGGGAGGAGAGAAGCTGCTGGGGACCGTGCAGAGCGGTAGAGTATATACCCAAGACCTGTCCCTCCAGGGCAGCGGGAGGAGAGAAGCTGCTGGGGACCAGGCAGAGCGGTACAGTATATACCCAAGACCTGTCCCTCCAGGGCAGCGGGAGGAGAGAAGCTGCTGGGGACCGGGCAGAGCGGTAGAGTATATACCCAAGACCTGTCCCTGCAGGGCAGCGGGAGGAGAGAAGCTGCTGGGGACCGGGCAGAGTATATACCCAAGACCTGTCCCTCCAGGGCAGTGGGAGGAGAGAAGCTGCCGGGGACCGTGCAGAGCGGTACAGTATATACCCAAGACCTATCCCTGCAGGGCAGCGGGAGGAGAGAAGCTGCTGGGGACCGTGCAGAGCGGTACAGTATATACCCAAGACCTGTCCCTCCAGGGCAGTGGGAGGAGAGAAGCTGCCGGGGACCGTGCAGAGCGGTAGAGTATATACCCAAGACCTGTCCCTGCAGGGCAGCGGGAGGAGAGAAGCTGCTGGGGACCGTGCAGAGCGGTACAGTATATACCCAAGACGGGCCCTCCAGGGCAGCGGGAGGAGAGAAGCTGCTGGGGACCGTGCAGAGCGGTAGAGTATATACCCAAGACCTGTCCCTCCAGGGCAGCGGGAGGAGAGAAGCTGCTGGGGACCGGGCAGAGCGGTAGAGTATATACCCAAGACCTGTCCCTCCAGGGCAGCGGGAGGAGAGAAGCTGCTGGGGACCGTGCAGAGCGGTAGAGTATATACCCAAGACCTGTCCCTCCAGGGCAGCGGGAGGAGAGAAGCTGCTGGGGACCGGGCAGAGCGGTAGAGTATATACCCAAGACCTGTCCCTCCAGGGCAGCGGGAGGAGAGAAGCTGCTGGGGACCGGGCAGAGCGGTAGAGTATATACCCAAGACCTGTCCCTCCAGGGCAGCGGGAGGAGAGAAGCTGCTGGGGACCGTGCAGAGCGGTAGAGTATATACCCAAGACCTGTCCCTCCAGGGCAGCGGGAGGAGAGAAGCTGCTGGGGACCGGGCAGAGCGGTAGAGTATATACCCAAGACCTGTCCCTCCAGGACAGCGGGAGGAGAGAAGCTGCTGGGGACCGTGCAGAGCGGTAGAGTATATACCCAAGACCTGTCCCTCCAGGGCAGCGGGAGGAGAGAAGCTGCTGGGGACCGGGCAGAGCGGTACAGTATATACCCAAGACCTGTCCCTCCAGGGCAGCGGGAGGAGAGAAGCTGCTGGGGACCGGGCAGAGCGGTAGAGTATATACCCAAGACCTGTCCCTGCAGGGCAGCGGGAGGAGAGAAGCTGCTGGGGACCGTGCAGAGCGGTACAGTATATACCCAAGACCTGTCCCTCCAGGGCAGTGGGAGGAGAGAAGCTGCCGGGGACCGTGCAGAGCGGTACAGTATATACCCAAGACCTGTCCCTGCAGGGCAGCGGGAGGAGAGAAGCTGCTGGGGACCGTGCAGAGCGGTACAGTATATACCCAAGACCTGTCCCTCCAAGGCAGCGGGAGGAGAGAAGCTGCTGGGGACCGTGCAGAGCGGTACAGTATATACCCAAGACCTGTCCCTCCAGGGCAGCGGGAGGAGAGAAGCTGCTGGGGACCGGGCAGAGCGGTACAGTATATACCCAATACCTGTCCCTCCAGGGCAGCGGGAGGAGAGAAGCTGCCGGGGACCGTGCAGAGCGGTACAGTATATACCCAAGACCTGTCCCTGCAGGGCAGCGGGAGGAGAGAAGCTGCTGGGGACCGTGCAGAGCGGTAGAGTATATACCCAAGACCTGTCCCTCCAGGGCAGCGGGAGGAGAGAAGCTGCTGGGGACCGTGCAGAGCGGTACAGTATATACCCAATACCTGTCCCTCCAGGGCAGCGGGAGGAGAGAAGCTGCCGGGGACAGTGCAGAGCGGTACAGTATATACCCAAGACCTGTCCCTGCAGGGCAGCGGGAGGAGAGAAGCTGCTGGGGACCGTGCAGAGCGGTAGAGTATATACCCAATACCTGTCCCTCCAGGGCAGCGGGAGGAGAGAAGCTGCCGGGGACCGTGCAGAGCGGTACAGTATATACCCAAGACCTGTCCCTGCAGGGCAGCGGGAGGAGAGAAGCTGCTGGGGACCGTGCAGAGCGGTACAGTATATACCCAAGACCTGTCCCTCCAGGGCAGCGGGAGGAGAGAAGCTGCCGGGGACCGTGCAGAGCGGTACAGTATATAGCCCAAGACCTGTCCCTGCAGGGCAGCGGGAGGAGAGAAGCTGCTGGGGACCGTGCAGAGCGGTACAGTATATACCCAAGACCTGTCCCTCCAGGGCAGTGGGAGGAGAGAAGCTGCCGGGGACCGTGCAGAGCGGTAGAGTATATACCCAAGACCTGTCCCTGCAGGGCAGCGGGAGGAGAGAAGCTGCTGGGGACCGTGCAGAGCGGTAGAGTATATACCCAAGACCTGTCCCTGCAGGGCAGCGGGAGGAGAGAAGCTGCTGGGGACCGTGCAGAGCGGTACAGTATATACCCAAGACCTGTCCCTCCAGGGCAGTGGGAGGAGAGAAGCTGCCGGGGACCGTGCAGAGCGGTAGAGTATATACCCAAGACCTGTCCCTGCAGGGCAGCGGGAGGAGAGAAGCTGCTGGGGACCGTGCAGAGCGGTAGAGTATATACCCAAGACCTGTCCCTGCAGGGCAGCGGGAGGAGAGAAGCTGCTGGGGACCGTGCAGAGCGGTAGAGTATATACCCAAGACCTGTCCCTCCAGGGCAGCGGGAGGAGAGAAGCTGCTGGGGACCGTGCAGAGCGGTAGAGTATATACCCAAGACCTGTCCCTCCAGGGCAGCGGGAGGAGAGAAGCTGCTGGGGACCGGGCAGAGCGGTAGAGTATATACCCAAGACCTGTCCCTCCAGGGCAGCGGGAGGAGAGAAGCTGCTGGGGACCGGGCAGAGCGGTACAGTATATACCCAAGACCTGTCCCTCCAGGGCAGCGGGAGGAGAGAAGCTGCTGGGGACCGTGCAGAGCGGTAGAGTATATACCCAAGACCTGTCCCTCCAGGGCAGCGGGAGGAGAGAAGCTGCCGGGGACCGTGCAGAGCGGTAGAGTATATACCCAATACCTGTCCCTCCAGGGCAGCGGGAGGAGAGAAGCTGCTGGGGACCGTGCAGAGCGGTAGAGTATATACCCAAGACCTGTCCCTCCAGGGCAGCGGGAGGAGAGAAGCTGCTGGGGACCGTGCAGAGCGGTAGAGTATATACCCAAGACCTGTCCCTCCAGGGCAGCGGGAGGAGAGAAGCTGCCGGGGACCGGGCAGAGCGGTAGAGTATATACCCAAGACCTGTCCCTCCAGGGCAGCGGGAGGAGAGAAGCTGCCGGGGACCGGGCAGAGCGGTAGAGTATATACCCAAGACCTGTCCCTCCAGGGCAGCGGGAGGAGAGAAGCTGCTGGGGACCGGGCAGAGCGGTACAGTATATACCCAAGACCTGTCCCTCCAGGGCAGCGGGAGGAGAGAAGCTGCTGGGGACCGTGCAGAGCGGTAGAGTATATACCCAAGACCTGTCCCTCCAGGGCAGCGGGAGGAGAGAAGCTGCTGGGGACCGTGCAGAGCGGTACAGTATATACCCAAGACCTGTCCCTCCAGGGCAGCGGGAGGAGAGAAGCTGCCGGGGACCGGGCAGAGCGGTAGAGTATATACCCAAGACCTGTCCCTCCAGGGCAGCGGGAGGAGAGAAGCTGCTGGGGACCGTGCAGAGCGGTAGAGTATATACCCAAGACCTGTCCCTCCAGGGCAGCGGGAGGAGAGAAGCTGCTGGGGACCGGGCAGAGCGGTAGAGTATATACCCAAGACCTGTCCCTGCAGGGCAGCGGGAGGAGAGAAGCTGCTGGGGACCGTGCAGAGCGGTAGAGTATATACCCAAGACCTGTCCCTCCAGGGCAGCGGGAGGAGAGAAGCTGCTGGGGACCGGGCAGAGCGGTAGAGTATATACCCAAGACCTGTCCCTGCAGGGCAGCGGGAGGAGAGAAGCTGCTGGGGACCGGGCAGAGCGGTAGAGTATATACCCAAGACCTGTCCCTCCAAGGCAGCGGGAGGAGAGAAGCTGCTGGGGACCGGGCAGAGCGGTAGAGTATATACCCAAGACCTGTCCCTGCAGGGCAGCGGGAGGAGAGAAGCTGCTGGGGACCGGGCAGAGCGGTAGAGTATATACCCAAGACCTGTCCCTCCAAGGCAGCGGGAGGAGAGAAGCTGCTGGGGACCGGGCAGAGCGGTAGAGTATATACCCAAGACCTGTCCCTCCAGGGCAGCGGGAGGAGAGAAGCTGCTGGGGACCGGGCAGAGCGGTAGAGTATATACCCAAGACCTGTCCCTCCAGGGCAGCGGGAGGAGAGAAGCTGCTGGGGACCGGGCAGAGCGGTAGAGTATATACCCAAGACCTGTCCCTCCAGGGCAGCGGGAGGAGAGAAGCTGCTGGGGACCGGGCAGAGCCGGTGCCTAATACGGGGTGCTCCTGGATCGGTCGCACGCATCAACACTGTCAGGTTCCCTGTGAATTCTATTTACCTGCAGATTAACCCTGTATGTGCAGGTATACAGCATTCCTGGAGGTGACAGATTCCGTGCAGTCACCCTACCTCCCCAGCAGAACCAATACCAGTAATCCCAGCTCTCCCACTCGGCTCTCATGCGTTGCGCCCTCTGCCAGTGCAGCACCAGGCTCGGCCTCTGCTGCCCCATACCATTTGGTTGCGGACAGATCCGGCGCGTAACTTCCACATAGCCCACGTGACTCCCTACTCTGCTCTGTCACTCGCTGGGGCAGCGTATTCGTCCTAAGCTAACATCCCAGTGACATTTATTAGGACGCTACTGAAAGTTACACGCACACGTTCTATGCACTTTACGGTAAACCCAGCACCTTGGCGTCGCTTGCGAGGATGTGGTTAGTTCCTTCGAGCATGCGCACTTCACGCACTATTCTCAGGAACAGGTCACGTCACAGTGCTTGCAGAGCGCATGCGCATTACAGATGCATATGACGTAATGCTTAGATTTCCGTAGAGGGGAGTGTCGCTGTATGCACATGAACAGGTCAATCGGGACTCACAAAAGCGTGACTGTGAGCCCGACCATTGCCCCGTCTGTGACGTGGCGGCCCCCGCCTCCTGGAGCCGCACGTCATGAAGTCGCCTGAGTGTGCACGGGGCAGACGGGGCTTCCTTATTCCTCAATTATTTGCAACATATGTTTTTACATGTTAACAAGCAGAAATGATGCCAGTGGGAGGATGCAGAGCGGTGCCCAGTGTGTGTACGGTCGCTGGAGTGGTGCCAGTAACCTTAGCTCGCTGCACCTAACACTACACTCACCACCCTCAGCGCCACTTCACTCCTGCACCGCCATCTTGTCACCGCACACGTTGCGAATTTGCTCTTGTAAAAATCTGCCCGGATTCTTCCTCTCTTGGCAGAAGACGCAGTTGAAAATCCACGAGGTTTTGATGTGGATTTTCATGCGTGTGGATTTGGAAGCTAAATAAAGATCTATTAATAAAAAAAGAATTGTGATGTCATTCCCTTCTCCAACCCCTTCATTTACCTTCTCCATTGAAGACCACAATATCATTACATACCAAATATAACGTTTACACACAAAACAAACATAAGTGAATATAATCTATATAAGTATATATATATATATATATGTCCTTCACAGATAAAAGCAGCACACCATGTAAGCTTCAATAAAGTGCTGCTTGAGAAAGGTTCACACCCACTGGACCGAAACGTTGCTGCATGGGCACATAGCCAGATGGGCTATTAAATAGCACTTTACTGAAGCTTACATGGTGTGCTGCTTTCATCTGTGAAGGACTATTTGGAGGTTTGGTATATGCCGGGAAGGCTGGCACCCGAATGTCTTTTCTTTTTTTGGGCTGCGTTTTCAACTTCTTCCTTTCTAAACAGAAAATACCAAGCCTGAGGTTTATTAACCCCAGAGTTTTTTTCGGTTTTGCGTTTTCATTTTTCTTTCCCGTCATTCCCAAAGCCATAACTTTTTTTTATTTTTTCGTCAGTATGGCCACCTGAAGGCTTATTTTTTGCGGGACAAGTTGTACTTTTGAACGACACCATTGGTTTTACCATGTTGTTAACTAGAACACAGGAAAAAAATTCCAAGTGCGGTGAAATTGCAAACAAAAGTGCAATCCAACACAGATGTATGGAGGACTCAGGTTGTGGATGGCTTTGTATGTCATGGTTAGGGTTTTGAACTGGAGTCTTTGGGTAATGGGGAGCCAGTGCAGGGATTGACAGAGGGGAGAGGCCAGGGAATAGCGGGGGGACAGGTGGATTAGTCGGGCAGCAGAGATTAGAATAGATTGGAGGGGTGCAAAAGTGTTAGAGGGGAGGCCACAGAGCAGGAGGTTGCAGTAATCAAGGTGGGAGATGAGGGCATGGACTAGGGTTTTTGCAGATTCTTGGTTGAGGAATGTACGGATCCGTGAAATGTTTTTGAGTTGAAGTTAACAGGAAGTGGAAAGGGCTTGGATATGTGGTTTGAAAGAGAGATCAGTGTCAAGTATTACCCCGAGGCAGCGAGCTTGTGGGCCTGGAGAGAGCGGGCAGCCATTTACTTTAATGGATAGGTCCATTGGGGGGGGTCGCGTGAGATGGGGGAAAGATGATGAATTCTGTTTTGTCCATATTAAGTTTTAGAAATCTAGCGGAGAAGAAGGATGAAATAGCAGACAGACATTGAGGGATTCTGTTTAGTAGTGAAGTGATATCTGGTCCAGAGATGTAGATCTGTGTGTCATCAGCATAGAGGTGATACTGAAAGCTATGAGATTCAATGAGCTGTCTGAGGCCGAAGATGTAAATGGAGAAGAGCAGGGCCCTAGGACTGAACCTTGCGGGACCCCGATGGATAGGGGGCGCGGTGAGGAGGTGGTGTGTGAGTGGGACAAGCTGAATCTCCGGTCTGTTAGGTATGTCGCGATCAAGATAGGGCCAAGTCTGTGATACCAAGAGATGAGAGGGTCTGTAGTAATGGGGAATGGTCAACTGTGTCAAAGGCAGAGGATAGGTCCAGGAGGAGGATAACAGAGTAGCGTCGCTTGGTCTTGGTGGTTAATAGGTCATTGGTGATCTTAGTTAGGGCAGTTTCAGAGGATTGGTGTGGCTGGAAGCCAGATTGTAAGCAGTCAAGGAGGGAGCAAGAAGAGAGGTGGGAGGACAGTTCAAGATGGACGTGTTGTTGCAGTAGTTTTGAGGCATAGGGGAGAAGTGATATAACGCAATAGCTAGATACAGAGGATGGGTCAAGAGAGGGCTTTTTGAGGATAGGTGTGATTGAGGCATGTTTAAAGCTTGAAGTGTGAATAGCGTAATGGCTTGTGAAATTTAGGAAAAACACATGAGATGCTTAGCACAAAATTTGGCCAAAAAATTTGAGCCCATCCACCAACGTTAAGGTGATCTCATCGAATGGGTCCCTGACTTAACTGCCTAGTGTGAACACTTACCTCTGGCTAATTGTCATGATCCAGTTTTGGATTTGTGTCACAGTCTGGACTCTGTTATATAAACCTTTTTCCTTTCTGGCCTCAGGGGTTTATATGGAGTTTTGCCCCCGGTGGCCGTTGGTATTACTACAACTGTAGTTGGTCGGCTGCTGGGTTTTTGCCCCCGTTGGCAGCTGGTGTTACTACATGTTTAATTAGTCAGCAGGTGGTGACCTCCCCCCTCCTTCCTATAAAAGGTCATCAGCTGCTGCTGCTCCCTGTTGGCAATACTGGTCATTTGCGATGCTAACCAACCTTGGTGAAGACTGGACCTACCTGGTGGAGAGGGGGTTCAGCTTATATGGAGCAATGGTGATGCTGCTGGATGCTGATCGGGTGCCTTCCTCTGCTGCTTGGAGCATTAGTAGCAGATAAAGCTAAGTTTGGGTTTTTAGTTGCTTTAACCCCATGGTGTCTGTTTTATTTTCCCTTGTGTATTGTTTGGTGCAGTTCACTTTATTCCATGTCTCACCTCCTGGGGAGGGAGTTGTGGGTTTAGCTCAGGGCTAAACAGGAGATAGGGACAGGTCGGGGACTTGGGCCTCACTACCTTCAAGTGTACCCCCAAGTTAAGGAAAGTCAGGGCACCTCCTTAGCCTGAGGGACAGTTCAGAGGCCCAGGTTCCACGTCTCCTGCTTTTTCCCTATTGCCCTGTTACATTATTACCAACCGTGGCCTGCTTTTTCCCTACTGCCCCGTGATATTATTACCAACCGTGGCCTGCAGTTGACATTATTACCAACCGATGTAGCCTGCAGTTCGTCGTGGTGTGAGGGCATGTTTTAGCTGTGAGACCAGGTTCCACGTCTCCTGCTTTTTCCCTACTGCCCCGTGACACTAATATCTTGGTAAAACCTATATTTGTAGGAAGGTCGGAACCAAATGTGATTGGATGCAATTAAAACCACAGCATGGTGAAGGGCTTAGTGCTCAGTCAGAAAGCTAGCATACAAATTACAGAAAAACTGACGGCAATTGCAACCATTTCCTCATTTTGATATGTAAGCTGTTTTTTGGTATGCACTTGTTCGGACTAGTTCTTGATGTGCCGTCAGTTTTCTGTTATGCGGGGATGTGCAGGAGTCTGTGCGGGGGTATGCCGGGCTGTGCGGAATCCCCGGCTGACTTGAGGTAATCTGACAGCATGGTAAAAAGTTCAGAAACTTTCCCACGCTATCAAGTTCACTTCAGGTCAGCCAGGGACTCCACGCAGCCTCAGTGATGTATGCGGCGGTATGCGGGTCTGTGTTAGGGTATGCGTGGGTATGCGGGGCTGTGCGGAGTTGCCGGCTGGCCTGAGGTGATCTGAGAGCATGGGAAAAAGTTCAGAAACTTTCCCACGTTATTGAGTTCACTTAAGGTCAGCCAGGGAGTCTGCGCAGCCTCAGTGACGTCAGCGGTAGTCCCCGGCTGACCTGAGGTAATCTGACATCGTGGGAAAAAGTTCAGAAACTTTCCTACGCTATCAAGTTCACTTCAGGTCAGCCGGGGACTCCGCGCAGCCTCAGTGACGTATGCGGGTCTGTGTGGAGGTATGTGGGGCTGTGCGGGGGTCTGCAGGGCATTGCGAGGGTATGCAGGGGTATGCGGGTCTGTGTGGGCATATGCGGGTTTGTGCAGGGGTATGCGGGTCTGTACAGGGGGCTGTGCATGGGTATGCGCTGCTGTGCAGGGATATGCGTGGCTGTATGGAGATTTGTGGGTGTGTGCGGGAGTTTGTCCGGGGGTATGCGGGCCTGTGCGGGGCTGTGAAGGGGTTTGCGGGTCTGTGGGGGTATGCAGGGGTAAGCGGGTCTGTGTGGGGGTCTGTGAGGGGCTGTGTGGGGGGTATGCAGGTCGAGCGCGGGTCTGTGCGGGGCTGTGAGGGGGGCTGTACAGGGGTATGTGGGTCTGTGTGGGGGTCTGTGCGGGGGTGTATGCATGTGTGTTTGTGTATGCAGGCATCGTCAGATGGGACTACAAGTCCCATCGGGCTATGCCTGCTACACTGACAATGATTAACACATTAGCCAATGATGGGACAGTAGTAGTCCCATCATCTGGCTAATGTGTTGAATGTAAAAAAATAAATAAATAAAAAATAAACATACACACATCTATTGTCCATACTAACCATCTACACCTAATCACCGAAGCAATTGATCACCTGAAAAAAACTTAAAGTAATAAACAAACACTATACTCTCTGTCCGACGTAATCAAATTAATATGATTGTCCCACGACGACCTCCCGTGCAGAGCTGTCACATCAGGGGCTTCAGTCATACAATGACGAAGATAATCCTCCGCATTGTATCACTCCGCTGCCAACAGGTCAACTGAGCTCACCTGTCACTTTGCTGCACTACAGCGTGAGAATTTTCTCACGCTGCAGTGCAGTAAAGCGAGAGGCTTATCTCCGATGACACGCTGCCGGAGGGTTATTTCCGGTCAGTGTGTCACCGGAGGCCTATAGAGAGGTCATTTCTGCTGATGTGACAGCTCTATAGGGGAGATCGTCGTGGGACAATCGTTATTAATGGGATTATGTCGGACAGGGAGAATATTGTTGGTTTGATTTTCATTTTTTTTTGCAGGTGATCGATGGCTTTGACTGGATCGGCGTGTAATAAACATTTTGAAAAAATGTGTGGTGTTTTAGTTCTTTAAAATACTTTATTCTTATGTGTGTGTTTTTAACCCTTTATTAATATAAGATTAATAATGGATAGGCGTCTTATTGACACCTCTTCATTATTAATCAGGGTTAATGTCACCTTCCAAAAGCAAGGTGACATTAACGCCTTATTACCCCATATGCCACCACTACACGGCAGTGGGAAAACAGGGGCTAAGTGCCAGAATTGGCGCATCCTTAGAGATGCGCCATTTCTGGGGCAGCCACGGGCTGGTATTTGTAGCCGGGGGGGAATATCCATGGCCCCTTCCCAGGCTATGAATATCAGCCTGCCGGCCCGCAGCTGTCTGCATAGTCTTTACTGGCTATTAAAATAGGGGGACCCCCAAAAAAATGATGTGGGGTCCCCCTATATTTTATAGCCAGAAAGTGTCATGATACCAGTGCTGGTGGACCTGCACTTCTGGGGTTAATGTTTTGATCTCAGTGCAGACTCTTACCTGCACACCTGGGGCTTATTATGGTGGCCTCTCATTGGTTCTGGGAAAGCTTATTATAGCCTCAGATAGCTCCAATCCCCATCAGTTATACTTTCACCCTTGGCAGAGTTGTGTTGACCCCTGAGTGTGTATGTGCTGTGTTCTGGTTGCCTGATACTTTGTGTACGACTCGGTCTGTTCTCTGGATATTGCTTGTTGGATTCTGCTTGGTACCTTCTTTGTCTGTTTGGTTTTGACCCCTGCTTGGCCCCAACTATCCGTTCTGTCTCATCCCTGGTACTTTACTGCTATCTCTGTGTATGACCTCTGTTTTGCCTGACTCTGAGCATTCCTGTAGTTGTGTCCTGCTGATCTCTGGAAGCAGGATGCTAAGCCCCGCCCCTTGCAGTCACATGACCGTAGGTCCTTCACTGCTTGCTAAACTTCAGTGTCCCCAGGTCCTGTTTGTCTGTATTCTCTGGCCGTACCTGACCCTGGGCCCCCCTACAGTGCGGGTGAGTCCCTGCTCAGCGGAGGCTGCACGCCGGCGCTGACAGGACCCTGACATTATAACTGACTATTAAGTTTTTGGGGGTTTTTTGTGCAGAGAATTATGGATTCCATACAGTGTCTGGCTGACCAGATGAAAAATCTGAGTCAGATGCTTCAGGGTTTATCTCTAGAGCAGCAAGCTCTTACTCGTTCTCAGCAGCAGGTTTCTGAGACTGTGCGAGGGGCTTTATCTGCTGGGTCTCTGGGGGCCAGGGTGAGTGATGTTGTTCTGGTGTCCCCGGAACCACCTGTTAAACTGCCTGACTTCTTTTCTGGGAACAAAGAGGAGTTCAGGATCTTCATGGAGGGTTGCAAACTTTTTTTTAGTTTGAGACCACGTTCCTCTGGGGATGAAAACCAGAAGGTAGGGGTCATTATGTCCTTATTAAGAGGGTCCCCACAAGCTCCCACTGCCCCTGAGAGAGTGTCTGTGAATGCATTCTTTGAGGCCCTCGGGCACATATATGATGAGCCTGACCGAGTGAGATTGGCAGAAGACATGGTGATGAGTGTCTGTCAGGGGAAACACTCGGCTGAGTGGTTTTGTACTGAATTCCACCACTGGGCTGCAGAGATCTCTTGGGGCGACGCCGTGCTTCGAGGTCTCTTTCGCAGAGGCTTGTCCGAGCGGCTGCAGGATGCCTTGGCGTTAGATCCCCCACCTAACTCTCTCGAGGATGCCGTGACCCAGACCGTCCGGTTGGTCCGCAGGCTGCGAGCCAGAGGGGTGATGCAGGTGAAGACTCCATTGTTCCCCAGTGGAAAAGAGACTGCCCCTGAGCTCATGGATGTAGGCGCCCTCTCCCTGAAGGATACAGAGAGGAAACGCCGGAAGGACAAGCAGTTATGCCTTTACTGAGGTAAAACGGGACATTGGAAAAGGGAGTGTCCTGATTGCCCGTCTTCGACCCGGTCGAAGGGGAAACGACTAGGTCTGGGTAGTCAGCGGGGAGACTAATCAGACCCTCAGGTACCCTTTTCATCCTTTTCTAAAGTTTTACTTCATGTGGAACTGTTTGTGGATGGTAGTTCTTTTCCCTCTACAGCCTTCGTGGACTACGGATCAAACATTAATCTCATTGACTCCCAATTGGTCACACGCTGCAAGATAGGGACAGTTAGGCTCAAGGTTCCGATCAAGGTGGTGGCCATTGATTCCTCTCCCCTCACTAAAGAGGGAATTCTTTTCATGTCTGATTTATTTGCACTCAGAGTGGGCGCTACTCATGTGGAAAACCTATGTTGCTTGGTTCTGGACAATCTACCTGCAGGGTTGGTGTTGGGCATGCCCTGGTTACAACGCCATAACCCAGTTATTAACTGGAAAATGGGGGAAATTGTTCAATGGGGGTTTAATGATTTTAAGTTGTGTGATAAATCCGCACTGCTGGTTGAACCTGTTAAATCTGTGTCTGTATCATCTGTCGAGCTGGAAGGTATTCCGGAATACCGGAAGGACTTCGAAGATGTATTCTCTGAAAACGAGGCCGAGACCTTACCGCCACATAGACCCTTTGACTGTGCTATCGAGCTGGTCCTGGGGGCTAAATTACCTAAAGCCCGTCTGTTTAATTTATCCAGCCCTGAGCGCTTAGCTATGAAGGAGTACATTGCTGAAAGTCTGCTCAAAGGACACATACGTCCTTCAGTCTCACCTCTGGCAGCAGGTTTCTTTTTTGTAAAGAAAAAAGATGGCGGGTTACGTCCCTGTCTCGATTTTCGTGAGTTTAATCAGATTACTGTACGGAATACGTACCCCCTTCTGTTGATTCCCGATTTGTGTAACCAACTATCAGGGGCAAAATGGTTCTCTAAACTGGATCTTCGGGGGGCATATAATTTGATAAGGGTCCTAGAGGGGGATGAATGGAAAACTGCGTTCCTCATGTCCGAGGGACTGTTTGAAAATTTAGTCATGCTGTTTGGTCTTACTAATGCCCTCGCCATATTTCAGAGTTTCATCAACGTGGTATTCTCGGATCTCATTGGTAGTTTTGTTGTTATCTACTTAGATGATATTTTGATATACTCCTCCGACAGGCATTCTCATCTGGAACATGTACGAACTGTTCTCCAAAGACTGAGGGAAAATCATCTGTTTGCCAAATTGGAGAAATGTGTATTTTGTGTTCAGGAATTGTCTTTTTAGGGATTGTGTCCTGTGAGGGTTTTCGCATGGACCCCAAGAAGGTGCAGGCCATTGCGGATTGGGTGCAACCCCAAGATCTTAAGGGTCTTCAGCGCTTCTTGGGGTTCGCCAATTATTACCGCAAATTTATCCGGGATTTTTCGCAGGTGGTCAAACCACTCACAGATCTAACATGCAAAGGTGCGGATGTGAGAAATTGGTCCTCGCTCGCAAAAGAGGGCTTTGCGACGCTGAAAAAATGTTTTATGTCTGCTCCTGTGTTGGTACAGCCAGATCCATCCAAACCATTTGTGGTGGAGGTGGATGCCTCCGAGGTGGGGGTGGGGGCTGTGTTGTCCCAAGGGCCTGCCATTCTTACGAACCTCAGGCCATGTGCTTTCTTTTCCAGGAAGTTCTCTGCTGCTGAAATAAATTATGATGTAGGCAATAGAGAGCTTCTTGCGGTCAAGTTGGCGTTTGAGGAGTGGAGGCACTTTTTGGAGAGGGCCAGTCACCTGGTTACTGTGATCACTAGTGTTGAGCATTCCGATACCGCAAGTATCGGGTATCGGCCGATATTAGCTGTATCGGAATTCCGATACTGACTTCCGATACTTTTTTCATATCGGATACCGGAATCGGAAGTTCCCATAATGCTATGAGCCCGCTCGCTTTGATTCAGCCAGAAGTGTGGGCACATCCTGTTAGGCATGTAGGCATGTTAACTATTGGCATGGCTGTGATTGGCTGCTGAAATGATGTCATGATGCACTATAAAAGCCGCCGCCGCCATTTCTGGTCACTCTGCTGTGAATTCAGTTAGGAGCAGGCTGCTGTTGAAGACTGTGAGGGACAGTTAGAAATAGCGATTCTACAAAACATATTGTGCTTTAACCAGGCTACATAAACCACTGTAGCTTTCTTTTCCCTAGCAGCAGTGTTCACAGCTGTCTGCAAGGGCTGTGTGAGTGCAGCTCACGCTGTGGAGTGGGTCCTGCAGCCACGTCTGGTTGTAGGCCGCCCAGCGTGCCTCACTGCTGCCTCATACATATTTTTCTTTTTGAGCTGCTTATTTTTCAAAAATTCTATCTAGTGTGCTTCCATCCGTATCCATATACGTTGGTTGCAAACACTAGTAGTAGACAGCGGAGCCTTTCTGCAGCCTTTCAGTGCTAGTGCCCACTTAGCTGCACTTTTCACGGCTGTCTGAGAGGTCTCTGACTGTGTGTGAGTGCAGCTCACGCTGAGTAGTGTGTCCTGCAGCTACGTCTGATTGTAGGCCGCTCAGCATGCGTCACTGCCTCACACATATTTTTCTTTAATTGCAGCTCATTTTTTCTTATCCTATTAGTTTGCATCCATCCGTATCCATCTACATTGGTTGGTTGCAAACACTATATAGGAGTAGATAGAGGAGCCTTTTTTCTGGCTTGTGCCCTTCATCTGCAGCCAGATTAGTATTACCCAATTTTTTTGGAGCCTCATCTTTTGCATTGTAGGTTACCTGCCTGCATTGTAATAGCTCCAAAAAGTTGGTGATACTATCACTTTCAAATCTTTGGTCACATCCTTTTAGTTTTTTTTCACAAAAAAAACAATAAAGTTCACCAAACACTACATTTGAAAGTTGTGTAGGCCACATTAGCTCCTATTAAAGTGTAGTCCACACACACACTTCATAAAATTAGTGTTTCTTCTACCTGTAACCAGCTGTTCAGGAATAAGCACACTAAGCCCCCCCTTTGTACTTTTCTGCCTTTCTTTATCAGTCTAGCAAGATGAAGAAGGCAGGGAGTAAGGCACGTGGGCGTGGAGTTTCAGCAGGAAGAGGACGTGGGGATTCTGCAGGGAGAGGATGTGGGGATTCTGCAGGGAGAGGACGTGGGGATTCTGTGCCTGCTGCGGGCACCAGTGAGTCAGCATCCCGCAGTTTTAGCAGGCAACAGTCCTTTATGCGCAGCTTTGTAGGACCTCGCCGTACCCCACTGCTGCGGGAGGAACAAATTGAAGCCGTTGTCAGATGGATGGCAGCTAACTCATCGCCTTCAATGACTTCCACATCCTCTCAGGGCCAGAGCACTGAAGAGCAACCATCTGTCTCTTCACCACCTGCCAAAGTGCCCAGGCAGTCAGAGAGCCCTGGACAGGAGCCATCACAGTCTCTACTTCTGTTCTCTGAATCTGTTGGCTTGGAAAGAGGGGGGCCAGCCAAGCAGCATTCCAGAATGTGAAGAAGAGGGAGTATGCAGTGATGCGCAACTTCTTTGTCCCTCTGAATCTGAAGAGGCGGGTGGGCCAGTGCCTATGGTCAGCACACCTCTGTACGCATCAGATGATGACGAGACACAGGTGCCACTTTCTGGTGCGTACGGTGCTGGCGAGACAACCAAGGAGAAGCAGGTGTTTGAAGAGGGGAGTGTAGATGATGAGGTCCTTGACCCATCATGGCGTGAGGAACAGGAAGGTGGTGGGAGCAGTTCTGAGGAAGAGATTCCCCAAACAGCCAAAACAGGAGGGAGAGGGAGGGGGCAGACTTGGTTGCCTGTAGCCTCCACTTCAGCACCAGTTAGGAGCATTCCTCTTTCAAAAGGCAAAACGGGCGCTCCCAAGACTTGCAGTGCGTGGTCCTTTTTAAACACAGTTGCAGATGACATTTACTTTGTCAAATGCAAGCTGTGTCATCAGAGAGTCAAAAGAGGGAAAAATGTCAGCAACCTCAATACCACTAATATGTGGAAACATGTACGGACCAAGCACGAGGTGGAGTTACACAGGCACACTGAAGACGTAGGCCAACGTAGAGCACCACCTACCACCTCTTCAGTTTGTGTTGGGGCCTCTTCCTCCAGCTCACACACAGCTGGTTCGGCTTCCTCACAGGATCGCCAAGGAAGAACCTCTGGCACTGTTGTCCGGAGACCCTGTGACATTCCACCCACAGCACCACATTCCCAGTCATCCTCACACTCCCAGGCCACTCGACAGCCATCGGTAGCACAGGCATGGGATAAAAGGCGGCCATACTTGGCAAACCATCCCCGAGCACAGGCTCTGAATGCTGGCATTGCCAAACTACTGGCACTTGAAATGCTCTCATTCAGGCTGGTGGAGACTGACACCTTCCGGGACTTCATGGCATTGGCAGTCCCGCAATACACCATGCCCAGCTGCTTTTATTTCAGCAGGCGAGCCGTCCCTGCCCTGCAGAAACATGTGGAGGGAAAAATAAAACATGTGCTACTAAACGCCGTTAGTAGCAAGGTCCACCTGACCACCGATGCGTGGACCAGTAACCATGGACAGGGACGATACCTTTCCCTCACTGCCCATTGGGTCAATGTTGTGGAGCCGGGTACAGATCTGGAGTGGTGCTGTACGTGTTCTGCCAACTCCATGGATTGCAGGAATCCAATCTGTACACATAGACTCCTCCTCTTACTCAAGTTCCTCAGAAACAGCGCAGCAGGAGCCTGTTACGACCGATATGAGCACAGCCGTGGCCAAACGTCAACAGGCCGTAGTCAAATTAATTTCTTTGGGGAATCGAAGCCACACCGCGCAGGAGCTCTGGAATGCCATGAAGCAGGAGAGCGACGTGTGGTTTGTGCCAGCGAATCTCCAGCCGGGCTTGGTAGTGTGTGACAATGGCCGAAATCTGGTGGCAGCTCTTGGCCTAGGCAACCTCACTCACATCCCATGTCTGGCACATGTGCTGAACTTGGTCGTGCAGAGCTTTCTGAGGGACTATCCAGATCTTGATGCACTGCTGCACAACGTCCGCATAGAGTGCGCTCACTTGCGGCGTTCCAGCATGGCAAGATCGCGCCTTGCTGCTTTGCAGCGTCGATTACGCCTTCCGGAATATCGCATCATATGTGACCTACCCACCAGGTGGAATTCAACGTTACATATGTTGGAGCGGTTGTGTGAGCAGCAGGCAGCAGTCATGGAGTACCAGCTGCATCAGGCGCAAACAAGTCGCACTGTGCGCCGGTCACACTTCAGCACCACTGAGTGGGCCTCTATGAAGGACATCTGCCTCGTTTTAGGTGCCTTCGATGATTCCACGCGGATGGCAAGTGCAGATGATGCACTAGTCAGCATGACTGTCCCCCTTATCTGCCTGCTTCAAAAAACACTGCAAGCACTAAGGGAGGAGGTTTTGGAAGAGGTGGAGGATGAGGAGTCCCAAATGCCATCTGCTTCTGGACAGTCTGCGCTACGTGGTTCCTCACAAAGGCCTAGGCAGGGGACACCTTGTGAGGAGGATGAGGATGAGTCGATGGAGGAGGAAGACATCTCTCCAGAGGAGGGAGGTACACAAAGCTCTAGTCAGTATGTACAGCGAGGGTGGGGTGATGCAGAGCAGGCAGAGATCACGCCTCAAGCAGGGGACAGCGGTTCTTTGGCAGTTGGGAGTCTGCAGCAAATGGTTGATTTCATGCTGCAGTGCCTGAGAAACGACCGCCGCATCTCCCACATTCTCTACACGGCTGATTATTGGGTGTACACCCTCCTAGATCCTCGCTACCGAGACAACTTACAAAGCCTCATACCAACGTTGAACCGGGAGCGTAAACTGCGGGAGTACCAAGACACACTGGTGCAGTCCATCATGTTTTCCATTCCACCCGACAGCAGTGGTGCTAGTGCTTTACAAAGCAGCTCTGTGCGTCGAGGCAGTGGAGGAAATTCGGCACACAGAGGGAGCAGAGGCAGCGCCACTATGGCCCAAATGTGGCAAAGTTTTGTGTGTCCGCCACAATTGTCTACACCATCACAGACGGCTCCAGTCAGCAGGAGGCAACGTTTCCGTCAGATGGTGACAGACTACATGTCTTGCCCGGTCAGTGTACTCCCAGATGGCTCTTCCCCCTTCAAGTTTTGGGTCTCTAAGCTGGATACATGGCCAGAGCTTAGCCAGTATGCATTGAAGGTGCTGGCTTGCCCTGCTGCCAGTGTATTATCGGAATGCGTCTTTAGTGCCACAGGTGGTGTACTAACAGACCGTGGCACGCGACTATCTTCCGATAACGTCGACCGGCTTACTTTTCTGAAAATGAACAAGGCCTGGATCTCTCCAGAATTTGCCAGTCCTCTTCCCGACTAAATAATTGGTTGGCAACTGTATCCAGGTCTCCTGTTGTGTTCATGTTTCTACCACCTGAACTATAATCCCTGGGCTTCAACACAGCCAGTTGTCGATCAGATGTGTCGTCTGCACAGAGAAAAACACACTAACTCCTGTGTTAGTGGGTTTCAGTAACGCCAGCTGCTCCCCTGCTGTGTGGACGGCAAAGTCTCCTGCTCCATCCACATTCAAACTCCTACTGATTTTTAACCGTGCTCCACTTAGGCCTCTGGCTCCACTGTCTCTAGTATTTCCCCTGGCCTCCAACCCCGCCAGTTGCTGCTCTGAAGTGGCGTCTGCACAATCCACACTTGTTCCTGAGTTACTGGGGCTCAGTCACATCAGTTGATCCCCTGATGTGTGTCCGGCAATGTCTCCTGCTCTGTCCACATTCCCATTACTAGTAGTGTGAATGAGGACAGTAACACCAGCTGCTCCCCTGCTGTGTGAATGGCAAAGTCTCCTGCTGCCTACACCATCACACTACTACTGATTTTTAACCGTGGTCCACATTCCCATTACTAGTAGTGGGAATGAGGACAGAGCAGGAGACCTTGCCGGACACACATCATGGGATCAACTGACGTGACTGAACCCCTGTAACCCAGGAACAAGTGTGGATTGTGCAGATGACACTTCAGAGCAGCAACTGGCGGGGTTGGAGGCCAGGGGAAATACTAGAGACAGCAGAGCCAGAGGCCGAAGTGGAGCACGGTTACAATCAGTAGTTGTGTACAACCAATATAAAACTCGCTCCAAGTAGGCCTCATCCTGCTGCATGATTGACCCCTGGGCTCCAACATCGCCAGTTGCTGCTCAGAAGTGTCTTTGGCACGGGTACTCCCTCCTGCCCAGCCTGGTTCCAGCACGCCTGCTGTTTTCGGGTAGTGTCAACGTCACTTTGCCACCGATACGTTGTCCTGTCGTGTTGCGGTCGGGTTAGCCGAGTCTATGGTGCCTGCAGTTTCGGTGCTTCCTATGTGGGCTGCGGGTTCTGGTACTAAAGGCTGGTTCCGTAGTGCCAATAGGACAAGCACCCCCTGTTGGACTGTGGGATTCGGTAACTGCGTCCTGCTCGCGGCCTTGCAACTTTGTTGATTATGGGTACCTTCTGCTACCCATCCGGGTTCCAGCACCGTCAGCTGGTTCTCGGCAGTGTCTTTGGCACGGGTACTCCCTCCTGCCCAGCTGGGTTCCAGCACCGTCAGCTGTTTCTCGGCAGAACCTTTGGCCGAGGTGCCTACTTCTCGGTGTCCGAGTTCCAGCAACTGCTGGTTCTTGGTAGTGCTTTAAAGCACAGGTACCTCCTGCTTAGAAACCGTGTTCCAGTACCATCAGCTGGTCCACAGTTCTGCCATTGGCTCTTGTTTCTTCTGCTACCCATCCGGGTTCCAGCACCGTCTGCTGGTTCTCGGCAGTGTCTTTTGTTATGAATGAGTCAACGGAGGAGGAAAAAACAAAAACACAAGCTAAGTCCAGAAAACCGGAGCGGTTGGTAGCTAGCGGATTGCAGACCCCTGATCCTATTCACCACAACTAGCAGTAGCCGTGGGGGGTTCCTACGGTGCCCTAGACCCCTCGTCACAGCCGGAGAGCTAAATAAGCCTAAAGAAAGAAAGGGTAAATCTAAACTGCCCCAGAGCAGACCCCAAAGCAATAGACAGCCCCCAACATGTATTGTCGGTGAAAAACAGATGAAAACACAAACACAGACAGAAAGACAGGCTGAGCAAATGATGGGGCCCAACTAACTAGATAGGAAAGGACAGAAAAGATGCTGGCTGCAATCACGCAAAAAACCCTGCCAAAAATAATGTCCAACACGTCTGATAGAAAAGGCCCTGAAGTCACTAGACTTCAAAATCACTATATCAGCACTCAGGTATATTCTGAAGACAGAGCAAAGAGATCAACTGATCAGAGACAAAAAAGGAGTTCAGCCCGTCCCAACCAGGGCAGGATGAACACAAACACTAAGTAAACAGACAAAATCTCATGGAAAAATAGCAGAGCAAAAACTTAGCTTTTAGTAGACAGGAACTAAACTGGATGCCAGAGCTCAGAGCAGAAAGGTTCACCAGCAACCCAGCAGGGCGTCGGCTGCCTTATATCCACTCAGAAATTTTGGATGTCCAATCACACTCCACCTGTTCAGATGACAGGTTCTTCCCATCCAGATCAATTTCACTACCTCCTTTCACCAGCAGAGGGAGTTCATCATACATCAGAGGTGAAGGAGAAAATGAACTCATAACAGTCTTTGGCATGGGTACTCCCTCCTGCCCAGCCTGGTTCCAGCACGCCTGCTGTTTCTGCGTAGTGTCAACGTCACTTTGCCACCGATACGTTGTCCTGTCGTGTTGCGGTCGGGATAGCCGAGTCTATGGTGCCTGCAGTTTCGGTGCTTCCTATGTGGGCTGTGGGTTCTGGTACTAAAGGCTGGTTCCGTAGTGCCAATAGGACAAGCACCCCCTGTTGGACTGTGGGATTCGGTAACTGCGTCCTGCTCGCGGCCTTGCAACTTTGTTGATTATGGGTACCTTCTGCTACCCATCCGAGTTCCAGCACCGTCAGCTGGTTCTCGGCAGAGCCTTGGGCCTAGGTGCCTCCTTCTCGGTATCCAAGTTCAAGCAACGTCTGCTGGTCCTTGGTAGTGCTTTGTAGCACCGGTACCTCCTGCTTAGTAACCATGTTCCTGCACCGTCAGCTGGTCCACAGTTGTGCCATTGGCTCTTGTTCCTTCTGCTACCCATCCGGGTTCCAGCACCGTCAGCTGGTTCTCGGCAGTGTCTTTGGCACGGGTACTCCCTCCTGCCCAGCCGGGTTCCAGCACCGTCAGCTGTTTCTCGGCAGAGCATTTGGCCGAGGTGCCTCCTTCTCGGTGTCCGAGTTCCAGCAATGTCTGCTGGTTCTTGGTAGTGCTTTAAAGCACAGGTACCTCCTGCTTAGAAACCGTGTTCCAGCACCGTCAGCTGGTCCACAGTTGTGCCATTGGCTCTTGTTTCTTCTGCTACCCATCCGGGTTCCAGCACCGTCAGCTGGTTCTCGGCAGTGTCTTTGGCACGGGTACTCCCTCCAGCCCAGCCAGGTTCCAGCACCGTCAGCTGTTTCTCTGCAGAGCCTTTGGCCGAGGTGCCTCCTTCTCGGTGTCCGAGTTCCAGCAACGTCTGCTGGTTCTTGGTAGTGCTTTAAAGCACGGGTACCTCCTGCTTAGAAACCGTGTTCCAGCACCGTCAGCTGGTCCACAGTTGTGCCATTGGCTCTTGTTTCTTCTGCTACCCATCCGGGTTCCAGCACCGTCAGCTCGTTCTCGGCAGTGTCTTTGGCAGGGGTACTCCCTCCTGCCCAGCCGGGTTCCAGCACCGTCAGCTGGTTCTTGGTAGTGCTTTAAAGCACAGGTACCTCCTGCTTAGAAACCGTGTTCCAGCACCGTCAGCTGGTCCACAGTTGTGCCATTGGCTCTTGTTTCTTCTGCTACCCATCCGGGTTCCAGAACCGTCAGCTGGTTCTCGGCAGTGTCTTTGGCACGGGTACTCCCTCCTGCCCAGCCGGGTTCCAGCACCGTCAGCTGTTTCTCGGCAGAACCTTTGGCCGAGGTGCCTCCTTCTCGGTGTCCGAGTTCCAGCAACGTCTGCTGGTTCTTGGTAGTGCTTTAAAGCATGGGTACCTCCTGCTTAGAAACCGTGTTCCAGCACCGTCAGCTGGTCCACAGTTGTGCCATTGGCTTTTGTTTCTTCTGCTACCCATCCGGGTTCCAGCACCATCAGCTGGTTCTCGGCAGTGTCTTTGGCCGAGGTGCCTCCTTCTCGGTGTCCGAGTTCCAGCAACGCCTGCTGGTTCTTGGTAGTGCTTTAAAGCACAGGTACCTCCTGCTTAGTAACCGTGTTCCAGCACCGTCAGATGGTCCACAGTTGTGCCATTGGCTCTTGTTCCTTCTGCTGCCCCTCCGGGTTCCAGCACCATCAGCTGGTCCTCGCTAGTTCCATTTGCTATTGTTCCTTCTGCTACCCATCGGGGTTCCAGTACCGTCAGCTGGTTCTCGGCAGTGTCTTTGGCACGGGTACTCCCTCCTGCCCAGCTGGGTTCCAGCACCATCAGCTGTTTCTCGGCAGAACCTTTGGCCGAGGTGCCTACTTCTCGGTGTCCGAGTTCCAGCAACGTCTGCTGGTTCTTGGTAGTGCTTTAAAGCACAGGTACCTCCTGCTTAGAAACTGTGTTCCAGCACGGTCAGCTGGTCCACAGTTGTGCCATTGGCTCTTGTTTCTTCTGCTACCCATCCGGGTTCCAGCACCGTCAGCTGGTTCTCGGCAGTGTCTTTGGCACGGGTACTCCCTCCTGCCCAGCCGGGTTCCAGCACCGTCAGCCATTTCTCGGCAGAACCTTTGGCCGAGGTGCCTCCTTCTCGGTGTCCGAGTTCCAGCAACGCCTGCTGGTTCTTGGTAGTGCTTTAAAGCACAGGTACCTCCTGCTTAGAAACCATGTTCCAGCACCGTCAGCTGGTCCACAGTTGTGCCATTGGCTCTTGTTTCTTCTGCTACCCATCCGGGTTCCAGCACTGTCAGCTGGTTCTCGGCAGTGTCTTTGGCCGAGGTGCCTCCTTCTCGGTGTCCGAGTTCCAGCAACGCCTGCTGGTTCTTGGTAGTGCTTTAAAGCACAGGTACCTCCTGCTTAGTAACCGTGTTCCAGCACCGTCAGATGGTCCACATTTGTGCCATTGGCTCTTGTTCCTTCTGCTGCCCCTCCGGGTTCCAGCACCATCAGCTGGTCCTCGCTAGTTCCATTTGCTATTGTTCCTTCTGCTACCCATCGGGGTTCCAGTACCGTCAGCTGGTTCTCGGCAGTGTCTTTGGCACGGGTACTCCCTCCTGCCCAGCTGGGTTCCAGCACCATCAGCTGTTTCTCGGCAGAACCTTTGGCCGAGGTGCCTACTTCTCGGTGTCCGAGTTCCAGCAACGTCTGCTGGTTCTTGGTAGTGCTTTAAAGCACAGGTACCTCCTGCTTAGAAACCGTGTTCCAGCACCGTCAGCTGGTCCACAGTTGTGCCATTGGCTCTTGTTTCTTCTGCTACCCATCCGGGTTCCAGCACCGTCAGCTGGTTCTCGGCAGTGTCTTTGGCACGGGTACTCCCTCCTGCCCAGCCGGGTTCCAGCACCGTCAGCCATTTCTCGGCAGAACCTTTGGCCGAGGTGCCTCCTTCTCGGTGTCCGAGTTCCAGCAACGCCTGCTGGTTCTTGGTAGTGCTTTAAAGCACAGGTACCTCCTGCTTAGAAACCATGTTCCAGCACCGTCAGCTGGTCCACAGTTGTGCCATTGGCTCTTGTTTCTTCTGCTACCCATCCGGGTTCCAGCACCGTCAGCTGGTTCTCGGCAGTGTCTTTGGCACGGGTACTCCCTCCTGCCCAGCCGGGTTCCAGCACCGTCAGCCATTTCTCGGCAGAACCTTTGGCCGAGGTGCCTCCTTCTCGGTGTCCGAGTTCCAGCAACGCCTGCTGGTTCTTGGTAGTGCTTTAAAGCACAGGTACCTCCTGCTTAGAAACCATGTTCCAGCACCGTCAGCTGGTCCACAGTTGTGCCATTGGCTCTTGTTTCTTCTGCTACCCATCTGGGTTCCAGCACTGTCAGCTGTTTCTCGGCAGAGCTTTTGGCCGAGGTGCCTCCTTCTCGGTGTCCGAGTTCCAGCAACGTCTGCTGGTTCTTGGTAGTGCTTTAAAGCACAGGTACCTCCTGCTTAGTAACCGTGTTCCAGCACCGTCAGCTGGTCCACAGTTGTGCCATTGGCTCTTGTTCCTTCTGCTGCCCCTCCGGGTTCCAGCACCATCAGCTGGTCCTCGCTAGTTCCATTTGCTATTGTTCCTTCTGCTACCCATCCGGGTTCCAGTACCGTCAGCTGGTTCTCGGCAGTTCCTCAGCCTTCTTTTACCTTCTGCTACTTTTCCAAGTTCAAGCTTGTGGAAATGGTTTTTGATTCTCACTCTGGATCTCCCTGACAATGACCCTGAAGATGATGACCCTGAAGACCACACAGAAGAATACCTAGAAGATGACCAAGAGGACAAAGAACATGAAGACAACCACCAAGATGCAGAACAAGAGACAGAAGAGCAAGAAACATAAAAACCAAAAGCAGAAGAACATTAAGCATAAGACTAAAAATCTGAACAAATGATATTATCTAATTTATAAGCAGAAGAAGACTAAGCAGTGTATGGGGGTGAGTCCGTTCCTTCTCGTGGTGCCCCTGAAAAAGGCCTGCTGCTGCAGGCCAAACTGAACGCGGACAAATCCTGTTGTAAATCTTTTGTGACAGGCTGAACGGAAGGTGTAATCTTCAAACTTTTATAGATTACAACTACAGGAATGCCTGACACAAATAAGAATATGATGAAGAAGAAGATGAAGAAGTAGAATATGAAGAAGAATAATAGTTGAATAAGAAGAATATGAAGACTGTAAGAAAAAAAAATAGGAAGAAGGTGAAGAAGAAGAAGATGAATAAGGTGCTGAGGATGATGGAGAAAGTGTGGGAGAAGTAAAAAAGAAGGTGAAGAGCATGGAAGTAGTGAAACATACATATCTGACAAAATATTAAAGACTTTAACATGGTCAATATCTTTGTAACTATGAACGTCTTTAAAAACAAAAAAAAATTACTGCTATTCCATTTGATTGGGATAAACCTCTATGGCTTTAATGTCTCCTACACCTCCCACAATACATTCTACATTACTATTAGTTGTTTTTCTTCATGTAGAATTAACCTACAGGGAAAAAAAGGTTTGTTTTAATACCGATATTTCTGTTCCATTGACTTGAATGGGACTTCCGGGATCGGAATCGGCGATACCCGATACTTTTTTTAGATCGGCCGATCCATTCCGATCCGATATTTTTCAGTATCGGGTGGTATCGCTCAACACTAGTGATCACTGATCACAAAAATTTGTCATACATTGAGTCTGCTAAAAGACTAACGCCCAGACAGGCCCGTTGGTCACTTTTTTTTTCTCATTTCCAGTTTACTATTACATTCCGTCCAGGGTCAATGAATGTCAAGGCTGACGCCTTATCTCTCAGTTTTCATCCTGTGTCTTCCCCTGAGCCACCCCCCTCCATCCTCCACCCTGGGGTTGTGCTAGCAGGGATCTCGTCTGAATTGGAATGGGAAATTTAGGGGGCCCAGTCGCTGGCTCCTGCTGCCAAGCCAGGGGGCAAGTTGTTTGTCCCAGAACAACTTCGTCTTAAACTCTTGCAGGAGTTCCATGATCCAAGCTGTATGCTCACCCTGGTATATCAGCCACGTGCCTGGCGGTGGCTAGGATCTTCTGGTGGCCTACCCTTGGTTCTGATATAAAGAAATTCATTTCTGGTTGTGGAGTCTGCGCTCGTTCTAAAAGCTCTCATAGCCGGCCGGCGGGGTAGCTGATGCCCTTGGCAGTTCCCGAAAGACCATGGACCCACCTGTCCATGGATTTTATTACCAATCTTCCCTCTTACAGGGGTAATACGGTGGTATGGGTAGTGGTGGACAGACTTTCAAACAAGGCTCATTTTGTACCCCTGTCCGCATTACCTTCAGCTGAGACCTTATCCACATTGTTTGTGCAGCATGTGGTCCGCTTGCATGGGGTACCCCTGAATGTGGTGTCTGATCGTGGTATGCAGTTTGTGGCTAAGTTTTGGCATGTTTTCTGCAAAAAATTAGGGATGTCTCTGTCCTTTTCGTCTGCATACCATCCCGAGAGTAATGGTCAGACAGAACGCACTAATCAGATGTCTGACTTCTGCTAGACAGAATGACTGGTGTGATATACTGCCGTTGGCTGAATTTGCCTTCAATAGTCGGGCGAGTCAATTCACTGGTATGTCTCCTTTCTTGATCAACTATGGGTTCAGTCCTCATTTTGGTGAGTTTTCTCGTCTGGATTCGGGGTGTCCCGGGGCTGAGGACTCTGTTCAGCGGTTAAAAGATACATGGGCAGAAGTCCAGCGGCATATATCTAGATCTCAAGGCAGGTATAAGTTTTTCGCAGACAGGAAACGAACACCTGGTCCCATGTTTCAGGTTGGAGAGAAAGTCTGGCTCTCCACGCGAAACATTAAGTTAAAGATTCCGTCAGCCAAGTTGGGCCCCAAATTCATTGGCCCGTACAAGAATGTGGAAAAAATCAATCCAGTGGCGTACAGGCTATGCCTTCCACCCTCTTTCAAGATCCCTAACGTCTTCCATAAATCTCTACTGAAGCCTTTTGAAGCAGTCCAGGGAGAATCCGAGTCCGCTGCTCCTCCGGTTTCGGTTGAGGGACATGTGGAATATGAGATTGGTCATATCGTAGATTCCAGGTTGGCACAGCGGTCAGTACAGTACCTGGTTCATTGGAAGGGGTAAGAGCCGGAGGACAGGTCCTGGGTGCTGGCTCGGTTGATGCATGCGGATCGCCTGGTTTGGGCTTTCCATGCTAGGTACCCAGGCAAGCCTGGGGGTCCAGGGGCCCCCCGTTGAGAGGGGGTACTGTCATGATACCAGTGCTGGTGGACCTGCACTTATGGGGTTAATGTTTTGATCTCTGTGCAGACTCTTACCTGCACACCTGGGGCTTATTATGGTGGCCTCTCATTGGTTCTGGGAAAGCTTCATATAGCCTCAGGAAGCTCCCATCCCTGTCAGTTATACTTTCGCCCTTGGCAGAGTTGTGTTGACCCCTGAGTGTGTTTGTGCTGTGTTCTGGTTGCCTGATACTTTGTGTACGACTCGGTCTGTTCTCTGGATATTGCTTGTTGGATTCTGCTTGGTACCTTCTATGTCTGTCTGGTTTTGACCCCTGCTTGGCCCCGACTATCCGTTCTGTCTCATCCCTGGTACTTTACAGCTATCTCTGTGCATGACCTCCGCTTTGCCTGACTCTGAGCATTCCTGTAGTTGTGTCCTGCCGATCTCTGGAAGCAGGACACTAAGCCCCACCCCTTGCAGTCACATGACCGTAGGTCCTTCACTGCTTGCTAAACTTCAGCGTCTCCAGGTCCTGTTTGTCTGTACTCTCCGGCCGTACCTAACCCCGGGCCCCCCCCTACAGTGCGGGTGAGTCCCTACTCAGCGGAGGCTGCACACCGGCGCTGACAGGACCCTGACAGGCTACGGAGACTACTGAGGGCTAATATTCATAGCCTAGGAAGGGGCCAAAGATATTGGCCCTCCTGTGGCTACAAAAACCAGCCCACAGCTGCCCCAGAATTGGCGCATCTGTACGATCAGCCAATTCTGCCACTTAGTCCCTCTCTTCCCATTGCTGTGTAGCGGTGGCTGTTTTGAGCTCTCTTGATCCGACTTTTGAGGCAAGGCTCCCTCTGGTGGATACTGCTGGTAGTGGTGCTGGTCAACATGATGTTAACCCAACAGCTGCAGAAGATAATTGGAGGAGTGGTATGCAGCAGGAAAGTCTGCTGCTACATAAGCGAGCAGACTTCGCTCAGTGACTGCCGGTGATACTCCTTTCTTTGCTTACTGAGGATTTCTGTCTGCTGCCTGATCCTGCATTTTTTCAGCTAAGTGTCATTTGCTAAACCCTTTGCATCTGTTTTTGCCTTGCTGTCAGGGGTCAGCTTGCTCCCCCTTGGGCTGCTGGCTCCTGCCCTGTATTTTTGTATCTTGTGTTTGTTTGCTCAGTCCCCTGCTGTATTAGCCTGTTGCTAGCCGCCAGTTCACACCTGAGTGCTGATATAGTGGGGGCGAGGTTGTTCAAACCTCAGTATTTTTGTACATCAGTCGTGTTGGAATTATTAGGGTTTTTGCGTGATTGCAGACAGTGCCTTTTCTGTCCTGTCCTATCTAGTCGTGGGCCCCATCATTTGCTCAGTCTATTTTCTGTCTGTGTTTGTGCTTCATCTTGTCTCACCGACAATATATGTTTGGGGGCTCTCTATTCCTTTGGGGATCTGCTCCGGGGCAGTTTAGATTTCATCTTTCTGTCTTTAGGCTTAGTTAGTCCTCCGGCTGTGACGAGGCGTCTAGGGCAACGTAGGAATGCTCCACGGCTACTGCTAGTTTTGTTGTTAAGATCACGGGTCTGCAATCCGCTGAGTAACCATCCTCTCTGGTGTTCTGGTGGCATAGCCTATTGCGCTCTCCTCCTCGGTGACCCATTCATAACAGAATCACCAGCCAAACTGTAGATTCTAGGGTACTCAAAAGAAGGAAAGAATTGCAAAAAAAAGTCTCAGATTTTTTATATATTTTTTCCTCTTTTTTCTCTGGGGCCGTAGGAGGATTTTTTCCTTAATGGAGGCTAGGCAATTGTCCAATCGTGTTGAGCAGCTCCCTGTTCAAGTGCGGACAATTTCTGCTTATCTCGCCCAATCATCTGTTGTAGAACCAAAGATCCCTACTCCTGATGTGTTTTCTGGGGATCGGTCTAAATTTCTGAATAATTGTAAACTATTTCTTGCTTTGAAGTCTAACTCCTCGGGGAGCTCGGTGCAGCAGGTTCAAATTGTCATTTCCCTGCTGCTCGGCGATCCCCAGGAATAGGCCTTTTCTCTGACACCTGGAGATCCTATTCTGGCTAATGTGGACACATTTTTTCAAGCCCTGGGGTTATTGTATGATGAGCCTAATCCTATTGATCAAGCAGGGAAACCTTATTGCCATTAAAACAGGGTCAAGATGATCCTGAGTTATATTGTCAAAAATTCCAAAAGTGGGCGGTCCTTACTAAATGGAATGATGATGCCCTAGCAGCTCTTTTTCAGAAAGGTCTGGCAGAATCCATAAAGGATGTTATGGTGGGATTCCCTGTCCCTTCTGGTCTTGACGACTCTATGTCATTGGCCATTCAAGTTGATTGATGTTTACAAGAACGTAAAACTATGCGAGAGGCTGTGCCGCCTTTCGAACAAACCTCTGAACCCATGCAATGTGATAGGGTTTTGTCTAGGGCGCAACGTCAAGAGTTTAGAAGGTTTAATAAGTTATGCTTCTTTTGTGGAGATGCTTCTCATGCTATTTCAGCCTTCCCTAAACGATAGAAACGTTTTGCTCACTCATTTTCGATGGGCAGTGTGTAGCCTGTCACGCCGTGCTCACCTGGGGGCGGGACCTCGGTCCCGACGTCATCTCTTCCGGAGCTGCGGTCACTCCGGGGGTCCCGTAGGGTGCGCACGCGCAGCTCCCGTCCCCGGGCCTCCTCCTACATGTCACGTTTGCGCTTGCGCGCTCCTGTCAGTGCTGTATAGGGCTCGGTCCTCTCTATGGTAATGGAGGACCTGACCCGGAACCTGTAGTGGTCATGTGCTTTCTGGCTAGGTCCTGACCCGGAACCAGTAGTAGTCATGTGCTATATCAGACGACCTCCCCCTAGGGGAGGTGCCTGATTATTGTTGTGCTCCTGGCTTGGTCTGCCGTGTCCCTGCCTGGCTGTGCGCTGTACTCAGGTCCTCTGCCTTGCACTCTGTTGTGCCTCTTGGCACACGCTCTGAATCTGCACTCTGCTTTGTACTTGGTTGTGCCTCCTGGCACACGCTCTGACCCTGTGTTCTGTCTCGTACTCGGTTGTGCCTCCTGGCACATGCTCTGACACTGTACTCTGTCTCATACTCGGTTGTGCCTCCTGGCACACGCTCTTACCCTGTACTCTGTCTTATACTCAGTCGTGCCTCCTGGCACACACTCTGATTCCGTGCTCTGTCTTATACTCAGTTGTGCCTCCGGGCACACATTCTGATCCTGTACTCAGTCTCTTACTCTGTTACACCTCCTGGCACACCTGCTGCCTGACTCAGTGCTCTGACGTGCTCCTTGCACGCTTGCTGCTTCACTCACACCCGGACGAACGAAGTCTCTGTATACCACGTGTTCCCGTGTCCACACTTTACACGTTCCTGCAGACACTCTCACCCACTCGTGTCTCCTGTGAGCCGGCCGCCTGGTGCCAGCAGTCGTGGTGCCTCACCCCCTGGGGCTTGCCCCTGACACTCCCTGTATAGGGGGTGGTCTTCACTAGGTCAGCTCGCCCTGGGAGGGTTGGTGTCACGACCCAGAGGGTCCACTCCAGGAGTCGTCACAGTATAATCAGGCCATGGACCCCGCTGGTGCCACCACCTCCATCCAAAAGGAACTGGTGTTCCTACGGGAGAGTCAGACCAGGATTATGGTCTTTTTGAAATCCATGGAGTCTCGTTTGTCGGCCATACAATCCGTTTCTGCCCAGTCCTCGGCCCCGCACCCGATACCGTGCCTCGGCAAGCCACCCCGATATAGCGGGGACCCTAAGTTTTGTCGAGGATTTCTGAACCAATGCCGGTTACATTTTGAGCTTTTGCCGCAGCACTATCCCACTGAGCGCGCCCAAATTGCCTTTATTGTTTCACACTTAGAGGGGGAGGCATTAGCATGGGTGAACCCCCTCTGGGAGCGCAATGACCCACTCGTCTCTCGGCTTTCCACCTTTTTGGACACCTTCCGCAAGGTGTTCGACGAGCCGGGTCGGCTGGCCTCTATCACCGAGTCCCTCTTTAACCTCCATCAGGGTACGCTACCGGTAGGACAGTATGCCATCCGTTTTCGTACCTTGGCCTCCGAACTCGGTTGGAACAACGAGGCTCTCGTAGGGATCTTTTGGCGTTGCCTGTCCAGTCGGATCAAAGACGTACTGGCAGGTCGGGATACTCCCACCTCTTTAGAGGATCTGATCTCACTGGCGACACGCATCGACCTGCGGTTTCAGGAACGTGCCCGTGAATTAGCCAGAGAGAGGAGCTCCTCTCCCCTCCTACGTTCCTGCTCCAAGAAGCCGGGAAACTTCTCCGCCTAGGGTTGATAGGAGAGGCCTCCCTAGGTGTACGTGATTCCTCTCCTCCCCTGCTCGTGTCCGTATTATGGAATCTCGGTGCCAAGCGTTATTCTGAGGAGGCTTTCCTGGATTCTGGCGCGGAGGGGAATTTTATCACACTCGAGGCGGTTAAAAAATACCGGATTCCTGTCAGGTCCCTGGAGACTCCTCGGTCGATTGTTTCGGTCAATGGTACGTCCGTGCTGGAGTCCGTTACCCAGGCCACCGAAGAGATCGAGCTGCAGATCGGAGCCCTGCACCTGGAGAAGATCTCCTTCCTCGTCTTGTCCACCATGTCTCACGCACTTCTTCTAGGCCTCCCTTGGCTACGGACTCATGAGCCAACCCTGGACTGGCGGTCGGGCGAGATACTCCGGTGGGGACCGTTCTGTCAGGAGAAGTGCCTGTTGCCCGTCCGTCTGATGAACTCTGCCGGTCCATCCCCGGCACCTACAGGTCTGCCGTCGGCTTACTGGTCCTTTGCAGATGTTTTCGACAAGAAGGAGGCCGAGACTCTGCCCCCCCATCGGCCATATGACTGTCCGATTGACCTCATTCCTGGTTCTACGCCACCCAGGGGTAGGATATACCCGCTATCCCCTGCTGAGACCCAAGCTATGTCTGACTATATCCAGGAGAACCTTGCTAGAGGTTTCATCCGTAAGTCCTCCTCGCCCGCGGGAGCGGGATTTTTCTTTGTAAAAAAGAAGGACGGCTCCCTCCGTCCTTGCATAGACTACCGAGGCCTGAACAATATCACGGTCAAGAACAAGTACCCATTGCCATTGATCCCGGAGCTCTTTGACCGACTTAGAGGAGCTCGAATTTTCACCAAACTGGATCTTCGTGGGGCCTACAACTTGATCCGCATTCGTTCCGGGGATGAGTGGAAGACCGCCTTTAACACCAGAGACGGTCACTACGAGTACTTGGTCATGCCCTTCGGCCTCTGCAATGCCCCAGCGGTTTTCCAGGAGTTCGTGAATGACGTCTTCCGGGATATGCTGTACTCCTGCGTGGTAGTCTATCTGGATGACATCCTCGTTTTTTCTCCAGACCTCTCCGCCCACAGAAAGAACGTGCGTCAAGTCCTCCAGTGCCTGAGGGAGAACCGCCTTTATGCCAAGCTCGAGAAATGTGCCTTCGAGCAAACGTCCCTGCCATTCTTGGGGTACATTATCTCAGAATCAGGTCTATTCATGGTTCCGGCAAAAGTGTCCGCCGTCCTCGATTGGCCACAGCCCCATGGGGTGAAGGCAATCCAACGCTTCCTTGGTTTTGCGAACTACTACCGACAGTTCGTTCCTCATTTTTCCTCGTTGGTTCGCCCCATCTCGTCCCTTATCTGCAAGGGAGCTAACCCAAAGGCTTGGCCCTCTGAGGCTGAAGAGGCCTTCCAGTCGTTGAAACAAGCCTTCGCCGCTGCTCCGGCGCTTCACCGACCTGAGGTTAGTAGACCTTTCACTCTCGAGGTAGACGCATCCTCTACTGGGGCTGGCGCAGTCCTTCTGCAGAAATCCTCTTCTGGACGTTTTGTCACCTGTGGCTTCTTTTCTAAAGTATTTTCCTCCACTGAGCAGAACTACTCCATTGGCGACAAAGAGCTATTGGCCATTAAGTTGGCCTTGGAGGAGTGGAGGTACTTACTGGAGGGTGCCATACATCCATTCAAGATCTTCACAGACCATAAGAACCTGGTGTACATCCAGTCCGCACAGAGGCTCAATCCTCGGCAAGCCAGGTGGTCCCTATTCTTCGCCCGCTTTGACTTTGAGCTACATTTTCGGCCCGGCGATAAGAACGTTAGAGCGGATGCGTTGTCAAGATCATTCCTGTCGTCTGATGCAGAGGAAGAACCCTCTCATATCATTGATTTATCCAAAGTAATTACTGTGGCTCCTGTCAAGTTAACCACGTTACCTCCGGGAAGAACCTTTGTGGCTGAGAATAACCGAAAACGAGTGCTAAATTGGGGACATTCGTCCAAGATTGCCCGCCACGTTGGTGTCAAAAAGACTTTGGACTTAATCTCTCGCCATTATTGGTGGCCTTCACTCTCCCAGGATGTTAAAGACTTTGTAGCATCTTGCCCGTCCTGTGCCCAGAACAAGATACCCAGACAACCACCCTCCGGTCTTCTGTTCCCGCTTCCCATTCCGTCGGCTCCATGGCAGCACATAGCCATGGATTTCATTACTGATCTGCCTTGTTCTTCCGGTTGTACTGTGGTCTTGGTGGTTGTAGACCGATTTTCAAAGATGGCTCACTTCATTCCTCTTCCCGGACTACCCTCTGCTCCTGACTTGGCGAAGATCTTCATTTCCCATATCTTCAGGATTCACGGCTTCCCCCAGCACATCGTGTCGGATAGAGGGGTCCAATTCACCTCCCGGTTCTGGAGTGCTCTATGCGGACTCATGAAAGTGTCATTGGATTTCTCTTCCGCCTATCACCCCCAAACCAATGGGCAGGTGGAACGTACCAACCAGATCCTTACATCCTATCTCCGGCATTTTTCTAATGCTCATCAGAATGACTGGGTCGGTCTACTTCCTTGGGCTGAGTTCGCCTACAATAATCACTCCAGTGAATCGTCTACCAAGTCTCCTTTCTTCATCGTCTTTGGACAGCATCTCAATGTGCCTCTACCGGTACTTCCTGTCTCGGGGGTACCTGCTGCCGATTCTCAGTCTGTGGAGTTCTCCAGGGTATGGCAGGAGACCAAAACCGCTCTCGAGAAAGCACGGGACAGAATGAAATTACACGCAGACAAGAGGCACTTGGACGTTCCTCCATTTCTCCCTGGTGACAAGGTGTGGCTCTCCACCAAATACGTCCGCCTTAAGGTACCATCTTACAAACTGGGTCCCCGTTACATTGGTCCTTTTGAGGTCCTCAGGCGGATTAATGATGTTGCTTACAAATTGAAGCTGCCTCCTTCACTCCGTATTCCCAATTCCTTCCATGTGTCTCTCCTAAAACCTGTGGTTCTTAACCGATTTCATCCTTCTCCAGGCCACACACCCCAGCCTGTTGGCTTGGGGGATGAGTTTGAGGTGAATGACATTTTGGCCATGAAGAAGGTAAGAGGGAGAACCATGTTCCTGGTCGATTGGAAGGGTTTTGGCCCCGAGGAGAGGTCATGGGAACCCAGGGAGAATATCCACGCACCCCAGATTTTGTCTAAGTTCCTCTCCAGTTTTAGAAAGAGGGGGCGTAAAGGGGGGGTACTGTCACGCCGTGCTCACCTGGGGGCGGGACCTCGGTCCCGACGTCATCTCTTCCGGAGCTGCGGTCACTCCGGGGGTCCCGTAGGGTGCGCACGCGCAGCTCCCGTCCCCGGGCCTCCTCCTACATGTCACGTTTGCGCTTGCGCGCTCCTGTCAGTGCTGTATAGGGCTCGGTCCTCTCTATGGTAATGGAGGACCTGACCCGGAACCTGTAGTGGTCATGTGCTTTCGGGCTAGGTCCTGACCCGGAACCAGTAGTAGTCATGTGCTATATCAGACGACCTCCCCCTAGGGGAGGTGCCTGATTATTGTTGTGCTCCTGGCTTGGTCTGCCGTGTCCCTGCCTGGCTGTGCGCTGTACTCAGGTCCTCTGCCTTGCACTCTGTTGTGCCTCTTGGCACACGCTCTGAATCTGCACTCTGCTTTGTACTTGGTTGTGCCTCCTGGCACACGCTCTGACCCTGTGTTCTGTCTCGTACTCGGTTGTGCCTCCTGGCACATGCTCTGACACTGTACTCTGTCTCATACTCGGTTGTGCCTCCTGGCACACGCTCTTACCCTGTACTCTGTCTTATACTCAGTCGTGCCTCCTGGCACACACTCTGATTCTGTGCTCTGTCTTATACTCAGTTGTGCCTCCAGGCACACATTCTGATCCTGTACTCAGTCTCTTACTCTGTTACACCTCCTGGCACACCTGCTGCCTGACTCAGTGCTCTGATGTGCTCCTTGCACGCTTGCTGCTTCACTCACACCCGGACGAACGAAGTCTCTGTATACCACGTGTTCCCGTGTCCACACTTTACACGTTCCTGCAGACACTCTCACCCACTCGTGTCTCCTGTGAGCCGGCCGCCTGGTGCCAGCAGTCGTGGTGCCTCACCCCCTGGGGCTTGCCCCTGACACTCCCTGTATAGGGGGTGGTCTTCACTAGGTCAGCTCGCCCTGGGAGGGTTGGTGTCACGACCCAGAGGGTCCACTCCAGGAGTCGTCACATAGCCTAAGTTCCTTTTGGCTGTTACCTTGATCTGCCCCTTGTCCACATTTTCCGCTAAGGCATTTGTGGATTCAGGAGCAGCTTTGAATCTGATGGATTTTGACTTTGCTAAGCGTTGTGGTTTTCCGATGGTGCCCCTTCGGACCCCTATTCCTTTGAGGGGTATTGGTGCTACCCCTTTGGTGGAGAATAAACCCCAGTTTTGGACCCAGGTGATTATGCGGGTCGCCCCGGACCACCAAGACAATTGAAAATTTTTGGTGCTGCACAAGTTAGATGATATTATTGTAATAGGTTTTCCGTGGTTGCAGACCCATAATCCCGTGTTGGATTGGAAATCTGTGTCTGTGGTGAGTTGGGGCTGTCAATGTGCTCTTGGTGACACTCCTGTTTTTCCACCTCTCCCCAGTCTCAAGATGTTCCTGCCTATTTGGCTGATTTTTCTGATGTATTTAGTGAGAGTAAGTCCGCGTCTTTGCCTCCTCATAGGAGTTATGGTTGCGCAATTGAGTTGATGCCCGGGTGTAAATTTCCCATAGGTCGGCTTTTCAACTAATAGGTACCTGAACATGATGCTATGCGATCTTATATCAAGGAGTCATTAGAGAAGGGTCATATAAGACCATCCTCTTCACCTTTAGGTGCTGTTTTTTTTGTGGCCAAGAAAGATGGCTCATTAAGGCCATGTATTGACTATCGCTCCCTTAGTAAGATCACTGTTAAATATCAGTACCCGTTGCCCCTGATTTCTGATTTATTTTCCAGGGTCAAAAGTGCTTGTTGGTTTACCAAACTTGACCTTAGGGGGCGTATAATCTTATTCGCATCAAGCACGGGGATGAATGGAAGACGGCTTTTAATACTCCGGAGGGACATTTTGAGTACCTGGTGATGCCTTTTGGGCTCACTAATGCCCCGTCCGTCTTCCAGTCTTTTATGAACAATATTTTCCGGGACTTTGTGGATACATTTTTGATCATTTATCTCGATGATATTTTGATTTTTTCCAGTGATTGGGATTCTCATGTGGAACATGTTCAGACTATGTTCCGGATCTTGAGAGAAAATACTCTGTATGTTAAGGGATCGAAATGCCTCTTTGGTGTACAGTGTACAGAGGATTTTGTTTTTGGGATTCATTTTGTCCCCATCTGCTATTGAAATGGACCTGGCCAAGGTACAGGCCAACTATGATTGGGTTCAGCCCAGTTCTTTGAAGGCTCTTCAGAAGTTTTTGGGTTTTTCTATTTTCTATCGTAAATTTATAAGTAATTTTTCTGGTATTGTTAAACCACTGACGGATTTGACCAAAAAAGGCGCTGATGTGGTGAATTGGCCTCCAGAGGCAGTCTCGGCGTTTCTGGAGCTTAAGTGGAGATTCACTTCTGCTCCGGTTCTGCGGCAACCTGATGTTTCACTCCCATTTCAGGTGGAGGTAGATGCTTCTGAGATTGGTGCAGGAGCCATTTTGTCTCAAAGGGATCCGGTAACCTCTAAGATGAATCTCTGTGCCTTCTTTTCTCGAAAATTTTCCCCATCTGAACGTAACTATGACGTGGGGAATCGAGAGTTGTTGGCCATGAAGTGGGCATTTGAAGAGTGGAGACATTGGTTGGAGGGAGCTAGACGTCAAATTGTGGTCCTTACCGACCACAAGAATTTGATTTATCTTGAATCAGCCAAGCGCTTGAATCCTAGACAAGCGAGGTGGGCCTTGTTTTTCACGCGTTTTAATTTTGTGGTCACCTTTCTTCCTGGCACTAAGAATGTTAAGGCGGACGCCCTTTCTAGGAGTTTCTTTGCGGATTCTCTTGATGTGACAGAGCCTACTACCATTCTGGGTGAGGGTGTGGTTCTTTCCGCCATTTCACCCGATTTGAGACTTGCCCTGGAGGAATTTCAGGATGACAAGCCTGAACGATGCCCTGTGGGGAAATTGTATGTCCCTGACCAGTGGATGAAAAGTGTGATGGCTGAAATTCATTGCTCTGCGCTGGCTGGTCATCTGGGCATTTTTGGTACCAGAGATTTGGTGAGTCGGTCTTTCTGGTGGGCTGCCTTATCTCGTGATGTCAGGAATTTTGTGCATTCAAGCAAAAAAGGAAGCACACTGTAGCGCCAAACCATGCAAACATGAAAAATGAATAATGAACTGCATTACTGCATAAGAAGTATGAAAAATTGAGAAAGTTTAGCGCATAAAATGGCCAAGTTATGTGTACCTGGAAGCCACGTTAAGGCATTTCTCATTTTCCAGGTCCCTATTCCATGCCAATCCTCACCAAGACGTCTAATGCAGTAATGCAATTCATTATTCATTTTTCATGTTTGCATGGTTTGGCGCTACAGTGTGCTTCCTTTTTTGCTTGAATGTATATGAGTTGGTGACTCTAGGTTAAGTACCTGTTCACACTATGCTTATGCTTGGATGTGACGGTCAGTTTTTGAAATTTGTATTCATTTACCTTCTGACTGAGCACTCCACCGGTTAGCTGCAGGCGTTTTTAATCAAACCAGGGCCATTTCCCGTCCACAGAGATATAGGCTTCAGTCCTAACAGAGGATTTTTCATGGGCTCCCATTCAGATGGAGACTGCAGTCTTGGTGAGGATTGGCATGGAATAGGGACCTGGAAAACGAGAAATGCCTTAACGTGGCTTCCAGGTACACATAACTTGGCCATTTTATGCTCTAAACTTTCTCAATTTTTCATACTTCTAATCAAGTAATGCAATTCATTATTCATTTTTCATGTTTGCATGGTTTGGTGCTACAGTGTGCTTCCTTTTTTGCTTGAATGTATATGAGTTGGTGACTCTAGGTTAAGCACCTGTTCACACTATGCTTATGCTTGGATGTGATGGTCAGTTTTTGAAATTTGTATTCATTTACCTTCTGACTGGGCACTCCACCTGTTAGCTGCAGGCATTTTTAATCAAACCAGGGCCATTTCCCGTCCACAGAGATATAGGCTTCAGTCCTAACAGGATTTTTCATGGGCTCCCATTCAGATGGAGACTGCAGTCTTGGTGAGGATTGGCATGGAATAGGGACCTGGAAAACGAGAAATGCCTTAACGTGGCTTCCAGGTACACATAACTTGGCCATTTTATGCTCTAAACTTTCTCAATTTTTCATACTTCTAATCAAGTAATGCAATTCATTATTCATTTTTCATGTTTGCATGGTTTGGTGCTACAGTGTGCTTCCTTTTTTGCTTGAATGTATATGAGTTGGTGACTCTAGGTTAAGCACCTGTTCACACTATGCTTATGCTTGGATGTGATGGTCAGTTTTTGAAATTTGTATTCATTTACCTTCTGACTGGGCACTCCACCTGTTAGCTGCAGGCATTTTTAATCAAACCAGGGCCATTTCCCGTCCACAGAGATATAGGCTTCAGTCCTAACAGGATTTTTCATGGGCTCCCATTCAGATGGAGACTGCAGTCTTGGTGAGGATTGGCATGGAATAGGGACCTGGAAAACGAGAAATGCCTTAACGTGGCTTCCAGGTACACATAACTTGGCCATTTTATGCGCTAAACTTTCTCAATTTTTCATACTTCTAATCAAGTAATGCAATTCATTATTCATTTTTCATGTTTGCATGGTTTGGTGCTACAGTGTGCTTCCTTTTTTGCTTGAATGTATATGAGTTGGTGACTCTAGGTTAAGCACCTGTTCACACTATGCTTATGCTTGGATGTGACGGTCAGTTTTTGAAATTTCTATTCATTTACCTTCTGACTGAGCACTCCACCTGTTAGCTGCAGACGTTTTTAATCAAACCAGGGCCATTTCCCCTCCAGAGAGATATAGACTTCAGTCCTAACAGGATTTTTCATGGGCTCCCATTTGGATGGAGACTGCAGTCTTGGTGAGGATTGGCATGGAATAGGGACCTGGAAAACGAGAAATGCCTTAACGTGGCTCCCAGGTACACATAACTTGGCCATTTTATGCGCTAAACTTTCTCAATTTTTCATACTTCTAATGCAATAATGCAATTAATTTTTCATGTTTGCATGGTTTGGCGCTACATTGTGCTTCCTTTTTTGCTTGAATGTATATGAGTTGGTGACTCTAGGTTAAGCACCTGTTCACACTATGCTTTTGCTTGGATGTGACGGTGAGTTTTTGAAATTTGTATTGATTTACAGTACCTTCTGACTGAGCACTCCACCTGTTGGCTGCAGGCATTTTTAATCAAACCAGGGCCATTTCCCCTCCACAGAGATATAGACTTCAGTCCTAGCAGAGGATTTTTCATGGGCTCCCATTTGGATGGAGACTGCAGTCTTGGTGAGGATTGGCATGGAACAGGGACCTGGAAAACGAGAAATGCCTTAACGTGGCTCCCAGGTACACATAACTTGGCCATTTTATGCGCTAAACTTTCTCAATTTTTCATACTTCTCATGCAGTAATGCAATTCATTATTCATTTTTCATGTTTGCATGGTTGGGCGCTACAGTGTACTTCCATTTTTGCTTGAATGTATATGAGCTGGTGACTCTAGGTTAAGCACCTGCTCACACTATGCTTATGCTTGGTCAGTTTTTGAAATTAATAGGAATTTTGTGCAGTCCTGTGGGACTTGTGGGACTAGAGTCCTGTTCTCGTTCTAGTGGTTTGTTGATGCCCCGACCAGTGCCCAGCAGGCCATGGACCCATATTTCAATGGATTTTATTTCTGATCTCCCTGTCTCTCAGAGAATGACTGTTATCTGGGTGATTTGTGATAGATTTTCCAAGGTGGTCCATCTTGTACCACTCCCGAAGTTGCCATCTTCTTCTGAGTTGGTGCCCCTGTTTTTACAGGTGGTTCGTTTTCACGGGATTCCTGAGAACATTGTGTCAGACAGAGGAGTCCAGTTTGTTTCCTGATTTTGGAGGGCCTTTTGTTCTAAACTGGGAATTCAGTTATATTTCTCCTCTGCATTTCATCCTCAGACCAATGGACAAACTGAGAGAACAAACCAGACTTTGGAATCCTATTTGAGATGTTTTATATCTGCTGATCAGGATGACTGGGTCTCATTTCTACTATTGGCCGAATTCGTTCTAAACAATAGAGCTAGTTCCGCCACTTTAATGTCTCCGTTTTTCTGTAATTTTGGTTTTCATCCTCGATTTTCTTCGGGGCAGGTGGAGGCTTCTGCTTGCCCAAGTGTGGATTCTGTGGTGGACAGAATGCAGCAGATTTGGGACCAAGTAGTGGACAAGTTGTCCCACTCTCAGGAAAAGGCCCAATGGTTTTCCAACTGGCATAGGACTTTTGGTCTCCGGTTCAAAGTGGGTGATATGGTTTGGTTGTCCTCAAAAAATATTCCAATGAAGGTTGCGTCTGCAAAATTCAAGCCAAGGTTCATTGGACCTTATAAGATTTTGGAAATACTTAACCCCATTTCTTTCAGTTTGACTCTTCCAGGTACGTTCAAGATTCATAATGTTTTTCACAAATCATTGCTGAAAAGGTTTGTGGAGCCAGTAGTTCCTGTGGCGGCGCCCCCTGACCCTGTATTGTTTGAGGGTAATTTGGAGTATGAGGTAGAGAAAATATTGGACTCTCGTCTGGCTAGACAGAGACTCCAGTACTTGGTCAAGTGGAAAGGTTATGGCCAGGAGGATAATTCTTGGGTCTCTGCTTCCGATATTCATGCCGAGAGATTGGTTCATGCTTTTCACTTGGCCCATCCTGATCGGCCTGGTGGTGTGGATGAGGGTTTGGTGACCCCTCCTCAAGGGGGTACTGTTGTGAGCTCTCTTGATTCGACTTTTGAGGCAAGGCTCCCTCTGGTGGATACTGCTGGTAGTGGTGCTGGTCAACATGATGTTAACCCAACAGCTGCAGAAGATAATTGGAGGAGTGGTGGTAGTGACTGGGACTACATAAGCGAGCAGACTTCTCTCAGTGACTGCCGGTGATACTCCTTTCTTTGCTTACTGAGGATTTCTGTCTGCTGCCTGATCCTGCATTGTTTCAGCTAAGTGTCATTTGCTAAACCCTTTGCATCTGTTTTTGCCTTGCTGTCAGGGGTCAGCTTGCTCCCCCTGGGGCTGCTGGCTCCTGCTGTCATGTCGCTGTCAGACTCGGGGCCTGCTGTCCCGGCCTCAGCCACTAGGAGGCGCCGGACCATCACATCACCGTCAGACTCGGGGCCTGCTGTCCCGACCTCAGCCACCAGGAGGCCCCGGACTGTCACATCGCCGTCTGACTCAGAACCTGCTGTTCCTACCTCAGCCACTGGGAGGTGCTGTGGTTCACCCCCGAGTGATGGCGGTGACAGAGAAGGGGCTCCTGCGCAGGCATCTGGTGGACGCAGGCTCCGCTCCTCTGTCAGTCATGAAGGGGTTGGTGCATCACCATCTGGCCTAGTCCTGGGGGCAGTCCTGATGACATCATCAGTCTGGGAACCTGTGAGGGATGACCTGATTATTTTTTTTATTATTATTATTATTATTATTATTATTATTATTTATTTATATAGCACCATTGATTCCATGGTGCTGTACATGAGAAGGGGGTTACATACAAATTATAGATATCACTTACAGTAAACAAACTAACAATGACAGACTGATATAGAGTGGAGAGAGGACCCTGCCCTTTTGGGCTTACATGCTACAGGATGGTGGGGAAGGAGACAGTAGGTTGGTGGGTTGCAGCAGTTCCAGTGTTGGTTGAGGTGATATCACCAGTAGTGGTGAGAGAGAAGGAGGCAGCGGGGATCATTGCAGGCTGTAGGCTTTCTTGAAGAGGTGGGTTTTCAGGTTCCGTCTGAAGGATCCAAATGTGGTTGATAGTCGAACTCAGCGTCGGACTGGCCCACCGGGGAACCGGAGGATTCTCCGGTGGGCCCTGGCATCTGGTGGGCCCTGGCACCTGCAGGCATACAGGGCCAGCAGTTGCCTAGGGCCCCCGCTGGTCCAGGGGCCCCCAGCCAGTGGTGTGTCGCACACCATGCAGCTGCTATGGGGGCCCCTGCCAGCGGAGCAGCAGCGGGTGTCAGGAGGCAGGAGCCCCTGTCCCCGCTGCTAAAGAGAAATGAATATTCACTGCGAAGCAGTGAATATCATTTCAGGTCTCCACCCCCAGAGGCCCCGCCCCCAGCCCAGTAAGCTGCTCTGCATCAGGGCCGGCGCCGCCCTCAGTCCTCTCTGCTCCTGACTCACAGCCAGTGCGCGATGACGTCACTACATCGCGCACCCGCTGTGTGTCTGGCAGAGGGGGCAGCTCCCAACACTGAAGCCGGGATCAGCGTGGGACCGAGGAGGAGAGGTGAGTATCGTGTTTTGTTTTGTTTTTTTTATATCTCTCTCGCTCTCCCTATCTGTCTCTATCTATCTATCTCTATTTCTCAATATATCTCTCTCTCTATCTCTCTTATATCTATCTTTCTATCTCTATCTATTATCTATATCTATCTCTATATCTATCTCTATCTATTATCTATATCTATCTCTCTATCTTTATATCTATCTTTCTATCTCTACATCTATCTCTATATCTATCTATCTCTATATCTTTCTATATATATCTCTATATCTATCTATTATGTCTATCTATCTATCTCTATATCTATTATCTCTATATTTATTATCTATCTAGCTACCATCTATATCTATCTATCTTTATCTATATATATCTCTATCTAATATCTATATCTATCTATCTATATACCTATCTATCTATTTATCCGTTATCTATCTCTATATCTTTTCTCTGTATCTATCTATCTCTATAGCTATATCTCTCGCTATCTATCGCTCTATCTCTATATCTATCTTTATATCTATATATCTATCTCTATCTATCTCTATATCTATCTCTATTTCTCTCTATATCTATCTCTATATCTCTATAGCTATCTATCTATATATCTCTATCTATCTCTATATCTATCTCTCTATCTCTATATCTATCTATCTTTATCTATTTATCTCTATATCTTTTCTCTGTATCTATCTCTCTATATCTATCTATCTCTATATATATATCTATTATCTCTATATCTATATCTATTTCTCTCTATATATCTCTCTATATCTATCTATCTATTTATCTCTATCTCTATATCGATCTCTCTGTATATCTATCTATCTTTCTATCTCTATATCTATCTATTATCTATATCTATCTCTACATCTATCTCTATATCTATCTTTCTATCTATATATCTCTATTATCTATATCTACCTATCTCTATATCTTTCTATCTTACTCTATCTCTATATCTATCTGTTATCTCTATATTTATTATCTATCTTTATCTATCTATCTCTATCTATATCTATCTCTCTATTTATCGATCTCTGTATCTATCTCTCTCTCTATCTACCGCTCTCTCTATCTCTATCTATCTTTATATCTATATCTATCTATCTCTATATCCATATCTATATATATCTGTTTCTCTCTATATCTATCTCTATATCTCTCTCTCTATAGCCATCTATATATTATCTCTATATCTATCTATCTATATATTATCTCTATATCTATCTATCTATCTCTATATCTATCTATCTCTATATCTATCTATCTCTATATCTATCTATCTCTATATCTGTTATCTCTATATCCATATCTATCTCTATATCTATCTTTCTATCTAACACTATATCTCTATATCTATCTCTATATCTCATTATCTATCAATCTCTATCTCTCTCTCTTTATCTATCTATCTATTGATCTATCCATCTATCTCTATATCTATCTCTATATCTATCTATCTATTATCTCTATTATCTATATCTATCTATCCATCTATCTAGCTATCTCTATCTATCTCTATATCTCTCTATATCTATCTTTCTAACTCTATATCTATCTATCTCTATACATATCTCTATATCTAGCTATTATCTCTATATCTATCTTTCTATATCTATCTGTCTCTATATCTATCTATCTCTATATCTATTATCTCTATATCTATCTATCTCTATATATCTCTATATCTATTTTCATTTATAGCCATCTATCTATATATATTTATCTCTATATCTATCTATATATGTCTATATTATTATTATTATTATTATATCTGTATATCTCTATCTCTATCTATTATCTTTCTCTATCTATATATCTATCTCTATATCTTTCTATCTATAGCTATCTATCTCTATATCTATCTATCTATCCATTATCTATTTTCTATCTATCTCTATATCTATCTACCTATCGATCTATCTATATTTCTTTGTATATCTATCTTTATATCTATCTCTATGAATCTTTCTATCTATATCTATCCATTATCTACTTTCTATCCATTATCTACTATCTATCTCTATATCTATCTATTTCTACATCTATCTTTCTATCTATTTCTATCTAACTCTATATCTATATATCTATATAGCATTATACCCTATGAGGGGGTGCATTATTACCTATGAGGGGGCAGCATTATACCCTATGAGGAGGCAGCATTATACCCTATGAGGAGGCAGCATTATACCCTATGAGGAGGGCAGCATTATTCCCTATGAGGGGAGCAGTATTATACCCTATGAGGGGGGGCAGTATTATACCCTATGAGGGGGGCAGCATTATACCCTATGAGGGGGTAGCATTATTCCCTATGAGGGGATGCATTATTCCCTATGAGGGGGGCAGTATTATACCCTATGAGGAGGCAGCATTATACCCTATGAGGGGGTGCATTATTCCCTATGAGGGGGGCAGTATTATACCCTATGAGGGGGGCAGTATTATACCCTATGAGGGGGTGCATTATACCCTATGAGGGGATGCATTATTCCCTATGAGGGGGGCAGTATTATACCCTATGAGGAGGCAGTATTATACCCTATGAGGGGGGCAGCATTATTCCCTATGAGGGGGGCAGTATTATACCCTATGAGGGGGGCAGCATTATACCCTATGAGGGGGGCAGCGTTATACCCTATGAGGGGGGCAGTATTATACCCTATGAGGAGGCAGCATTATACCCTATGAGGGGGTGCATTATTCCCTATGAGGGGGGCAGTATTATACCCTATGAGGGGGCAGCATTATACCCTATTAGGAGGCAGCATTATACCCTATGAGGAGGGCAGCATTATTCCCTATGAGGGGGTGCATTATACCCTATGAGGGGGGCAGTATTATACCCTATGAGGGGGGCAGTATTATATTCTATGAGATGGCTGCATTATATTCTATGAGATGGCTGCATTATACTATGTGAGGGGGCTGCTTTATATTCTATGAGGGGGCTACCCCAACTCCTGCTACATAATTAAGACATGTACAACCTTATATTATACCCAGATATTAGCGTGTTTTACCGCATAATTGGTGGTCTGGTATTTAACTCTATGCAGCTACATAGTGGGCCCCAAGAATGATTTTCTCTGGTGGGCCCAAGGTGTTCCAGTCCGACGCTGGTCGAACTTGTTGGGGCAAAGAATTCCAGAGAATAGGGGCTATTCGGGAGAAGTCTTGGAGGCGGTTGGGTGAGGAGCGAATAAGTGTGGAGGAGAGAAGGAGGTCTTGGGAGGACCGGAGGTTACGTGAGGGAAGGTATCGGGAGATTAGTTCAGAGACATATGGGGGAGACAGGTTATAGATGGCCTTGTAGGTCAGAATTAGTAATTTGAACTGGATACGCTGAGGGAATGGGAGCCAGTGAAGAGATTTGCAGAGGGGAGAAGCGGAGGAGTAGCGAGGAGAGAGATGAATTAGTCGGGCGGCAGAGTTAAGGATGGACTGGAGAGGTGCGAGGGTGTTAGCAGGGAGACCACAGAAAAGGATGTTGCAGTAGTCGAGGCGGGAGATGATGAGAGCATGCACAAGCATTTTAGTAGATTGAGGGTTGAGGAAAGGGGGATTCTGGAAATATTTTTGAGCTGGAGGCGACAGGAGGTTCAAAGAGCTTGGATATTCGGTTTGAAGGACAGGGCAGAGTCAAAGGTTACTCCGAGGCAGCGGACTTCTGGTACTGGGGAAAGTGTGATGTCATTAATTGTTGTAGCTAGGTCGGGTAAAGAAGATCTGTGAGATAGAGGAAAGATGGTGAGTTCAGATTTGTCTACATTGAGTTTGAGGAAGCGAGAGGGGAAGAAGGAGGCTATGTCTGATAGACACTCTGGGATTCTGGACAGCAAAGAGGTGACATCTGGGCCAGAGAGGTAGATCTGAGTGTCATCAGCATAAAGGTGGTAGTGGAATCTGTGGGACTTTATGAGTTGCCCCAGACCAAATGTATAGATTGAGAAGAGTAGGGGTCCTAAAACAGAGCCTTGAGGGACTCCAACAGAGAGAGGGTGGGATGAGGAGGTGGTGTGGGCGTGCGAGACGCTGAATGTGCAGTTGGAAAGGTATGAGGAGATCCAGGATAGGGCAAGGCCTTTGATGCCGAAGGAGGAGAGGATCTGTAGTAGGAGGCAGTGGTCAACTGTGTCAAATGCAGCGGACAGGTCTAGAAGCAGGAGTATAGAGTAATGTCCATTTGATTTGGCTGTAAGTAGGTCGTTAGTAATTTTGGTCAGGGCTGTCTCAGTGGAGTGATGAGGGCGGAAATCAGATTGTAGATTGTCAAAGACCAAGTTAGATGATAGGTGGGAGGAAAGTTAAGCGTGGACATGCTGTTCCAGGAGTTTGGAAGCGAATGGAAGCAATGATATTGGGCGATAGCTGGACATGGCGGTTGGGTTGAGGGTTGGCTTTTTAAGGATAGGCGTGATTGTGGCATGCTTGAAAGCAGAAGGGAAGGTACTGGACGTTAGTGATAGGTTGAAGAGGTGGGTTAGGGATGGGATAAGTGTGGTGGTGAGTTTGAGGAGGAGGTGGGATGGGATGGGGTCAAGTGCACAGGTTGTGAGGTGCGATTTGAAGAAGAGGCGATTAAGCTCCCCTTCAGTGATGTTGGAGAGTGAGGTTATGGGGTTTGGGCATTGGTCTGGTATACAAAGGGGTAGTGGTGGTTGAGTGATGAAGACTTGCCTTGTTTGGTCAATCTTGTTTTTGAAGTGTGTGGCAAAGTCCTCGGCAGAGATGAGGGAGGTTGGAGGAGGCAGTGGTGGGCAGAGGAGGGAGTTAAAAGTTTTGAATAACTGTTTTGGATTGTAAGATAGGGAAGATACAAGGGTTGTGAAGTAGGCCTGTTTAGCAGAGATGAGGGCAGATTTGAAATCGAGTGTTGCCTGTTTGAATGTGGTGAAGTCATCTTGCGAATTTGTTTTCTTCCAGCGCCGCTCTGCAATCCTGGACACTTGCCGGAGCTTTTTAGTGGTGTTATTGTGCCAGGGTTGTCTGTTGATACGTCGCATTCTGCCATGAACGAGAGGGGCAACCGTGTCAATAGCTGATGCGAGAGTGGCATTGTAGAAAGCAGTGGCACTGTCTGTGTCATGGAGTGAGGATATGGATGCCAGTGGTAGAATAGAGTCAGAGAGCGTGTGGGTGTCTAGGTGTGTAAGGTTTCTGCGGGGGTGTGCGTGTTGCTGGACATGGGTGCCAGGTGAGGAGGACAGGGATGAGAAAGTGAGTAGATGATGATCAGATAGAGGGTGAGGGGAGTTGGTGAAGTTAGAAAGAGAGCAGAGACAGGTGAAGACCAGGTCTAATGTGTGTCCATCTGTGTGGGTGGCGAGGAGGACCACTGAGTAAGTCCAAAGGATGAAGTAAGGGACAGAAGTTTGGAGGCTGCTGACTGAAGGGTATCAGTGGGGATGTTGAAGTCACCCATGATGATAGTGGGGATGTCAGTTGAAAGAAAGTGAAGAAGCCAGGTAGAGAATTGGTCAATGAAGGCAGTGGTCGGGCCTGGAGGTCGGTATATGATGGCCACTTGGAGGTTGGAGGGAGAGTAGATGCGGACAGAGTGGACTTAAAAAGAGGGGAGGATTAGGGAGGGAAGAGGTGGGATTGGATTGAAGGTGCAGTTAGAAGAAAGGAGAAGACTCACTCCTCCACCGTGTCTGTTGCCAGAGCGAGGAGTGTGGGTAATGTGGAGGCCGCTGTAACACAGCGCAGCAGGGGAGGCAGTGTCAGAGGGTGTCAGTCATGTTTCTGTGAGGCCGAGGAAGGCAAGATTGTGAGAGAGAAAGAGGTCATGAATCACATGGAGCTTATTGCATATGGAGCGGGCATTCCAAAGTGCACCCGAGAGAGGAAGCAGGGGGTTGGGTGTCAATGGCACAGGTTTTAAGTTGGAAAGATTGTGGTAGTTCTTATTAGATAGGGAGCGGTAGGAAGGGGAAGTAGTGGGGGGTGAGAGCTGTGGGGGTCCAGGATTGGTAGATATGTCGCCAGCGGTGAGGAGAAGCAGAGAAAGGGAGAGCAGATGGGAGAAGGAAAGTGGGCAGCTTGTTTTATGTTTCATTCGGACAGATTTGAGGTTGAGGAGCAGTTCAGCAGAGGAAGTCAGGTGGGGAGGAAAGAGGGAAGGGGAGATGATTATCTGGTTAGAGGCTGCTGGGGTTTGGGGATAGCGAAGGAGAGTGAGGACTAAAGGAACAAACACTGTGAGGGCATATGTAAACATGGTGAAGAAATAAAATAGGTTAAGAGAAGCTAGGTGATAGTAATAAGAATGGGGTATGTCTGCTGAGTAAGCCAAAGAGACAGGTGGATAGAGTGGGGTCCTGACTCCTGCCGAGACTAACTGCCGTAGTAATAACTGCATTTTCACGATACTTTTGCTGCCGTGATACTTATGCTGCAGGGAGACACACGTGCCTGACCCGCACACGTGCCCCCCTAGAAGGCATCTGAATATATAGGACTGAGTAGAGGATTAGGTGATCCCTCAAATACCTTGGGACTGGTCTTGCAAGCCGCTGGATATATTCTTGGTTCCCCTGTGTGCTACGGTGTGATTTGCTATTGTTTGACTCTGACCTCAGCCTGATTTCTGACCCCTCTACTGCCTGACGATTTTGGACCTCTGCTACTCTCCTGGTTTGTGACCTTGGTCTGGATGTTCATTCTGCTACTGCCTGCCGCTTTTGTACCGTTGCCACTATCCCCTTTTTGTGACCTTGGCCTGGACTGTTTACTCTGCCACTGCCTGCCTATTCGGTACCTCCGCTGCTCTCCCGATTTCTGTCTACGTTTTTGATTCCCTGCCTTTTTCCCTTGGCAACCGTCCTGCTCTGGCCCACGGCTCCTCTAGACAGCCACCCCCTGGGCCTTGCTACAATTCCAGATCCCTGTATATGGGTTAAGGGTCTCAGGGTTTGTCGGGGTGCTGTACCTATTGCAGCCCTGATTCGCGAACGGACGTCACATTATATCCGGCCACAAAAAAAAACTGCCTCTTGTGTATATATCCAACATATACAAAAGCAGTCTCCCTGAACTTTTTTTATTCCCTTCTTCTCCTGCCTGAGCTGATTGTTGGCCTAAACACCTGTTACTTGCTTCAGTGCACAGCTTGGAGGATCACTCCCATCTTCCTGCACAAGCATGCTGCAGTCTGGAGACTTCAGGAAAAAAGCTGAACGTCAGAGATCCACACTCCTGGGACATCAGCCCCTGGGCGGCTCGGGCCAGGGTTGCTCAGGGGCTCAGGTACTGCCCACAGATGCGGCCAAAGTTTTATTGCCCATCTCTCTTTCATTTGGTCAGAAATCTCTGTGTTTAAAAGCTTATGTGGATTGTGGATCTGAAGGAAATTTTATGAATTCTTGAATTCTTTGGCTGCAGGAACCTTGGTGTATCGCTGCTAAGGCTTAATGCCCCTATTAAAACCACGGCTATCAATGGCACATCTATTATTCAGGAGGGGGTTAAATTTGTTACGGCCAAAATTGCTATGTCTGTGGGAACATTACATACTGAACTTATGTCATTTTTTGTGATGGATAATTTATCTGCTGAAGTTATTTTGGGAATGCCATGGTTACGCCAGCACAATCCTGTCATTGACTGGCACCTGGGTGATGTTGTGCGCTGGAGTTCGCAGTGTCAGGATAACTGCATATCATTAGCAGTAAACCAAGTTAAGGTTAAAAACCCCCTCATACCGTTTGCTTTCAGAGACTATGAAGGTGTTTTTTCTATTGTAGAATCTGAGAAGATACCCCCACATAGAGAGTATGATTGCCCTATAGACCTGATGCCCGTCTCCCAAAAGGGAGAATATTTAATCTCTTTGGTCCAGAGCGTCAGGTCAGGAATGACTATATAGCGGACAGTTTAAAAAAGGGCTTATTAGACCATCCATTTCACCAGTTGGGGCCGGGTTCTTCTTTGTGGAGAAGAAAGATGGGGGTCTCAGACCTTGCATTGATTACCGGGAATTAAACGCAATCACTATAAAGAACCAGTATCCGCTTCCACTCACCCCTGATCTTTTTAATCAGCTAATGGGAGCCCGTTGGTTTACTAAACTTGACCTCCGGGGGGCATATAATCTGGTCCGCATAAGAGAGGGGGATGAGTGGAAAACCGCGTTTAATACACCCCTTGGCCACTTTGAGTACCTTGTAATGCCGTTCGGACTCAGTAACGCACCTGTCGTGTTTCAAAACTTCGTTAATGATATTTTCAGAGACATTTGTGGGGTGTATGTCGTCGTGTATTTGGATGACATTCTGATTTACTCTGCTGACCCCGTGACACACGCTCAACACGTCTGTTCTGTGCTGCAGACTGCAAGAACACTCCTTGTTTGTTAAACTAGAGAAATGTGTTTTTTTTTGCTGAGGAGGTACAGTTTTTAGGGTACATGGTCTCAGGCAAAGGGTTTCGCATGGATCCTGCCAAGATCCAACCTATTAAAGCTTGGGTACAACCCAAATCGCTAAAAGCGCTGCAGCGATTTTTAGGGTTTGCTAATTACTACCGCAAGTTCATCAGGGGTTTCTCAGAAATTGCCAAACCACTCACGGATCTGACCCGGAAAGGGGCAGACATGGCCAATTGGAACCCTGAGGCAATTCAGGCATTTTCTACGCTAAAGGAGAGCTTTGTGGCCAACCCGGTTTTGGTTCAGCCTAATCTGGATCGACCATTTATTGTAGAAGTAGATGCCTCTGAAGTCAGAGTGGGAGCAGTGCTATCGCAAGGCACTGCATCCCTCACTCAGCTTCGTCCATGTGCTTTTTTTTCCCCGCAAATTCTCTTCCACTGAGAAAAACTATGATATAGGTAATCGGGAACTATTGGCAATTAAATGGGCCTTCGAGGAATGGCACCACTTCCTCGAGGGCGCCAAACATAAGATCACTGTAATTACAGATCACAAGAACCTGACCTACCTGGAGTCAGCTAAAAGACTAAATCCTAGACAAGCAAGGTGGGCCTTGTTCTTCTCTCGCTTTGATTTCATAATCACCTTCCGCCTTGGTACTAAAAATGTGAGGGCCGATGCCCTCTCTCGCAGTTTTTGCCCCTCACAAGCCGAGGACTGTGAACCAGTCCCGATATTGGCCAATGGGATCGTTGTGTCGGCAGTGTCTTTGGACCTTCTGGAGGAGATCCGTAGGTCCCCAGAACAAGCTCCTGACACTATGCCCCCCAAAAAATTATTCGTTCCAGCTACGTTTCACCTACAAATTCTTAAAGAATCGCATGACTCTGTTCTGGCAGGCCATCCTGATCTCAATAATACCACCAGACTGGTAACTAGGAATTTTTGGTGGCCGACAGTGGTTAAGGACTATAAAGACTATGTTTTAGCGTGTGAAGTCTGTGCCCGCACCAAGTCCCCCCTTAATCGCCCTGCCATCTGGCTCCAGTCCTTGCCCACCCCTGAGAGTCCATGGACCCACATCTCCATGGACTTCATTATGGACCTGCCATCCTCAGATGGGAAAACGTGTATCTGGGTGGTGGTGGACAGGTTCAGCAAACAGTGTCATTTTGTCCTCCTGTCGAGGTTACCTAACTCCGAAACTTTGAGTAAACTGTTCATTGTGCATGTTGTACGTCTGCATGGTTGTGACGAGCGTCAGCTTATGCTGAGTCATTTCTTCTTTGAATGAGTGGACCCTCTGGGCCGTGGCACCCACCTAGGGCGAGCTAACCTAGTGAGAACCACCCCCTATACAGGGAGTGTCAGGGGCAAGACCAAAGGGGTGAGCCACCACGGCAGCTGGACCAGACGGCCGGCTCAGGGAAACAAGACAAGGCAAGACGAGACGTTAGTTCAAAGAAACTTCATTTAAGGAAGGCTTCAGGGATAACATCAGGTACAAACATAACCAGAACAGGAACAACATAGCAAGGTGCGTGCAAGGGCACGCCAAAGTCCAAGCATGGTACGTGCAGATGGGAGGCGGAGGCACGATGACATCAGACTCCAGACAGCAAGTGAAGATCAACCGGGACATCAGGTTCTGAAACTCTGTAGGCAATCATCAGGATCCGGACATCCGAAAGTCAGCCAGGGTTCCATGCAAGGAAACAAGACAGGGTTAACGACATGATGCGTGTCAACGGACACGCCAGGTTCGGGTTCACAGGACGGAGGCCTGCGCATGCCAAGGGGCATGCCAGGGATGGGTACAAGGACGGAGACCTGCGCGTGCGAGGGCACGCGAGAGACGGGTTCAATGGCATCGGAATCCGGGGTACTGGCATCGACCGACAGGGTCCAGGAATCAGGCTATGGACATCAGCTCCGGACATCAGGCAGCAGTCATCTAGGTCCGGACCTCTGGCAGCAGTCGGCAGGTTACGGAATCCGGCAGGCAAACTAGGGTTCAGAGCAGAGGAAAGAGAGCAAAAGACTTTGTGCAAGAGTAGCACGAAAAGGCACAGTGCGAGAACCAGCGTGCGTGCAAGAGAGCACGGAGACCACAGCTGGGGGCACCGGCAGGTGGTACCGACGATGGCATAAGCAAGCGGGCACAACTAGAGGCGGCACCGCTGCGGCCACGCAGCCGGTAACCACTATAGCACTGGACGGGGGCATGGCTGAGGCACACAGGTGAGCACGGCTAGGGGCGGCACGGTTGAGGCACAACAGACAGGCACAGGCAACCAGGCACGTGCACAGAGGCACGGAGCCACAAGGCAGGGCTAGGCAAAGATACAGGACAGAGACGCGTGCAGGGAGCATGGCAAAGCCTAGTATGAAAAGTGCAAGAGCGCACGAAACATCAGAGGCAAGGCAAAGAGTAATAGACAGGACCCTGCACATGCAAAGGACATGCCAGGGGCAAAATACCAGGGAGGCCTGCGTGTACCGAGGGGCACACCAGGGACAGGGCACAGAACGGAGGCCTGCACGTGTAAACAGACACGTCAGGGACAGGGACAGAGTCTAGCAGCGGAGCGTAGGCCGAAGCCCAGAGCCGGGTCAAGGGAGAACCTTGGGACTAGACAGGGTACAGAGTGGAAGCCTGCACGTGTAGACAGACACGTCAGGGACAGGGACAGAGTCTAGCAGTGGAGCGTAGGCCGAAGTCCAGAGCCGGGCCAAGGGAGAACCTTGGGACTAGACAGGGTACAGAGCGAAGGCCTGCACGTGCAGAGAGGCACGCCATGGACAGGGTACAGAGACGAGGCCTGCACGAGTAGGGAGACACATCAGGGACAGGGTACAGAGACGGGTACCTGAAGCCACAAAGCAAAGCGAGACAGGAAACATGGAAAGAAACACGGAACAGAATCAGAGCAAACAAGGACTACAAGGCAAAGCAGGGCAAGACAAAACATAACACAAAGGACAAACACTAGACAAGGCACGAGACAAGAGACGGAATGCGAGCACAGAGCGTATACAGAGACGCACTACAGAGCAAGTGCAAGGGCACAGAATAGAGGGAGCAACCCCACAGACCAAACAGCCATGCAGAGAAGCAACACAATACTCAGGCCCTGAGCATAGGAAGGGGCAGTCTGATGTAGGGCCTAGCACCTCCACTTCCGGGTCAGGACCAGGGAAGAGCTTCCAGTTCAGATCCTCTAAGATCACAGAGCTCAGTCACGTGATCAGGATTCCAGACAAGCAGAGAGGAATGCAGAACCAGCCTATGCTGGAACATACGAAGGACACATGATCAGGGATTCTAGACATGACAAGATGATCACAGAAGGCAGAGCAGAAACGCAGGCATCCTGCAGCTCAACAGACATGAGGTGAGGTGAGTTTGCACACTGCTCTAGGGAGCATGCAGGATAGCAGACACGAGATGAGCGTGCACACCGCTCCAGGGGTTCTTGAGGCAAAACAGACAAGGCAGACATGGCGGACATGACAATGGTGCTCCGGTCAATATTGTGTCCGACAGGGGTACCCAGTTCATTTCAAAGTTCTGGAGGGCATTCTGCAAACGCATTGGTATTGAGTTGTCCTTCTCCTCGGCCTACCACCCCGAACCCAATGGTCAAACTGAGCGTACCAACCAGGCTCTGGAGCAATACCTTCGCTGTTATGAATCAGAACATCAGTCCGATTGGGTGGAACATCTGCCATTAGCTGAGTTTGCCCTAAATAATCGGTACCAGGACTCCATTAAGACTACCCCCTTTTTCTGCAACCATGGACTGCATCCGCACTTTGGTTCATTCTCGGCAAGGATGTCGGAGCTCCCTGGGGTAGAGAAAAATATGCATTGCTTAAAAACGATTTGGTCTGAGGTAAACTTGAACTTGAAAGGGGCCCAGCTTAGACAGGCTTCGGCTGTGAACAGACGGCGATCTAAGGGGCCGCACCTGGGAGTTGGAGACGAGGTCTGGCTCTCCACCAAAAACATCAAGCTTAAAGTGCCGTCTGCCAAACTGGGTCACAGATTTATTGGTCCATACGAAATTATAGAGGTAATTAACCCGTTAGCCTTCCGTTTAAAACTCCCTCAGTCATTCAAATTGCCCAACGTGTTCCATAAATCTCTCCTCAAGCTGTGTCACTCCCCAATTCATCCTGTCCAGTCCCCTCCTCCTCCGGTTTCGGTCAGGGGTACCTTAGAATATGAAGTCCAGGGTGTCCTTGACTCCCGCCTTGTGAGAGGGTCCGTACAGTATCTTGTACACTGGAAGGGCTACGGCCCGGAGGAGAGGTCCTGGCTCCCCGTGGGTAACATCCATGCCAAAGCATTAATTTGGAGATTTCATCTCCTTCACCTTGACAAACTGGGTTTTAAGGGTCCGGAGGCCCCTCTTAGAGGGGGGGTACTGTCACTTTGCTGTCAGACTCGGGGCCTGCTGTCCCGGCCTCGGCCACTAGGAGGCGCCGGACCGTCACATTGCCGTCAGACTTGGGGCCTGCTGTCCCAACCTCAGCCACCAGGAGGCCCCGGACTGTCACGTCATCATCTGACTCGGGACCTGCTGTTCCTACCTCAGCCACTGGGAGGCGCCGTGGTTCACCCCTGAGTGATGGCGGCGACAGAGAAGGGGCTCCTGCGCAGGCATCTGGTGGACGCAGGCTTCGCTCCTCTGTCAGTCGTGAAGGTTTTGGTGCATCACCATCTGGCTTGGTCCTGGGGGCGGTCCTGATGACATCATCAGTCCAGGAACCTGTGAGGGATGACCTGATCCCTCAAATACCTTGGGACTGGTCTTACAAGCAGCCGGATATATTCTTGGTTCCCCTGTGTGCTACGGTGTGATTTGCTATTGTTTGACTCTGACCTCAGCCTGATTTCTGACCCCTTCAGTGCCTGACGATTTTGTACCTCTGCTACTCTCCTGGTTTGTGACCTTGGCCTGGATATTCGACTCTGCTACTGCCTGCCGTTTTTGTACTGTTGCCATTCTCCCGTTTTTGTGACCTTGGCCTGGACTGTTTACTCTGCCACTGCCTGCCTATTCGGTACCTCCGCTGCTCTCCCGATTTCTGTCTACATTTTTGATTCCCTGCCTTTTTCCCTTGGCGACCATCCTGCTCTGGCCCACTGCTCCTCTATACAGCCACCCCCTGGGCCTTGCTACAATTCCAGATCCCTGTATAGGGGTTAAGGGTCTCGGGGTTTCTCGGTGTGCTGTCCCTATTGCAGCCCAGATTCGCAGACGGACGTCACACCTGCCCTGTATTTTTGTATCTTGTGTTTGTTTGCTCAGTCCCCTGCTGTATTAGCCTGTTGCTAGCTGCTAGTTCACACCTGAGTGCTGATATAATGTAGTGGGGGCGAGGTTGTTCAAACCTCAGTATTTTTGTACATCAGTCGTGTTGGAATTATTAGGGTTTTTGCATGATTGCAAACAGTGCCTTTTCTGTCCTGTCCTATCTAGTCAGTGTGGGTCCCATCATTTGCTCAGTCTATTTTCTGTCTGTGTTTGTGCTTCATTTTGTCTCACCGACAATATATGTTTGGGGGCTCTCTATTCCTTTGGGGATCTGCTCCGGGGCAGTTTAGATTTCACCTTTCTGTCTTTAGGCTTAGTTAGTCCTCCGGCTGTGACGAGGCGTCTAGTGCAACGTAAGAATGCTCCATGGCTACTGATAGTTGTGTTGTTAAGATCAGGGGTCTGCAATCCGCTGAGCGACCACCCTCTCTGGTGTTCTGGTGGCATAGCCTATTGCGCTCTCCTCCTCGGTGACCCATTCATAACAGCTGGCATATGGGGTAATAAGGGGTTAATGTCACCTTTCTATTGGAAAGTGACTTTAAGCCTGGTTAATAATGGAGAGTCGTCAATAAGACACCTATCCATTATTAAAATTATATTAATAAAGGGTTACAAAAACACACTTATAAGAATAAAGTTTTTTAATTAAATATAACACGACACATTTTTTCATAATTTTTATTGTACACCCAGATCCTAGCGAAACCATCAATCACCTGCAAAAAAAATTAAAAAAATAAAACCCAACAATATACTCCCTGTCCGACGTAATCCCATTAATAACGATTTTCCCACGACGATCTCCCCTATAGAGCTGTCACATCAGCAGAAAATGAAGAAAAATGCAGCACCCGTGGATTCTGTTAAAAAACCATAGTCCTAAATTGAATTAGTTGTACAAGGTCAGCATGAGGCCTAGGTACGTGAGCAACATGCAGGGAAAAAGACTACAGCTGTTTCGCGTTACACACGCTTCAACAGGTCCAGATGCATCAATTACAACGTCATTTCCTTTTATAAGGCTTGTAATCAAACAATTACCATACAACATTTACATATTCAAATTAAAAACAGCAATGAATGCAAAAAAATTTTTTTTAAAAAACAATGCAAAAAAATACATCCAATTTTCTGATTGTAAGTTATCAACAAATACTGTATATTTAAGCAATATTATAGGAACACAGAATAATCTAATCTATCATTTAACCCCAAAGCTCCTTTGTGTTGGTTTTGGTAATCCACCTTGCTTTACGTTGCAATAATAATTTATTGTGATCACCACCTCCTGGTGGGAGTTTCACCACTTCTAAACCTGCAAACTTCAAACGAGATGGATTAGATCCATGCGCCTCCTGTACATGCTTTATCAGCCTCAAAGATCCTTTACCTGTTGCAATGGAACGGACATGTTCCCGAAATCATACAAACATAGGTCTTATTGTCTTCCCTATATAGAAATGAAAGCAAGGACAAAAAAACTATATACACCACAAATTTTGTTTTACAAGTAATTAAATCCCGTATTCTATGGTGAATAGGACCAATCTGTAAAGAATTACCAATTAGATGTTGGTCACAGAAACTGCAGTCGCCACATTTAAAATTTCCTTTAGGAACATTTGAAGTTAACCAGGTTTCCTGTGTATTGCAAACACGATTGCGCACTAATAGATCAGAAAGATTGTTAGTTCTTTTATAGGAAAAAAAAGGTTTAATTTTGCATAGTTTATTAAGGTCCTTGTCGGCGTTTAATACATGCCAATTTTTACGAATTGACGCATGGATAACCTTATCCAAAGGATTGTGTTTAAAGCAAAAATTAAAGTGCTTTTCCTGAGGTGTGGCATTATTTTTGTTATTATTAGTGCCTATCTGATCTCGGGCAGTGTTTTTTCTCAATGTGTCAGTTTGTGAAAATTTAGAGACACGATTCGCAGCTTCATTCAGTATTTCTCTTGGGTACCCCCTATTAATAAACCGGAATTTGAGATCTTTCATTTGTTCCTCAAATGTATCGATGTCATTATTTATTTTCCTCAGTCTCAACATTTGGCCATAGGGCAAACTTCTTTTAGTATAACAAGGGTGCGCTGATTCACAATGTAACAGGGAATTTGTAGCGGTTATTTTTCTATGGACCTTAGTAATAATTTCATCATTTTTTATAGCAATATCAATATCCAAAAAATTCAAATGATTTCCTCCAAAGTTAGATGTAAACAGCACATTTTCATCATTGGTATCGTTCAAAAATGCCACAAAATTATGAAATTCTATTTCCCCTCCAACCCAAATGATGAAAATGTCATCTACAAAGCGCAAAAAACACTTTATATGTTTGAGAAAGGGGTTTCCAGGACTAGTAATATATTTTTCTTCCAATTCCGCTAAAAATAGGTTTGCAAACACACAAGCCACAGGCGTACCCATAGCGGTACCGACCTTCTGCAAACACCACTGATCAAGAAATTTAAATGCATTATGAGTCAAGATGATTCTAAACCTTCTACAATAAAGGAAATAAACTCTTCAGTTTTTTCTGAATTCTGCAATATTTTTTTGACTATATTAATTCCAGTTATTTGTGGTATTCTAGTGTATAGGTTTTCCACATCTATGGATGCAAGGGCAAAATTTCAAACACCAGTCTAAATACTGGGAAAGAGGTTCAGTGAGTGCATTTTTCCCAGAAACAATGGGATGCCCTGGGGTTTTTTTCAAAGATTTGTGGATTTTTGGAATAGTATACCAATGGGGAATTCCTGGATAAATTGGAAACAATTTTTCTCCTTCTTCTTTTGTTAACACCCCATTTTCAACATTTTTCCGAATAAAAGACCTCAATTTATCCTTAAATTTAGGAATTGGATTATAATCCAGCCGCAAATATGTATCAGCATTGCTTAATTGAGCTCTCCCCTCTTCAATATAATAATCTTTGTCTAGAAGGACAATATTGCCATCTTTGTCAGCTCTATGAAATATTATGTCATGCCATTGTTGCATGTCTTTAAGGGCATGGAATTCACCTTCAGATAAACTTTTATTAGGGGGTTGGTAAAGCAATGACTTCTACATCTTTGACCACTAGGTCATGAAACAAATCAATGACATTGCCTGATGTGATAGGAGGCATATAATTAGATTTTATCCCGCCCATGAACGGAGCCACAGAATCAAAATTGACATTAGGAGTGATTATGTCCGTATTAGGATGCGTTATTTCCAAAAGTGCTGCTACATCATTCAGATGTTCTGGATTTTCAGGTGGATACGCCATAAAACCCAGAGTTCCAATGGAAACCAAGTTTTTCTTTTCTAATACAGGATTTATTGCCTCCCTATTAGCGAATGCTTTGTGCAAATGAAGGTTACTGACACCTTTATACAAAAAAATTTAAAATAATTTTTTTTTTTTTTTTTGCATTCACTGCTGTTTTTAATTTGAATATGTAAATGTTGTATGGTAATTTTTTGATTACAAGCCTTATAAAAGGATATGACTTTGTAATTGATGCATCTGGACCTGTTGAAGCGTGTGTAACGCGAAACAGCTGTAGTCTTTTTCCCTGCATGATGCTCACGTACTGTGACGGACTCAGCTTCTGCTGAGCCGATTTTTTGAGTCGACCCTCTGGGCCGTGGCACCCACCCACCTAGGGCGAGCTGACCTAGTGAGGAACCACCCCCTATACAGGAAGCGTCAGGGGCAAGACCAAGGGGGTGAGCCACCACGACTGCTGGGACCAGATGGCCGGCTCGGGGAGACACTAGTGAGTGTCTGGCAGCAGGACGAGCAGGATGCAAAACATAAAGCGAGGTCACTGGGTTTCTTCAATAAACGTGGTTTCAAGCTTTAATCAGGTGCAAGGCATAAACAGTGAAACACAGCAAAGTGCGTGCAAGGGCACGTCAAATGTTCAAGGCATAACACGTGCTAGAAGACATACAAGGGTCCAAGGCAGGGTACGTGCTAGGAGACACAACAGGGTTTCAAGGAAGGATGCGTGCTAGGAGACACGCCAGGGTCCAGGACAGGCCAGGGTCCAAGACAGGGTGCGTGCTAGGAGACACGCCAGGGTCCAAGACAGGGTGCGTGCTAGGAGACACGCCAGGGTCTAAGACAGGGTGCATGCTAGGAGATATGCCAGGGTCCAAGGCACGGTGCGTGCTAGGAGACACGCCAGGGTCCAAGGCAGGGTGCGTGCTAGGAGACACGCCAGGGTCCAAGGCAGGGTGCGTGCTAGGAGACACACCAGGGTCCAAGGCAGGGTGCGTGCTAGGAGACACGCCAGGGTCCAAGGCAGGGTGCGTGCTAGGAGACACGCCAGGGTCCAAGGCAGGGTGCGATGGCATCGGACTGTGGACTACTGGCAACAACCGACAGGATCCAGGCATCAGGTTGCAGAAATCAGCTCCGGACATCAGGCCGCAGTTATCTGGTTCCGGACCTCTGGCAGCGGTCGGCAGGTTTTGGGAATCCGGCAGGCAAGCCAGGGTTCAAGGCAATGTGCAGGCTAGGAGGCGCGCCAGGGTACAGGCTAGGCCTGTGCGTGCAAGAGGGCACGACAGGGTATAGGCTAGGACCTGTACGTGCAAGAGGGCATGACAGGGTACATGGCAAGACCTGCGCATATTTTAGAGACGCACGGGGAGGTAAGCCAAGGAGCAGGCTAGGGCCTGTGCGTGCTTTAGAGAGCACGTAATGCACAGTGCACAGACAGCGTGGGTGCAAGGGAGCACAAGGAGCACGGCTGGGGCACTGGCTAGCTGGTCGGGCTGTGGCACAGACAGGCGGGCAAGACAGAAGCTAGGAAGGCCAGGCGCGTGCAAAGGGCATGCGAAGAAACAAGGCAAGGCAAGGCGAGAAACAAAGCAAGGCAAGGTACAGAGCAAGGAGCGGAACGTAGGCAGAAACACAGTGTCGTGTCATAGCGAGTATAGAGCTAGCAGCGGAGCGTAGGCCGAAGCCCAGAGCCGGGTCAAGGCAGAGCCTTGAGACTAGCCTGGAAATGTGCAAGAGAGCACCATAGGTCAGAGAGCAGAGATGGTGCGTGTGCCAGGAGGCACAACAGAGCATCAGGCAGAGAACAAGGCTAGCCGCGGAGCGTAGGCCGAAGCCCAGAGTCGGGTCAAGGACTCCGCGGCTGTTGATTTACATGCTTTTGCATATTTCCCATAAGGGATGGGGGCATTGCTCTAGATCACTGCGTTGAGAAACATGTGATGGTGTCTCCGCAGTGTTGGATGTTGATCTCCATGAGGTCACTCATCCTTATGTTCATAGCCTTTCACTAGGCATTGCTCCTACTAGCCAGTTTCCTACTCCACACTGATGAGGGGCAATACCCCAAAACAGCTGTCTGTGGATGGATACCATGTTTTGGCATAGGTGGTTTCCTTCATTGGAGACTGCCCTTCCCGTGGTTGTTCCTTCCCGGGGAAAGACCTGGCTAGTCATTGCTTGCGTTGAGAAACATGTGATGGTGTCTCCGCGGCTGTTGATTTACATGATTTTGCATATTTCCCATAAGGGATGGGGGCATTGCTCTAGATCACTGCGTTGAGAAACATGTGATGGTGTCTCCGCAGTGTTGGATGTTGATCTCCATGAGGTCACTCATCCTTATGTTCAAAGGAAGAACCTTGAGACTAGCCTGGAAATGTGCTTGAGAAGCACCATAGGTCAGAAAGCAGAGGAATGGTGCGTGTGCCAGGAAGCACAACAGAGCACCACAGGTAAGAGAGGAGGAATGGTGCATGTGCCAGGAGGCACAACAGAACACCCCAGGTCAGAGAGCAAAGGAATGGTGCATGTGCCAGGAGGCACAACAGAGCAC